>NC_053160.1:25774599-26425224 GCF_016835505.1 Polypterus senegalus | reverse complement strand
TCTATCAGACTGCATTAGATGTCACTTGAAGTCAGTTTGTTTCTTTTTCCCCCCAGAGTTATATTCTCTACACCTACAATACTACTAACTTTTACTACTAATACTACAGATTTAATATAGGATACACTTAACAATGATCTTGGAGGTTTACATTGCAAAAAAATCAGAGAAAGCAAATTGTGTTTTGCTGACAGAAAAAAATTATGCCATTACTTACATATTTACCTGTAAGCATTTCTCTGCTGCTGAAATTCATAGGCCTCTGTGGGTGGCTGCCATCATGTACGTGGATGGATTTGGATTTGATTAGGTTATGGAGTTGGAGGGGAATGAAAACTCTCGCTCTAAATGAGCACTGTGTAAGGCAGATGAGAGCGTGAGCAGCTGCGTGGACAGAGCTGTGCAAAACCAGGTTAGAGGGAGCACCATTAGAGAGACACGAGGAAGGAAACCACAATTCTGGCCATGAAATAACCTTTGCGGGACAGAATTTCTTGCTTTCCACCCAAGACAGCTTTCTCTCTCTCTCGTATATATGATAGATCGATCTATATCATGACCATAGAAGAACATGCATTGGTTTGTAAACTTTTTATTTATTTTTATTTTAAAGCATCATGTGGAATTTTGTAAATTACATTAACAAACTATATGTTTTTTTCGATTTTTAAAATAAAGTGAACAACCAAGGAAGACAAATACAGAAAAAAATGACATAATATATTTCCAAATTGTGTTTTATAAAGAAAAAAAAATGTTAAAATAACTGTATTAGCAATCACGTAAAGAAAATACCATGATTGTTATGAAAAACTTTCAACTCTTTTTTGTAACGAAAGAATAGTTTTTTTTATTTTTTATTCTTGGAGCAGTTAATACTGTGCTACATATGGGTTTTTATTATTGTCTTAAAGAATAAAATTTTCTAGAGCCAGATTTTTATTAGTAACACCTGTCGCACACACACGCTATTGCAGTTATGTAAAAATGCCTTAATGCAAATATTGTTTTCATTCGTTTGCTTTATTTTGTTCACATAATAAAATGTCACATTTGTAATGCCCTAGAGAAACTGGCTGACATTTTAGTTCCTAAGAAGACTTGAATGGTTGACAGCTATACTCTCCAAAGTTGTTTGATTTCCTTGTAGCACCCTGTTAGGAAGGGTAGAATAAAGAAGGAACATATTTTAATATCAAATTTAAAGTTAAGAGCTATTCTGATGCGTTTGGTTGGTAAAATGCAGTCGTGTTAATTTGCAGATGTAAATTTTTTTTTTGTTTTGTTTTCAATATATGCTTGTGTGCCATTTTTGTAACTCGGCGACTTCTAATTTGAATGAGGAACTTCACTAAGCTGACAATAACAATGAATTAAATAATTACACAGAAAAGTGTAATCAATAAACAATATTGCAGTGCTCTTATTTGTGTTTCATTTAAATACAAGTCTTTTTAGCGGTATTAAGTGTTTGAAAAGTGAGAAAAATCTTTTGTAGCTCTAATTTGGTTTGAGTTGGTCTGAATTTGTAAAACTTTCATTTCTGCTAAATACTTGACAAATCTACTTTTTCATTTTGGGTAGGAATGAAGTTACTGGTGCTTTAATATGTGGATCCATTTAATAGCAAAGAACTGAAAAGTGTGAAATTGTTTTAAAGGGTTTACAAAATATTGTTTTGTACCTGTTGTTAAGGGTTCATCTTTTAGAATGCAAATCCTCTTTTTTAAAGATATTAGATGCAAGAACAGAGAAGCATATAGCATGCTAATGACATTCTTATTAACTGAATTCTTATTAACTAAAAGTCCAACATGAGAACTAATAAAGAACAATGTTAGATAGAGGTGGTGATGGTTCTGATTTCTTATAAAATATTGTTAGGCTTTCAGACAAAAAATATAAATATATATCTTAATACATAAGAAATGGATAGAATGAAGACTGAAAGGTGTACATATATTACATTTATTTTTTTAATGATATATGACTATTTATATAAATAGATACTTTTGATACTTTTTGATTTTGGTGTTGTATCATGTTTATAATTATTGTTCCGCATATATTGTAGCATATGGAGCATTAATAAATTCAGATAAAAACGATAGTGATGCAATTTGAATCACATTACATTTTTGGCTCTTCTGTGACTACCAATGACTAGCACTAAGATTGCCCTTTTCAACTACTAAATATGAAACTTTGTGGTTTTCTTTATTGTGACATATATAGGTAAGACACATGCTTTAATTATCATTTAAACTTGTTTAATTTTTTTTAACATCAGTTGATAATACTTGTATGGAAAAGAAGATGTTCCATGTTTAGGTCACGCATAAACAAATAGTTTGAATGTTATAATGGATGTTTATATAAGAAGTCAAAAATATATGCGGTATATATAAAGATGAGTGCGGAAAAAATACAATGTTTATTATTAATTTTTTGGACACAATCTCCTAGGTTATTAACATGCTTAGTTTAATGAGAACAATCCATTTGCTAGAATCATGACATGTCAGCAGTGTTGGACGCGGGTGGCACTCTTGGCTATTTTTTATTGGTGACACTGGTGTAGCCATTCTTGAACATTTCAAATCATTAATAGACATTTTGCTGAGATGAAAGTATTGTTTCTGTACTGTTCTGAATGTCAGTGTTAAATCTTTGCTTCTAATATGCCATCAGCTCTCAATAGCAATAACTTACTACTGCTAAAGTCCAATTTTCAGCTATCATCAGTCACTTTAGAGTTCTGGCGATATATGCATTGTAATTTGTTTATTTGTGTTCTGTGCATTACCTGTTCAGATTGAACTGCATTCCGTTTATTATTGAGACAATCTGTAATGCAGATCCTGGTGTTGAAGAAAAGGACTAGCTGACACAACCTGATAGCAGGCAATTTAATCTACAGCTTATATAGCTTATGTGTCCAATTCTGTTGGAATACTTCTTTAAAGTGTGTAACCCTGTTCTTTCTTCATTGATACATTTGTATTTATAGCTGTAAAAGAGAAACTACTAAATTGATTATGAACAAATCCTTTAATAGCATTTCTGTAAATTTATACATTTCTAAAAAATATGAAACAAAGGCAATGTTAAATTGTGCGAATGATACCTACCACGTAAGTGTAAAAATAATTCCTATAACAGTGTAGATTGCTAGTAAATGAATACAGGTTCTTTTCTACCCAGATCAGAAATTTTACTGTCCATGCCTTCTAAACTGCTAAGACAAATTCTGCGTTTTGAATGGGTTTTGAGGTAAGACTTTATTTCTGGCTTTTCACCTTGCATTCTGGTGCAGTATGTAAAATACTGGAATTTATCAGTGCAGTGATTCACACAAGTGTCATCCTAATGTAGTCTTTCTATTAATCTTTATTCTTTAGAACCTAGTGGCATTTTGTTTTGTTTTCTGGAACATTTCTTTTGAAGTGCGGTATTAACGGTTTAAATAGTGTTGTCAAAAACATTTGTACATTTTCTCCTTATTTTGTTCCAGGAGGAGGAGTGACGAACACAGTCCTTATGACATCAAGCGACAAAGATTCAGTTCACCACATGCTCTGCATTTGTCTTCAGCAACTGGATCACCTTCCATAGCATTTAACAGTGCAGCAGTGCCTTTACAAAATGAAAGCAGAAACTCGACTCCATCACCTAGCACAGTAGCATCCCCACACACCCCAAAGCCTTCTGGCTGTGTACCACCTTTGTATGGCTTCCAAAACCGGAACATATCAAGCAACCAAATCAACAGTGGGAAAGATAAGGTATTTTAACATGTATTGTTCAATCAGTGTGTTGTAAGTAAATATAAACAAAAAATGTCATAAGCGCTTGACAAAATCTGAGAAATACAGTGCCTTGCAAAAGTATTCAGTCACATGACAAATCTTATTTCACTGTATAACAGACCCTACACTTTCTGATTATGTTCTCTGTAGTAATTTTATTTCAAGACTCTGCAACATTGTTTTTTCTCAGAGGACAATATAATAATTCTTTTCATTTATATAGAGCTTTTTTTACTACATGAAGCGCTCAGCAATTGCAGGTTAAGGGCCTTGCTAAAGGGCCCAACAGAGCAGAGTCCATATTGGCATTTATGGGATTCGAACCGGCAACCTTCCAATTGCTTGTGCAGATCCCTAGCCTCAGAGCCACCACTCCGCGTAAATATCTATATATATAATTCACTAAGGCAAGACACCCATGGAAAGCACGTCGGAAGGGGCGTGGATACACTAAGCCGCCGACAAGTAAGACACCTATGGCGCACGCAGGGAGTAGCCACGCCCACCAACTCCAAGACCATTGGATACGATAACAACTCGTAGAGCCACGCCCACCAACTCAGACACAACGACAGAAAGAACGGCGTCATTTATATTCGTATGTCATAGAGGCCTCATTTACTTCCGAGCCACCTTGACTGTTCATAGAGGCATGTTTCTCGGAGGTGAGTCGCCATATGCAGCGTGTAAAACGGTTTGCGAGGGGTATCCCATGGGATCCTTAAAACAATCCTTTACAACTGAGGTTAAAACACAATGAAGAAAGCAGTCTTTAAAAACCGAGTTTTCGGTTACGACGCACGACCGCGTGCACCATAGCAAACTGTTTTACACGCTACATAAGCAATTCGCATCCGCGACAAACATGCGTCGTCTTCACTCACGGACAGTTATATGTTGCTCTCTCCAGAGTTCCATCTTTTCATTCACTTTCTGTTGTATCCTCAAACCCTCCCTTTTTAGACAACTGTGTCTTTCCAGAAGTGTTCAACCATCAATAAATAATTATGCGCCGTTTGTTATGCCGCGGGTTCACTATTGTGTTTGTATTTTGCTCCCTCCAGAGTTCCATCTTTTCATTCACTTACTGTTGTATTCTCACACTAACCTGTTTTAGACAACCGTGTCTTTCCAGAAGTGTTTACCATTCAATAAATAATTATGCATGAGATTGAGTGTGTGTCTAGGCGTGGGTAAGCCGTTGAACCCCATTCGGGCTGCAAACTGTGGAATTGCCACTAAGTGCGACTTATACGCTCCCACTGATTGCGTCCCTACCCTTTGTGCACACCCCCCTCCCACCTTGCTACTACCGTGGTCGGGTGTCTTGGTGGATTATATATAGAAAAGCAGCCAAAACTGCACAGAGCAATAAAAAGTCTACGTGAGTCAGAGGTGCATCTTGACTGTGTAAAGACGACAACGACTCAAGTGACGAGTTGAAGCTAGGCAGTGCACACTGAACGAGAAATCGGCAGACTAGCATGACGGAGGGAGCTGAGTGGACGTCCTTCTCCTCTCCTGCCGTTCCACACTTCACGCCTGAGCGCAGTGCACTCGCATCCCTCCGTCTGGCAGGAGAAGGCGCGATGGGGATCCGCCAGTTTTCAGTCACAGACGATTGTGTGTTGGTTCGTTCAATGCATTGTTACAATGTTGCTTTTCTTGCCGATTTATTACATTACCGATTTTTTCAAATGTTAATTTTCTCCCTGTGCCTAAAAATAATTTAAAAACCGGCCTGATTATGTGGCATATGTTACGTCGTGGGTTGGCTAGTTAAAAATAATATTGTCTTTTTTTTTTCCCCCACATCTTAATATGTTATAGATATTTTTGATTTTGAGATTCTTGTCCAACTAATAAATTTACATTTGCACACATTTCAGTTTTTAGCAGACTAAAACAGATAGTTATAATATATTTTGCCATCCATCATTCTTTCTGTTTTTAACCAGGTGGCCAGTCCCTGACAGTAGAAAGCAGTTTTATAGCATAATGCTACCATCACCATATTTCACTGTAGATATTTTTTTTTTTTTTTAAATATTGGCACTGCTACATTTCTCTCGCACATATTTCTTTAACAATAATCTCTTTCTTGGGTCATATCTGACCTGACTTTTTCCCCCACACCAAATAGCATGGTAGACAGCAGAGATGGGGACAAGTCGCATATGATCAAGTCCAAGCAAGTTTCAAGTGTTAACCATCAAGTCTCGAGTCAAGTCTCAAGTCACAGTTAAGACAAATCAAGCAAGTCAACTCAAGTCAAGGGTTCACCCTAAACAAGTCGAGTCCTGATAAGTTTCAAGCCAAGTCAAGTCAAGTTGCAGTACTAAAACAAACGGAGGTTAAATTTTTGATACGTTTATTTTTGCACAAAAAAAGTTTTACAGAAAAGATGAACTTATATACATATATTATGTATCTTATTTGCATTGCTATATTTAAATTATATGCATATCTGTGCTACATTAATATCTGAAAATAAAATTGTGTTGCTTACACAAAATGTTAAAAACTAAGAAATCCAGTCTAAAATGTATCATGCAATTCAATCTGAAAGGATTAGTTTACTTTGACAACAACAATGTACAGATAATGTATTCACCCCCTTGTCATCCAATATGTTCATGTCTATCTTTCCTCAGTCATAAAGAATTTGTTTGTTTTTTTTTTTTTTTTTGTTTTGAGGAAAACATTTCAGGATTTCTGTCTATATATAATGGATATGTATGGCGCCCCGAAGTTTGAAGGTTAAAAAGTATATAAATTGTCCATTTGTTTAGAAAATAACCGATTGTTTCGCTAGATAAGACTCCTCCTCCTCGGCTGGAATCATTTAGAGTCTTCTGAAGCTGCATTTAAACTACATTTTGGAAATTCAAACTTCGGGGTGCCATATATATCCATTATATCCAGTGATGAAGTTATGAAGCTTAATCGTCATCTCTGCGGTGGACGCGCAATATACACGTTTCATACATAATATATAATCTGATATATTTGTTTTCTATTTGAACTGGTTTCATTGTTATACAGCACACAACATTTTGTTGTTATTGTGAGTGTACACAAAAAAATTATAGACCCTTAACGTAACCGATTCGAATGATGAAATTATTCTTGTCTGTATGACCAAAAAGTTTTGAACGAGTTATTGAAGGAGAAGTGATTGCACCGACGCTTTCATCTTAGATTTTCATGGCAGTATAACGTGACACGAGCTGCCATTCAACTAACCACACGCAGTCAGTCCATACAAACGCTTGAAAATGCGCACATTTAATATAGACATTATAGTTTACATGTAATATCGAGAAGCCCTTTCATTTCAAGTTGCACTCAACATTAAAATGTGGCTACGCCACTGGTAACATTATAGCATTTTATTTATGAGATGATCATCACATTTGTGATAAAAAAACATGCAACCAAGGCCAAATTATGACAAACAGAAAAGATTAATTTAATTAGTAATCGTTTTATTAAATTGACTATAAAGAATTCGACTTTCTTACCTTTCCTTGTGGTTTTTGAAGTGCCGGATGAAATTTGATGTTGTGGTTGTCGTGTCTGATACTCTCGCGTTGCATTCTCTGCATCTGGCAAATCTTTTTTTGTTAGTACGGTCTAGTTCAAAGTCCTTATAGCCAAACATGACTATATGAGGAGCTCGACTATTGTCTGCCATGTTTGGCGCGGTTTGAGTTGTGCAGCGTTCTTCTTCTTCTTCTTGGTAACGTTAAGAGTTGTGCAGCGTTAAGGGCGCAGGCGCCAATTATGGTGCTGCTGAGTCATAATTATTTTATTAAATTATTTTATTTTATTAAACGAATTATATTTAAAAGTTCAAGTCATTGTCAATGTCGAGTCTTCCACTTTAAGTCAAGTCTCAAGTCACTTACTCTCAAGTCAAAGTCAAGTCAAGTCATTTTCTTACTTCAATCAAGCAAGTCTCAAGTCCTGAAAATTGTGACTCGAGTCCTCCATCTCTGGTAGACAGTAAGACTTGATGGATTTTTTTTTTAAGAATAATTATGTGGATTGGACTGGTGAGCTTTGTTTGAGCTAAATGGCCTGTTCTCGTCTGGACTGTTCAAATGTTCACATTGCAATCAAGTTATTGTCAATAGACATGAGACCCCCGAATTTAAACATCTGACTGAAAAAGCAGAACTAAGATATACCATGGCAAACTAACTGTACTTTGGTAGAATTGCTCACCATCTGCATAATGATTTTAAATGTGAAAGTTGTCTGTGCACAACATAGACATCATTTTACATGAAAGTGGACTCTGCAGATTGTTTTTCATGCACACACATAATTTAGTGATCTGCATCCTTGCAGGAGTATGGTGAGTTGCAACATAGTTTCATAAATGCACAAGTGTATCCACAGGCCCATTTTCATGTTGAACTTTATCAGGATCGGCAAAGCACAAACTTATCATCATACTCAAACAGTTCTTATGATCTGTTCAACCATGACTGAGATCAGCAATCTGTAGTTATTGTAATGCTCTGTAGGCAAGGATGTGAGAATAAGTGCTCAAGACATCTATACACATTTCACTGATTTGATTCAGAAATAGGAACAGATTACAGCAAGGAGAGATTGTACAGCAATGGATCTTGCATTGCACTCAACGGCAGTCCTCTACCAGCCAGGCAGAAAGCACCCAGATTCCTAACACTTTTCTAGTCAAAGCATATATCTGTCCCTGCTACATCTATACCCAGTGAATGAGTGTTTTGAACTTGATATTGTGACATTTGAGAGGGACTTGGCTTTATGCAGAGTGTTGACATTCTAATTTTTTTTTTTTTTCTTGAAAAGAATTTAACATATATAATGAATATAAGCACTTCATACAACCAGTCAAGACCCACAACTAATGGCTTAGTAAGATTCACCATTGTTGGATTAATGTTTGATTTTAACTCAGGAAATAAAAAATAAATTTAAAATTGAATGTATTAACTGTATAGGTTAATAGGGTCATTATTGTAACCTGTACAGTGAAGTTCTTACTTGCATGTAATGTACTATTTAACACGCAATACATCTTGTTACTGCAATGCACATTTTTTTAATATTTAACATTATTTTATTAAAAAAGTACAAACAAGTTAAAACATGTTTAACTTGTTTAGCTGTTTTTTTGATTTACAAGTATCTAGTCATAAGTAGCACTAAGCATACAGTACTAGTTCTTTTATGAAAATTTAATGAATTGCAATTTTGCATACATTTTTTGAATGTAATAGGTTCTTTACTCCAGTTTTGGCTACTAAACTTAATAATTCCTTCAAAGCAATTATTGGCCTCTGAGTGACATCTGTCCAGTCTCCATTTTGTCTGCACTGTATATTGTTTAGGCAGCATGTCCGTGATTTGACAGAGCTTCCATTTAAAATGTTACCAACTGTGTCCTTTATGCAGTTGTATTATTTTGGATCATATGAAAGTCCCCAATACTTGGATCATATCTGACTTAAAATAATATAATATACTAGATAATAATATAATTTACAAGAATTATTGCAGAGATTGGAAGGTTTTGCTTAAAACTTAAAAACTTAGAGAAATAGTATAAAAATGAAATGTAGACAAATAGATTTTTAACTTTGGACAGTTATTACTAATGTTAAATTTGCATTAGTTACATGTTTAAAATGTGATTTATCCAGACTTGATGTGTACCTCTTACAATATTACTAATATTTAGAATTTGTTCTTGAACTTAAACATATGAAAAATTTGTATAACTAATTGTACATGTCAGTGGACACTCCTCTAATAGTTAATGTTTTGTGTATTAGACATATTTTTAAGTAAAACATTGTATTTTACTCTGTTTTACCTGTTTATTTAAAACAGTTAAGTCAACAGATATTTGATCTGTTCCACACTTGCCAACAACAGCAGGATGATCTTGAGAAGAAAGAATTTTGCAGAGCACAATTACAAAGAGAAATCCAGACATTATTTCCAAGTAAGGTGTAATTTCTTGTTTAATTTATGCAGCTGTTAGGTATACCAAAGTCTGTATCTCAGTATTCATAGTGCAGAGCATCTGTTACTTTCTGAGAGGTCATGGGAGTTGAAATACAAAGCAGGTGAAAGGAAGCAGCATGAAGCATTTTTAACAGACCGACTAACCAACTTTGAAAGGCAGGCCATTCACAATCCCCTAATAAAGAAAATTACTCAAGCACATAAATGATGACTTGCTTAATAAATCAAAAAATATGCAGTCAACTCCACAATTTTTGGCACCTGTCATGAAAATTAGCTAAACATTAATATACAAGATGAACCACACATGCTACGATATTTTGCACTTGAACAAATGTGTAAATCATCTTTTTTTTTATTTATACCATTTTGTTTAACAAAAGCCTTACAAACCCCACATCTCCCCGCCCCCAATATTGAAACTAGTTCCCGAAGAGATGACACTCCCATGATTAGTTTTTAGTGCAACTTACACTGGCAAAAATTACATCAAGAGGATCAATTAGTACTGTTATGTTTAACTAGATTAGAGAATACTTGTAGAGGTATCTTAAACCACTTCTTCATGTAGAACATTTCCAGTTCTTTAATAGTAATTGGCTTATGGACTACCCACTTCAATTCATACCACAGATTTTCATTTGGGTTCAAATCTAAAGGCTAATATGGTCATAGAAAAAATATGGAGGTTGCATTCTTGCAGCCATTTTTGAATCAATTTTGATGGGTGCTTGGTGTCATTATCATGTTGGAAGAACCATCAGTGGCAGTTTCAGCATTCTGGCTAAGGCAAACAAGGAATGTGCTGACATTTCCTGGTATGTAGTAGAATTTGTTCTTGCATGAATCTTCCCAAGATCCTCGAAACACTTGAGGCAAACAGTTCCAAAGCATTAATGATCCAACACTAAATTTCACAATGGGTACCATATGATTTTTATATGCAGCCTCCTTTTTGCGTCAAGTATAAGGATGTGCAAAAAAATTAATTTACATCTCGTCTGACAAGAACGTATGATTCCACTTTTAGTTCAAATGGTTCTTGGCAAACTTCATGCTCAGCAGTTTGTTGCTTGTTTTTAAGAAGGGCCTGTTTCATGGAACTCCTCCATGATGAGCCGCATTTTGGAAGTGGAATCTAGTTATTCGTTTAGAAATAATTATAATCCAATGGTTCAGTCAAAATGTGCAGTTTAGAAACTGCAATCTTTGGGTTTTTTTTTTTTTCTTTACCTCTCTTGCTAGCATCTTCACAGTATATATAGTGGAGTATGTTCATGGGTCCTCTTCCCAGCAAATGTTTAATTATTTTATACTTTTGAAACTGATTTTATGTGGCATTGATTATGCTTAACAGTATTTTCAGCTTCCTACGGATAGTTTGTGCAGGTCAACAGCCTCTAGTCTCGTCTGAGTTGAAAGCTCTTGAATTTACACATGTTGACAGAAGGGAAAAGGATTTTACATGCGTTTAATCTCCTATTTGCTCCCAGACATAAAAAGGGCAATAAAAAGAGATTTTTTTTTTCCGTCAAAGGTACACATTTATTTGATTTTTTTTTTTTTTAAAGATATTCTTAAAGGTGTGCCAATAATTGAGCCCCATATATTCTAGAGATATAATAACATCATCTATCCACATTCTTAACCACGGCAGGGTCACATGGCATCTGTGGCCTATCCCAAAAATCATCTGGGGCTAGAGAGGTAGAACACCTAGACAGGACCCAACCCATCGCAGAGTGAACACAAAGACCAAAATGCACACAATAGGGCCAGTTTAACAATTCCAATATATCTTACCTGCATTTCTTTAGACTATGGGAGTAAGCTGGAGCGCGTGCAGGAAACGAACACAGACATGTGGAGAACATGCAAACTGTACATAGGGAAGATCCAGGACTATTCTCAAAAATAGAAGTTCTTGAATGAATTATTTTTATTGGACTAATGATAAGCAATTTCTCCAAACTTTGAGGAATGTTTGAATCATTATATGTACTGCTTATTTTATGTTTGTTTTAACCCATGTCCTGTGGGAGTGCCAATAATTGCAGAGTATTTAAAAATTAATCTGCAAAGTTTTTATTTGGCAACGATTACTTTCTTTTCATATCAGTGGGAAGACTATTTCCCATGTTATAATGGAAAGAGGTAACTGTCTCAATTAAGCAACCTTCTGTACTTTTATGTATACTGTGACATGGCCCAATTAATCATATTCAAAGTATTACTGTGAAAATGGTGGTCTTGTCAGACCCCATGAAAAAGTTATTGTGCATAAAAATTAGACACTATATGTAACCTTTTAATTTCTACAGAAAAGGGTGTAGGCCATGCAAATATAATTGTCTGTTTTCCTTGAATAACATTACACAAAGTAAAGAAAACAAAATATTGGCCAATTAATCTGTCTACATATGAAACCGATTTTTCTAAATGGGAGTAACTGAGTATTGGGGCAAGACAACCATGAAAAGCACGCCGGAAGGGGCGTGGATTCACTAAGCCGCCAAGTGAGACACCTATGGTGCACACAGGAAGGAGCCACGCCCACCAACTCCAAGACCATTGGATACGACGACAACTCGCAGGGCCACGCCCACCAATTCGGACGCGACGACGCAGAAAAAATGGCGTCATTTATGTTTGTCTGTCGTAGAGGCCACATGCAGTGCAGGTCAGGTTAATGTCATGTACCTCCGAGCTACGTTGACTGTTAATAGAGGCATGTTTCTCGCGGAGGTGAATCGCCATATGCAGCGTGTAAAACTGTTTGCGAGGGGTATCCCATGGGATCATTAAAACATTCCTTTACAACTGAGGTTAAAACACAATGAAGTGAGCAGTCTTTAAAAAACGAGTTTTCAGTTACGACGCACGACCGCGTGCAGCATAGCAAAGTGTTGTACATGCTACATACAGCAATTCACATCCACGACAAACATACGTCTTCTTAGATGCTCCTGCACTTTGTACATACCCCCCTCCCACCTTGCTACACCGCACGGACGATTGTGTGTTGGTTCGTTCCGTGCATTGTTACAATGTTGCTTTTCTTGCTGATTTATTACATTACTGATTTTGCAAATGTTAAATTTTCTCCCTGTGCTTAAAAATTATTAAAAAACCGGCCTGATTATGCGGCGTATGGTACGCCGCGGGTTGGCTAGTAGTAATATACTCTCCTATACTATCTCATGCTAAGTGAGAGGATTCAAACATGGTCTCATGGTACTAAGTCAGTCAGTCATTTTCCAACCCGCTATATCCTAACACAGGGTCACGGGGGTCTGCTATAAGACAATAATACTAACTATAGCACACTTTTTTTTTTTTTTTTTTATTATGCTTTCAACTGTGATATTCAATTTTAGTAGTAATTCACTTACAGTATTAAAACTATTATACTACAAAGAAAGACAAAGAGCAAATAAACTCGTTTCCAATCGGAAGAAGTGAACAGTGGCCAAAAAACAATGGCTTATCAATAGAATCAGACTGGCCATTTTTTATAGGCCAAACGTATTATAAGGAAAATTGGCAAATTTTGAATCCATCCAAGAAAGATTGCAAAGTGTCATCATTTATGTACTTAAGCAATTTTCTTCCCTTTTTTGTGGGTGGCCTGCCTTTCAAAACTGGTTAATTAATCTCTGAAAGTATTTTTATAAATTCCTTTAATTTTTAATAAATGTGTTGTGTATATATATATATATATATATATATATATATATATATATATATATATATATATATATATATATATATATATATATATATATATATTTTTTTTTAAAGTGTTGTCTGGTTAAAATATTACCTTGGACATTGAGCTTAGAAGTATAGACCAGTTCTCTGCTTTCCAAAGATACCTCTTCAAGAATAAACAGAAAATGAATGGGAAGTGATCAACTGAAGAGTAAATGAAAGAAAGAACTAAAACATTAGTCAAGGATAGTATTCCTCCAAGGACATGTCCTCTAATTGATCACTATTTTTGTAGATTACAAACTAACCTGTTGTTTTATTTCTCAGTCCTTTGCTTGGATGTGATCTCAAGAAGTTCTTGTCATAGGGAAATAGTCAACTGTTTGATAAAAAGATAATGCAATTGATTTTATTGAGTCTTGGCAAACTGTTCTTCTAGTATAATTCTTCTAAGATAATTCTGTGCTTGGACATTTTGATGTTATGCACAAAGACAGACATTAATCACATGTGAACAAATTGCCAGTGTGTCTGCTGAATGAAAATTGGCACATAGCACTTGAATAGCTTCATGAATATTTCAAATAGAAGTTCTAGTAGTGAAGTGAGATATCGCCTACATTTATCCTTGCTTATTAAAATAAAGTTAACCACTTTCAGGACTTCATTATTCCTTTTCAGTTGAAAACCTGCTTTATGTTTCTAGAACAGTGTTTGATCCTTTACTCCATGTAAAATAAAAATTTAATTAAATTGTATCACATGAAATAACAGCATTTATATGAAACGTTATATTCACTGGGGGGGGGACCCCACACATTTGACAGTAATACACAAAATTGAATATATTTTGGTAAGAGAACAGTTAATAAATACCTTAAGCATACTTCAGCTGTGTTTAAGTACCGGTATCCTAACGTTTACCTGTGCAATTAGAAGTAATTTTAGTTGACTAAACAGGGTTTGAAGTCTGACCTGGTCTGTGGCGATAGCACATTTTAACGCAAGTGTATGTACACTTTCATGTGTACTCTGGCTTTCCTCTCAGTGACTCATATTTGATGGAATGGCACCTCTCCATGATTGTTTTCATATTGCACCCAATGCATTTATCTTGAGCACTCAGTAATTCTGTGCTGCATAAAATGGGTTAAATAGTGAGCGGATAGTTAATTCACTTGGATTTCTCAAAAAAGAAATATATTACCAACAAATTGTAAAAAGCTGTTGTAAATAAAAAGCCAAGTAGTAAAGATGTTATCCATATTGCTTTAATTCTTTGAATTTTAAAAGATATTTGACATTGTCATTCAATAGATATTTTAGTGTACAGTAAATAAGTGACAACAGTCATTTTTTCCTATCACTGCTGGGAATAACGCCTATTTTTTTTTTTTTTGAGGGGGCCCATGTTTGATCATATCATCTTGTAGCTGTAAGGGCATCCTAGGTTTGCATATTGTGTGGATATTACTGTATATAACAAGCATCATTTCTGTATTTAGCACTATTATCAAGCCCACCTTCTTTACTTTAGGTAGCTTTAAATTATGCTTTATAAACTTGCATGTATATTCCACTCTCTGTGACTGTTCAGTGCCATTTTCTGATAATGTTTTTGATCAATTGAAGAAATTAAAAAGTGGTATCCTGAGTTATGATAGATATTTTTTTCAGCAAGTCGTGTGTATTTAGCTGGATCGTCCTTAAATGGCTTTGGTACCAGGAGTAGTGATGCAGATCTGTGCCTGGTGGTTCAAGATGGACCGGTAAGCAGGTTTATTGGTTTATAAATTTAAATGTGGTTGAAATATATAAAACCATTCCTCACATGATTCGTGATTAACATGATGAAATGTATTCCTTCACTAAAGGAAGGCATCGTAAAAATTCTTATCACTTACATTTTGAAACTGACACTTTCTGATTAGAATAGCAGTTGTTTCAAGTCTACATCCAGTTTAAAGGGAAATATACACAACTTCATGCAAAATATTTATTACTTTAAACTTTCTCAAAGTGATATATGCACATATGCTGCACATAATGGGAAGAAATGTCATAATAACCAATCTTTGCTTTCAAGGTAGTAACTTTAGCTTATTGTTTTTTTGTTTGTTGTCCTGTTTTGTTTCTATGCTGAAGCTAAATATCTTTGAGGTAGGATAAAAGAATGTAGTACAGACAGATAAGTTATTCAGTTCACTTCAGTTATTCCCTTCTGTCACCTTAAGTCATCTCATCCTTCTCTCATCTCAAATTGCCAACAGTCAAATCCTCATTTACTCTTCGCCAATCACCACCACTCTAACATTTGTGTATTAATGTGCCCCGCAATGAAATGGTACTCTGTCCGGGGTTGGCTCCTTTCTTTCTAATAGTTCTGTTAAGATTTGCAGTGACCACCCATTATTTTAAATCTAAATTAATAGATGGGTTTTTAATTGGATATGGTTTTAAGAAAATGTGAAAAGGTACTGTATAATGTATCCTCTAAATATATTAAGTCCATATGATGGTATAAATTAGTGCCTGATTTTTGTGTTATTTCCCTTTTCTTCCAATAACATTAATTTTCTCAATGCTTTAATGTATTTATAACTAAATGTTTATTATTTATAGGTGAATCAAAAATCTGATGCTGTTTATATTCTTAGTCTTGTACAGCAGTTATTCTACCGGCTTCGTAAGTATATTGTTTTATTGGTTGAAATGTTCAGATTGTGAGTGCTATTTTCTTATGTTTTAGTCTTTTGTGTTTTACTTGCTTATCAATAAAATTTTATGTAATATATTACATGCTACTATTGTAAGTTGCTTTTGATTTTTTCTTTTTTTAATATATGAATTGCTATAGACTAACTTCATTTTCAGATTTAAAACTCACAATTTAGAGCATTTTCACTAATGCAATTATAAAATAAAAAGTGAGTGTCTGCATCTAAAACATGTTAGCACATAGCAAAAACATTATCCAAGTAGAGACTGTCGTCACCAGCCACAGCATAGCTCTCCTCCTTTTTTCTTTCTTTCCTATACCTCCCCATCGCCCATGACTGTGGTTACTCTTTCCAAAAACACTGTGATTTCTTCTTGCAGTTCTGGCAAGCCATAATTGATGCTGGGTATTAAGAGATGAAAAATTTGCTGTTGTGTCTAAAATGTACACTCTTTTGGTACCAGTTCAAGGTTTTAGTCCTTGCTGACAGTTTTTCAGGCAAGCCACACATAACTTCCTTTCTACCTCACCCTAAACTGGCTGTATTGAATTTGTATTTGGGGATCTTGCAGGCCTTTGGAGTAAGTGGAATTCATTGTTAATGTTTATGGAATGAGCTTGAAATGATGTATGATTTTTGAAATGGCATATTATTCTGCTGGCAGCTTTGATCTAAAAGTCTGCACAGCATGGTTAGCAACAATGCTATGGCATTTAAACAATGCTCAATTAGTATTTAGAAGCTTAGTGCATACAAAAAAGACAATTCTTAACTGGATTTGCAACTGCCAGCCTGCACAGTTTACACGAGGCACTTTGGATCCATTAATTTTTGCTCTTTACAACAAATTCTGACTCATTACAATCAAAGCATTTTTTAAATATTCTTAACTGCTACTGCTCAACTGTCATAACATGGAACAGAGTTTCATTATGTGTGACACAGCATCTATGTTTTTCAGAAAAGTGCTTTAAGAGGGAAAGATTAATAATAAAAAAATATTTATCTCCACAAGGCCCTGCTAAAACAGGAAAATTAGCACATTGTAAGGAAGTGATATTAGTCATGGTCTATAATGTTTTTAAACAATGTATTTTTCTCCTACTATAACAAAGCCTGATTTGTTTTCACAGCTTATATAGAGAGACCTCATCTTATTCGAGCAAAAGTGCCCATATTAAAATTCAGGGATAAAGTCAGGTATGTGTTAGATTGTCCGAGTGCTAATTTATTTTCTTTTTACCGTTTTCTCGTTTGTAAAAACGTGGAGTATTCTTAAGAAGAGGTATATTTATGTTCTGTATAAATACTGGCTTTTTTAATTATGTTAACTAATGACGGTCATAGCATTAACTTCACGGTTATATAACTCTTTTATTTATTCTCATTTTAAGCTAACGCAGTTAACAAAGTATGTCATTATTTACAAGACTTCATGCTTGCCAGCTTTCTTAATATCATGATTCAAAAAATAGAAGAGGATTGATATTAAACATACAGTATATTACACAAGTAAATTTAACATGTCAAGCTAAGAGCATATGTGTTTTTAAGAAAAAAAAAAAGCTTTTTCAGTTGCTGCAGCACTAAAAAGCATTTCTAAGTGGCCCTTTAAAAGGCTGCAAGCCTTGTGCCTTTTTTTATGCATACTTCAAAAAACAACTTTTCATTTCTGTGAACATCTGCCAAATCATGCATGGTTTTCTGTGAAACCTATGACTTTATGTGTGTTCCTGAAGTATTTGAAAAGCTGAAACATTGCCTTTCTTTTTTAAAAAGACATACAAAAAAAAACTGTTTGCAATGGCAGCACCTATGTTGATGGGATGTTGGCACATTTAATGGATACCAGATAATGGAGACTGGTACATAATTTTAGCACTCTTTAAATGTTTCTGGGTTATTGCATCATATCCTTAAAATTTTTCACTCTTACAACTCTTGTAAACAATAAAGGATGGAATAAATGAAGGGACACAAATATGAAGTAAATACATAAACTGAACAGAAGCTAACCATGCTGTCTCTCTGACCTATCTGTTCAAGATTCTGTCTGCCAGGTAGCTTTACTCGCTTATTTTCCTACTTTAACTCTTTCACGGTGTGTGTCAATAAAAGTCAACAGAAAAAAATATGCAAAAATGTCTTCTGCAGCATGTTGTTGATGACTCCAATTCTGTGTTCTCAGATGAGGATTTTAAGCTGCCAGATGAAAGTGAAAGTGGGAGTGCCACTGAAATGTCTGCAGGCATGACTGAGAGTAATATCACAGTGAAATTTCCTGTGGCTGATGTTTGGGAAGTTTTTTTCAGAGACTTCTCCCTGAAAACCTTTTTTATTTGCCAGGTTAAAAAAAATGTCGAGTCCAGATGGACATCATTGGCAACATATCAGATGCTTATTTCAAATTATTTTTAGAGTGTCTTTTAAATGATGAGTGTGGGGAGAAAACATCTTTTTTTCTCCTGTGTGTTATTAAAATATTCACATTTCATAATTTTCCATCCACCTATGAGAACAAGAAGCAAAAGCCAGTAACAGGCAGGGAAAAAAAGTCATCAGTACAGCACATATATGACTCGGGTGCCGCCACGAGTGGCAGCCTTTCCAGCAGCTCTGTGTTCAACCTTATCTTTCTACATTTTTCTCTATTTCACTGATCACTCCTACCGCTTTCTTTTATGTGGGCTCGTTCACTGGGCACGTTTTTTTTTTACTTCTTGTGAACTTCCCCTTGGGATTAATAAAGTATCTTTCTATCTCCTATCTCATATTACATACTCTATAATATATTAATGAATGTAGTCATTTGCTTTGCAAGGTATATATTTTTCAGAATTTTCATGTACTGTATAGAATGGGTATACATTTGTTAGGTGTAGGTTTTATACAATATGAGTAATATTTGAATAATAAAAAAAAATCTTGGCATCTTTCAGAAAAGTTCAGTTTTTTGGAATATTTCGGATTTACAGCCATGTGGGAACAAATCAGCCTCAAAAGACTTAAAGTACCTTGCATGGATACTTCCTTTTACAGCTTTCATCATATAAATTACAGAATTTGTAGAAGAGCAATGTTGCCTTAGTCAGTAAAATTGGTGATGCTCCCCCCCGGCCCCCAAAATAACTCGCCGAGTCAGAGATGTTTAAGTGTGTGATTGCTTGAACCGAGGATTCTACACATTGCTGAACTCAAATGCTTCACTTATTGTAGTTTTTTGTGGTTACCCCTGATGTAGAACTAATAATCAACAGTTCATGTTTCTGGCTCAGTACATTTTTGACTTTAACCATGATCTTATTTTGAAATTTCTGTTTCAATATCCGGATTTTTAACAAAATATTAATTTGACATCTACAGTGAAGTTTTTTCTTTCCCTTTTCCAGTGGAGTTGAATTTGACTTAAATGTAAACAATGTTGTGGGCATAAGAAATACTTTCCTTCTCAGAACCTATGCATATGGTAAGTATTGAACTTTTTCTACAGTCTCACTGGATTTGACTTTCTTGTAATGTGTTTTTTTCTGGTTTTTAATATAAACGTTGTTTGGCTTATGTGCAGTAAATATTTAATTTGGTAAAAAAAAAGTGCAAATTTAATTTTTTTAAACTAATTCTCTGAATTTTGTTTTTATTGAAAATGTCTTCATTACTTAAAGGTTGATCTCTTTATATACTATAAGAATCATGTCTCTCCTTTTTTTCATGCCCTACCTTTAGTGCATCATTTTGATAAATCTTGTGTTATTGTTTTTTCTGATTAAAACACCTTTTGACAGTGCTATGAAAGTTTTCAATCAGTCTTCTGTAGAACCTCTTATATTTTTTACTATAGATGTTTAGTACCTGTTTATATGACTGATGTTCTCAAAAGCCATAAGTCAAATTAGGGCTTGACTAGTTATACAGTGAAAATTCCCTATTGGTATATAATTTAGTGTATGCCTTGTCTAAGGTGAGGTGGGCAACACGTTGTACCAGTGCATGCTCCCCGATCTAACCTTATATAATAAAATAGTAAAAATTGTCCATGTGACTAGGATGCACTTCCGGGTTGTATGGAAAATACTCGTTGCTCCTCCCTGCAGCTCCATCTAGTGGCCCCTGTGGTATCCAGCAGGGCTGTGGATGAAAACTCCATTGTCCATAATTCCCTGCTGGTATTTGGGACACCTCCATGTTGCAGGGAGGGCTCCACCTGGTGGCCTGGGGGTATTGGCCAGGATGACTGGCCGGCCATAGACTACACTGACTATTAACAATCTATAGACATTAGGGCTATAGTGACATCTCATGAGTCCTGAAAATTTTTCAACACACATTAATTTCTTTGGTATGATCTTATATACCAAACTACATATATATTGGGTGGCAGAATTCCACCTGACCAGATTATGGTAAATCTTCAAAACTTACAAGCAACTATTTTATTATTGTTTAATCAGCAATTGCCCTATGCACAGTTCTTCACTACAGTATAGCTGAAAAAGATCAAGAAAGGCTTCTTCTTGTAACATCCTGAAAGTCATTTTTTCTATGGTTCGCAAAACACCCTAGCAATCCATTACACATAAACATTGTATTGATTGAAGTAACAAGTCATAATAGATACTGTATTATCTGTCATTTGATACATTACATTTTTTTTCAGCATAGCACAGTAGTTATTTATTACATATATCTTCTTAAAACCTTGAAGAGTTTAAAATGTCAAAAATAAATACAAAGAAAACATACAGCAATTTTTATAGCATATAGCCCATGTATTGTTTGACTGTCTTTTGGGACTTCTGCACAAAGCTGAAACTGCTGAAATTATTTCAAATTCTTTGAGAAGCTTATTATCCTCATGTGGTGGGGTTGTTTTTTTTTTTTTAAGCACATCTTCATTCCTCCTTTTGATCTGCTGATTTTAATGGGGTGCCATTTTTTTTCATCCTTTAAGATTTATAGTCTGCAAAATGTAACATAAAATGGCACATCTTATTTTCAATTTTAATTCTTTCTCTTAATCTGTAAATTCTAATCTTTGCAAAGTCTAACATGTACTATATAAATGTGTAAAATATTAAGCCAGCACTTTAGCATTTTAAAATTCAAGCTAGTGCAAGTAATTTCATATACTGCAAAATAAAGAAAGAAAAAGACTTAATAAAATTTTTTTGTTTTTCCTCTGCAGTTGAAAAAAGAGTTCGCCCCATTATACTTGTAGTAAAGAAATGGGCTCGGCACCGTGGAATTAATGATGCAAGTCGTGGAACTTTAAGCAGTTACTCTTTAGTACTTATGGTTCTGCATTATCTTCAGAGTAAGCATTGTATATACTTATACAGCACATTTTTTAGCTGTGTTTCTTCTGTATTTTAGCTATATCTTTATAGTCTAAAGGTGACATCACCTGTGAGAAATATTTTTCTGAATTTTGTTTTTACAGCACTGTCTAAACCTGTTATCCCTAGTCTGCAAAAGGAATATCCTGTAAGTTTTTAAATCTGTTTTTAAGGAAAAAATGTATTAAAATATTTTAGTAAATTAATATCTTTTAGTGTTCTCTGTATACCATAAGGTTTAAAATGGTTATTTTTGTTTTATGCCAGGTTGTCAAATTTCTTATAGTTGTATTTTGAAAAGTCATGATAGCCTTGAAACACCCACATAACTCAAAACAGTCAGTGAAAGAAAAAACACTTGAAACATTATAGAAAAGGCAGTAGTCGGCTTGACTTTTAGTGCTGGTTTAACTTTGAGTATATATAGATTAAAAAAAAACAAGTAGTGAAGCAGTGCCATCATAAGAGCAAGAGTCTCTTGTACAACATTGACAGTGTAAAGTTTATTTGTCCGTTGTGGAGTTTTTAGCATTTTACCTTTACCTGAGGTACTTGTTTTGGAGAAATGACATCCACGTGCTGGATTAACTTCTCCAAGAAGTTGTTAAAGAATGGAGACAAATAGACTGTACAACCACCAAGGTGGGGTAGTTGCACTGCTCTTATTCCAATAAAATTAACCTTTTCAAACCCTCTTAGTCCAGTTCAGGGTCACAGGAGTCTGATCCTGCTCTGACACTAGTTGGTGCAAGGTGTTGAACAGCCTTAGATAGGGTGTCAGTTAACTGCATGGCCTGCACACATTCACAGAGTCCAATTTGGAATCCACTAAACCATGGTGATGTAAAAGGAAAAGCCAGAGTACTCTGAAAACTCATATAGAAGTGGGGAGAACAGACTGTACTGTACATTAACAATATGCAGGATTTGAACCCAGAGTGGTGAATCTGTAAAGCAGCAGAACCATTTCCACTAAATTATTGTGTCATCCATACTTTATTTCAATCTTATGTAAAGATTAAGCTAATGATACATTTATAATATATCAATTTATAATATATATATATGCCGTTTCTTCTCTCTCTTTTCCTGTGTGATTAGAACATTCCACTAAGTTTTTAGTTATTTAAAAAAGTTTTGTACTTGACCAACAATATCTTGTTTGCTTGTGTGTTGCTGCAAGTATACATTTCAAACACACCTTAATTTGCTGCTTATGTAGCATATACATAAGCAGATTGACAAATGGGAGACCACCACTTAACTGTTTCAAGGACTTTTATATAGCATTATCATTTAAAGCATAATCCACACTAACCAATAAATTATTAAATTTGCTGCACACATCAATATATTGCTCAACTGTGAAGTCTTGACTACTTTATTTTATTTATTATATTTATTTAAGGAGAAAATCCCTTCCATAGTAGAAGCAGAAATGTATTTTGACCTCTAATGCAACACAGTGTTTGGCATGATCACACAAATCGGTAATAATGAGAGAGTGCATATTAAGCAGTGTAATTTTTAAATTATAAAATATGCAGCAGCAGCATTGGTGCAGTCATAATCAAATACAAATCATAGACCTGTCTGTTTTTAATAAGTCATTTGAAGACATAGTTGAAAATAATGTAAATAATACCATTTCACAATAATCAAAAATTAGGATATTGAATTAGTAGGACATCAGCTCATTTTCATTAGTGTGTATGACTTATAAGCATGTGGAATTTGGCTCATTATTTACATAATACACAAAGAGTTATGCATTTCTGTTTAACAAAGCAATGTCAAAAGACTTGTATTGCATAACTTGAAGAGTAAACAGTATTCACATTTTCCTGGGGAAGTTTTTTTTATTTATTTATTATAAAAAGTATGACTCTTGTGGTATATTTCCATTGAATCAGATGACTTAGATATTAACTGTGCAATATTTGTAAAAAGTTAATTTAAAGGATTGGAGTTTACTACAGTAAAAAAAAAATTCTAGGTACATGCTTGAATGATAACCTTACTAGTATGTTTTTGTTCATTTTAAGGAGTCTTTTAATCCTACTATGCAGCTGCACCTTGTGCACGAAGGACCATCTAATATTCCTCCTTACATTTCTAAGAATGGGTCCACACTTGGGGAACTCTTCCAGGGCTTCCTTAAGTATTATGCTACAGTTTTCAAGTAAGTACATCTGCCTGCTCTTTCAAACCAATTACACAAGAATTAGAAATTTCTTTTAAAATCTGAAAGTTGATTTTAATAGGAAAATCAAAAATAACCATTGTAAATTTTATGTATAATTGAAGCTTTTCAAAAAATATTGCTAAAAAAAAAGCAATATTATGAATTAAACATTTGTATGTTGTGATGGACAATATGCAAAGGTGGGCGTCCCAGCCGGGAAGGAGGGTGGTTCCTTAAACGGACGGGAGGCCAGCCCTATGCCACTCTAAGAAACAGGGCAAAGAAAACTCTTCCTTTGCCCAGAATAGAGGCCAAGGATGTCAGTGCCAGAAGGAATCCAAAGGCTCAGTTAGATCCATTAGATGGCATCTTCCCCAGATTGCAGAGGTACCCCAAGTGCCCAACAGGGCTGAGACAAAGAACTCTAAGTCCCATAGTGACCTGTGGGAACCTGGGGCACCACTGCCATCTAACTTTCTGGGGGAGGCAATGTACCAAATACATTGTTCTCCCCAGTAATTCCATTGTACAGGCCTCCCAGGTCGGTATTGTTCCTGGATCTAACCTAGCCGGGAAGCACATGTATACCTCCTGGCTTCAACATCCTCTGCTTTAATTCTGGGCAAGGCAGATTTTTTTCCCCTGTTTCTTGCAGTAGCATAGGGGCTGGCCTCCCGTTCAGTTAGGGAACTCCTTCCTGGCCGGGACGCACGCTTTTGCATATTGTACATCACAATCTCTAGTGGTAGGTTACATTTAAACAAGAAGTATCTACCTTTAAAAACAAATATATTTTATTCAAGCTTTAACACAAATATCTCTAATCTGTAGTTAAAAGGTCCAAAACATGATAGACATGTTCACTTTTAGCATTTAATGCATATTATCTATTTATTTTTAATAGGGTGGAAAAAAGGATGTGGTTGTCAAAAAGTAATTTAATTTTGTTCATTATTCTTTAATGCTTTTTCTGGAAAAAGTTCAGAATTTCTGTATCACCATCCACAAAGTTACTGCTAATCCATTTTGAATGTTAACGAATACATTTGTTGAAGTGGTCTTTGTAATAGTTAAGGATTTTGGGTTAAGCATCTCTGAACACTACAAAATGATCTATAATAGTACTTTATTTTCTGTAAATTTTACAGTGATAAATACAGTACAATTACAATGATAAATATTACAAGCGTCTTCAAGCTCTTTTATTACATTCAATTCTTCTTCTTTCGGCTGCTCCTGTTAGGGGTTGCCACAGTGGATCCTCTCTTTCTATATTTTTCCATATTGTTTTCCATTTTATTGCATTAATTTCCTTCAGTCAATTAGAGTGCAATGCAAGTTTTCATATTTGAAAAATAACACTGGACAACAAATTTTATAAAGATTTATGATTTTGTTTCCTCTTCAATTGTTTGTGAAACCAGTAGAATTGTATATGCTGAGCACAAATATGTACTTGTAATTTCTGTATCACGTCGGGTTTTCAAGAAAACTGCATTTACACATTTAACATTGTAACGTCTCCGGCAGCATAGGCCTACACATATGTTATGTAAGCAACATGAGAGAAAACTAGAAATGTTTTTTTCACAGATTTTCATTTGTAGTCACTATTTGGTGCTTTGTTTATCAGTGTCCAACAATGGTCAGCATAAACTCCACGCTCTGGTAGCATTTCTCTATGTTGGCAATGCCTTGGTGAAACCTTTTACCATGTGTCACTGATGAAGCCAAGGTTAGCTGGGAAGAAGTCCAAATGGGAATGAAGAAAATATATCTTCAGTGAAATATTGCAGTTCATCGAATTGTGTGCCTGGAGGAGACTTCCAACCTGCTTGATGTTGTATGGTGCCTTGTAGTTGCCCAAAAAATTAGAAGCAACATTGTTGAAAGCGGTCCATGCAATATGTTCAGCACCCTGCCAAAGGCTATCAAAGTGACTATCCTTTATCACCTCTCAGGTCTGTGGGCCCACAAATACACCTTCTGTTATCTTGTCAACATTTGTGTGGAAACATCTGTCGCAAGTATGCAAAGGCTTTACCTTGCTTGTTCATTACTTTAACAAGTTTTTCATTAGCCCAAGTTTGTTGTGCCAAGGTGGAAGAAATATGTTCTTTGGATCAACCTGTGGGTCACGTGCAACATTCTTCTGGCCTGGAACCAATTTCCTGCAAGGTGGCCAGTCCTTTATAATGTAATGTGAATCCCTCATTTGGCTGTCTACTTGCAAAGAAAACGGCAGTACTTGTGTATCCAAGCTGCATACTGAGTAAAACTGCAACCACCTTCAGATTGCTGCTTATATTGCAGTTGTACTTTGAATACTGAACATGTTTCAGCAGCTGCATGTTCTCATATGTTTCCTTCATATGTTTGGCATGTCCGACAGGTATGGGAGGGTAAATGTTGCCATTGTGCAACAAAACAGCCTTCAAACTTAACAACGATGAGTCAGTTGCCATTCTGTTGGATCATGTTCACATCTGAGAGCAGAAAGCAATCCATCGATGTCACTGCAAAATGTAATTTCTCAAAAACCTTGCGTGATGGGGAAAATTCTAAAGTTATTTCTGTGATCAGCATCACAAAATCTATTTTGCACACTTGAAATTATGAAGGAAACAAAAACCATGTGAACCAGTGTAAGATGCAATGTGATTATAAGAATACAAGGTTAAATTTTGAATGAACTAGTTGTTTTCTCATTGCGCATTATTTGGACCTTTAACAGAAATTATTCATTGCAGTAACAGAAATTATATGGCCTTGTAATTTCTGTGTTATGTGGCCATGTAGTATATTCCATAGACTAAACTTGGTCTCTTTAACTCCAGTAAAATTGTTAAAGTTAAAAAAAAAAAAAAAGTCTTAAAAATGAGAAGTGTACTTCATAAACCTTTCTGTTGATCTTTATATTGTACGTTACATAGGAATGGTCGTACTAAGACATATTTAATCTTCTGTGT
Source organism: Polypterus senegalus (assembly GCF_016835505.1). Classification (NCBI taxonomy): domain Eukaryota; kingdom Metazoa; phylum Chordata; class Cladistia; order Polypteriformes; family Polypteridae; genus Polypterus; species Polypterus senegalus. Next base: position 26,398,470 of record NC_053160.1, on the reverse strand, counting down.
GGCAAGATTGTGATTCCGGATACACCAATTATTATATGAAATGTATGTAAGGCTAAACAGACAGAAGTAAAAAGAAGCTTAATATAAACAAAGAAAAAAGGACAAAATACCCCAAACTTAAAATGCATCCAGCATAATTTGTGAAATGTAGTCAAGAAACTGAGTTTTTAGTGTTGCTTTCTTTGTTCATAACAGCTTCATATTCTATAGTAGACATATGTTTGCATTTTTGCCTCTTTAAAAAGCGGTTTTATATTTTAACACTCAAAAAATTGAAGCTTCCTTTAGGTCGCTGTACAGATGATGGCTTGGCAATTGCTTTAAAATTTTTGAGACAGATATTCTATAATCTTTGAACAAATATGTGAGAAAATAACACTGTTGAACTGCTTGTCGTAGAATGTGTGCGTCTTAAAGTTGAGAAAAGTAAAGATGTTTTTAAATCGGTTCATTTGTCTTTTAGTAGACATTGTGGGATGATAAAGAGTTATTTTACTGCATGTACATGCATGTATGTTATGTCTAGATAAAAGGTCTGTCACAGCTTGCATTAAAGCATTAACGCCTTTCCTGCAATATATGACAAAGCTTATCTGTGTAATATGAATGCTGACACAGTGAGCTTATCTTAGTGAAGTTGAGTGATCTCTTTATCTGGTTTTTAAATCCCTGTTTATCTTTTAATTGAAATGCAATGTTGTTTTGTGCTCTCATTTGGCAGGAGCATATTTCTCAAAATGAAAGCTGTGTTATGTGTGATACAGGAGACTGCTTTACCATGCTAGGCTCAAGATATACTTAGCTACCATGACTGACTGCAACAGGTGAAAATCTGACATTTGGCCTGTAACAGAAGGAACTGGATAAATGAATTGTTTATGCAAATGTTTCCTACCAATGTGATAAGAACCTCATCCTTCACTGTAGAAAACCATCCAAAAAATCTTTTATGTTTTTTTTTTCATAATGTAGTTTTTTTGGTAACATTCTTTATCTTTGTTAGACTACTTATAATCATACTACGATTCTGAGAACTAATTTGAATGGGTAGGTATACAATGCTACATTTATATTAGCAATGAAGTATTGATCATATCAAGGTAGAGCGGAGAGATGTAGAAAACAATTTTCACATCTTTTTTTCATATCGGACGATTATTGATATATATCACAATATAAATCAAATCACTATTTCTGTCAATCTTAAAGGTCCCTTTTTACTCCAGAGTGAGATGTGAAGATATCATAAGGTTAATTTTGCTTTAAATATTTATTTTTTGTCAGAAGTTGAATGTGACATATGTACTGTAGAACATTATGTAATTTTATTTCAAATAAATAAATAAAGTATATATAGATCACGCAGCACGGCAGCAACAGATGCTGTACAGGCATTTAAATGATCGACGTGCAGTGTGACTTGCAGATCACGCAACTCGGTACCAGCTAGCAGCAAGCCAGCAGCTGATCCATCTTTAGCGTGCGTTCAGCCCCCTTCACAATGCGAGCGGCAGAGACGTAATGTGGCTAGCGTGAAACACGCCACTTGGGGTGGGCGAGCAAAGCTGTGTGTGTGTGTGTGTGTGTGTGTATAAATATACACAGTAATCCCTCCTCGATCGCGGGGGTTGCGCTCCAGAACCCGCCGCGATAGTTGAAAATCCGCGAAGTAGAAACCATATGTTTTTATTTTTATATATTTTAAGCCCTTAGAAACTCTCCCACACTGTTTATAAATATTCTCCGCGCAGTTATACAGTAAACCCTCATTTATCGCTGTTACTCCGCTCCAGATAGATAAATGAATTTCCACGAAGTAGGATTCTTTATTTATAAATCTAATATTTTCACAGTTAGAGCATAGAAAACCTGTTCACGACCTTCTAAATAAGTTTTTTTAACATTATTAGAGCCCTCTAGACATGAAATAACACCCTTTAGTCAAAAGTTTAAACTGTGCTCCATGACAAGACAGAGATGACAGTTCTTTCTCACAATTAAAAGAATGCAAACATATCTTCCTCTTCAAAGGAGTGCACGCGTCAGGAGCAGAGAATGTCAGAGAGTGAGAGAAAAGTAAACAAGCAAAAATCAATAGGGCTGTTGGGCTTTTAAGTATGGGAAGCACCGCGATAAAGCAGCCGCTATGAAGGGATCAATGTGAAGGTAGTCTTTCTGCATTTTTTACAGGCGCTTCAGTATCTTCTAAGCAAACAGCCCCTCTGCTCACACCCCCTCCTTCAGGAGCAGAAAATGTCAGAGAGAGTGAGAGACAGAGAAAAGCAAACAATCAAAAATCAATACGGGCTGTTAGAGCTCGCGGGAAGCATATCTTGTACCATTGAGAAGTTTTATTTAATATGTAATACGTGCTCTGATTGGGTAGCTTCTCAGCCATCCGCCAATAGCGTCCCTTGTATGAAATCAACTGGGCAAACAAACTGAGGAGGCATGTACCATGAATTAAAAGACCCATTGTCTGCAGAAATCCACAAACCAGTGAAAAATCCGTGATATATATTAAGATATGCTTACATTTAAAAGCCGCGAAAGTCGAAGCCCGATTTAGCGAGGGATTATATACACTGTGTGCACAATTATTAGGCAAGTGAGTATTTTGACCATATCATCATTTTTAATGCGTATATTCCAACTCCAAGCTGTATTAACTTGAATGCTTATTGGATTTAAGCACGTCAGGTGATGTGTAATGAGGGAGGGTGTGGCCTAAGGAGATCAACACCCTATATCAAGGTGTGCAGAATTATTAGGCAGCTAGTTTTCCTCAGGCAAAATGGGCCAAAAGAGATTTAACTGACTCTGAAAAGTCAAAAATTGTAAAAAGTCTTTCAGAGGGATGCAGCACTTTTGGAATTGCTAAGATATTGGTGTGTGATCACAGAACCATCAAACATTTTGTTGCAAATAGTCAACAGGGTCGCAAGAAACGTGTTGAGAACAAAAGACGCAAATTAGCTGCCAAAGATTTGAGAAGAATCAAACGTGAAGCTACCAGGAACCCATTATCCTCCAGTACTTTCATATTCCAGAGCTGCAACCTACCTGGAGTGCCCAGAAGTACAAGGTGTTCAGTGCTCAAAGACATGGCCAAGGTAAGGAGGGCTGAAACCCAACCACCACTGAACAAGAAACATAAGTTGAAACGTCAAAACTGGGCCAAGAAATATCTGAAGACAGATTTTTTTTCAAAGGTTTTATGGACCGATGAGATGAGAGTGACTCTTGATGGACCAGATGGATGGACCTGTGGATCAGTAATGGGCACAGAGCTCCACTCCAACGTGGAGGTGGGGTACTGGTATGAGCTGGTATTTTTAAAGATGAGCTAGTTGGACCTTTTGCATTGAAGATGAACTCAAAATCAACTCCCAAACCTACTGCCAGTTTTTCAAGACACTTTCTTCAAACAGTGATACAGGAAAAGACCATGATTTTTATGCAGGCCAATGCTCCATCACTTGCATCGAAGTTCTCACTGCGTGGCCAGCCAGTAAAGGCCTTAAAGATGAAGGAATAATGACATGGCCCCTTCCTCATCTGACCTAAACCCTATCGAGAACTTGTGGGCACTTCTTAAACGCTAGATTTACGGGGAAAAACAATACACCTCTCTGAAGAGTGTCTGGGAGGCTGTAGTCACTGCTCCACAAAAAGCTGATCGTCAACAGATCAAGAAACTGACAGACTCCATGAATGGAAAGGCTTATGACTGTTATTGGAAAGAAGGGTGGCTATATTGGTCATTGATTGATTGATTTTTTTTTGAAATGTCAGAGATGTTTATTTGTAAATTTTGAGGTGTTTGTTTATTATTCTCACTATAACAGATGAAAATAAACAAGTGAGATGGGAAAATTTTCATTTTTCCTTTAGTTGCATAATAAATCTGCACACTAATAGTTGCCTAATAATTGTGCACACATATGTATTCCCCTGATGATGTTCACACTCACATTTCCGTTGTGAAACATTCAGGTTTCAGGTTTATTAACATTTTGGATTGACTGATAGCACTGTGTTTGTTCCATATTAAAATTAATCCTCAAAAATACAACTTGCCTAATAATTCTGCACTATATATATATATATATATATATATATATATATATATATATATATATATACACACACTTTATATTCAGGCTGACACAGATAAATGGGAACTTTTGAAAAACCCAATAAAAATAGAAGAAATCCAACAAAAAAATGTTATTGACAGCAATTGAACCACTACAACTTGCCTTTGAAGAGACAGTAATCCAAATTATCAATATCTGAAAATTACGTCCCGTAGATGGCTTCCTTCTGTACGTATGCATTTTTCCAATCCACTGTTGAGGTTCCCCATTGCTTGCTGCAACATCTCAGCTGGGATACCACGAATTTCGTCCTGAATTCTTTGTTTCAATTCATTCAGTGTCCTTGGCCAAGTCGTGTAGACCCGACTCTTAAGGTAGCCTCACAAGAAAAAATTACAAACGGACAAATCCGGTGATCTTGAGGGCCAGGGAATGTCACCGAATCTTGAGATGACACGGTTACCGAACAATTCTCGCACAGCAGCCATTGATTGCCTTGCAATTGATTACTAAATTACTAAATGGCGAGATTGTTTACAGCTCAAGGTCCCTGTTCCGCAGTGCTGCCAACTGTACATGGCTGCCACTACGCATTTCAAAAGTTCCCGTTTTTCTGTGTCACTGTGTGTCTATAAAAATATAGAGAGATCGAGACAATTATTGCACACTTTCTGTAAATCCAATAAACCTCATTTCACTTCTCAAATATCACTGTGTGTGTCTCCTATATGATATATTTAACTGACATTTTTTATCGTAACAACCAACGATTTATACAGGAAAATAATGACTATTAACAAGGTTGCCCAAACTTTTGCATCCCACTGTATAGATATATATATAGAGAGAGAGATATAGAGAGATGATAAAAACTAAATTACTTCTGACCAGTCAAAAGCTTTCAGGTTATACAGGAGAACGTACTAAATTTGTTGGACAACTCCAAATAAAATTTTTAATTCTTCAACCTAAAACTGAAATCTTAAAGCTTTCAAATTTTACATGAGAACATAAAGTAAATTCTTTGGTCAGTTGCAAATAAATAAAGTAGGTATTAATACAAAATCAAATCTAAAATAAACTATACTATACTGTATTCATTCACTTGTATAGCTTCAAACTGATTAAAATGGTTGGGAAACAGCCCCACAAATGGACAAACATTCTGTATATATCCTCAGTACAAATTCAAGCAGTTTTCAAATGTAAATGAAAGACAACATAAACAGTATTGACATATTCACCTAAATGTGGTCAACTTATGCTCCAATGCAAAAAAAAAAAATAATAATAATGAAATAAATGCCTGAGAATCCCCATTAGTGCAGTAAATTCTGTATTTTGCATGCTCTAAAGGATGGTACTGGTTCAGAAAGTACAAAAGATTAGTGGTATTACCTGTCTTTGTTGGAATATGCTTTCAACACAATTTACAGTGCACTCTACTCAGCTTCTTGTTGGACCTTAAATAGCCAAAATATCTCCACACTACTGAATTCCTCAGTCCCTTCTTTTCAACAGTGTCCTCATCTTTTAAGCCTTGGGCTGTCTCTATTGGGGAGTAACTTCGGTAATGCTGATTCACAACTTAGCCTTTTGTCGTCTTTTTCTCTTTTATTTCGCTCCTACACTTGCAGTAGCCCAAACATTAACATGTGTGCTGCTGTCAGCTGCTGCTCCAAGCTCAGTGCTGTGTGCGTCAACATAACCTGACGTGATTGTAACTCTGTTCCAGCCGTATAAATGGTTCGGCATGGCACTATTCTCATTATCATTGGCTATTCATGTTGTCTGTCAAAACATGGATGGAATGAGTTCTATCAACATTATATCGACCATGTTTTCTATTGAGGAAAAGTTATTTTGCGATAACTATCTTTATCGTTTTATCGCTAAGCCCTGCTTCAAGACTATGCCTGTTTCCTGCTTTGATTTCGTTAGATGTGTTCTGCCACTTCTGTGTACAAACTGTGAAACCTGTGACAACTTAAAGGGAATTATAAAATTGTAGTAACTGATTATATCCTATTGTATTTTCTTTTGTTTTGTGTAGTATACATATTGACAGTCTTCATTGTCTTGGAAACTCTAATCTGTAATAAAGTGTCTCATACAAGCAGAATATCAAAGATGCTGAAATGGACATCCTACGCACCGTAAAACAGTTTAGAAAATGACTAATACTCTAGCAGGAATAGAAAAATGAGAAATTGGCTTATTCAAAAATGCATAAAACATTGTACATTCTAGTTGTATGCTGCCAGAACCCCAGCCACCTTTTCACCCAACTGTAGCTCATTTATATATTCCTTGCTCCCTAGAAGCATTAGATCTTACCACTTCTGGACTCCTAGTTTCCTTTGCAAGTTAAATTCATTTTTTTGGAATTGGTCTGGGTTTTATCTTTTTCTGGTCTGAGTATTTGCTTAAAGTTGGCATTCATTTTTGCCTGTGTATGTTTCATAACATTTGCCTTTTTTGAGGTTATTGTAGCAATTGAAATATCTAAACTGGGTTGATAAATAGGTGTTTATAGGTGGGATAGTTAAATAATGGTTATTGTTGCTTTGCATAGTATTAAAGAGCTTTGCAATAAAATAATTATTATGAGAGTCCTGCATCATAACAGTTCCTTTTTATTTCTTTATTTCTTTCTTCAGCTGGGAAAAGTTAATGATTTCAGTTCGTGAAGCCAAAGCTCTCCCGAGGCCAGATGGTGCAGAGTGGAAGAACAAGTACATTTGTGTGGAAGGTATTGAAAAACTTGTTTTTGCTATGTAGTTTGTCACAACTGACCTCATGATTCATGTAGCATATACTATGATTGTTGTGATTAAATCATCATTTAAAATGTCTCAATTTTCAAAGTTTAGTATGTTTTAATGTGTGTGGTTTTTTTTGTTGTTTTTTTAGAGCCTTTTGACCGATCTAATACTGCCAGAGCAGTTCATGAAAAGGTGAAGTTTGATGCAATTAAAGCAGAGTTTATGGAGGTATGGAGATGTATTATCTACCTTAATTCTAAAATAGTAATTGCATATGTTTTGTACTCTGGACAAAGTGGTAACCAGCTTGGACAAAAGCAAGTGATATGCCTTGAATGACTGGTTGAATCAATATAAGCAATTTTTTTGCATTTTCTCTTAAGCATGAAATACAGGGCGAGCCAAAAAGAAGTACCAGATTTCAAACATTTATTCAACAGGAAAGCTTCCTCTTCTTTTTGGCTGCTCCCGTTAGGGGTTGCCACAGTGGATCATCTTTTTTTTTTTTTTTTTATATCTTCCTGTCTTCTGCATCTTGCTCTGTCACACCCATCACCTGCATGTCCTCTCTCACTACATCCATAAACCTTCTCTTAAGCTTTTATGTTTTCCTCTTGCCTGGCAGCTCTGTCTTTAACATCCTTTTCCCGATATACCCATCATCTCTCCTCTGCAAATGTCCAAACCAACGCAATCTTGCCTCTCTGAGTTTTTCTTCCAACCGTTCAACCTGAGCCGACCCTCTAATGTACTTATTTCTAATCCTGTCCATCCTCATCACACCCAGTGCAAATCTTAGCATCTTTTACTTTGCCAACTCCAGCTCTGTCTCCTGCTTTCTGGTCAGTGCCACCATCTCCAACCCATATAACAAAGCTGGTCTCAATACCGTCCTGTAGATCTTCCCTTTCACTCTTGCTGATAACCGTCTGTTACAGATTACTCCCTGACACTCTTCTCCACCCATTCCACTCTACCTGCACTCTCTTTTTCACCTCTCTTCCACAACCCCCATTACTCTGTACTGTTGATCCCAAGTATTTACTGTAAACTCATCCACCTTCGCCAAATCTATTCACTGCATCCTCACGATTCCACTAACCTTCCTCTCATTCACAGACATGTATTCTGTCCTGTTCCTACTGACCTTCATTCCTTTCCTTTCTAGAGCATATCTCCACCTCTCAAGGGTCTCTTCAACCTGCTCCCTACTCTTTCTACAGATCACAATGTAATCAGCAAATATTATAGTCCAAGGGGACTGCTGTCTAATCTTGTCTGTCAACCTGTCCATCACCATTGCAAATAAGGGCTCAGAGCTGATTCCTGATATAATCCCATCAGCATGTTGAATGCATCCATCACTCCTACCGCAGACCTCACCACTGTCACACTTCCCTCGTACGTATCCTGTACAACTCTTACATACTTCTCTGCCACTCCCGACTTCCTCATACAATACATCTCCTCTCGAGGCACCCTGTCATATGTTTTCTCCAGGTCCACAAAACACAATACAACTCCTTCTGGCCTTCTCTATACTTCTCCATCAACACCCTCAGGCCAAACATTGCATATGTTGTGACCTTTCTTGGCATGAAACCATACTGCTGCTCACTGATCATCACCTTCCTTTGTAACCTAGCTTCCACTACTCTTTCCCATAACTACATGCTGTGGCTCATCGATTTTATCCCCCTGTAGTTAGTATAGCTCTGCACATCCCCCTTATTCTTAAAAATTGGTACCAGTACACTACTTCTCCACTTCTCACTTTCCAAGATTTAAACAATCTGGTTAAAAACTCCAGTGCCATCTCTCCTAAACACCTCCATGCTTCCACAGGTATGTCATCTGGACAATTCTTCATCCTCTTCATAGCTGTCCTTACTTCCTCCTTGCTAAACTGTTGCACTTTGTGATTCACTATCTCCATATCATCCAACTTTCTCTCTCTAACTCTTCATTCATCATCCTCTCAAAGTACTCTTTCCATCTGCTCAATACACTCTGCTCACTTGTGAGTATGTTTTTATCTTTATCCTTCATCACCCTAACCTGCTGCACATCTTTCCCAGCTCGGTCCCTCTGTCTAGCCAATTGGTGAAGTTCTTTTCTACCTCCTTAGTGTCCAACCTCTCATACAACTCATCATACGCCTTTTCTTTAGCCTTCGCCACCTCTCTCTTCACCTTGCGCCTTATCTCCTTGTACTTTTGTCTACTTACTGCATCTCTGACTATCCCACTTCTTCTTTGCCATCCTCTTCCTCTATATACTCTCCTGAACTTCACCATTCCACCACCAGGTTTCCTTTTCCTTGTTCATCTGTCCAGATGTCACGCCAAGCATCCTTTTTGCTGTCACCCTTAATACTTCTGATTTGGTTTCCCAGCTGTCTGAATACTCTTCATTGCCACCCAGTGCCTGTCTTACCTCCTCCCTGAACTCAGCCTTGCAGTTTCCCTTTTACAACTTCTACCATTTGATCCTTGGCTGTGCTCTCTCTCACTACCTCTTCTTGATCTCCAACATCATCTTACAGACCACCATACTATGCTCTCTAACTACACTTTCCTCTGCCACCACTTTGCAGTCTTTAATCTCCTTCAGATTGAATCTTCTGCATAGGATATAGTCTATCTGTGTGCATCTTCCTCCACTCTTGTAGGTCACCCTATGTTCGCCCCTCTTCTTGAAATATGTATTCACCACAGCCATGCCCGTCCTTTGTGCAAAACCCACTATCATCTGACTTTCTTCATTCCTCTCCTTGACACCATACCTACCCATCACCTCTTCGTCTCCTCTGTTCCCTTCACCAACATGTCCATTGAAATCCATCACATCATCCAACTCATTCCAGAAATCTTCTTTCTCATCCATCGCACACCCAATTTGTGGGGCATTTGCACTAACAGTATTCATCATAACACCTCCAATTGCCAGCTTCATGCTCATTACTCTGTCTGACACTCTTTTCACTTCCAAAACACTCTTGACATACTGTACCTTCAGAATAAGCCCTACTCTATTTCCCCTCCCATCCACACCATGATAAAACACTTCGAATCCACCTCCGTTCCACCTGGCCTTACTCCCCTTCCATTTAGTCTCTTCCACGCACAATATATCAACCTTACTTCTCTTTGTCGTATCGGTCATACTGCCAACATTCAAAGTTCCTACCCTCAGTTCCATTCTCTTAACCTTCCTCTTCTCCTTTTTCCTCTGGACACATCTCCAACCCCCCTTCTCCTCTTTTGGCCAACAGTAGCCCAGTTTCTGCCAGCGCCCTGTTGACTAACAGTACTGGTGGAGGTTGTTAACCTGGAACTCGACACAAATGCTGCAAGATAAAATAAATTTCATTACAACACAAGAAATGGTATACATAATAGATTCTTTTTCACTGTGTTTTAAAAATGATGTCTTCAAAGTGGTGGCCATCATTAGCAGTACACTCTTTGAGAAGATTTCTAAACTCTCGTATGATTCGTTCGGCCATTTCAAGGTTTTGAGGTCAGTGTGTGTATACCTTTGACTTGAGAGAGCCCCACGAGAAGTGAGATCAAGCATTTGTGAAGCCCACCCGACATAGCCGCATAGGGAGATCAGCTCATAGACGGAGAATTACTAGACGCCGCATGACCAGCAGCATCGTACATCAACGTTGCCGCCCTATTGCGAATGGCACTGCTGTGGAGTGAAGTAATGGAAAAAGATGCCCCACGCATGTGCTGCTGTACAAACCGCTGTACGTTCCAAACCAGATCCCAGGGGATTACATTACATGGGTAAGGTTGAACAATTGTTTTTGTTATATTTGGCCGTTAGAAAATCTCATTTTATAATCTTAACTTTAGCTTCACCAGGCTAAGCTAGCAAAGCTAAGCATTTATGTGTTCAAGTTAGCCTCCAAACAACGTTTTGGCTAAACGTATTTAGTCACTAACTATGTAGATTGTTGTTAGCTGTTAACATTTCTCAAACTTTGAAGGTTTCCAACAGAAATCCACCTCAGGAAGCAGTGGGAGGTAGCCCTTAGACGGGATTTTGAGAAAGCTGTCCTGTGATGTGTGCCGTGCTAGTTTGGTAACAGATGCTGTACCGGTATCATGATCAAAGCTACCTCTTGCTCACATTAAAAAACAAAGGAGGTTTGATGATTCCTTCTGAGGGTACAGTCAAGGTGGTCAAAATAGTTGAGCGTATTATCCTACAGTTGACATTAGGGGCAAGCTGTCAGTGTATCTTTGATCAATCAGTTTGTTCAGGCTGAGATTGGTTCAGATTATGTGTTTGTTTTTTTTGTCACGGGGCACATTGAGGAAACACAGTTTGAAATTGACAACCATCATTTTATGCTTATGTCTTTAGGTGTGTCTGTCTTCCACAAACTAAGGCTGCACCGTATTGCCAGACTGAATACTCTCAAATTACAGGATCTGAGTGAGCGAGAGGGAGTGTAAGTCTGTAAGAGATCAGTGAGGTAGGAGGGAGCAAGACTGTGGAGAGCTTTAATTGTTAAGAGCGGTATTTTGTATTGTATTTAGTAGTGAATAGGGAGCCAGTGAAGTTGAGATAGAATAGGTGTAATATGTTCAGTGGATTTAAAACAGGTTATTATCCTGGCAACAGAATTTTGAAGAAGTTGTAAGCGATGGATACATTTTTGTGGGATGCCAGATAGAATAGCATTACAGTGATCTATACGTGAAGTGACTCAAGCATTAACCAATACTTCAGTGCTGTGTTGCGTAAGAACAGGACGAAGTCTAGAAATGTTTCGGAGATTAAAGAAGGCAGTTTGAGAAATGTTACATATATGGGAGGAATTATTTAATAATAATTATTATTATTAATGTATAAATTGATATAAATAATTGCATTTAAAAGATTCGCCAAAATCTGTTGTATGTAAACGATACTGTTTTATATGTTATTGTTTTTTCATCAGAAAACCCAGTTTCCATGTCTACCTGTATTAGTTTAAATGGCACTTTTGCCACTCACTATGTGGCAATTGCGCTGACGTATCGTATTGACTGGGCAACACAATGAATGCAGTGTCTATCTATATATGTCTATGGATCCACATCCACTTCTTCCAGTTGGGGCTGCAAAAAGTTCTCTAGCATTTCATTGTAACATTCTGAATTGACGGTGACTGTTGCTCCCCTCCTCAAAAAAGTAAGGGCCTACAATGCCAGATTCTGCAGCATTGCACCAAAATGTAACACAGTCACTGTGCATGGGTCTCTGAAGTTCACGAGGGTTGGTTTCAGCCCAGTAGCGACCTTTATGCTTGTTTACGCAACCATTCAAATGGAAATGTGCCTTGTCACTATACATAATGATGGCATCTCGATGAATGTTTTGTAGAACTCTCTATGGCTCTTTGTCTCTCAGTGAGTTCCTGTACTACTATCATTTTGTATGGATGGAAATTACGGTCCTCATGCAAAATCCTCCTCAAAGATGTTTTGGAAATGCCTAAGGCAGAAGCAAGTTTGTGTGCTGAACGTCTAGGAGACTGCAAAATTGATGCCTTACAGCTTGGATGTTTTCAGGTATTCATATAGTCCAAGGAAGGCCTGGAGATTTTCTGTTCATTGTTGTACCCATCTGTCTAAATTTAGCCTCCCACTGAAGAATCGTTTTCCAATTTGGGATGTCACCATTAGGAGGAATGATAAAGTGCGTTCGGAGGGAGCGTTGCATAGTGAAGATGGATTCGTTATTCTTAAAGAATGTGGTGCACACCGAACCATGGCATGTTGCAGACTGAAAACTACAAGGGATTGCATATGAAAGGGCCTCTACCTCACGGAAAATGACCTTGCAAAATATGATACTTCATTTTGACTAACCTTGTATATATAAATCTTTTTTTAACAACTGCTTCAGGATAACTGCGCCTTGGAAATGATAATTCTTCATTTGTACCTGTGTCTGATTAAGTTAAAGCCATTTGCTCTGTACAACAAGCAAAAGGTCTTTTCCTCAGTCAATCCACATTTGTTTTGCTTTTTCCAAGTCTTGGATTTTAGATAACATGAGCAGGACCATTGAACTTTTTCTAGTTTTTTTGTTTTGTTTTTTCTTGCAATCTGTTGTATATGCGCTCATATTTCCCTTAACACCCGTTCTGTTCTGATCATACTAGCAGTATCGGGTTATTCTAGGAAGAGATTATAGTTTTCCAGTCAAAAGCAGCTGTGTACTTTTTAGGACTTTGAAAATGTTGATTATTACTTTAATTGACAACTGTACTTTTATTGTATATGTATAGCGGTGAGTTGTTAAAATGCATTACATAACAGACCAACATCTTTTTTGCATATAATTAATTGGCCCTGTGTAGAAGCATAGCCTATTTTGTAAAATATGCTCTTATTTATATATACTCAATATTAAAGTAAATGAAAGCAGTTAAATAATAAACATATTTTGTCATGATTTGGATGAGTTGTACCAGTATTAAAAACAAAAAAACTGTAGCTTTAACTATAGTATACTATGAGTATGCATAGTGACACAGTTCTTTTTACTTTTCTTTTAACCTGTCTCAATCAGAGTAAGTGTTACTAAAATATATGTGGACCATGACCTTGTCACAATTGATCAAACTGACTTCTCATTTATGTCCTTTCAGATTTATAGTTTTATGTAATAAATTTGGTTCATTGTGTTTTTAAGAATAAGGCATTACAATAATACATTGAACCACAGATATGATGAAGACTGTGCTTTTTCTTCATTTTTTACATATATTTATTCCCTTCATTTTCTCCAGCTGAATGATATACCCTGTACATATAATATACACACTGGATATCAAACTATTGATACCTGGTTGATTTTTTTGTCAGGACTATTCATTGACTTTCAAACTGTAAGACTGGCGGTCACAGGAGCCACCACAGCTGGCGACTGTCAAATAGTTGTGTAAATAAAGCCTAAGACTGAAAATCCCTAGAAGATTCATGTAATGTGATATGGTCATAAGTGGTCCTTATCAAATCTTAAATATTTAATAACATATTTGTTTTTTTTTTGTTTTTGTTCATCTCTTTTTCAGTCTTATTAATTGGATGGACTGTTCTTAATAGTAATTGATTTGGCTTTTAGTGAAATTAAAAATTTTAACAATCCTTGGTGGTTTCCTTTTTACCCTTATGACTTTATAAAATTGTTAGCTTTTTAATAATGTCTGATGCTTATGTAAATGTTGATGATGTGTATTTATGTTTTTTTGTTTGTTTTTTTTTTTAGTCCTGGCAAAAATTGCGAGCAAAGAAAGATCTAAATGCCATTCTACCAGTAAGAGCAACAATACAGAAAAGATAGCAATCTGATGGATGCTCTTCATATCAATGTGGGCGACAGGACAAAATACGTAAATGCTGGACCGCCGAATGGGTTCATCTTCTTTTCAGATGATGATGGCACATTTGCTGTCTTATTCAACCTATCGAAGTGCCAGTCTTGATTTTTTTGATGAAAACAATTGCAGATGCAGGTGGCCTACTTTCAAAGACAGAAAATACAAATGATGTAGTGATATGTGCTAATTAATCACTGTTACCAAAAGAAAGATGTTAAAAAAAAAAAATCTGCTACCGTATTAGAACATTCTTTTTATCACTTGGTAAAATATGTCGGCAGAAATCGGGCTGTAGTATACATTGGTACAGTCTGCTCTTTGTCAAATATGGTCTTCTGCACAGTGTAGTATGATATCTCGGCCCTCCAAGATGGTGGTCATCTTCAGCTTTATTTCTTATACTTGCACATTTTGTGATTGGCTATGTTATCTGGCCCATCTTCACAAAGATTATTTTCAATTAAGTCTTGTATTTAATATACAAGATTGTGTTCTAACCAACATGCTACTATTTATTTTTACATAAATAGTCATAAACTCGCTAAGCTTATTTATGAAATAGATAATCAATTATGGTTCTGGTGATGGTCCAGGTATTATAAGGAGCTGCTATTAAAATGATACAAGCATGTGGTCCAGATGCAAAACGAAAACGGGTCCTTACATGTAATTTGTTCAAAGTAAAGTTCTAGAATCTTCAGCATTTTGAAAAATACGTTTTGTTTTTTTTTTTGTTTCTCTGAGGTAGTCTGCTTTTCTGCAGCCTTTATCTCAAAATTTGTAAACCTCTTGTTTTATCACATGAAATTTATTTATGTTGTAATTTACTGTTGTTTGTTTTGTGGTGACTTTTCTTTTTATATGTTGTGTAAGTTTGATTAGAATTTATGCATTTTGAAATTAAACAATGGAAATAAACATGTTTGCATAATAGCAATTGCCTTTTAATTGATTGTACTGCTCATTTATATGATAAATATTTTAATAACCATTTTACTTTCGGGTTAAAACCAATTTTTTTTATTTCTGATTATCTGTTCACACAGTCTGTGTGTATGTATGTATGCATGTAATATATAATATATACACACACTATGGTGTATTCCATGTTTAAAAGATGATTATCCGCTTTTATTACTGGGTGATGTTTTACGTACAACATCAACAATACTGGTAAAAGTGACATTTGTTTTGTTTAGTCACCCAGAAGTACTGTGACAAATGAGTGCCAGGTGACTGTGATTGCTCAGTTGTTCCCTTAATTCTCAACACATAAAAGAGCTCTTGAGTGTGGTGTCTTGGTTATAGTCATTGGAGTTTACATTCATGTACAACTATATAACATGTTATTGGAGTATCGTGTATAGCTCTGGCCCCCACACTTCAAGAAAGACATAGCAGCACTTGAAGCTGTGCAAAGGAGAACATCCAAGTGCATCCCAGGACTTAAGGGCATTCCGTACTCTGACAGACTCGGAGAACTCATCCATCCCTCCATCCTCTTCCGCTTATCCGAGGTCGGGTCGCGGGGGTAACAGCTTGAGCAGAGAGGCCCAGACTTCCCTCTCCCCGACCACTTCTTCCAGCTCTTCCGGTAGAATCCCAAGGCGTTCCCAGGCCAGCCGGGAGACAGTCCCTCCAGCGTGTCCTGGGTCTTCCCCGGGGCCTCCTCCCGGTTGGACGTGCCCGGAACACCTCACCAGGGAGGCGTCCAGGAGGCATCCTGATCAGATGCCCGAGCCACCTCATCTGACTCCTAACGATGCGGAGCCCCTCCCGGATGACTGAGCTTCTCACCCTATCTTTAAGGGAAAGCCCAGACACCCTGCGGAGGAAACTCATTTCAGCCGCTTGGATCTCTCCCCCAACCCTGAGAGGGCACTCCACCCTTTTCCGGCTGAGGACCATGCTCTCGGATTTGGAGGTGCTGATTCTCATCCCAGCCGCTTCACACTCAGCTGCGAACCGATCCAGAGAGAACTGAAGATCACGGCCTGATGAAGCAAACGGGACAACATCATCTGCAAAAAGCAGTGACCCAATCCTGAGTCCACCAAACCGGACCCCTTCAACACCCTGGCTGCGCCTAGAAATTCTGTCCATAAAAGTTATGAACAGAATCGGTGACAAAGGGCAGCCCTGGCGGAGTCCAACTCTCACTGGAAACGGGCTCGACTTACTGCGGCAATGCGACCAAGCTCTGACACGGTTGTACAGAGACCGAACAGCTCTTATCAGGGGGTCCGGTACCCCATACTCCCGGAGCACCCCCCACAGGATTGCCCGAGGGACACGGTCGAATGCCTTTTCCAAGTCCACAAAACACATGTAGACCGGTCGGGCAAACTCCCATGCACCCTCCAGGACTCTGCTAAGGGTGAAGAGCTGGTCCACTGTTCGCGACCAGGGCGAAAACCACACTGTTCCTCCTGAATCCGAGGTTGACTATCCGACGGACCCTCCTCTCCAGAACCCCCGAATAGACTTTTCCAGGGAGGCTGAGGAGTGTGATCCCTCTATAGTTGGAACACACCCTCCGGTCCCCTTTTAAAGAGGGGACCACCACCCCGGTCTGCCAATCCAGAGGCACTGTCCCGATGTCCATGCGATGTTGCAGAGGCGTGTCAACCAAGACAGTCCTACAACATCCAGAGCCTTAAGGAACTCGGGGTATCTCATCCACCCCGGGGCCCTGCCACCAAGGAGTTTTTTGACCACCTCGGTGACTTCAGTCCCAGAGATGGGAGAGCCCACCTCAGAGTCCCCAGGCTCTGCTTCCTCGTGGAAGGCATGTTAGTGGGATTGAGGAGGTCTTGAGTACTCCTCCCACCGACCCACAGCGTCGAAGTGAGGTCAGCAGCGCACCATCCCCACCATATACGGTGTTGACACTGCACTGCTTTCCCTCCTGAGGCGCGGACGGTGGACCAGAATCTCCTCGAAGCCGTCCAAAGTGTTCTCCATGGCCTCTCCAAACTCCTCCCATGCCCGAGTTTTGCCTCAGCAACAACGAAGCAGCGTTCGCTTGGCCTGCGGTACCTATCAGCTGCCTCCAGAGACCCACAGGACAAAAAGTCCTATAGGACTCCTTCTTCAGCTTGACGGCATCCCTCACGCGGTGTCCACCAGCGGGTTCGGGATTGCCGCCACGACAGGCACCGACCACCTTGCGGCCACAGCTCCGGTCAGCCGCCTCAACAATAGAGGCACGGAACATGGCCCATTGGACTCAATGTCCCCACCTCCCTCGGGGCGTGGTTGAAGTTCTGCGGAGGTGGGAGTTGAAGCTACTTCTGACAGGGGACTCTGCCAGCCGTTCCCAGCAGACCCTCACAACACGTTTGGGCCTACCAGGTCTGACGGCATCTTCCCCACCATCGAAGCCAACTCACCACCAGGTGGTGATCAGTTGACAGCTCCGCCCCTCTCTTCACCCGAGTGTCCAAGACATATGGCGCAAGTCCGGCGACACGACCACAAAGTCGATCATCGACCTGAGGCCTAGGGTGTCCTGGTGCCAAGTGCACATATGAACACCCTTATGCTTGAACATGGTGTTCGTTATGGACAATCCGTGGCGAGCACAGAAGTCCAATAACAAAACACGCTCGGGTTCAGATCGGGGCCATTCCTCCCAATCACGCCCTTCCAGGTCTCACTGTCATTGCCCACGTGAGCATTGAAGTCTCCCAGCAAAGCGAGGGAATCCCAGAAGGTATGCCCTCTAGCAACCCTCCAGAGACTCCAAAAGGGTGGATACTCCAAACTGCTGTTGGCATACGCACAAACAACAGTCAGGACCCTTCCCCACCCGAAGGCGGAGGGAGGCCACCCTCTCGTCCACCGGGGTAAACCCCAATGCACAGGCTCCGAGTCAGGGGGAAATAAGTATGCCCACACCTGCTCGGCCTCTCACGGGGCAACTCCAAAGTGGTAGAGAGTCCAGCCCCTCTCAAGAAGATTGGTTCCAGAGTCCAAGCTGTGCGTCGAGGTGAGTCCAACTATATCTAGCGGAACCTCTCGACCTCGCGCACTAGCTCAGGCTCCTTCCCCTTCAGAGAGGTGACATTCCACGTCCCAAGACCCAGTTTCTGTAGCCGAGGATCAGACCGCCAAGGTCCCCGCCTTCGGCCACCACCCAACTCACACTGCACCCAACCTCCTTGGCCCCTCCCATAGGTGGTGAGCCCATGGGGAGGAGGACCCACGTTACCTCTTCGGGCTGTGCCCGGCCACCAGGCGCTCGCCATCGAGCCCCACCTCCAGGCCTGGCTCCAGAGGGGCCCCTGTGACCCGTCGGGCAAGGGAAAACGTCGTCCAAGGTTTTTATTCTTCATTAGAGGTTTATTGAACCGCTCTTTGTCTCATCCCTCACCTAGGACCAGTTTGCCTTGGGTGGCCCTACCAGGGGCATAAAGCCCCGGACAACATAGCTCCTAGGATCATTGGGACATGCAAACCCCTCCACCACGATAAGGTGACGGTTCAAGGAGGAGATTAATGGGAGAAGTCTGAGGAGGAGAACTGAGCCTCTTTAGTCTCCTGTAGAGTAGACTGTGTCGGGATCTGATCCATGTTTTCAAAATTCTCAGAGACATTGATGAAGTAGATCCAGCAGAATGCTTTCAACTTAACGTTGAGTGATGTACATCGGGATGCTAGTGGAAGTTAAGGAGAAGTGCATTTGGGACTGAAGCTAGGAAGCACTTCTTCACTCATATAGTTGAGGGACTCTGGAACAAACTACAGGGACATAGAGTTGAAGCAGAAACCTTGATAACCTTAAAGAAGTATTAGAATAGATTAGCAAAACAAATAGCTACAGTGCTACAGTACAGTTGCTAAAGAAATGCAGTTATTGGACTGAATGGTCTCTGGTTGTTAGTTACATTTTTTATATTCTTAATGTGTTTACAAATTTTTCCAGCTTAAACTATCTTAATTTTCTAATATTTTTAAGTATGGAGGATACTGAGAAATTAATCCATGCCTTTATTTTTAGTAGGACTGACTACTGCATTGAGTTAATTCACTGGCTGTTCAAATCGTTCTTTATGCAGCTTATAGTTAATTTAAAAAGCTACTGCAAGAAGTATTACAAAAGCCAGGAACTTTGAACACGTAACTCCAGTTCTCAAGTCCTTGCACTGGCTCCCTGTTAGGTTCAGGGCTGATTTCAAAATGCTCCTTTTAACTTACAAAGCCTTAAATGGCCAAGGGCCTGATTATGTATCTCAGTGTATCATTACTTATAAACCTGAGTGCACATTAAAAATTTAAGATGCTGGTCTACTTAAGTTTCCAAAGATTAATAAAATAACAGAGGGAGGTCAAGGTTTTAGTTACAGGGCCCTGAAGCTGTGGGATGGCCTGCCTGCTACTATAAGAGATGTCCCTTCAGTCTCAGCTTTTAAATCAGGCTGAAGACTCAGACTTTAGTCCAGCATACCCTGCCTAGAGCTGCTGATTATCTGTGCATATGACAT
The DNA here is from genome assembly GCF_016835505.1 of Polypterus senegalus. Lineage (NCBI taxonomy): Eukaryota > Metazoa > Chordata > Cladistia > Polypteriformes > Polypteridae > Polypterus > Polypterus senegalus. Next base: position 26,378,729 of record NC_053160.1, on the reverse strand, counting down.
CTCTGTTTGAATCATTTGTAACAAAATATAAGTAATAAAATATTTATAAATCTTGTCACTAACCCTCCTCTATTCTGTTTTTCTTCTTGGTATTGTGATGTGGCATTTAGTGTTGTTGTGCTCCTGCCCATTATAAACTCATCTAAGATACTGGGAGTTTTGGAATCCTCAGATGTAATGACTCTGGTGTCAGACTGGCTGGCCCAGCACAGACTCTACTATAGGATGTCCAGGAGGGGGTAGTCAGCTGCTTGTCTGAGGTCTCCAGGACTCTGTGTCTGTTAGAACTGTCTGTGAACCCCTGTGACATGGTGTGCCACGAAATAATGGCATAATGGTGGTGTGCAGTTTTTAAAGTAAGTGCAACTCGGATTCATGAGTGTAGGTGTGTGTGTGTGTGAAGGAAAGACATTTAGACACAGAGTGCTTAATGGGAGAATGGCATAATTAATTATTAACATGCCAGTGGGAGATCTGAACAGCCGTCCCTGCTTGGCAGCTCTGTGGCTGGAGTAGCGTAGCTCCTACACCAAGCATACAAAGGTCTGAGTCCATGAAGAAGGGGACAGTTAAAAACAAAAGATGAAGAGAAAAACAATCGGTAGAGTGACGCAACGTGTATGAAAGGCAGAGTGGAGTGGTTGAGTGAAAATCTGCCCAGGGATCTTTATGGCCACAGAAAGTGAAGACTTTGGTTTTAGATTTTATCTGACGGATGGCACCATTTTTTACAGCACAGTGTTCCCGTCACTGCACCGGGGCATTGAGATCCACAAAAAGACCATGGGGTAGGTGCCCCCTGCTGGCCTCACCAACATCACTTCCAGTAGCAGCCCAAGCTTTTCCTAGATGGTCTACCATACAAGTACTAGCTGGTCCCAAACATGCATGTGGTATGGCTGCTGGCAAGTTTTTTCCTCTGTGTTTAAACAAATCTGTATCTTTAGTTAGTTACTAATTTGTAACGTTTGTATTTGTATATCTGCCTATGAATTTGCCACAGTGCTTTGCATCTACGCTCAGTAAACAGCAGTATACTAAAATAAACTCAATTGAATTAATGATAATTCCTGATCTTAACAGAGTCACCTCAGTTAATAAAATCTACTAAATTGCTAATGAGGAAGTTTGTTATATTTAAGAAACACGTAGTTTCATAAGGGGCAGGCAGTCTGCAGTTAAGTTCATCAGTTATATTATTTCACGCGTCCCATCCTTGAACTTGTTTTTAGCTGCTCTGGCTCTGGTTTAGGTTTCACTTAACAGGCATGCCGTCCAGCAGCTTCTGAGTCTGCAGGGGCCTGACACACCACATCAAACTGCAATGCCACGGATTAATGGGAGAAGTCTGAGGAGCATTCACTCCGGCTGCACTAGTGCTAGGGTAGGGAGCAAGTCAAGTGGGAAGGGATGGAAATTTGTACCACAATGGGCTTGGAAAATGTATGAATAAACTGACATAGGTGGAGATTATTGGTCAACTGCTGGTGGGGTGTCATCTCATACCTCTTAGAGTACTCCCTTCCATGTGGAACCCCAGCTGGTGGGTGTTCTCAACTCATTGTCTCCCTCCACCTCTGCTTTGTATACCATTGTTGTTTTGGATCTGTAAATCTAAAATCTGCTTGGTGACATTTAAAGACAGAAAACTTTTGATCTTTCTGAGGCTCATCCCAGATGTAGAATGTCCACTTCAAACATGCAGAGTAATCAAAGTGGCCAAAATATTAAATTGTAAACAGCAAGGCTTCAATATGAGTCCTGACCACCGACCCACAGAGTGACCCTGAGTGAATTAAGTCATCTGTCAATGTTGTAGAAATATGAAAAGAACTGCTAAGTGCCTGAATTTAGGGGGGTCGGTGTTGATATTTCTTATAATAGTTATTGAGCTTCTTTAAAAAGCTACATTTCCCCCATTAAACAAATTATGTTTCTATCTATCTATCTATCTATCTATCTATCTATCTATCTATCTATCTATCTATCTATCTATCATATAGTGCCATTCATATCTATCTATCTATCTATCTATCTATCTATCTATCTATCTATCTATCTATCTATCTATCTATCTATCTATTATATAGTGCCTTTCATCTATCTATCTATCTATCTATCTATCTATCTATCTATCTATCTATCTATCTATCTATCATAAAGTGCCCTTCATATCTATCTATCTATCTATCTATCTATCTATCTATCTATCTATCTATCTATCTGTCTGTCTGTCTGTCTGTCTGTCTGTCTCTGTCTTTCTCTCTCTCTATTATATAGTGCCTTTCATATCTATCTATCTATCTATCTATCTATCTATCTATCTATCTATCTATCATATAGTGCCATTCATATCTATCTATCTATCTATCTATCTATCTATCTATCTATCTATCTATCTATCTATCTATCTATCATAAAGTGCCCTTCATATCTATCTATCTATCATATAGTGCCATTCATATCTATCTATCTATCTATCTATCTATCTATCTATCTATCTATCTATCTGTCTGTCTGTCTGTCTGTCATATAGTGCCTTTCATATCTATCTATCTATCTATCTATCATATAGTGCCATTCATATCTATCTATCTATCTATCTATCTATCTATCTATCTATCTATCTATCTATCTATCTATCATATAGTGCCATTCATATCTATCTATCTATCTATCTTTTAAAACATTTGGTTCTAGTCCACAGCACTGATTGTTTTGCTGCCACCACTGTTGCACAGTATGGCCCCAATTCACTAATCCTATCATTTCTGCTGTATGAAAATGGAAAGAACTGCACGGTAACATACTGTATCTTGGAATGAAATTCAAAGTGGAAAGTTCAGATTCTAAACAACAAGATTCATGGCTCGGTTCCCTTCAATGGCCCTTAAGGTGACCCTGAGTGAGTCAGTAATCCTGTTAATGCTTTGACTGTAAAAATAAAATAAGAAGTGTCCGGTATGTGCAACAGACCTTGGAGTGAGGGGTCATTATGAAAAGGCATCATAACAATACAGATGGCTCAGTCTCCACTACTGAGCTATAACACGGCTATAAGTGAGTCAGTTTACCTGACAACGTTCTGGCTGTTGAACAATGGAAAGAAATGCATTGTGCCTGTAGGACACCTTGGAATGAAGGGCTGAGGGGGCTTGTTGCTGAAAGTTGTTAAAACATTTCTTGAGCTTCTGAAAACGTTAAACTTTTTCTCCAGCTTACCTTATTTGTTTTTTCTGTCTTCCTGGCCATCTGACCTTATCACTGGACTCATCTTTAGAGATTTAACAGTATAATATTGCATTATAAAGATGTTATTTTCTACTAATTAATATCTATTTTATAAGATCCTATAGATTTATTGATTACTTTCTTGTAAACATAGTATAGAGAAAGTTTAGCAATTTAAAAAAAAATCCGACATCGAGATTTTGATGAATCTTGACGTTTTAAACCTTCCTGAGTGTGAAAATCCCAGTTCTGAAATGTTGTCTGTCTGTGTTTAAACACGATAACTCGAGGAAAATGCTTTGACGTAGGTCAATGAGAATTTGTATTCCTGCTTTATATCAAAAATAAGTAGATATGAAATTTGAGAAAAATCACAAAACCGGAAGTGGTACTGGAATACTTTAGGGAAGTTTCAAGTAAACTATGGTTATAATTACAGATAGATGATTCAAATTTTGTAAAGATGTACAGTACCTGTACAATAGCAGCCTTCCGAAAGGGGCGGGGCTGGAGCGGCAGACCGCGCTGAGGTGTGCTTTGCGCGCTCAAACTCACCGTGTCACGTGTGTTGCTCACTTGTCTTCACACCTTATCCTGGGCATCACGGCTTACAGTGTGAAAGACATGGAAAAGACATTCCTTTAACTGTGAAACTGCAAGTGGTAAGGTCTAGGTAAAGTGCTTTATTCAAAATTATTTAATGTTGGGCAAAGTCCTATTTGGGATAAACTCATTCTGTCAAGTTCCATTTAGTTCGGTGTAGTTTGAACAAAAACGGAGGCCAGCCAGAAACGCTTAAAATGCTTTTCCCTTAAAATAACTGCAATTAGGTGTTTGTGTTACGAAAATGCACTTTTCAAAGGGGTTTTCAGGAAGCCTGCACGCCTCTAATTTTTAGCGATTACACCACTGAATTATAAGACAACAATATGAATGTCTCTGCTTTAAAGGCTTCTGCTTTTGTGATTGTCATACGACTCATACGCAAAAAGAAGTTCGCCTGAAATGCTTTAGATTTGTTGGACGTTCTTTGGATTATATATAAAAGACGAAAAGATCCAACATTTACTTGACGTTCAACATTCGTTTATTCTTCGGACTTTTGAGTCTTCACACCTCCGAAACAAAAATAGCAATGCAATTAAAACCAGCTATGGAGTAATTCACATTTTTCCCACAATGTGTTCACAAGCTCTCATTTTTTTCCAGAAATGTCTTTTTTAAATCAAAAATAACTCTCAAAACGCAATACATGTCCGAAATCGATCAGAAATCATTGCAGAATACTCCTAAAATCGGCACCAATGTATAGAAGTCTACTTGTGAATTTTGTGACAGCCTTTACATTTTGTGTGAACAATACTGATTATTTTTTATACTTTTTAAAAATAAAGCATAACGTACACCGAAGTAAATTAACATGCGTAAAAGATAAAACTAGACATCCATCCATTATCCAGTCCGCTATATCCTAACTACAGAGTCACGGGGGGCTGCTGGAGCCAATCCCAGCTAACAAGCCCACCGCAGGGCACACACACCTTCACACCAAGCACAATTTAGGATCGCCAATGCACCTAACCTGCATGTCTTTGGACTGTGGGAGGAAACCCACGCAGACACGGGGAGAACATGCAAACTCCACGCAGGGAGGACCTGGGAAGCGAACCCAGGTCTCCTAACTGCGAGGCAGCAGCGCTACCACTGCGCCACCTAAAGCATAAATCAATCCAAAATTGCTTTTTTTTTTTAAATTGACGGCTTGTAATACTGTCATGTTATCATTTGGTCTTTTATTTTGAAATGCATGCGTTCTGTTTGACAAGCGAGGCTGTAGAGCCAGGCTGCAGAGATCGGGGGTCTTTTGTAAATCATTTGTTGGCAAAGTATAATTTGTGAAATGCACATTAGACATTGACCTTCAAAAAAATTGCATTGATGTCTGCTTTATCTTTAGACTTTACATTTGTGAGAATTATACGTTATTTTAAATGAAATATATAAAAACAAGCAGCAGTGTTCACAAAAAAATGTAAAGGCTGTCACAAAATTCACAAGTGGTATTATATACATTGTTACCGCGTTTTTGTGTATTTTGCACCCATTTCGGGCCGATTTCGGATTTTTATTGCGTTTAGATAGCTGTTTTTGATTTTAACAAAAAATAGGGACATTTCTGGAAAAAGAAAGGAACGCTTCGGGAGAAACTCTGGCAAAATGCGAATTTTAATTACATTGCTATTTTCGTTACGGTGATGCGAAACTTCAAAGTCTGAATGTCAAACGAATGTCAAGCTAACTTTACCACGGTTACTTACCTTGGCAATGTCAATGTCAACTTTATTTATATAGCACATTTAAAACAACATAGGAATGCTGTGGCCAAAGTGCTTTACAATAAAAGACGGAAAAAACATACAATTAACATAAAAAACATAAATAGAAGTAAAATAAATTAAACATAAATAAAATAAATAATAAATAGAAGTAATGTTACATAATCACAATGAGGAAATCATCAGTACTACTGAAGGTCACGGAATGCAAGTGAATAGAAATGAGTCTTTAACCTCGTCTTGAACAGTTCAATTGTAGACGACTCCTTTATGTGAAGAGGTAAAGAGTTCCACAGGTGAGGGGCAGCAGCTGTAAAAGCCCTGTCTGTGCCCCTTAGATTTACACTTGGTACGAGGGACAACAAGAGACAACCGACCAGAAAATCTAAGCACTCTGGGTGGCTCGTGTAAAACACACAATTCTGATAAATAGGCAGGAGAAAGCCCATGTAAATATTTAAAAACTAGCAACAAAATTTTAAAATCAATTCGAAAACTGACAGGCAGCCAGTGTAAGGAAGCTAATATTGGAGAAACAGAATCAGACTTTCTTGCCCCAACTAGAAAGAGAGCGGCAGCATTCTGGACCAACTGATTTGCTAATCCCAGAATACAGCGAGTTGCAGTAAATATCCTTCAGTTACCTTCAGTTAATATCAGATACTTTAAAACTTGTGCTTAAATAATTTGCTCATGGGAAATATTAACTTTTTCTTAAGTCATTTTACAGAAAGGTGACCCCACTTTTTCTCAAATATTGCTGTTGGGTACTTTAGACACCCCTGGTAGAAGTACTGTCATTTGTACAAACTGCAGTGAAATTCTTTTTTACTTGTTTCTTTATCAACATGTAAACACATAGTATGAAGATGAGCCCATGACGCTGGAGCTTTGAGACAGCAACCACGCTAACCACTGCGCCGCCATACGTCGCTATTCTAACTCCCCTGAGGGTGGTAATAGAAATTCCAATACACTGGTTACATACGTCCAATGAAACCTGAGCTCGTTGTTGTAATGGGATCATTAAACATCGTTATCTTGGGGAAACATCGGGTCCGAAAGCCCCAGGGCGATAAGACCCAGTGACTGCCGTGCGCCAGCATTTCACGGAGTCACAAAAAACTAAACGCAACTTGATTTCTATTTAAAGGCTCTCCTGAGTCAGGATTTCTGCTCCCTTAGGAATGACACGGACACGGAGCTACTCTCTGGAGGATTAAACTGGACTTAAATTTTGTTAAAAAATAAATAAGAGGAATACGTGTGATGCACAATGGAGTCTTGCTTTCGTGAAGAATGCGACAAGATCGATCCCGAGATTTCCTTCTCGATCGAAGATGCGTCAGGTCCTGCTGGATCGATGGAAACTGAAGAGGTGGCCGAGTTGGCGAACAGGTAAGAGATCCGAAAGAGTGATCACAGAAATAATTTATATGTCTGTCAATCTATTTAAAGTTGGCTATTGTGTTCATGTGATTAGATATAAATATGAGCATTTCAAGTAACTAATAACTTTGGATCACATGTCACAGAAGTGATATGTGAGGATGGATAGTAGCGTCTGGGGCTTGTCTCTATTTAAAGCTGTAAACTACTCTTTTGCCATTTGTCACACACGCTAAGAGAAGCAGTGCAGATGTCACGCATTCTGATTCCGTTTGAGTTTCTTCATATTTGGTGAAGAGAGTCAAGCGCTGATTTGAATCGTTTTGGTCTGTGTCAAAAGTGTCCTGTTCGTGTAGAGGCTGGGGTTCTTTGCAGTGCCGTTTTTTTAGTTTAATGCGAAACAATCCCACCGAGCCTAGCGCTAATGTGCAGAGCCAAAAGCAAATTGACACCACAGCTCAGCACGTGTGCTCGGAGAGGAGCAGGCTTCTTTCCATTAACTTTCATCGGATTTGCCTGCAGCAGGTCAGATTATAAAGGAAATCTATTCCCGTTGGACAAACCTGACCATTTTTTATGCCTAAAGTGAATCGAGTGTAAAAGAACGGAAGCGCACACCCCAAGTTGATACTTCGTTTACAGTCATGTATTTACTGATTGATTTGTGTTACGTTAGCCTCCTGAATTTTCCAGCTAGCAAATCTCTTGTCTCCTCCCTCTGTTTTCTGAAAGTGTTTATAAGTCTGCAGAATTAAAGGCATAAAATTCTTTTAAATGTGAACAATTATTTTTATGGACATTAACACAAAAATATAGATGGTTCCATAATTACATATTTAAGTAAAAAAAAAGAAAGAAAAGAAATGTAATTAAAATTGAACTAATTACATAATTTATGTAAATAATGTTCCAAATCAATTTAACATGAACATTTTCTATCCAATTTAATATTTTTAAACATATATGTACATAAAATAACAATACATATTCATTGATTAACATGTAACTTCTCTAGTTTATGTCACTTTTTAAATGTTTTTGATCCAAAACTTAACTTGTTGGTGTGGTGTACCACACAATCACCCAGCTCCATCACGCTGACATCCCAACGTCCTTGGTACCTTCTTTTCATGTCCTTGATATCCTGATGGAATCTTTTATGCTGTTCCTCACTCATCCCTGCAAGATTTAAGGGAAAAATTCCAAATGTGATTCCAAAATGTGACCTTTAAGCCTCATGTTGCAACCCAATTTCTTAAACTTAACTAATACATTTTTAACAATTTCTTTATAATTTGGGTATTTATTGTTACCTAAAAGCTTACAAACTACTTCTTTGAATGTTGTTGCTGATGTAGCTGAAGTCAAATAAACATGGACGCTCCGGTGCAGGACCCTACCATTGCTGAACAATATGCTGTAGTGAGATCTCATTGTGAAACCTGCTTAAATTCACTGAAAGTTGTTAGCTTGTGCAGATCAGTAAGTTGTTTGGGTATCTATCTTGTGCAAACTTTACAGTACCCCAAGTCATCATGCATTATAGCACGTGCAGATCCATAGCTGATATCCACATGTGCAGCAACAACATAATTCTTTGGTCTTCTCTGATGAAGGCACTCGCCATGTTGATGTGGGCTTGTGTGCACAGTGTTTATAGGCAACCAGCAACAATTCCCAGCAAGCATTGGGGACAAGGTAGGAACAATTGCAGGGGAGCAGACTCACACTCTTGTACACCTCATACACCCACTCATGACAATTTAGCATCACCAGTCCAGCTAACCTGCATGGGGAGGAAAGCGGAGCACCCAGAGGGAAGGGCCCTGGACATGAAGGCATGTCTCTTTATTGCAAGGCAGCAGTGCTAGCAATTCGCCACCGTGCCCCCCTCCATACAATAAAATCTGTTTTGTTTTTTTTTTGTACCAATTTTATTGTATGAAAGACAAGTTAATGGGTTCATGCTAGAAAGGTGATGTCCATCCATTTTTCAGTGGCTTTATCCTGCATCAGCAGGATCTGAGGTGTTAGAGTCTCTCCCAACAAAAACAGGCAACGAGAAGGAATGGAGATGTGGTGCCAAGTTTTCACAGGGCACACTCACTCATGCAACAACACTTATTCATAGCAGGGAACTTAGAAGTGTAATTTCATCTAACCTGAATGTCTCTTCAGCGTGGGAGAAAGACTTGTATAAATAATAATTTAGACAAATATTTGAAACTGTTATTCCAGAACCATGAAGCAATAGGGCCAACCACTGCACCACCATTTTACTGTGAAATATGGGATGTTTAAACAAATTGATATACAGACTGGATTAGAAATATTCTTTTGGTATCAATACCCATTTTGTGCAGTGCAATCACAATTTGACAAGTAAACAATGATACAGGACAAAATAAGGTTTTATTTATTTATAGAATATTTTTATTCATGCTATGCCATCTAGTTTTTCAAGATTTTTTGTTTTTCATGCAGTTCCACCAACATTTGCTCTATATATTGGAGCTCAGGATATCACACTTGTTTATTGTCATAGGCACACAACACAATGAGACTGTTACCTGCATGTCTCCTGCAGTTCTGTGACAATAAACAGTAACAGACAAAGACAACGTCATTCATTAAATACAAAGCAGACAGTACGGTACATACAAAAATATTCATTTGGTATTCTCATGGAGTTGTCTATTAGCAGCCTTAAGATTTATTGGTGAAACATTCCCTGAATCTACTAGTGTGAGTGCCAGTGGTCCTGAATGGAGGAGTTTGAAAGGTGACTGTGCAGGATGGCTGAGATCCTTTATTATACGATCTTGCTGACATTAAGAGTGATATTTTTGTGGTTGCACCACTATATCCGAAGGCAGTTGTTCTCTCTGAAACTCTGTTTGTGATCAGGCTTTCCATAGATGTGTCATGATGGAGCTAGAGCTGTGTCAGGCCAAATTGTATCTGGACACTCGGCACACTCAGCTATGGCTCTCTGTGTTTAGGATCAGTGTGGTGTGAGTGACATTGCCCATCCATATGTGCCAGCATCTGCTGGTACAATGTCCTGGAGGGGCTCAGTATCCAGAGAGGCTGGTTTGGCTAGACTTTGATTATTTTGTCTTTGTTTTCTCCTAAGATCATTGTCATTCACAGGTTTATTTTTTTCCATAATCTGTATAAACTGGAGTTGTTTTTAATGCAGGTGGCCTTCTTTGCCAGATCATTTTTACTTAGTGAGCATTAATTTACTTTATGATACCCCTATTATTAAGCTTAGAGCGGGGGGGAACAAAAATACATACACTCACTGAGCTAATTATTAGAAACATGTGCTCTTGCTTATCCATGTAATAATCTAATCATCAATCATGTGGCAGCAATGCAATGCATAATATCATGCAGGCGCAGGTCAGGAGTATCGGTTAATGTTCAGATCAAATGCCAGAAAGGAGAAGAAACATGATTTCAGAGGTTTCTACCATGTTGGGCTAGTTTGAGTATTCCTGTAACTGCTGATTTTCTGGTGGGATTTTCACACACAACAGCCTGTATAGTTTACTTAGAATGGAGCAAATAATAAAAAACATTCAGTTAGCAGCAGTTATTCGGACTAAAAACACCTTGATTAAGAGAAAGGTTAGAGAAAAATATTGAACTGGTTCAAGCTGCAGTAAGGCTAACGGATAATGACTCAGTGTAACAGTGGTGAGCAGATGAGCATCTCAGAATGCACAAAACGTCAGACCTTGAGTCATATGGGCTAGAACTGCAGAAAACCATGTCAGGTTTCACTCCTGTCAGCCAAGAACAGAAAGCTGAGGCTGCAGTGGGCACATGTCCACCAAAACTGGACAGTTGAAAGCTGGGGAAATGTAGCTTGGTCTAACGAATCTCGATTTCTGCTGAGGCACACGGATGGTAGGGTCCGAATTTTGTGCCAAAGCCATGAGTCTGCGTATATACCTAACCTGCCTTGTGTTAACAATGTAGGCTGGAGGTGCTGCTGAAATGGCATGTAGAATTTTGTCTTGGTACACTTTGAACCCAGTAATACCAATTTCTTGTTTGCCATGGCCTGTTTGATTATTGTTGCTGATGTTGATATCACATCATGGCCACAATTTACCCATCTTCTAGTGCAATGGTCTCAAACTCTGGTCCTTGAGGGCCACAGTGGCTGCAGGTTTTCATTCTAACCCTTTTCTTAATTGGTGACCATTTTTTGCTGCTGATTAACTCCTTTTCCTTTCATTTTAATTAACTTGTTTTTTTAAGATTTGTTCCCCTACATTTCTTCATCGTTCCTCTGAATTGCTTCATTTCTTTCCTTAAATGGTACCTAAACAGGCCCTCAAGGACTGGAGTTTGAGACCACTGTTCAAGCGGCTTCTTTCAGCATGATAATTCGCCATGTCAGAAAGCAAAGGTCATCTTAAACTGGTTTTGTGAATGTGACAATGAGTTCAGTGTTCTTCAGTGGTCTTCCCAGTCTCCAAATCTGAATTCAATAGAACATCTTTGGGATTGTATACGATGAGAGATTTGCAGCACAACTGTGTAGCTGAAAAATCTTTAGAACTTGCATTATGCAATCATGTCAACATGGACCAGAATCTCAAAGGAATGTTTTCAATATCATGTGGAATCCATACCATGAAGAATTCAGTCTGTTTTTATAGCAAACAGAAAGCCCTACCTAGTACATGGCCCACCTCCACCGAAACGACCGCATTACGTGGTGAAGAGAAAACGATCAAATTTGGTACTCACATTTACAGAAGATGCTGAATGTGATCTCCTTGGGCATCAGTACATCTTTGTGCCCGTCTCAGCAGGTTCATGTACACTCTTTGCACACTCTTTGTTCATGGCCACTTTTTTCATGGGGCGCCTTGTATCAGTATAGTGTTAGTGATGGTTGCAAGCTGTTTCGTTTAAGTATATTCTCTTTCTTAATTTGTACAGCACTTAAGAGTTTGCTTAATGGGAAGTGTGCTATTCTCCATAAGAATACATTGAATTCAGTGTACAGTACAGTAGAGTCTCGCTTATCCGACATAAACGGGCCGGCAGAACGTCGGATAAGCAAAAATGTTGGATAATGGCAGGTGTTGAGAAAAAGCCTATTAAACGTCAAACTATGTTATAATTTTACACATTATGAACCTAATAATCATGTGTTACAAGAAAACAACAGAATAAATTAACTGAAAAAATGAACTTACAGTTACAGAATTGTCTGGAGTTAAATACAGTATGTACTATACTTAAAAAGTTCAGTCCTGTGATGATTTAAGACATTTTTGATCGTAGTCTGCTTTCCTGACGAGTGCCGTTTCTTCGCTGTCAAGTCTCGCCATCTTTGCAGCATCATTATGTCAATTCCTGTAGCTTCTTCTTGTTGCTCAATGTAATTAATTGCAGTTTCTAGAGCCTTAATTCTGTTACTCATATAGTCAACATCTGTACGAGCGTATACTGTTTACTACAGCATTGTGACTGCGTGTGTGTGTTTGTGCTGTGATTTGCGAGTCCCCGTCTTGCACCTGAAAACTCGAAGCTGAGTCTCAGTACTTTTAGCAACACCAGCTGTATTCAGCTTGAAACAGCAACAGCGTGGTTATTTATTGTAGTGGGATCTGCCATTCTCCTATACACAGACACAGCAGTCAGGCAGGGTCGGGGGGAAAGTAACAATGTGCCCTGCGCATTTATAATGTTCCTTGTTCCTTGTATCACCCATCGATGGCAGGCGCTTATAGCATGTCCGCGATCTTTTCGGATTGGCCTTTATGGCGAACTGCTACAGCGCTGGGAGACTGCAATTGCTTTGGGACGCTCTTCCGCGTGTCGTCCAGTTGGGTGGAATCCCACAAGAGTTTAGAAATTCACTCACACCAGCCATGATTCTTTTCAAAGGTAAAGTGCAGGTTAATTTGTTTTATTTATTTTTACTTTATATTATGTATTAATTATTTTTATATGAATAGTTCTGGGTTATGGAATGAATCATCTGAGTTTCCATTATTTCGTATGGGGAAATTCGCATTGATATACTGTACGAGTGCTTTGGACTGCAAGCACATTTCCAAAACGAATTATGCTCGCAAACCGAGGTTCCACTGTAATTAGCTGCGGCAGAGTCGGGAGCAACAAAAAATAGACTACGCTCACGCTCGCAACTTGCAGTTCTTGTTGTTGCCAATTGATGCATTTTTTTTTGCAGTGGGACGTCGGATAATATGGGATGTTGGATAAGCGAGGGTAGGATAAGCGAGACTCTACTGTATATGTAATTTGAGGACTGATGAATTGAGTGTTTTTTTTCTGTAGGTTACACATTTAGTTGTGTCGGGGACTGAGCTGGTGTTTTTGAGGCTTACAATTCTATGTCTCAAACACCCAGTTTCAATGTCCTATAAATCACATTATTGAATAACCAGGGAGTCATTGAAATACTTGGTAAGAGATAGCAGAATTCTTGTTAGAAATAGATTTCAGTTTTGAATGGCAGCTGCCAAGTCTAAATGCATCCATGTTTGTAAACCTTGCAAATGGCAAACAGAATGTCTGGGTTACTAGGCAGCTTCACCTGCACCTTGCCCCTTTTGCACAACGGGCTCATTTGTTGTAGTGCTCAGTTTTGTTAAGGTGCTATATTTAATGAAGGGTCTTTCTGTAGCTTCAGTTATTAAGCATTACATTAAATGGAGGTGTGATAGTAGGAGATCATGTCCCTGCAATGTTGTTATGTCAACAAATAGAAACAGAACCCTCATTTCAGTTTATAATTTTATTAAGGTGGCCTTATATAACATATAGCATCCAAATATTAAATTAATAAATCAACAGTACTGAAATGTGAGATCTTTGGTTTCCTGAATGTATCAACTGCCTCAAGTCCCCATGCACTTTGGATTTGGATCTTGGCTCTGACCTGGACAGTCCACAATTTCACTTATTTACATAAACATGCTAAGGTCAGAATGTTAACCAAAAATCATTATCAGAAACACAGATCATTCAACTTGTATCGCAATCTGAAACATTCAGAAGATGAGTATAAATTTGAAAAAGAAAACTTGGACGAGGACTGCTACATGCCACCATATTCTTCTAAATCATCATCAATGATGTCATCTGGCAAATCTTCAGCAACCGCAAAAATATAGTGGTGCCCATTATGAAACAAAATGGCCTTTTTTCTGTGTTGTGAATACAGTGTCAAGAGTCCTGTGCATCCTCAGACTTGAAGGATTTTGCATATGTTTTCACCACTTTCACAAATGACAAGGCCTAGTATTTTGTTTGCACTTTCTGCTTCATAATGATGATTTATAGAAAAAGCCATATGACTGGTGGATTGTCCTCAGTGTAGACAAATGGAACTCCAGGACTTGTGTCCTCTGGTTAGCAAGGTGGCTCTTACTTTCAAGAAATCACTTCCTAGGACTGCTTATAAGGCTTTCTCTATTGTTGTTAATTTTCACACTGACACCTTCTGTACTAATGTAGATTTTAATGTCTGTTCACTCTAACTTGCAGGAAAATCTTTGGGGTTGGTGGCAGGATTGGCACTCCAGCCACCATAATAACTTCACGCAGCTCCAAAACAGCAAACAGGACTCATTTCTGCTCTCCACGGGAGTAGCTCTGCTGCAGCTGCCCATAGGAAAGCTGCTCACATCATGAAGGGGATGAAGGCCTGCTGGGGATCAGAACTGGTCTGGTACCTAGGCATCGCCCACTGCACTGCAGGGCTTGGGTCCCAATTTGAGGCAGCCCATCTGCATAGGAACATCTTGTCTCTCTAGCATGATGATAATCTGCCACTGTGGAGGAGCTTCATAAATTCCACATTTTGGTGTACACATTGAGGTGTACAGACCTGGGACTGGTCAGATTTCTGTAGGTGGGTACAACTTTTATTGGTCTGGTTGCTCTAATGGATTTCATATTGAGGGAGTAGTTGTTGCTGTAGTGGATCGACTCCTTCCAGTGGTGTCCGATGTTGCTCCTTTCAACAAGTGTATTATGAGACTCTGATTAAGGCACTCTATAAGTGCCTTGTCTGTTGTCTTAGTGTATTTGTATGCTCTGTGGTGAGGGAGAAATTCTATTTGCAAGTTCATTCAGTGGTTGATGGGTGCTCGAGAGGTGACACTCCTCTGGTCATGGGTAACTTCTGTGTGGCCACTGGCACTGACAGGGCTGGCTATGAGGATGTGTTGGCCCCCATGGGTCCGGCGACCATGGTGAAAGTGGCTTTATGTTTCTTGACTTTGCGTAAGGTCAGGGGCTGCAGATCACTGGATCCCGGGTCTAACATCCTGTGTTGCATCATTGGACTTGGTACTCCAGTACTGGTGATTTGGAGAAGGAGATCGATCACATCCTTGTCGGCAGATGCTGGAGGTTCCTACAGAACTGCAGGGTCTACCGAAGTGCCCAGTTTGTGAATTATTGACCACAGACTTGTTGTTGCTACTCTGAAGATCAAGCTTAGATCCAGTAGACTTCCACCTACCTTGAAAATGAGGTTGGACCTGGCCATACTCTAAGATCAGACGGTTTCTAATGTGTTTGCACACAGTTTGTATGAGGAACTTGCAGATTTGGGTGCGACTGTTGATCCTAATGTGATGTGGTAGACCTTCTGTGACAAAACATGAAGGACTTTGAGGGTTGTGTTGGTGTTGTTGGTATTCCCAGAAGGAGGTGTTTCATCTCACAGGGTACCCTGGATATCATTGAGAGGAGTTGCAGTGTATGTGTACTAGGAACTGAGAAAGAGGGCTGCAAGGGCTCTGATGGCAGATAAGGAGGCTTTTATTAGAGGAATCTATGAGCAAGTGGCACACCATCTATGGTCTAGTGACCCATGTCTTGTTTACAGAGGAATCGAAGCATTACACACATCCAAATCTGTTTCTTGGAGAGTTGCTATCAGGGTGCGTAATGGAATGGTCCTTATGGGTGATGCTGTGATTGTGACCCACTGAGCTGAATACTTTGAGCAGCTGTTCAAAGCTCATCCTTTAACTAGGATGCTAGACATCTCTGGGTTTCTGGTTCTTGATCCTCCAATTAGCTGCAAACCACCCAGTCTCACTGAGATTGCATAGGTATGGCCCTTTGGAATCCATTTTATTTTTTCACAAGTTCCGTTTTATTTTTTTGATTTTCAATTTTCACTGTTTTATTTTTCCTTTATTCCAATTTTTTTATTTTACTGTAAGTAGCAACAGCTACAACAAAACATTAATGAAAATAATAATAATAATGAAAAGGCACTTTACATACCTTTTAATGAAACAGCACACTATCACAACCGAACCTTATTTTGCAGTTTCATTCATCATCTGCCAAAAAGTACTGGTGTTCGCTACCTATAATTGTAATGATTTTAATTATATCTAATGATTCTTAAACCTTACATGTTAACAGTTTAAAAATGTGCACCAGCACATCTGCAGCTTCATCTACTGCATATCTTAAAATAATTAATTACAAAGCAAAAGCAAACTAATCTGCAAGACACTAAATGACACTAAAAAATGGAAAGAGAGACCCGCTTTTAAGGGCTTGTTGCATCTGAGGAGAAGCCTGCTCTTCTGCCCAGGTTTGTAGGTGCTGAGTTTATAACGAAAGAGTCAAATGTGGACCTTGCGTGCCTTGTCATTATGAGGCAAAACATTTATTAAATCCAGAAACATCGTTGTTAATTTTTAAAAGGGAACCCGTTAACAACCAGTGCCATTCACTAATAACATTTTTCTACAGGAATGACTCTTAATACCAGTTAAATATAATTTCATGTACAATTAGAACTGCCTACATAAAATAATTACCATACAGCCAAATGTTTACTCACCTATCACTATGTTGAGAACTATGTGGTCTTGGCTATCAGTGGTTTCATCAACTACAACATAAACTTTATTGTTACTAATCTTTTTTCTGGAACAGTGTCCAAATGTTGTTCAAAGACACGGGATAAATGAATTTGATGAAGACTGCTGTCATTTTCTGGCAGCAAGCCTCCTTATTTACAATGCTTACTAAAGAAAGGACACATCTTCGTCATTTATTTTGAGAGGTATGTCTGACTCAAATGGCCACAAAGACTTCCACAAACTGGCGTCTTGCACCTGACAATTTTATTTCCTCTATTGTTACCTGAAGGGGGAAACTTTTTGATCTTAATTTCTCCTTCTTCTTTAGATGGGTTTTGGATTTGACGTTTTCGTGTCCAGTCTATGGTATGCTGGCAAAACTTGCAGAGAAGTTGTTGTCCAGATTCGTAAAAGGTGCCTGGATATTGCCATGCCATCAATTTTGCAGTAAAGCTCATGTTTCTTATTTTTTTTGATGTAGTTAGGGTATCTGATACTGCTTGTTTTGACATTTCTGTCTCGTGCAGCTAGCTAATTTGCATGCATTTAACAAGAAAAACACACACACAAACAGATAGAGGCACAACTGAATTTCTTTGAAGAATTGCGTTTGCTTGAAAAACAACAAACTAGAAAATATTATCTGAATGTTAGAACTACAGATTATTCAATTGTTTAAATTAATTGGGAAGTTTTGCAACAGTCACCTCTTCAGTCTCTAAATTCCTCACATTTCTGTTTGTAAGTCTAAAATCCATTTTTATGTGTTAATTCCATGATTCTGTCTGTGTTTTCCACATAGTGGAAGCTATCATATAAGCTTTCACATGACACTCAGACGTTGGGCTACGACTCGCCTTTTCACGGCTACTTCGATATCTTTTATTTTCTTTTCTTTTTTATTTCGGGTACTGTGCGACTTTGTGAACTTGAGCTTTCGAGTTTCTCCGACATTCTATGTCATTCGATCAAGTTCCTTTTGTTGTTTATACCACTGTTTAAACCAACAAATAGTACATTTTCTTTGCCTCCACTTGGTATTCGCTGAAATTGTTGTATTTTCCCCTGTGCTTTTGCCATTGCCTTTTCACAGAACGCTGAGATTAAGGGCTATTTACATTGATTTGCATATTCAAAGAGGCGTAATTCTGGGAGGAGTTGGGGTGGAGCTGCAGGCGCATGCACGTGTGTTACTTTTCACGCTGACTGGGATTTATGTAGTGGAAGAACATGGAAGTTGGCGTTCGCACAGATTTGCGCATCTGGATTTTTATGTGGGTAAGCCCATTTCTGCTTTTGTCCGTACGCCATGTTAGAGTGTGAACTCTTCGCACAGCGTTATGCATGAGGCCCCTGGTGTTTCCTGTTTTGCTATATAGTTGTGATACATGGACATTATCCAGTGACTTGAGATGATGACCAGATTCCTTTGGTACTATGTCTCTTTGGAGAATCCTTGGGTACCGCTGGTTTGACTTTGTGTCAAATGAGCAGTTGCTCATGGGGTCCCAAATGAGGCACATTACCTGCATTGTGAGGGAGCGTCAGTTACGGCAGTAAGGCCATGTGGTGCGATTCTCCAAGGCTTCTCATTATTGAGGACCTGAGTGGCTGGACCAAGCCAAGGGGTTGCTCACGTAATACCTGGACCGTGTGTCTGCCTGGGTGGTTGTCAGCCAAGATTCTGAACTGTTTTCTCGTGTGGTGGGTGCGCCAACACAATGTATCAGTGCATGCTTCCCAACCTGACCTGACCTGACCTTACTCCTACAGCCAAATTAATGACATTTTCAATTGTTTTTTCAAACTTTTTTAGACTGTTGTCTGTGTTTATTTCTCTGTGATTCATTACAGGTTGAATGTGATGCACCTCATCTTCCCTTTTTTGTGCACCTCTTTAGGTTGATATGGGCAACTCACTAAAAGGCTCAATGTAAAATGGCTTGTTCCCATTGTACAAGTGGCCATCTATGATGAGTGCTTTGCTGAGACACATTCAAGGCAAAGTGATGAAATTCAGGTCTATTTATTATTCATTGCCCTTCTCACTTGGCAGGCTCAGAGTGCTGAAATATTCTGTCCAAAATTACCTGCAATTTTCTGTGCCATGTAACACTGCATTTGTTCTGTATTTGGGTTCAGATTAGCTGGTTTTCCAGAGATGTCTTTCTGTGTTAAATGCTACCTTATTTACTGTTACTCATTTCCAACATTTGCTTTCTGGGTTATGTAAACCACTTCTTATGAAGTCCTCTCCATTATACTTTATTGTATTTTTTAAGTGCGGGCTGGGGAGTCTCATGGACTGGAACCCCTGCAGCCATCTGAAATTTTTTTTGTGTTTGTTTTTTCTGACCTCCCTGGCCATTGGACCTTACTTTTGTTCTATTTTAATTAGAATCGCCTAATTTTATTCTTATATATTGTCTTTTTTTTCTCCTCCTTCATCCTGTAAAGCTAAAGCACTTTGAGCTACATCATTTATATGAAATTGTGCTATATAAATAAATGTTGTTATTGTTACTTTTATATGATTTTTAGATGTTAAAAGTAAAACTTGCCTAAGTGGATCTCTTGTCATTTAATTTTTTCCCAAGAAATATTATGCCTTCCTGCCATGACCCACTTAATACCCATCCCAAGGTGTTTAATAAGGGAAATTCTTTAGGGCATCATAAGCGGCACATGTACACTTATCAGTTTACATCTTTAATTATATTAAATACAACAACCCTTATTTATGTACAGTGGCACATTTTCATACAAAGGATGTAGCCTAAAGTGTTTTACAACATGTCAAATAAATAGAACATTAGAACATTAGAACAATCTAGACGAGAACAGGCCATTCAGCCCAACAAAGCTCGCCAGTCCTAACCACTTGTTTCCTCCAAGAAAACATCAAGTCGAGTTTTGAAAGTCCCTAACGTCTTACTGTCTACCACACTACTTGGTAGCTTATTCCAAGTGTCTATCGTTCTTTGTGTAAAGAAAAACTTCCTAATGTTTGTGCGAAATTTACCCTTAACAAGTTTCCAACTGTGTCCCCATGTTCTTGATGAACTCATTTTAAAATACAAGTCTCGATCCACTGTACTAATTCCCTTCATAATTTTAAACACTTCAATCATGTCACCTCTTAATCTTCTTTTGCTTAAACTGTAAAGGCTCAGCTCTTTTAATCTTTCCTCAGAATTCAACCCCTGTAGACCTGGAATCAGCCTAGTCGCTCTTCTCTGGACCTTTTCTAGTGCTGCTATGTCCTTTTTGTAGCCTGGAGACCAAAACTGCACACAGTACTCAAGATGAGGCCTCACCAGTGCATTATAAAGGTTGAGCAGAACCTCTTTGGACTTGTACTCCACAGATCGTGCTATATAACCTAACATTCTGTTAGCCTTCTTAATGGCTTCTGAACACTGTTGGGAAGTTGATAGCTTGTTACACGCAAAGAAAAACAAATTGCATTTAGATAAAAATAATGATGAATAAATGGTATACAAAAGATAAATAATGCACACTTAAAAAAATAATAATTAGGAGAAGCAGAGCCCTTAAATATAGATTTGTTTTTTTTTACGTTTTTCTATATGACAGTCAAATGACAAAGTCAGTTGGCTGGAGTAGCCAGAAAAAAAAAAAACAATCCGCAGGGGTTTCAGACCAAAAATCCGAAGAACATCCCCTGGGCATTCTGGTTAACAAAAATGTTCTTAAGTCATTCTTTATTGTTTTTTAGACTTTATCTTAGAGGATTCAATACAGTGGGTCTTGATGCTACATTCTAAACTAACTGCAACCGATTGATGTCTGTCATAGGTAGTTCAGTTAAGAGTGTATTACAGTAATCTAACTGACTAAATATAAAAGTATGAACTTAGTAATTTCTCGGCATCTTGCAGTGTTGCAAGAGGTCTAACTTTTGCACTATTTCTCGAATGGAAAAATGCAGTCCTAGCAATATGGTAAATATGTAGTTTAAACTCTACAACTCTTTATTTCCAACTTGACTTTGAATGCTAAAGTGTCTAGCTTATTTTTAATACCCTCCCTATTTCCATTTTTAATGACTAGTATTTCAGTTTTTTCCTTATTTAGCCTGAAGAAAATACTACTCATCCATTCTGAAATTCAAGACAGACATTGGATCGGAGACTGTTAACTGGGCTTTCTGAGTAGCACAGTACGGCAGTGATTAGTGCTTTGTCACACACATCTAGTATCCTGGGTTCACATCATGCACCTAAGTTTTTTCCTGTATGGATTTTGCATGTTCTTTTTGTGCTTACATGGATTTTCCTCTGGGTACTATAATTTTCCTCCCATTTCCAGTTAGGATAATTGGTGATTCCAGATTTTAACCTATGTGAGTTTGGATGGGCTCTATGATGGACTAGCTCTCTATTTATGGCTGTTTCTTTTATTGACTGGATTTGCTTGTTTTGCAGATTAGCATATACAGTGGTGTGAAAAACTATTTGCCCCCTTCCTGATTTCTTATTCTTTTGCATGTTTGTCACACAAAATGTTTCTGATCATCAAACACATTTAACCATTAGTCAAATATAACACATGTAAACACAAAATGCAGTTTTTAAATGATGGTTTTTATTATTTAGGGAGAAAAAAAACTCCAAACTTACATGGCCCTATGTGAAAAAGTAATTGCCCCCTGAACCTAATAATTAGTTGGGCCTCCCTTAGCAGCAATAACTGCAATCAAGCGTTTGCGATAACTTGCAATGAGTCTTTTACAGCGCTCTGGAGGAATTTTGGCCCACTCATCTTTGCAGAATTGTTGTAATTCAGCTTTATTTGAGGGTTTTCTAGCATGAACCACCTTTTTAAGGTCATGCCATAGCATCTCAATTGTATTCAGGTCAGGACTTTGACTAGGCCACTCCAAAGTCTTCTTTTTGTTTTTCTTAAGCCATTTAGAGGTGGATTTGCTGGTGTGTTTTGGGTCATTGTCCTGTTGCAGCACCCAAGATCGCTTCAGCTTGAGTTGACGAACAGATGGCCGGACATTCTCCTTCAGGATTTTTTGGTAGACAGTAGAATTCATGGTTCCATCTATCACAGCAAGCCTTCCAGGTCCTGAATCAGCAAAACAACCCCAGACCATCACACTACCACCACCATATTTTACTGTTGGTATGATGTTCTTTTTCTGAAATGCTCTGTTCCTTTTACGCCAGATGTAACGGGACATTTGCCTTCCAAAAAGTTCAACTGTTGTCTCATCAGTCCACAAGGTATTTTCCCAAGAGTCTTGGCAATCATTGAGATGTTTCTTAGCAAAATTGAGATGAGCCCTAATGTTCTTTTTGCTTAACAGTGGTTTGCGTCTTGGAAATCTGCCATGCAGGCCGTTTTTGCCCAGTCTCTTTCTTATGGTGGAGTCGTGAACACTGACCTTAATTGAGGCAAGTGAGGCCTGCAGTTCTTTAGACGTTGTCCTGGGGTCTTTTGTGACCTCTCGGATGAGTCGTCTCTGCGCTCTTGGGATAATTTTGGTCAGCCGGCCACTCCTGGGAAGGTTCACCACTGTTCCATGTTTTTGCCATTTGTGGATAATGGCTCTCACTGTGGTTCGCTGGAGTCCCAAAGCTTTAGAAATGGCTTTATAACCTTTACCAGACTGATAGATCTCAATTACTTCTATTCTCATTTGTTCCTGAATTTCTTTGGATCTTGGCATGATGTCTAGCTTTTGAGGTGCTTTTGGTCTACTTCTCTGTGTCAGGCAGCTCCTATTTAAGTGATTTCTTGATTGAAATAGGTGTGGCAGTAATCAGGCCTGGGGGTGGCTACGGAAATTGAACTCAGGTGTGATACACCACAGTTAGGTTATTGTTTAACAAGGGGGCAATTACATTTTCACACAGGGCCATGTAGGTTTGGATTTTTTTTTCTCCCTAAATAATAAAAACCATCATTTAAAAACTGCATTTTGTGTTTACTTGTGTTATATTTGACTAATGGTTAAATGTGTTTGATGATCAGAAACATTTTGTGTGACAAACATGCAAAAGAATAAGAAATCAGGAAGGGGGCAAATAGTTTTTCACACCACTGTAGAGGTTGCTATGTTGTTGCTAGGGGTAGCATGAAGAATAATGGAATCTTAACACAGGTAAAAGGGTATAAAAGTATACTTCAGGTCATTTGCACTTTAAAAATTAATTTCTAGTTTTGACTATGAGTTAGGATTACATTTTTGGTTTCAGCACTAATCAGTTTTAAATTTTTCCTTAAGACTCCCATTTATATCCCAGTCTTTATACCCTTGTGGGGTGCCCACAGCAACGGGTGCTTAATATAGACCTTGGCCCCTGCCTTAATAACCTAACAACAGTGCCTGACATTAAGTAATTAGTCGTGAGTCTTGTCCCACAACCAAGAAACAAAATTACATAACCAACAAAAAACAGGAGGGAGTAACTCATACTAAAAAAGAAAACAAGGAGTACATAAACAGTGATTAGAAATGATTAGAAATAAATCATAAACAGTACTGTTTAAACAAAAAGATAATAGACACTACAACAGAGGCAGAAAAGAAAACCCAAAGACAAGACCCATGACAAACCATAACAATGAGTTGAATGGTATTTTCTTAAAATGTCACATATTTATACATCAGTTAGCCACAGCATTAAAGCCACTGACAGGTGAAATGATTAGCAATAATTATTGCATTACATTGTGTTACCTTTCAAGGGGTGTGATATGTTAGGCAGCAAGTGAACTAAGAGTTCATGAAGGTGATGTGTTAAAAGAATTAAAAATGGAAAAGCGTAAGGATCTGGGCAACTTTGACAAGGGCCAAATTGTGATGGCTAGATGACTGAGTCAGTGTATCTTCAAAACAACATTTCTTGTGGGGTGTTCCCAGTGTGCAGTAGTTAGTAATTTGCAAAAGTGATCCAAGGAAAGACAACTGGTGTAGCATTGACAGGGTCTTGCCCAAGTCTGATTAATGTGAGTGGGGAGAAAGGCCTCTGGTCTGATCCGATATAGAGGAGCCACTTTAGCACAAATTGCTGTAAAACTTAATGTTAGACATGAGAGAAAGGTGTTGGAATACACTGTGCATCGCAGCTTGTTGCATTTGGGGCTTCTTACCTATAGACTGGTCAGAGAGCCCATTCTGACCAGAGTCAACCACCAGAAACATCTACAATAGACATGCAAGAGTCAGAACTGGACCGTTGAGCCATGGGAGAAGGTGGCCTGGTTTTATATGTACAACCTAACTAAAGGGGCTATAGACCACATACACCCCTTAATTTCAATGGTTTCCTTGATGGCAGGGGTCTCTATCATCAGGATAGTATGCCCTGCCACAATGCAAAAATTATTCAAGAATGGCTTGAGGAGCATGACAAAGAGTTCAAGGTTTTGACTTGGCTTCCAAATGCCCCAGATTTCAATCCGATTAAGCTTCTGTGGGAGTGCTAGAAAAACACCTCTGATCCAGGGATGCCCCACGTCGCAACAAACAGGATTTGCTAGCATCTGCTGAGGTCTAATGGAATACATGGATCAGATCTATTTCGGTGACATGAGGGGTAACTACACAGTAATAGGCAGGTGGTTTTACTGTTATGGCTGATTGGTGTATTCTGATGAAACACATTATAAAGCAAGTTCATCTGCAGTACATTTGATTTTTCAAAGCATAAAATAGTACATATAGCCAGTAAAATCAAGAAAAACGTATTCTGAAAAAAAGGGACTTAGTCACTCTGTAATAACATAAATATCATAGATTTAATAAGACTGGTTTAAGAACGAAACAAAAAAGAGGTAAATGTTCAGTCTGGACATGAGCTATGGAACCTGAAGTCCTTTACACTATACAGTGATCGTCAGGCCTGCAGTTACAGCTGAACATAATCTGGATTAGAACAGGCTGTTTTTACACCAAATGTTGTGATGTTTTCATGAATGTAGCATCAGTTCTGAGCTTTGTGAGGGTTGAGGTGAAAACCTTCTCATGTTATGACTGTCCTTAAGTATATTTTTGGTGTATATATAGTGACTGGGTCTGAATTTTTAATACATTTACAATTCAACATTGTTGAACATGATTTGACCACTTCTGGTGTGATCTGTGTAGGTGTGTTTATGGGATGTCAGTTCCATAACTCAAAAATGAATCGCATGGAATACATTTGGCTTAATTATTAGCATTGTAAAATACAACACGTGTATGTATCGAATATACTAAACTTAAGCACAAAACACAAATAAAGAAAACAACATCATAAAGCAATGCAAAAACTGAAACAGTGATGCAAAAATAATGAAGCCAAATTCCTCAATCATAATTGTAAATCCTAATACAGAGCCAAAAAGCAGATTGGTCAGGACTGCAAAATACATAGCAAAATAAAACAGTTAGAAACGAACTAATTTCACAGCACTTGAGCAGGAGCAGCAGATCTCAGGATTATTTATTTTGTGTTAATATGGTGTATTTTTTTCTTATGTTTCAGGGTCAATTAAGACATTAAGACATTAGTTTTTATGTTTTTTTGTATCTGATTAATTTAAAGTCATTGTAATTATTTAGCATCATCATTTTGCCACACCATTTTTGTTTAGGCACTAGATTTGCTAGTTTTGCAGATTTGCGTAGTAGTTGCTAAGTGGTTGTTAGAAGTAATATCAGGAATCCTGAATTCATGACATCACAAGTCAAGGGGTACAAAGGTCAGATGCTTGAATCCCTTGATGGTCAAAGTCTGATAACTTCAAAAGAAAAAATATTGTGTGTAATATATAATCTATAAGTCTTCAATACTTTAAGTTCATTTTTGGTTTTGACTATAAAATAGGATTTTGGGTTTAAAAGCAAGGCTTACTGCCGCTTCATTTCAAAATTTTTTTTAAGACTACTGTTGATGCCCCCCAGTTCTGCCTCTTTTGCGGCACTACTTATGGTGCGACATTTATGTTTATCTTGTTGTCCAGAGATTTAGTCCATTTGTGGTCTCAGAACAATCTAAATTCTCAGTGTCTTCATTTGTATTCAACAGTTCTTGCAATATAGGCAGACATTTTATTATATTTTTTAATTAATTCTGTAATACAAATGATCTGAGTAAGTATGATGATGCACAATTGCTGTTCTTTGTAAAATATTAAGTTATATCAGCCATAGATTATAATAAAAATACACTAACTTGAGCAATATTCAAGTATCTGGCAGGTTTGCAATGAAAAATTGATATTTAAATTCTAATACATTTTTTCAATATACTTTCTTTACAGTTTGAGAGATCTTGTGCAGGATCATGCTATCAAACCTAAACTGCAGTGTATTATGGCAGATCCTTCCTTCTCCATGGTGACAGTCCAAAGTGAAGACAGTGGAATTGTATGGGAGACTACCTCTAGCAGATGTTCTACACCATGGGCATCAGAAGCCAGTACCACTTCTGATGTGTACAGTCTGGAGGGTTCTCCAGTAGGATCCTCACCTGGGAAGATTGTATTCATTATGGATGAAGAGAAAATGGTACGTCGAAGGAAAAAAACAAGTCTGGGACACAGAATAAGTGAAACAAACGGTCGAAGCCGGATAGAAAAGACAAAACATCTCCTAAAAAAGCCTTCAGATTTTGTGCCCACTTTGGACTTAAATCAACAAAGTGCTGGGCAGAATACTTTGATGCCACATGCTCCTGTTACTTCAAGATCAGCAAATGGGAATCCTCACCCTGCAAGTTTTAAACCCAAACCTAAGGAGGAACTTGTAGCTCATGTTCCAGTGATCGCTCGATCACAAAGACCTGGGAATCCTCATTCAAAGCTGATTGAATCAATGATTGATGAACCCGTGTCACACATGCCTGTTATCTCCCAGTTATTAGACCAAAGAAGCAGTCTTGATAATCCAGTAAAAGAAACAGAGACAACTCCAGAAGAGCCAGTATGTCACATGCCTGTATCAGCTAAATCGGTCATTAAAGGAAATCCTCATCCTACAGCTTTATTAGAGAAAGAACTTGTGCCTCATACTACAGGGTCCACAAATCCTGTGGTTATAGGAAACCCTGAACCAAATCCTTCAGAGAGAGAATGTGAAGAGCCACAATTGAATGTGCCTGTCTCATCCAAGATGGCAGGAAATCCATCTTCAGATCCTTTCAAGGACAAAGAAACAGCTGAACAAGTACCTCATACTCCAGTGGCTGCAAAGATTGCAGTCAAAGAAGATCCATGTATAATCCCCAGTAAACCACGAGGGCTTGTTCAAGGAAAAATCATGAAATTTAACTCTCCTCCACCTGAAGAAAGGGTCCCTACATTTTCTGGTAAGAAATTTACTCCAAAATTTGGGCTTGGTGAAAACAGGAGTGAAACTGCAAGATCCAAAACAGGAGCTCCTACAACAGTGTCTGCCCCAATATCTAACCCACTCCCTACAGTAGATTCTGTGACTGTGGCTATTAAAGATGTATCACAACATGATAACCCACATGAAGAAATGAGTGAGAGTCGTATCCTGACATTGCCTGGGCTAACTGAACCAGAATTTGCTGGGGAAAAATGTCCAGTATTAGAAACTGAACAAGATACATCAGACCTTAAAGAATCTGAATGTCAGAAAGAGCTTTTTGGCATTGTTTCAGAAGGTTATGAAATATTAAATATTATTGTACCTCATAAAATGCTAACAGTGGATGAGGAAGAAAGTATATATATGGAAGATAATTTGGATTACTTAGAAAAAAATCCTCTAATTATACCAAAGCCCATGAAAGACACAGTAGAGGGTAATGAGATCATAGGTACAGAAGAAAATATGACCTGTGAAATCAAGCAAGTGTCTGAAATGCAGAGTTCTCAAGAGGGAAACGGTTTACCAGACTTAAACCACAAAGATACAGCAGTGTTAGAACAGACAGATGATAATAACTTGGAACATAGTACCATTGTGACCACTGAATCAACGGAATTCACATTAGAGAGACGGGCTTCAAAATCTGGTAATGACATGGATTATTTTGAAAAATTTACCTTGTTTGATGAAAAAGTACCTACATCTTTGCAAGAAATTACTCTTGAAAGGTGTGAAGTCACCTCGTATAATGAGGTTGATGGAAATGACAATAATGAAACTGAATGTACTCTGGTTGCAGAAGATCAAAATGACTTGAATTCCATTGAAAACATAGAAATAGCTGGTGAACATCTGGATGAAGTTTTCTATGGGTCTAAATATGACCAGCAGACCAAGTTTCTCAGTAAGCATAACAGTGAAGATGAAACAAGTGACAAAGATACAGTTAAACGTGTACTATCACCACCCAAAGAAAGTGGCTCATGCTTGTTTGGAGAAGAGGAGGAAACCCTTATACGTCATATTCCTTTTCCTGCCATTACTAAAACCATTGACCCGTCTCTTTTGGAAGAACCTCCAGCTATGGCATTTCTTTATAAAGATTTATATGAAAATGCTGTTGGAGAAAAGACTAAAAATGATAGTGAACCTTCTGATGTGGAAAGCATTACATCTGATGCCTCTGTGCACAGCAGAGCATCAGATTCAGATGATAACACTGGTATATACTTTGAAAAGTATATATTGAAAGATGAATTTCCATCAGATATGGAGGTAGAGACTAAAACTAAAGAGGTTCATGAAACGGTCCATGAAAAAAAGAGACTATGGCAACAAAGCACTTTTGATCTAACTGGGACTTTATCTAGGGAAAAGGCAGTTGACGACTTGAATGAAAAGCTTGATTCTGAATACCATGCTGAGGTCCCAGATTTGTCTCCTTTTGATGAACAACAGCAGCTTGCTGAAATGTACGATGAAGTGTTTGATGATTTAGAGTTTCAGGCTGTTGTCAGTGATGATGAGGAAGACCGTGCAGATGTGGTAGAAATTCTCATTGACAGGACTCTAGATGTAATTCAGGAGGAAGATGAAGAAGAGGAAGAGGAAGAAGAGGGAGAAGTGAAAGTGGAAGAGGAAGAGGAGCAAGAGCAAGAAGATCATTTACAACAACCATTACTCGAACAGGATGTGAAAACAACACTTGTGGACCAGAGTATATCTGTAGAATCTCAGAAACCCTCATTTGAAGTGATGTCTGAAGAAATTCCAAATCATTTGAAACTGAGTGATACAATTAAACATTATACAACAACTGTAGCTGATCAAGTAGATGAACCTAGTACAGTGCCAAAGGATCAAGGCACATGTTCAATTGACAATATCACTGTACAGGACCAGATACCTTTAGAAGAACTGGAACAACACCCTGAAAAAGAAGTGGACACAAGTAAAGAGGATGTCATTACTAGATCTGAGGGATCAGCTGAAGATATTTATACAGCTGGTCCTGAAAAAGAAACTTCAGAAGAGAGGACTATACCAGAAATATATAAAGAAAATGAGCTTCTCATACATGAACTGAGTGTTACCACTACTCAGGTAGTACCTGAAGAAGACCATGAAACGTCTAAGGAAACACATGATGAGCTTGAAGATCAGGTGGTGACATTACCGGACAGTGAGCAGGAAATAAACAGTGCAGAGTTATTAAAGGTAGAAGATTTAGAGATGTCAAAGATAAAAGAAGATGAGTTAGAGAAGCCTTTACCAAAAACTGTCGAAGAGCAAAGTGTTCAGACTCAAACAGAAGATGTTATAGAAGAAGAAGAGTATGATGAATTCCTCGAGAAAGCTAAGAACTCACAGACCATTATGGTAAATGTTTCTACTTCTGTGAGTGACCTGAATTTAAAAGGTTTGGAGCAGGAATTATCAATGCCTGTCTCAGAAGAAAAATTAGATGAAAGATTTGGGCTGGAAGGACCACATGAAGGCCTTCCTGTAATAGGAATACAATGTAAAAATGAAGAAATAGGTATATTGAGTGAATTAACTGAGTTTCATTTACCACACAGAGCTCAAATTGTGCCAGAACAATCTGATTTGGACTTACAACAGTGTGGAAATCATGAAGATGAAGAAGAAACTGCTGAAGCCCTAGATTATGAAATGATAACTCAGCAAGATATTCATGACTACTCAATACAAGAAATTGAGCTACTTGGTGGAGAGGAACAGGTCGAGCACCTTGAAACTAGATTTGATTTTGTAGATGATATAATTTCAGATGTACCAGCTGAAGAGGAGGTTGAAGCTGATTACGAGATCATTGAGGCCTTGGGTGGTTCCTCTGTGATCTCAGATGCTGAATTGGATTTTAAAGAACTAAAAAAGCCCATACCTGATACTTATTGTCATGTCTGCAGATGCCCAATTCTTGCCATTGATAAGCTATTTGGTGATCACCAAGACCATGAAGTTTCAACACTGGATGAAGCTGTATTTGATTTAAAGGTAAGATTTATAGATTTCCAAATCTGTTGTGGCGCTGTGGGATTGTTATAAAATCCTCCATAGAGTTCTGAGCAAAGTACTTCCTTTTCTGAAGACCTTGTTTTTATACATATAGAATCGTGGACATTTGTTGGAATAACCACCCAAGAATTCAGTGGGACTTTTTTGATTCTACTTATTAAACCAGGTTTATACTTCACGCGACACGACGCATGCTCCAGCCAGACACTCCTCCTACACAAGCATTTTACTGTTTATACTTGCGCACGTATTTTATGTAAATCTGGAGGAATCGACCAGATGGCAGTGTGAGATATCATCATGGTGAGAACAGGTTTGGCTTCTCTGTGTTGTGAATTGCCTGGAACACCTATTAAATTCCAATGAAACCTTACCGCAATATCTCTGAGAAGGATGTTTAATGATTAAATCCATCAATCCAGGGATATGTCCATTCCAGCAAGCATTGGGCACGAGGCTGAAACAATCCCTGGACCGGCATCAGCTCATCATAAGGTGAATACAAGCACTCACATACACTACCGTCATTTTAGTGGCACACTGTAGAAACCCAGCAGGAAAACATGCAAACTCCAAGCAGGAATACCAGCGATGTGACTCCTTGTGAGACAGCAGTGCTACCATTCTGCCACTGTGTCACCCCCATGTGTGTAATTATTAACAGTGTTCATTATTTAAACGGAATTAACGATTTATCTGTAAAATGTAACATACATACTTTATTGCATTTCATCCTGAAAGTGATATCAAGTATAAATCTTAGGATTCTAAATGTACAGAGAGTTGGAATATC
Organism: Polypterus senegalus; assembly: GCF_016835505.1. Lineage (NCBI taxonomy): Eukaryota > Metazoa > Chordata > Cladistia > Polypteriformes > Polypteridae > Polypterus > Polypterus senegalus. The sequence continues at coordinate 26,347,688 of NC_053160.1, read as the reverse complement.
ATACATTTAATGTGTTCTGTTTGGCGATCTATTGCTGTTTGCCACTGCTGTCAGGTCAGGAGGAAGCCCCAGAAAAAAAAGGACGGCACAGAAGACCGTATGCGAGACTTTTAAAATGTATCGTGTCATTATGATCGGGAATATGCGACACTTGAATATAAAAGCACCACAAATGCATTTGTATGTCTGCATTTTGCTTCACTACATTGAACCATTCATCAAACATCGTAGGATTCTGTAGGATGTAAATAGTAACTCTGACTCTGACACTCCAACTTTTAGCACACTGAGCTCCCTCGACTTTTTGCTGGTACTGCAACTCACGCACACGTTGCATTAATTTGTGAGAACCTGCTCAGAGGACGCATCAAATGAACGCTGGGAACGCGTGGCAGCCATGATGCGGGCATGTGCACGTTCTGAGTGTGAAGTATAAATGAGCCCTTAGGATCAGCAATGAATTTTATGGGTACAAAGTACTCACACATACTTGCCTCAAATAAAGGCTGGGTATCTTAAGGACTTTTCACACACCTTGTTTGTTTGCTTTGTTCTGAATGGGGGTGATCCATATTTTGTTTATATTTCTAGTTAGTTTGATTCCATTTCACACTGCTAACATTAAAGAGAACTAAATATATCAATAAACACTCTGTGGGCAAGAGAAACATTGTTTTCCTCCGGGAAAAAATATGAAGAAACACCAACAGTTGAGTTTGTGAAGTGCTATGTTTTGTTTTAGTTATTTGGTTTATTTACCAAATGCAGATCTTTGAAAAAAATGTCTATTATTATTGATCCCCTGGAATACTGCTTAGAAATTGTGTGCTACTACATATGGTAGAAAAAAGACAGGTTTCAAATAGGTGAGTGCACAAAAGACGGCAAGCTCTGCTTAGGACATACACTGATGTGCTTCAGTTTTACGACAGTACACATATCAAGTGTGTTTAATTTAACTGTATGATGTTGCATATTTACGCTCCAGTAGATATTTCACCCAAAGTATGTGTATTGCTTTTTTTTGAGGTTCTCATACTTAAATTAAGATTGGAGGGTTTGATCCATTAAAACTAAAGGAACAAAAGAAATCAATCTCAGCCAGCAATGGGAATGGTGTATGATTGATATGGAAGCAGCTGTGGACTGAATGGCAGTATGTATTTTCCAACCGTGAAGTCAGATGTAAAGTAACTCTCTTTTTTCAGGCTGTCAAATTTCTTTATGTTTTTCAAAATCTTATCTTTCTGAGAACAAACTTGCTTCAATGATTTTTTTTTATTTTGAAAAGTCAAACTAATTGCAGAGCTGAGAATTTTATTGTCCAGATATTTTATTGTTGATTCACTTGCATTAATATATAGTACACTATATGACCAAAGGTTTACGGAGACCTGTCGATCACACCTATATGAGCTTATTGGACTTTCCTTTCCAAAACCAAAGGCATTAATGTGGAGGTGGACCTTGCTTTTCAGCTATACAAGCCTCCACTCTTCTTTCTAGAAGATTTTGAAGTCTATCTTTGGAAATTTGTGCCCATGCAACCAAGAGAGCATTGGGGAGATCAAATACTGATGGTGAATGGCATTGACTTGTATCACATTGGGTATTCATTCAGATTCATCTGAAAGGTGTTCAGTAGGGTTGAGGTTAGGACTCTGCGCAGGTCACTCGAGTTCCTCCAAATCTTTATGGACTTGGCTTTGTGCACAGGGGCACAGTCATGCTGGAACAGGAAAGGGCCATCCCCACAACTATTACCACAAATGTATACTCTAGTGTTAACATCACCTTTCACTGGAACCATGGAGCCCACCTAAACCCTGAAAAACAGCTCCAGATCATTATCTGTCCCATCTCCACCAAACTTTATAGTGGCATTCTACTGGCATCTTCCAAACCCAGTTTTGTCTACTGGACTGCCAGGTGGAATGTGATTAGTCACTCCAGAGGACACATTTCCACCACTCCAATGTCGATTGGTGATGTGTTTTACACCATTCTATGCGATGGTCCACTTTTATTTATTAAACACTGCTCATCACAATAGATCTCTATCTTGCACTTTACCACAGATGGATCCAGAACTCTTACAGAAATTCTGAATGAACCCTGTGATTGGTTCACAACATATAAAAGTATTACAAATACACCCAAATCAACCACACCAATATCTGACAGATGTCATGGAAAGGATTTATTTCTCTGACAGCACAAATTTTAGGATGTTAAACCATGAACAAAGGTAGGACACAGATTGTAACTTGTACGATTTCACAATATCAGTTAATTAGAGACAAGACTAATTAGTTCTTATCTGCATCTTATTGCTCCAGATCCTGAGATGAGTGACCAGAGTCGCAAATGGAATGTAAGCTAGCCTGCCTCTTACATAATGGGAATTGTCTTAGAATTGTGGAAAAATAATAAAAAGTTGATCAGTATTGATCAATCTGGTGCACGTGACAAAAGCCACGCAGGTCCTGTTTTGTCTATAAGTGCACATGACAAGTGCAACTTCCTGTTTTTCCTAACAGACAAAAAACCACAAGTGACCAACTGATGAACTTTAAAAATGTTGTAAATGCTGATCCAAGCAAATTGTTGTAAAGATGTTATTTTTTGGAATTCTTGTGCAACTAAAGTCATAAGACAAAGCTTTGCCCTATAAAAGATTTGAGACACCGACCCCTCGGGGCAGATGAAGGGCAGGTGTCCTAGGACTGTGCCTTTCTGTCATTTTACCCTTGCCTGATGTGTATTAATAAAAGATTTTTTACTAACTTTAATTATATCTCTCTGTCTTCAGTCACAAGAAACGATACTATAGAAAAAGTGTCCACAGAATGAAGATACAAAGAAGCACATTTATCTTTTTCTATGGTAAATAAAAAGTCAGTACAATTTGTGGTGGAAACAAATCCACACAGAATAAATGTACTGAAGGCCGACATTGACTGCTGTGACAAATTCTTGAGAAAAAAGCAAAAGAAAAACATTACACATTTTTAATTAAAGGATGATTACACATAAAGACACATATTTGTTTTAACAGAAAAGAAAACCAAGTAGTTTGAAACATAAGTGGAACCCAGCAGTATCTATCCATTAGTTTATTGTTAAACTATGGCCAGTTTTGACAGAGTTAGGATTTAAAGCTGACAGAGAAAAATAAAAACACTGCATGAAGACATATGTATACAATAAATTAGCACAAATTCCTCCACAAAAATAAAAAAATTGGAAATAAAACAACAACAACAACATTTATTTATATAGCACATTTTCATACAAACAGTAGCTCAAAGTGCTTTACATAATAAAGAATAGAAAAATAAAAGACACAGTAAGAAAACAAAATAAATCAACATTAATTAACATCGAATAAGAGTAAGGCCCAATGGCCAGGGGGGACAGAAAAAACAAAAAAAAACTCCAGAAGGCTGGAGAAAAAAATAAAATCTGTAGGGATTCCAGACCATGAGACCGCCCAGTCCCCTCTGGGCATTCTACCTAACATAAATGAAACACCATTCATAACAATCAGGAAAAAAACAACAATGGGACAAGTGTGCTAACACCATGGACAGTAAGAAGATCCAGTCACGTTGCTATAGTGAGTTTTATTGTTTTTGTTTATATCTTTTTTATAATGTTATCGTGCACAATTTATGAGGATTTTTATGATGGCATCACCATTTGTTGCAGTAGTTTTTTCATGATTTGGTATTGCTTCTGATTATAAAATATTATCTTGTTCTTGAATTGTGGCTTTTTGAGGGTGACGATTCTGTTTCTGTCATTATTTGCTCAAAATTCTTAATAGTTTAGGTGCTGTGTTTTGTTTTTGCAACATCTTGGTTGACATTTTAGGTCCTTAATTGCCACCATTTTGAGTAACACTTATTTTTTATAGATAGATATGGTCCACTTTCCCTTTGTTTCTATGCCTCAGAGGTCGTGACCAGTCTTGGAACTGACATGACAGGATATAAGGATAGCATGTTTCTCACAAGGGTCTCTCAGTTTTGACATCTTCCTATTCCTCTCAACCTCAAATTTTGTGTTTTGGCTTTGACTTCTTTTTTTGATTTCCTGGCTTTGCCACTTGTTTGCTTTTCTACGTGCATCTCCCAGTTCTACTCAAAAGGTTTACTTGCAAGTTTGCTGTTAGGACAAGTTTCATACACACCATCATATTGTTGTTTGCATAAATTTTTTTGCTACTATTTGGGCAGTTAATTTTGAAATTTGACATAATCGCAGTGTCATTATAAGAGGTAACTCGCATTGTCTCATGGCCAGTGGATTAAAGGTCCAAAAAGTTAATGAAGACCATTGCTGGGAAAGATTTTAGGAAAGTCTTGTCTATTGAAGTAGAGTTTAGTTTTGTTGTGGATGTTGTGTTTTTGTTTGTATTTCTGTTGTAATGTTTATCAATTTCGAGACTGGCGTCATTTTAATGATTTGGTATTTCAGCATCAACCCATCCTATTAATTCTTTTGGTTCCACATCTGAAAGGCTGTCATTTCTTTGTTTGTTTACCATTTAAATAGTCTCTTTGGACTTGCCTTCCTTTTAAGGCAATCATAATATTGCTTAGATGAATGTTAATCCAGATTGTTGTGTGATTTTTGCATTCTCTTAATGATGCTACATATACTGTAACTATAAAACCTATCTGACTTTATAAAGTTCCCACACCAAAAGATATGCTGAGTTTTACACCATTCTTACTTCAGTATAAGACGTTCTGTATGTAACTTACTTATGTAACTTGTATGGGGAGAATCCTGAGATCAGTGCTGAAAAGGGACACTCCTGGTGCTCCCCCCTCATTTGGGACCCAGGGGAGTAAGGTAACAGAAACAGTTTGCCATTTCAAGCTATGAATTTTAAAAATGTTGCTGAGATGTCCTAGGACTTCTTTTAAAGGTGCTATGCACTGCAGCAAATCATTTTCTTTGGTGAAAACAATAGCTTTTTGAAGCAGACTGAAATCTGAATGTGTTTGGTCAATTTCAGCTTAATTTCCACCATGGTAGATGGGCTCGGGGCTGTTCCTTTCCTTTAATTTCAAATGTATGACGTGTTATTGTGGTTTATGTTACAGTGTCAGCCATTTCTCTTGCATAGTGTTTCTGAGTCAGTTGCTCTGAGATGTTTTAAACAGCTGTTGTCATGCCTCCGCATTGCAGTGGACTCTTTCAAAGTCAAATACATTTTGCATTTGAGATGTTTTGAATGTGGGTGACTGGGTGAGATATCAGCTAAGGAGTGCCAGAGAGAAGAAGGCTAGTGGCAGACATTTAAACAAAACTATAGGCCAGGAAAGGTCAGAAGGACACGTGTCCAGTGTGAACATTGGGGATTGGCAAACATTAATAAGCACTGTCTCCGGTCACAGCAGAGTGCTGTGTTTAAGAAAGTATGCAGAAATCCGAACATCATATTAGTCCTCTGGGACGGCACGGTGGCATGGTGGGTAGCGCTGCTGCCTCGCAGTTAGGAGACCCGGGTTCACTTCCCGGGTCCTCCCTGTGTGGAGCTTGCATGTTCTCCCCGTGTCTGCGTGGGTTTCCTCCCATAGTCCAAAGACATGCAGGTTAGGTGCGTTGGCGATTCTAAATTGTTCCCGTGTATGTGTGTGCCCTGCGGTTGGCTGGTGCCATGCCCGGGGTTTGTTTCTTGCCTTACGCCTTGTGTTGGCTGGGATTGGCTCCAGCAGACCCCCGTGACCCTGTAGTTAGGATATAGCGGGTTGGATAATGGATGGATGGATATTAGTCCTCTGTGCATATCAAGGTATAAACCACAGCTGGCCAACCAGTCAGACATTTTAAGCGAAAAACAATGCCATTGCACTGCAAAGAGGCACATCATAAGTGTTATGATGATAAGGAAGCATAAAGCAATTTCAGTCACATTTTCATGTAGAAAGATTACTAAACAATACATAATGCTGGTATAGTACAATTTTTAAAAATTTGGTAGTTTGGTACTTTTATAGTACTGGTATACCATGCACTACTTCTACAGGCTGATTGTAATATGGAAAGACGGTCATTCCATGAACATGCTGTCAGAGAGGTGCACATATCAGGTCTAGCATTTGTAATGTGAATCAACTCATATCTTGACCCCAATGATTTCCACTTTCACACCCGCGCTCAGAGCAGGATCTTAATTCCCTCCACTTTAGCATATCAGCTTGAGTGCTCATGTGTTTCCTAAAAAAACTTCTAACAGCTGTGTTTCTGTTAAATCTCAGCCAGGGTTCCTCTACTGGCTGAGGTTCAAGTTCAAGTTCATGTTTTATGTCTCTTTTGTTTATTCTTGATTCTTTTATTTACGTTGAGTTTGGTCATTAACATTTTTATTTTCTGCCCTATAAATCTAGTGGGTCTTCCACAGTTCCTGGTAGCTCATTTCGAATTCATATTTGTTGGGTTACGTAATTTTGTCTGTGCTTGTACTTTTTTGGATATTATGAACACGTGTTCTATTTTTTGACAATGCCTTGGATTCCACATTGAGACTTTTTTTTTTTTTTTTGTTTGGATTGTCTTGTGTTATTGGCAGCATCTTTATGCCTGTTGTGCTTCATAGTGTAAACAGAGCATTTTGTGAGAACAAACCTTTTATTTTATTAAGATCCTGTGTTTGCCCTCATTACTACCTGGGGTTTAATTGTAAATCCCCCTCACCCCGTGGGCATTTTTGAAAGAAATCAGTAGAAAAATCTTATGCAGTACCTATGGAGTAGTCTATGTAGAAATGTGCATTGTATTATTATCATACCAAAAATGTTAGTAATTTGATTGTGTATTTCTTAGATGTCATTCCCTTGTTTTATTGTAGTCACTTAAAATCTTTGAAGGAACAGTAAGTCAGTTAGTGATAATTTCTCTTTTTTAAAGTACAAATGAACCTCCACATGTCAGGCAAATGTTAACCAAACATACCCAGTCCTCCTATCGGAAAAAGGAAATATCTGGACAACTGCACAATGATTGGCGTGGTAGATATTCATCTGTAGCAACACATTCCAAAATCATTTTTCTGTTTCAAAATAGGTGCAAAAAGTAATTGAAATTTAACTGAAATACAGGGTAGCTGTTTAAAAATTATGTCAGCCAGGCATACCATAATTACAATTCAATAAAACTGAATTCACTTTATTTGTAAAGCATAATTTCACTTATAGATTAATTGTTGTTATTAAATGATGTCTTATTTAAGGTGACTTACACCATTTGAGATACAGTTGGTTACATTTTTTTTGTTTTTCTCCAATTGGAGCACAGGCAGGTGAAGTGAGTTTCTCATTGTCACAAAATATCAGTAGTGGGATTTGAATTCACAACTTCATCTGGGAAGATTCTCAAAATGACAGCCACATAAAACATCAGACAAAATGGCACCAAGTTGATGTCACAAAAATAATGATAACACTTAGAAATAACACAAATAACAAGAAAAAAATCCAAAAAACAAAATCACATGACATAATATAAATAAAAATGTGAAATGGCCTTAATACTTTTATCATATAGTAGGCACGTAGATTACAGGAGACATGTAAAGGAAAAACTCTAATGGTAGTGTTGTTTTAGCATTTGCATTTTTGCCTTTTTGACAACCAGTATTTTGAGTTCCACTTGGTTTAGTGATTTTGTTTCTAGTATTTTGTGCTTTTTTACCATTGAACGTGTTAATTGGATTTTTGAATTTTGCTTAGGAATTTGGTACTTGTTAGAATTACTGTTTTCTTTTCGTTTAAATACTTTGCATTTGCCTTTTTATATTTGGCATCTTTATCTACTGCATTTCTGCAGACATCGTTTGCATGTTTTCTTTGTAATTTACCTTTAGAACACAGACTTTTGAAAATTTACATTTGTTTATTTAACTGTCATGAATGTTCCTTTCATGGCTCTGCTAGATCTGTGCATTTGCTTTGACTTTTTATCCATATTGGTCTTTACAGACTAAATGATTTATTTGGCTGCAATTATCCAATAGTAATGGTGACACATTCACTGGCAAGGATAAATGTACTCAAACTAATGCTTCATGGGTTAGCAACACTGCAAAAAAAAAAAAAAAGTGAATTCCTGTGCCGCATGCTGGTACTAATAGTGCATTCAGCGCTGTTGACAGTATTTTCACATGACAAAAAAGTCATCCCTGTGACAGATTGAGCATCTTGGCTAGTTATTTAATTCCCTTAGTTTTACTTCAAAGGGCAAATCTATGCACTGTTTGTACTGTGTATTTTATAATTGCCCTGCTTTTGGAGAAATATTTTAATCACTGTTGCAGAATATGAGATACTGTTCAAGACTAGTAACTGATGGAGATTATTATAAGTAGGATATTGGTGTCTATTACAAAAACAAATTATAAACATAAAAGTAATAAAACTTACAGAGCCTTTTTTGATTCTTCAGGTAGACCTTTTGTAATGGGAGCATAGCTTTGATTCTAGCCAGGGTTCCACAGATTTCTCTTTTGTTTCTATTTTGTTCATTGTTTATCTTAACATTGTTGATTACTTCCTTTCTTTATGTCTAAGCATCTTTTGTTATGCTCCGTGTGTTTTGTGGGTGGTCCTTAAAGAGGGAATGCCATTAGCCCTATAAAGGCGGTGACAGCCCACAGTCCCTCGCTGTTCATTGTGAATGTGCTTATGGTGGTTGTCGAAATCCCTTGTATATTGTGCTTTTTGATTTTTTTTTTTGTGAATTACTGGATTTTTGACTTTACGTTCTGTGTTTGACTTCACATTCTGAACTTATGATTGGCACTTGTTTGTCTTGGATTGCCTTTGCCTTTTCAGGCATTCCCTGTTGTGCCTTTTGTGCTCTTTGGAGCTTCACTGCTTATCTGAGCCTCTTTAGAAAATAAATACTTCATTTATAAAGATTCTACACTCCCTTCTCTGTTACTAGCTGGGTTTTTGAAACTATTTACCTCTCTAGTGCACATTTTCAGTGTTTTTCTAAACTTTATGTTTGGGACTTTCAATTTCATAACCCCAGTAGACTTGTGCCTATATAGTAACTTGAAAGTGAACGTATTTAAGGTAAATTTAAAATATTTTGAAATATATCTTAAATTCTTACAATATTTTTTTTGCCATATTGCCTACTCATTATCAGAACATTTCCTTGTTTTATTGTAGAATATAAGCGTGTATAAGATCAGCTGTAACAACCCCCTGTTATGAAATACCAAAATACAAATATGAAACGGGAGGCAAACTGTCAAATAAAAATGTCCATACAGCAAAACTTGAGTATAATTAAAGTGAGTTCATTAAAAAAACAAGACAATCCAAAAACCTCTAATTCAAAATTCAGTTGTACAAAATAAAGGAAAAGAGAAGCAAAATAAAATTTAAATCAGTAAAATCAAAATTCAAATATCAAAGTTGTAAAAAGAAAGCAAAAGAATAAGTTTGTCTAAATCAAAATACTGAAAAACAATGAATAAATTATAACAAAGCTGAAGAATCAAAAATCCTATAACAAAATCCATACATCAAAGCCAAAATTAAAAAATACAAAAAAAAAAAACACAAAAAATAATGGTCCAAAGACTGTGAAAGTAATGTAAATAGAACAAAGGGATCACTAAAAACACAACAAAGGGGTTAATAGTGCAGTCCTGCAATGGCAGCAGGTTCTGCTGAAAAACCTAATAGCAGCACCTGAGACCAATTACCCAATCTCAGGTCTCACCTGAAAATGTAACAATTAGCATATTTTTAACAAAAAAAAAAACAGAAGAAAGGGCACTAAACAAATGCAAGAAACACAGAATATGTCATATATCTTTAAATTCAAATAACATTTGTTAATATTAGATAAGGATACGAGTCCCAAGTCATTTAGAAAATCTGTTGGTTTTGATATTTTCTCTTATGTCACAGATATTGTCCTGCTCGTTTTCTCCTGTCTTTTTTACAGATCTCTCTGAAGAGTAACTTACTGTGGCAATCCATTAAAATTCTGTGGGCACAGCTGTTTTAGTTTATACAAGTGTTATGATTATGTTCTGTTTATTTATAATTTTGTACTTCTCTTTGGAGATCTTTTTCTAAATGATTATTTAATATTATTTTGTTTGGGATGCTGAATCAAATTATGTTAGGTTTCTGTTTCACTTTTGTTTTGACTTAGTTAAAATTTATTTGTGTTTTTTTTTTATGGCTGCTGTAATAATGTGATGCTGCTGTTACACTGTTGCTACGGTAATATGGTTGGATGTCATGACAAATGACAGCAGCAGTGCAATGATATGAAAGTTGTTCTGTTCACTGTCTCTTTTTTGATGGATAATCCCTGTAACACTTAGTGCTCTGTTTTTCTATGTTTGTATTTGATTCTTTAGTGACATATTTTGGCTAAAATTTAGTGTTTTGTTTTGGTTTGATGAATGATCAGCTTGATTTTTTGGTTTTTAAATTTAGAATATTTTATGATTTACTTTTAATCTAACGGTTCTCTGCTCAAAGTATTTGCACTATTTTTTATCAGAACAATGGGTTATACCTATTTTTTGTTTAAGAGGAAGGAAAGTCAGTGTTGGGTAATATTCTCTTATGTTTCATCTGGTTATGTGTTTTACTGCAAATGGGTAGTCCAAGTGGTGAACCACACACTGTCAAGCTAATTTTCTTATAAACTCTTGAATGTAAAAATTGCATATTAAAATACACACGGGTTTAGCTATCTCTCATACAGATGGTTATAGTGCTGTTACTTCATCAGCTTCTTAGATATATTCTGTTTGTTTTTCAGAAAAAACTTGTGGAGTTCATAACTGAAATGCAATCAAGAACTGAAAAAATTGAAGATTTGGTTTCTGAATTGGAATTAGCCTTTAACACTGTTGAGGTAAGCAGCATCATTAAGCACACTTGTGCTTTCTGTTCCCATCCAAATGCCTTGGAAGATGATAATGCCGCTTTTAAGAAGAAATTTTGATGCCAAGTAAAGCAAACTGTGTTGCAATAGTAAAGTTACTGAAGATGTCAAATGATTGGTAACAGAGGATGAGGGAACACTTTGTAGCAGATTGAAGTGTGAAATGAAAGTGTCTAAAAGAAGTCTGGCAGTGGACAGATAGGATATAAGCTCAGATAGGCATCCTCATAATACTGAATGTTAAAGAACCATGTGTATTATTTTATTGTATGACTGAGATGCACCAAATATTTCAGTGAGTAGCTTAGTGGTTAGCACAGCTGTCTGGATGTGAATCCATTCTGTTCGCTATCAGCGTGAGGCTTGCTTAATGTGCTTATGTCTAATAAAACTAGAAATGTGTGTACACACAAACGCAAAAAAAAAAAAAATCAGGCATAAAACTGTGTGTAATTGAAGTTGTAAATACCTTCCCTTTATAAATTCCAATAAACATGAATTTTCGCACTCATGCACAAGCTTATAGCCCCACCCTGACTCCTCACAGAATTTTGCTATTTGAATATGCAAATCAATATAAATAGCCCCTTTTGTTCAATGTTTTGTTAAAGGACAATGGCAAAAGTGTATGTAAAAAAGAAGAATTTCAGCAAATCCAAAATGAAGGTCCTACTCAGTGAAGTGGAGGCAAGGAAACGCAAACTATTTGGTGGCTTAAGCAGTGGTATAAGCAACAAATGGAAACTGACAGAGTTGCACAGCATGGCAGAAGCACTCAGAAGTTCAAGTTTAGAAAGTTACACAGTGCCCAAAATAAATAAAAGTGGTCAGATATCAAAGGTGACATGAAAAGGCAAGTTGCAGCCCAAGTCAGAACCAATGGAGGAGGTAGCAGAGCTGTAACACAGCTCTAAAAGGATAGCTCTTGGAAATCTAAATCGACTTAGAAGCCATTCATCATCATGGGACAAGAAATCAGTGTAAATCTGTAAATACATGCTCTATTCTAAATCTTCCATTTGTGATGTCTTCTATAAAATGCTAAAGCAGCCATTTTGTGCACCATTATATTGTTACAGATTGATTACAATCAAGTGCTTTAAATTTGCAAACGATATGTATTTAAATTTGGTGTATTTGATAAATCTTTCGTCATGGATGCAAATATAAAAAAGAAACGGAAACTGCACAGAAGCAGCAGCACCGACTTGTTGCTGGGTCCCGCCGTTTACAAAACCAAGCAGAAACATGTGTGATCTGAGGCTGCTGTGAAAATGTACATAGTATTATGCTCTTGATGTGAGTGTGGAAAAATTTTTGTGTGTACACACCATTTACTGTATACATGAGGCCTCAGGTGTTTAGACATTCTTCTACAACCCAAAGATATCACATTAACTGGTGTGTGGGCAAGTGTGCCCTGTGGTGAACTAATATCTATTCTGTTTTGGGTTGTATCACTTCATTGATAGGCTATAACTCCTGGTAAACCTGAAATAGAGAAAATGGATGAATGCTTGATTGCTTTTTCTCACAAAGAATGCCACACTTGTGGTACAAACAAAAAGACTTTAAGGTTCATAGTGGGAACAGATTTCAGTATGACATGTTTTTACATAATAGCTAGGTAATCAGTGCCTGAAGTGGGCCTCTGTACTCACACTTCTACGTTTTGCTCTTTGAAGTATCTGGAGTTTTCTTTATTAGTTTTATTATTAGCAAGATTTCAAGTTAACCTGTACTCCCCAGTATGCAGTACCAGTACTCTTTGGAGTAGCATCACTTTTTTATTTCATATTAGCATTTCTTACAAACCCCCCAGTATCTGTTATGCCAGATATACTGACTTGCCACTGTCTCTAGTGTATACCTTGGTAAATTGCCCTACACAGTGTGGCTAAGTGTTAAATTATTGAATTTTTGTGTTGTGATAGAAGTGTCACAAAGACCTTTCACTGTGTACTCTGTGGTTTGTGGGCTATGTTTTTATGTGCCTCCAAACACTTTGATATGTTACTTTATTATGTAATGCATGACTTTTTTTATCGGTTTACATTTTTACCTTTAGTACTATTGTATTAGTTAATCATTTAAAATTGCAATTACTAGATTATCTTTTTGTTTATATGTTAATTTTAGAAACTTTAACAGACTTAGTGTGTGTTTAAATAAAAACAGGAAAATTGCACCAAAACTGAGCAGCAGCTTGACAAGCAGAATGATGAAATGATGAAGGCAGTACTGGATAGGTACAATGAGATGTCTCAGAATCTGGAAGATGAGAAGAAAATCAAACTGGAACAACTGTATGACCAGCTGGTGACCTTCCAGGAGAGCATTGAGTCTGCAAAAGACATTCTGGAAAAAGCTGTGAAAGAATCTGAGGAACCTGATGAGCTCACCTTTGTATCTGTAAGTAACCATACATAACTCTTAAAAATACTTCGGTGTTAGGATGTTGTTACATTACAATAACCCAACATGTCCCCTTAACTTCGCTTTCTTCTGTTATATCCCTTTTCTAACTAGTCAAAGAGCAAACTGCAATGTAACCGAATCTGCTCACAGTGCTGACTGCCCATCCCCACTCCACTATAGCTTTGCATAAGATGCAAGTCAAGCCTATTTTTAACACCTCACAGTGTATCCAATTCCAATACATACTGTGACAGCTTTCCTTAAAGTGATAAATGATCCTCAGTCCTTAAGACATTTTGCCATCCCTCTGTCCTAAATTAAACCAGCTTCTGCCTATTACTTGTAGCAGCTCTGCTGTTTCCTTCAATGAAATGTGCATCACTTTTTCTTTTCTCATCATCTTCCAAAATCTGTTCACTCATATTATTTCACTGCTTATACATTTTATACCAACTTGTAAAAATTTATTTTTCTCTAAGGTTTCGTAATAAAATATACACTTGATAGCAGAAGGAGGACTTCTGCATGTGAACTTTACAATGCTAAGCCATGGTGCGCCTTTATATATTGCTTTGTGCCCTCCCCCACCATAACCTATGATCTGTGGGGGAGGAGCGAAAGTTTTAGATTAGTCAAAAAGTTTGATCTCTGGTTTTCGATGGATCTTGATATTTTAGGGTTCCCTGATACCGAAAACATTGATATCTCTACGATTGGTGTGTGTCTGTCTGTGTGCGTGTGTGCATGTCTTTGTTTCACTGTTTCTTGAGGATGATCTAGAGCTAAAACAGCTGGATGGAAAAATACCAAACTTGAAACTTAAGCCTGTTATGAGATGACGATGTGCTGAGTAATTTTTGAGCCAAATTGTGCAAGAGAAAGAAGTACTCTAGAGGAACCCTCAATTATCGTAATTCTGAAATTAATTATGAATTATTCTTGTCAATTGCTATAGTAATGACCTATTTTATGATCAGAAAGATCAGCATCAGAGCAGTAAATAATTACTGAAATTTTATAGAATAGCCCGGGTGACTTAGTTCCTAGGGCGCAAAGCCTACTGACGCTCACGTCCAAATTTGTAAAACATTTTTTTATCAGTAGATATGTTATTGAACGTTTTACTTCCAGAAATTCTAGAGGAAGATTTATTTTAGAAGAATCAAATGGTTCGTCAGTCCTGAGCCCAAGCTTGTCAGCACTGGCATAAATTAGTTCATGTTTCAAATGTAAGATCCATTCTTCCCTAATTTTTAATTTCAACTCAGTTCTTTCAGGACATAAGGGATGACTCCCGGCAGACTCCTGAGAATGTAAAAGTTAGCACATAGCTGTTTATAAACTTATTAATTAGTTATTGTTGTGTTTATGTCAAATTCAGTATATTTTGATAATATATATGTTAGGGTATAATTCAGAAATTCATCTTAATGGTTGTGCACCTGATGTAATGGGTTGTTTGGCTGCCATGTTGTTTTCAGGGGCAGAAGGGGGGGCGACTGGAATTGTGCTTAACAAGAGAAAGGCATCATGAGAAAACTAAGCCAACATTGACACTTTAATTATATCTCTAGAAGCCTCTATGGTTATGCAAATTCTCACTTTTTCAGTATGTGAATAGGGTGTTCTTTATCTATAGATGGTACCCTAAAAGGTGATGATTGTTTGATAAAAAAGCCAGGGCTGGTCTTAATTGGGGTCAGTGTAGAACAATAATGAAGGTGGGATTTGTCTCTTTAAGGATACATCATAGTTTAGAGGTGCAGTGGCATCAGGGACTACCTGAGAAGACTGAAAATAGGAATAGCTAAGACTTTCTACACCAGCTCTTTATTCCAGAAATGTTTTTGAGGTAAAAAGTAGAAGCTATGATCTTAATAGAATTTAAAAAGCTGCCCTGAGCCTGTAGATCACTGAGCTTGAAATTGGGAGGTAAGGCGTAAAGACATGTTGAAATGGAGGTAACATTTTGATATAGTTTTCTTTGACATTTTGCATCTACTCTTTCATTAAAAATTAACCCCGAGAAAGTGCAATGCAAATAAAAAGACACATTCATGTTTAATTTCAACAACCTGAGTTAAGTGTGATCCACTTTATATTTTTACTTATTCAGTAACATATTTCAACCTTGAACCTTTCTTTTTTATTTCCAGTGTTCTAATGAAATAAACACAAGGTAACACCAAGGTGGAGTGTTTTGTGTGCTTAAACTTATGTTTAAAAGCAACTGTAAATGATACTGGCTGTTTTTGTTTTCTTTTGCATGTGCATGGATCTTAAATGTTTCATCTTTTCAAAATGTGTGGGGCTGAATATAATTTAATTGCTTGTTTTGTTGAGGCAAACTTATTCAAAAAGCATGCGTGTCTCATGAGATCACCTACACTTAAAACATTAATAAACAGTAATGTTGGAATTCAGTTTGGTAGAAGCTTCCTCTGAATTATGAATAGCCACATTATGAAAATACAGGGTATACAAGATTCTTATTTAATACAGTTTCTCATTGTGTAAACAACAATGAAGTTGAATTTTCACTGTTATAGAAACAGTCTGAGATGATTTTCAAATGGGCACCACTAGTGCTATCACCCAGTTGCCTTAGCAATCATTCCAAATATGACTCATTGCTGCCTCTGTCATGGGGTGATGCTGGATGTTGATGGCCTGCAATCAGTCTCAGTCTCACAGCTGTAACCTTGAAATGATAAAGTGTTGGTAAAAGTGGCTTATTAAACAATATTTAATACAGTGAACCTGTATGCAGTTTGGTAGTATGTGAGCAAATAATAGAGTCATTTTTGGGGCCAAGAAATGCTTTAAAATCTTCCATTTAAATTTATGGTGATTATTTGTTTACACTACAGAAATTCACCTTACAAATGTGTTTTCAGGAATGGATTGCAAACCAGGGGAAGTCTGTTTGAACAAAGAGAATTTACTCAACTAGCAGAGAGTTCCAAAATCCAAATCATCAAATGGCAGCAGACTGCCAAGTGATATAAGATTTCTGAATGAAGTTAAGATTTTATGAAGGTGAATCAAGAGAATGGGGGCAATACAGTCAAAGAAGCACTGTGGCAAGTAGGAACAGGGCTTAGCAGGACACTTTGTCACATGGAATATCCAGCTAGATAGATACATTCGTGTTATGCCAGTGAAGATAGAAATTCACTGCTAGGAACTGATGTACAACATGTGTTATAAGAGTGTCCTGAAACTATTTAATGGATACTGGGTGATCTTGGCCCGTTAAAACAATTCTATTTTTCATTTGGTGGCAGCAGGCTTTTCTTTGAGAGAATTCAAAGAACCCAGTACATACTATAGATGGCAAGCAGACTGGGGGTTACTAGAATATCATGGACCTTTATATGGGGGCTGGACCTCAACGATGCAAACTTGGCTTGACTTGAACAAGGCCCTGGAAGTCTCCATGACTGAGGTTTAAGATCCTGAGATAACAGGATAATTGAAAACAGAGTCATGGATTAGGACAAATGTCAAGAGAGACCCACATAAGAAGAAAGTGTTAGGCAGGGAAGGTGAAAGTAACTGCTTCATTTTCGTATTTTGTGGTGTACTATGTAGTAAAGCCTGAAGAAAGCCTGTGATCTGTATTCCTCCTTGTGTCATCCTCCTCTTTTATTTATTAGTTGTGCAGATAAGGCATTCTATTTTTTGTTTTACCTCCTGGGTTCACACTTTGAAAGTACATGCTGTGATTGACAAGATATCTAAATAAAGTTTGGTAAATCATAAGAGATATAGACAGGTAGAAATGTCACAAAGTGGAACTTTCTATCAATCAATTAAAATTCTGATTGACAGTAAATTAGTTATTTATCATTAAACTGTTAAATGAGAAGTGTGCTTTATTCACAAGCAACATTAAGGAATAAGCAACCTCCAACCTCTCAGGTTTAAAGAACAAGTGTTTTTACAGGAGATTCGCCTAACATGTAAGTTTTGACTGAAACGAGATTGCATCAGCCAATTCTTTTATCCAGCTATAATAAAAAAAACTACAGGTGTTGGAATTTTAATTTGTAAAACAGTCCTGCTTGTAACAACAGATGTAGTATCTGATTTTGAAGAGTGTTATGTCATGGTATTGGAGAAATGTATTCAAATCTAAAGTAATTATGGTAAGTATATATCAACCTAATGTGGACGATAGGGAATTTATTCAAAATGTATTTGCATTGGTTCCTAATCTTATTCTGAGCACTCATAAAATTTTAATGGCTGGATATTTAATTGCATTTTAAATCCAGACTTGGACAGGTCATCGATTATGGCAAATGGACCTTCTAAAACTGCAAAGGTGAATGCACATTTAACTGCAGTTTACAATCCATCAGACCCATGGACATTTTTATATCCAAATTTTTAAAAATTGCTTCTTCTTCATGTCAGTACATCATAATTACTCAACTGATAAATTCTTCATTGATAATAATTTCCTACTCACTCAAATCTTGTTCAACAATATTGTCATCTCAGACCATGCTACTCTTATTTTGGAGCTTTGATAACTAAACGCTACATAATCATCTAGCAGGTGGCATCTTAAACCCACAGCCATTAGCAGGTGAAAACTTTATAGAATTAACCTCTAAAAAATTAATAATTTGGAGACCAATGCATCCTCAGATGTTGCCTTCGGAACACTCGCTGTAATGATAAAGATGGTTTTAAGAGGACAAATTTCCTGTCTCTCTCATAAAAATAAACTAGAGACTAGGAAGGCATCAGAACTGAATACAGAATTCCCAGAATAGATCATGAATATGCCAGAACTTCTAATGAGGTTCTTTATAAGAAAAGATTGGTGGGAAGTGTTTAGAATTACGTACTGTATTGTCATAGATTTCTCTGTGGGGGATTGTATGGAGTTTGTGCGTTTGCCCTATCTTTAAATGAGTTTTCATCAGGTACCCTCATCGTTTTCCTACACCTTAAAGACGTGCTCGTTAGGTCAATTATGTACTCTGATTTGCACAGTATGAGTAAGTGTGGGTGTAGTTCATGCTTTGTGCCCGATGTTGCTGCTGGGAGCCTTCAACTCCACTCCCTTAAAAGAGACTTTAGAAAGTAGATGGACTTTAACTATATTAACTGAATGTTAATTGTTAGCAATGTTATTATGTTCTAGATATCATAACATTTGAAAAGAAAAGAATGACGCTCTTAATGTATACAGTATTAAAAGTGAGGATGCAAAAGGGGGTCCAAGTTATTCTATTACTCACAGAAGTACTAGTTTAACTAACAAACACCTTTCTTTATATAAGAGCCCAATAGAACATGAGACACACACAGATTGTTCCAATAGTATACATTTCCCAGTCAGTTTGATTCCCAGTGTTTAACATACTACTTCTGTTGTTTGTTCTTGCTTGCTCATTACTAATTTAAATTATAATACTTTTTTTTGCTTTGAATTTGATTCAGAGGCTAAAGATGGTTATAAAGATAACAGAAGAAGAACTTTATGATTGCAAGAGCTGAACTCCATAAATCCCCAAAACTTAATTTGACTGAAATGGTAAGGATTTATGGAGTTCTAGGCTAACCTATGTGAGACAAGGACCAATTGATATTTTTACTTTTAAAGCAAATGAGAAGAGTGGATTTCATGTGAATTGAGCATTGTTCAGTGTGAACCAGGAGCTTGCTTGAGACTAGGGTTCAAGCTTTGTTACCATTCCGTCACGTGACTTCCGTTTTTCATTTCCAGTCTCACTAAAGCACTGGAGGCCACCCTTTCCTTGGAACTGACTCCCAGTGCCTTCATGGTCTTTGAAGATTATGCAAAAAGCACCTCAGGAAATGGACACAAGCTGCTTAAAAGCATAGGTGGTAAGAAGATATTCCCTTGATTTAGAGTTTCTACATTAAAGTGAGTTGATGTTATTGCTTCAGTCTGGCCTTGTTATGCTTTTTGAATTTGGTTGCTTTTTTATCCCCCCACCCAGTGCCTTGCTTATGTTTGTTTTAATTTTAATACTTACTAGATACCCGGGAGCAAAATGACTTGACAAAATTAAGCATTCCTTCTTTATTTCACGATAGTGTTATTAGTAGTTATGGTACTGCATGAATACTGACCTACATTCTTGGAGGTCTTCAACTGAAGAAATGTTCTGTGGTAATTTCTCATCTTGAACCAATGCAATTATTACTTTTGCAGTGCTTGTTTCAGGCTGTGGATATGGAGGAATATTTTGGGCAGAAATAAATAAATAGAATGCAGGCCTCCTGTTATGTGGGAATATGTATACAAATTAAAGGCATAAATAAGCAAATACATAGTACTGTGAATTGTGACAATAAATACCAACATGAAATGTGAGTATAAATAGTCAAATATGTCACAAAATGTATTTTTGTTCCTATTTCTTTATGTATTTAGTATTTTTTTTATTTATTTATTACTGTGACATACACATAAAATGAAATAAGCCCCAAATCGAACACTAACTAGATGTATTTACATGTGCCTCAATAACCCAGTTATTCACAGAAACCCAGTTTCTAAAATTCTATTTAAACCCTTATTCGAACTAGAGAAACTGGGTGATTAGCCTCTGAGAAACCTGATTAACAGAGGTAGATTTCTCTGCGAATTACCAGATTATATGGCCATGTAAACCCTTATGTTCAGGAATTTTAAGTCTGTGTGTTTGCGTTGCACTTTATCACCCTTTGCATGTATTTACTTTGCACAAGCTTTTAACAGTCATGGGAAGAAGCATCCACAAAATACATTTCCTGTGGCAAATGTAGAGGAGATTACCTTATTTGTCCTCCTGACTGACATAATCTATCTCACTACTTCAGAAATCGTAAAATTTATGTCAATGAGCCCAACATGCAATGCTAAACTCTGCAACATATTGTGAATTGTCAGCAGTGTGGAAAATGTAAACCTTCAGCCATGATGTGCCACATTTACAGCAGACACTTCAGATGCAAACTCTTAATAATGACTGAATTTAAAGTAGCTGCTTCACACAGTAATTCTGGGCAACTCTTTATTGAACTCCTGTCTGACGTGCATGGTCACTCCTCTGAGCTTGTGCATGAGCTACAGGATTCCCGTATCAAACCCTTGTCAAGCAAAGTGGATATTTAATTTTTCTGGAAATATTCCTCCATAACAGGAGGCCTGCATTCTTTGAATTTTGGAGGACTATTTTCAGCAATGGGGCAGTAAACTAAATTACTCAAAACATGTCTACACTTTGTCATACACTTTTAAGCATTTTCACATAATAAAAAATTTGAATAACAGATTTCAGTTTTTATACTGTGATTGGGTGTTTAAGACTTGCATGTGAATGGCATTTATAATTTGCCAAATAAAAACAAGCAGTAAGATAAACTACATAATATTTATTTCAGATGCAATAGATCAGAATTTCTTTTAATTTTTAATATGTTGGATTATGCAGTCCTCAAAATTTGTTCTTTGTAAGCTAGCTAGGTTTTAAGAAACAAAGGCCACCAGTGTGAAATAATAACCTGATTACAGATTGTTCATCACAACAGGAGTGAACTATTTAACTGCATTTCTTAAACAAGTGAAAAAATTCACCATTAGTAATTTGCATAAATTTAGCTATCATATTTGAATCCTGTGCTACTGGCATAAGCTCTCGCCCCTGGCAACCCTGAATTAGATAAAGTGGATTAGAGAGTGTATGGTCATTTTTTAAACTTCACTTATTGAAGAATATTGGAATGGAACACATAATTTAATGGTTAAATTAAAAACTTGGAATTATTTAAAACTAATAAAGTTAAATACTTAAGTCATAGTGCATCAGAGGTATATCAATGTTTGTTACACAACAGTGGCCTCACCTCCACATTTAACACTTGCCATAACCCCAGGCTTGAAGCACTCATGTATCTCCCATTCAGTTTGGTTGCTTGTGGGTTCCATCATGCAGTTCATCTATCAGGGCTTGGACCATGTTTCAGTCCCAGGTGCCTGAAGCCTCAAGTTCAGTGATGGGAAGAGCAGGAATAAGCCTTGCAAAGAATGAAGAGTTTAAAAGAGTAGAGTATGATGGTGCTAGATATGAAAACCTATTACGGTACAGTGATGACTCTGCCCATGCAGATAAAAATATTAGCTGTTCTAGCTACGGATATATAGCTTTTGCACCTTCACCTCTTAAGAAATAATAAATGTTCAAAATAAATGTTTGCTTGTAGAGATCCTTATATTGTCTATAATGGGGTGTCCAACTTTGATCCTGGAGGGCCGCAGTGGCTGCAGGTTTTTGTTCTAACCTTTTTCTTAATTAGTGTCCGGTTTTTGCTGCTAATTAACTTTTGCCTCCTTAATTGTCTATTTTTTCTTTAATTAGCAGCCAATCAATAAAAAGATACAAAATGAGCCAACACATGAATCAGTCCATCAAACAATATCTAAAAATAAAGAAAGATCAAGATCTCATTAATATTGACCTACTCAGGTCCACAAAACATTTTGATGTTCTTTTAGAAAAAATAAACTCTACAGTTTAAGAAATGTCTGCTGTGGAGCAGAATGAGAACACCAGCAATTGAAATTGTATAATGGGTTTAATTAACAACAAGAATCAGCTTCTAATTAGAAAACTGTTTGGAGTAAAGTTGGTTGGAGTCTGAGGTACTGATTTAGCTGGCCATCTCTTGACTTACTTCACATCTTTTATCAGAAGGTGATTAAAATAAAGAGAAGATAAGTTAATTAACTACAGAAACTGGCCACTGATTAAGAAAATGACAGGAAGAAAATCCTGCAGCCATTGTGGCTGTCCAGGATAAGAGTTGCACACACCTTGTCTACAATATAATAATTTGGTAAATGACACTATTTTTTAAGTAGGTAAATTCTTTAAAAGGTACACTCTGTAGAAAATTTGGGGATTGACACATTTTATCCTAGTGACTGACTTTAAAGTCAAGTAGATCATGATATTGAAACTTGCCTTTTGTGAGGTATATTTTTAAAACTGATGGCCTCATAATCATAAATCATCTATAGTTCATCACCATACTTCAGAATTATTTTACATTACACATTACTTTTATAGAAGTTGTCAAAAAATGTAAAAGTTTACAAACAAAAGGAAATTATTCTCTTATCTTGTTACAGTGTAGCTATTAGATTATCTTACAGCAATGGTGTGCTGGCATCTCAAACAGTAACTTGTTAAATGATGGAAGGCTGTCACCTTCAGTAATTTGACAGGTAGTCTCCTCTGCTGTCGATTTCTTGTTTTTAGCATTAAAGAGGAACAATCTGCGCACGGTCCTCTTTAATGCTAAAAACAACAAATCGATAGCAGAAACACGAAACACAGTTTATAGCATTCCATGCGGTTCTTGCCCAGCTGTATACATAGGACAAACATAAAAAAGAATTGCAACACGTATACAGGAACATCGCAATGCCATCAGAAGAAAGGACTCACTATCATTGATCTATACACATACTAAATCTACAGGACATACATTTAACTGGGACAATGTACAAGTAAGATTTAAGGCCAGTACTAAAAGTGCCAGAGAGCTGGCCGAATCTTGGCTATCAAATGAGAATGCCATCAACAGACACTTGGACATAAATCCAGCATATGCAAACTTAAGAAGAACATATTCATAATAAATAAAACCTTAAAACCAATATCCTCCGCCCCCTAATCACACTGACTTACTTATGTATATATGTGTGTGTGAGAGTCCTAAGTAGAATTTAATTTAAAGGTAATAAAGGGTGGGGATCGCACCTTTACCAAGCTGCTTGTTTGGTCTTTTCAGTAGCAGATCATAGAATGTATAATCCAAAACATATAACAATAGAATTCCCCAAAGTTTCCTACATTTACTTTTAGTTTAAATTTAAGATATATTTAAAAGAAAATTGTACATTTTTTGTCTTTGGGCTCAAATGTTCTGTATTGCAGTTTATTAATAGTTAAGCTGAGTGATTTACATCCATCCATCCATTATCCAACCCACTATATCCTAACTACAGAGTCACAGGGCCTGCTGGAGCCAATCCCAGCCAACACAGGGCACAAGGCAGGAAACAAACCCTGGGCAGGGCGCCGGCCCATGGCAGGGCATGCACACACACACACACCAAACACACACTAAGGACAATTTAGAATCGCCAATGCACCTAACCTGCATGTCTTTGGACTGTGGGAGGAAACCAGAGTACCCAGAGGAAACCCAACCAGACATGAGGAGAACATGCAAACTCCACGCAGGGAGGACTCGGGAAGTGAACTCAGGTCTCCTAACTGCAAGGCATCAGCGGTACCCACTGTGCCACCGTGCCACCCTGAGTGATTTACAATATTTGTGTAAGTTGTAATAGAGAACATTTGACTTTTAACAGTATTGTTTAGAGGCAGAAGTCTATTAGAAACATTTTATAATGATCAATTTTTGTATATCAATATAATACCTGGCATGTTCTTCAGTTCCCCAGACCCCACGCCTACAACCACAGGAGGCAAACTCAGCTACAAGTAGCTCGGTCACAGTCTACTGGAAAGTCAATGAAGGAGATGTGATTGACTGCTTTCAGGTTTATTGCATGGAGGATCCTCAAGGAGGTACTAACTAATTTAAACAATTTCTTATTTTTAATAGACACCATTTATTTTTGCTTATTATTAAATTTCACTTGGTACTGTTTTATTCTAAATGTTTATCTGAACTGAGTCCTGCCCTTCAGCTAAAGTGATCAGATTACATGTGATGCTTAAACATTCTTTCTTTCTTTCTTTCTTTCTTTCTTTCTAAAAGCACTCTGTGGTTTGTCTTAATTATTATAATGTTAAAATAGCTAGGATTCTTTTTTGCAGCATGCTGCAATTTTAGAACTTTTTACTTTCCCTGCATGTACCATATGTATGGAAGGCATTTTGAATTGATTTCTTTTGGAGTGATGTCTATCTGTGTGTGTGTACCGTATGTTCCAGGATGCAATTCACTGGATAGAGTAACTCAAACAAGTTTTCAAATGTACACATGAGGTAACATTCAGGTGCTTTTGAGGACTAAGTAAGCTGATATGAAAGTTGGAACATTTTATATTTTTTGGTTAATGTCAAAGTCAATTTATTTATATAGCACATTTAAAACAACATAGGAATGCTGTGGCCAAAGTACTTTACAATAATAGAATAAAAGAAAACAAACAAATAACATAAATAGAAATAAAATATATTAACATAAATAAAATAAATAATAAATAGAAGTAATGTTAAGGTTACTTTTTCCAACGTCATTTATCACATTTTTATTAAACATTTTTGTAACAATGTGTCACATTCAAAGGTAACAGTGATAACAATGCAATTAAATGTGTTATTAGACTACAGTAGTATTATGCCAGGGACCTTCTGTCAAAATGTCAATCAAAAATGATTGATGACTTGATGGCCTCGCCCCCTTTAAAAGCTTCAATGAGTTCTGAAATTACAGGGTCTTCGATCTGGCACCGGTTGATAACTGAGTATTTATTGTAAATGGGAGGGACGTGGCTTAGAATAAAGACGGGGTATCCATTTCATCATCACTTGATTCTGTCGATGTTTCGGACAACTTAGTCCGTTACTCATCGGCCGCTTCAGCTTTCAGAAATTCATGCATTGAATACTAAAGGTGGTGGGCAGTTTTCCTTTTCGTCATTGCCTGATTCTGCCCATGTTTTGGACGATTTAGTCCGGCCCTTGTCTGCCGCTTTTAACATCATTCAACCGGTCATTCAAATAAACCCTGCGGATCCAACGCTTCATTGGGGCATTGGTAATCGATTCCATTTCTTCACAGAGTCTATAGAGCTGAAGAAGATGAACCGCTTTTTATACACAACAGGGAGGGGCTTATTTGAACGTGTTCTTTACCCCGTCAGAGGCAGACAATTCATGTCTGGACATGTCAATCAGGCCTTGGGTTCATGGCAAGGTCATATAAAGGGCCTCAGGAGAAGGGGCAGGGAGAGGATTGCCAGCCAACAAACAGGTGTTCACAGACCAGGGGGCAATGCAGAGGCAGCATCCATCAAACTGCTCTTTACAAAGCCTGAACTAATCAGGTGGAGGGGTTGGGATTTAGGCGGGACCAACACCCATCAAAATGCTCTTGACCCAAAGCCTGACCAATCAGGTAGAGGGGGTGGGATTAAGGTGGTACCAACACCAATCAAAATGCTCGTGACACAAAGCCTGGCCAATTAGGTTCAGGGGTGGGATTAAGGCGGGGTCTGGGTGGGGTTAGGGAGGAGACAGGTTGTAATTCACCAATCAATTGACAGGGGGTGGGGCACATCATTTAAACCCACCAAGCAGATGGAAGGGGTGGGGCCATCAAGTCATTAATCATTTTTGATTGACATTTTGACAGAAGATCCCTGACATAATACTACCGGCTTTTTAACAGAACTTTACAATGTCATGTTGTTAAAAAGGCTTATGGTGGCCAATAGCTTTCATCTACAGAAGGTTTCAACTCAAGTGATGTGAAAATGGCATTGATTGATATGCTGTTAATAATTGTGAAAGTTCTGTATTGTGAAACTAATCTAAATAACTAAAGGAAAGGAATTGACTAATTGTATAACGGGAATGCCAACTGTAATACTAATCTTTAACTTTTTAATTCGCATCTCAAGGTATACAGGATGAAAAGTGTCCCTTCAGGCCATAACTCCCAACTCTTTGTCATACATTTTACCATTAACCAACTCCTCTAGCATGGTGCAAGCTGTAAATTTGTCTAATTTTACTGGGGATACAAGCAGCTGTCAGATGAAAATGTGCAAAATATACAAGTTGATATAACTTCAGCCAAGATAAAATTGAAATGGTAAAATAATTTGTAGTTGTAATCAAGCAGAATGTTACTTTGTTTAAAGATAGATAGAATTTAACTGTCTTGACAAATTACCTTGAAGAATAAGTGTGCAGTGTTTCAACAAAACTGGCTCACTGGGGGCTGAGGTTTTTCAAGTGGACAGAGACAGACATTACTGTCATAATAGGTACTACACATATTTGAATTCAGATCCCACTGCATTAACGCTGTCTCCACAAGAAAAGACACCAACTGTTACTGTTTATATAAAGCACTTTGGGATTATCATTAAAGGCTCTAAAGTATATGAAGTCTCAGAGACTCCAAATTAAAGAAAGCTCTCTCTGTGGTCTAAATTGGATAATCTGAACGTGTTTGGAAGAACTAGAAGCTTGCCCTAGGTCATTAGTTATTCATTTTAACACAGGGGTATAAAGTTTACATGCCTAATAATTTGTGGAAATGGTATACATAGAGTAAACCCTAATCCATTATAATTGTCTTTTATTATTTTCACAATTACAGCAATGGCTGAAGAATACAGGGTGACTGTGAAAGAGAGCTATTGTACACTGGAGGACCTAGAACCTGATAAGTGCTACTTGGTGTGGGTTATGGCAGTCAACTATACAGGATGTAGCCTACCTAGTGAGAAGACATCCTTTCGAACAGGTAAGGTAACCATACCTGCTTGTTTGTACTGTACTGTGCATGGGTGATTTTTTTTTTTGGGTAGTGCTCTTCATAGAGTACACGCTCAGAGCACTGCAACAGTCCCAAAACTATAATGCAATTTGAGCAAACGTAAAATACAAAATAGGTTCACACGGCTAAACGGAACAATTACAAGTGCATTAATATAAACAAATTATTACGATATATCCATCCATCCATTCATCCATCCATCCATCCTCTTCCACTTATCTGAAATCAGGTCACGGGGGCAACAGCTTGAGCAGGGATGCCCAGACTTCCCTCTCCCTGGTCACTTCTTCCAGCTCTTCTGGGGGAATACTGAGGCGTTCCCAGGCCAGCCGGGAGACATAGTCCCTCCAGCGTGTCCTGGGTCTTCTCCGGGGCCTCCTCCCAGTTAGACGTGCCTGTAACACCTCACCAGGGAGGCGTCCAGGAGGAATCCTGATCAAATGCCCGAGCCACCTCATCTGACTCCTCTCGATATGGAGGAGCAGCGGCTCTACTCTGAGCCCTTCCCGGACGACTGAGGTTCTCACCCTATCTTTAAGGGAAAGCCCATACACCTTGCGGAGGAAACTCATTTCAGCCGCTTGTATTCGCGATCTCGTTCTTTCGGTCACTACCCCTAGCTCATGACCATAGGTGAGGGTAGGAACATAGATCGACTGGTAAATTGAGAGCTTTGCCTTATGGCTCAGGTCCTTTTTCACCACGACAGACCGATGCAGAGCCTGCATCACTGCGGACGCCGCACTGATCTGCCTGTCGATCTCACGCTCCATTCTTCCCTCACTTGTAAACAAGACCCTGAGATACTTGAACTCTGCCACTTGGGGCAGGATCTCGCTCCAAACCCTGAGAGGGCACTCCATCCTTTTCTGTCTGAGGACCATGGTCTCGGATTTGGAGGTGCTGATTCCCATTCCAGCCACTTTACACTCAGCTGCAAACTGATCCAGAGAGAGCTGAAGATCACGGCCTGATGAAGCAAACAGGACAACATCATCTGCAAAAAGCAGAGACCCAATCCTGAGTCCACCAAACCGGACCCCCTCAATGCCCTGGCTGCGCCTCGAAATTCTGTCCATAAAAGTTTGGAACAGAATCAGTGACAAAGGCCAGCCCTGGCGGAGTCCAGGACGAAAACCACACTGTTCCTCCGGAATCCGAGGTTTGACTATCTGACGGACCCTCCTCCCCAGGACCCCTGAATAGACTTTTCCAGGGAGGCTGAGGATTGTGATCCCTCTGTAGTTGGAACACACCCTCCAGTCCCCCTTCTTAAAGAGGGGGACCACCACCCCGGTCTGCCAATCCAGAGGCACTGTCCCCGATGTCCATGTGATGTTGCAGAGGTGTGTCAACCAGGACAATCCTACAACATCCAGATCCTTGAGGACCTCTGGGCATATCTCATCACCCCCGGGGCCTTGCCACCAAGGAGTTTTTTGACCACCTCGGTGACCTCAGTCCCAGAGATGGGGGAGCCCACCTCCGAGTCCCCAGGTGCTGCTTCCTCATTGGAAGGCATGTTAGTGGGATTGAGGAGGTCTTCGAAGTACTTCCCCCACCGACCCGCAACGTCCCGAGTTGAAGTCAGCAGCGCACCATCCCCACCATATACAGTGTTGACACTGCACTGCTTCCCTCTCCAGAGACGCCGGGATGGTGGACCAGAATCTCCTTGAAGCTGTCCGAAAGTCGTTCTCCATGGTCTCCCCAAACTCCTCCCACGCTCGAGCTTTTGTCTCAGCAACCACCAAAGCCGCATTCTGCTTGGCCTGCCGGTACCTATCAGCTGCCTCCAGAGTCCCACAGGACAAAAGGGTCCTGTAGGAGTACTTCTTCAGCTTGACGGAATCCCTCACTGCCGGTGTCCACCAACGGGTTTGGGGATTGCTGCCACGACAGGCACCGATCACCTTACGACCACAGCTCCGGTCAGCCACCTCAACAATAGAGGCATGGAACATGGCCCATTTGGACTCAATGTCCCCCACTTCCCTCGGGATGTGGTCGTAGTTCTGCCGGAGGTGGGAGTTGAAGCTAATTCTGACAGGGGATTCTGCCAGACGTTCCCAGCAGACCCTCACAACACATTTCATTTGGGCCTACCAGACCTGACCGGCATCCTCCACCACCATCGAAGCCTACTCACCACCAGGTGGTGATCAGTTGACAGCTCCACCCCTCTCTTCACCCGAGTGTCGAAGACATGTGGCCGCAGGTCTGACGACACGACCACAAAGTCGATCATCGAACTGAGGCCTAGGGTGTCCTGGTGCCAAGTGCACATATGAACACCCCTATGCTTGAACATGGTGTTCATTATGGACAATTCATGACGAACATCGAAGTACAATAACAAAAAAAACACTCGGATTCAGATATTTGGTTGTGTCATTCCTTCCAATCACGCCTTTCCAGGTCTTACTGTCATTGCCCACATGAGTATTGAAGTCCCCCAGCAGTATGAGGGAGTCCTCAGAAGGTATGCCCTCTAGTACCCCCTCCAGGGACTCCAAAAAGGGTGGGTACTCCAAACTGCTGTTCGGTGGATACGCACAAATAACAGTTAGGACCAGTCCCCCCATCCGAAGGCGGAGGTTGGCTACCCTCTTGTCCAACACGGTAAACTCCAATGAACAGGCACCAAGTCGGGGGGGCAATAAGTATGCCCACACCCACTTGGTGCCTCTCACTGGGGGCAGCTCCAGGGTGGTAGAGAGTCCAGCCCCTCACAAGGAGATTGGTTCCAGAGTCCAAGTTGTGTGTTTAGATGAGCCCGACTATATCTAGCCGGAACCTCACAACCAAATATTACGATATATGTCCATTAAAAGTTAAGGTGTTTCTTTTTTTAGAGAAAGAGAGGAAAACAAAAACTCCAGGATGAAACTCTGGGAGTCCATGGGCAATTATAATAGAAAGTCAAGGACAAAATCAGACACAGTTACAGTTTTGGAGATGTAAGCCAACTGACTGCCTTTTCAATCTTGGGAATTCCAAATTTTTATATGTTTGTGCTAGGTAGTCTAATAAGATTAATGAGTCCTTTCATCTTTGAATGCCATTACCTACCACAGTCTCTGGGATCGACACCTTGGCAGTATAGCAGTAGCACAAGTGCCACATGCGGGAAACTGAAAAGAGAACCAGAGCAGAGAATAGCCAGTTTATAATTATTGTCTTGCTCAAATTATTGTGCAGATGACTAACCATTGAGTTGCAATATGAACTGCTACTCAGCAGCTCCAATCAGGGTATGCTATCCTAAAATAGTTAATCTTCAACCTGGATTTAAAAGCTAAGACCAAATCGGGCAGATGATTCTGCTGCTTCCGTGTAGCTATAAGCTTTGCTTCCCAAAACCTGTAATAGATCTCTCACCTTGAGATAATAATGTACACTATTGTAATGATAAGTTCAGATAAGTAATGGGGCCTTGGCCATGCAAAACTTTTGAAATTGACCTTAAGTTTGACTGGAGGCTAGTGTGAAAACCTAAGGACAGGAGTTATGTGTTCGTCGTCCTACATCTAGTAATAATTGTGAATAAAAGTGAACTGAAGGCTGGAAAAAAATGATATGAATAGCCTGTGAAAAAAACATTGCAGTAGTTAGTTTTACTAGAGTAAAATGCATGCATGAATTTCTCAGTATCTATATATACTGTATAATTCACTAAGGCAAGA
Organism: Polypterus senegalus; assembly: GCF_016835505.1. Classification (NCBI taxonomy): domain Eukaryota; kingdom Metazoa; phylum Chordata; class Cladistia; order Polypteriformes; family Polypteridae; genus Polypterus; species Polypterus senegalus. Next base: position 26,317,065 of record NC_053160.1, on the reverse strand, counting down.
CAACCATGGAAAGCACGCCGGAAGGGGCGTGGATTCACTAAGCCACTGACAAGTGAGACACCTATGGCGCACGCAGGAAGGAGCCACGCCCACCAACTCCAAGACCATTGGATACGACGACAACTCACAGAGCCAAGCCCACCAACTTGGACGCAACGACACAGAAAAACCGGCGTCATTTATATTCGTCTGTCGTAGAGGTCACATGCAGCTTCGACCCACGTTGACTGTTAGTAGATTAGTAGACTTACTAGTTAGTAGATGTTTCTCGCGGAGGTGAATCGCCATATGCAGCGTGTAAAACTGTTTGCGAGGGGTATCCCATGGGATCCTTAAAACATTCCTTTACAACTGAGGTTAAAACACAATGAAGTAAGCAGTCTTTAAAAAACGAGTTTTCGGTTACGACGCACGACCGCGTGCACCATAGCAAACCGTTTTACACGCTACATACAGCAATTCGCATCCGCGACAAACATGCGTCTTCTTAGATGCTCCTGCACTTTGTACACACCCCCCTCCCACCTTTCTGCTACCGTGGTTGGGTGTCTTGGTGGATTATATATAGAAAGGCAGCCAAAACCGCACAGAGCAATGAAAAGTCTACGTGAGTCACAGCTGCATCTGGACTGTACAAAGACGACAACGACTCGAGTGATGAGTTGGAGGTGGGCACATGAGCAGGCAGTGCATACTGGACGAGAAATCAGCAGACTAGCATGACGGAGGGAGCGAGTGGACGTCCTTCTCCTCTCCTCCCGTTCCACCCTCCGCACCTGTGCGCCGCATGGACGATTGTGTGTTGGTTCGTTCCATGCATTGTTACAATGTTGCTTTTCTTGTTGATTTATTACATTACCGATTTTTCAAATGTTAAATTCTCACTGTGTTAAAAAATTATTAAAAAACCGGCCTGATTATGCGGCGTATGGTACGCCGTGGGTTGGCTATATTAATATATAATTCACTAAGGCAAGAAAATCATGGAAAGCACGCTGGAAGGGGCGTGGACTCACTGAGCCGCCGACAAGTAAGACACCTGTGGCGCACACAGAAGGAGCCACGCCCACCAACTCCTGGCTCCTCCGAGCCATGTTGACTGTTCATAGAGGCATGTTTCTCGCGGAGGCGAATCGCCATATGTAGCGTGTTAAACGGTTTGCGAGGGGTATCCCATGGGATCCTCAAAACAATCCTTTACAACTGAGGTTAAAACACAATAAAGTAAGCAGTCTTTAAAAACCAAGTTTTCGGTTACGTCGCATGACCGCGTGAACCATAGCAAACTGTTTTACTGTGTTGTTTCGTTCCGTGCATTGTTATAATGTTGCTTTTCTTGCTGATTTATTACATTACCGATTTTTCAAATGTTAATTTTCTCCCTGTGCTTAAAAATCATTAAAAAACCGGCCTGATTATGCGGCGTATGGTACACTGCGGGTTGGCTAGTGTTAGATATTTAGAAATTGTGTTCATTTTTGTAATTTCTTAAGATAGAAAAAGCAGGTGTTAGTGTTGTACTGTGTGTTTCAACAGATAGGCTTATGTCAATAATTTCTCTTAAATTGTGTGCTAATTCAGTAAAACTAATATTTAAATCAATGGAATAAAAAATGTTATGACCTTATTGCTTTGTGTATTATTGCAACCAGTTTGTATTTTTTGTTTTTTTATCTGTATTTTAAGATATGTAGTAGTTATTTTTCAACTGTTTAACTTGCTGACACAAATAATTAAGGACACTATATGATTAATGTCATTTTATCTGAAGGAAAAGGATTTGTTATTGTCTCCAGTAAAGGAAAAGAAGCCAATGCAAAGTACTCCTGCGAAGATGATTTGTAGTTTTATTCCTGGAAATCAGAAGCAATTAATTTTCTTTCGATTTTTATTTATTTCATGAATCATCTTTTAAATTTTTCTTCTGCTCTGCATCAAGTTGTTCAAATGTATTTTGGTATCTGCAGTTTTTCAGTGAGACAGGAAACCCAGTGAGTGATGATATTCATCACTTTTGGTGGATGAATTGCTCTGTAAAGCACTTCTACTGTCAAAAGTGCTATATAAAGTAAAGGTACAGGGTCATTATTTGGGATTTTTTGATAAAGTGGGTGTTTCTTCATAGAACTTCATTTTGTATTCTGTTTTTTGGATACTTGCTGTTATTGTAGCTATCCCTTCATTGTTATGCCAGTACTGTTTACTAGTACTATGTTGGTTGCCAATCAAGAGCCAATTTAAGTCTAATTTGAGCCATCATTCGCCACCTGTTAAACACAGTGGCATGCTGGTCATTCTTTTCAAATTTCTGTACACTGTGTAAATTCTTGTGGTGTGTTTATCTTGATAAAAGTCAATTTAGGTTTCTCTCACAGTGCAAAAATATACAGGTTTGGCAATGCTAAATTGGCTCCAGATTCGAGTGTGTGGTATGCGTGTGGGAATTGTGTTTGCCCTGTGATGGGCTGGCACCCTGTCCAGGGATTGTTTCCGTCTTGCACTATATGCTTACTAGGATATGCTTCAGCACCCCACAATTCTGCTCAGGATTAAGCAGGCTTAAACAATGGTATGGTATAATTTAGGGACAAGATTCTTCTTTGTTTTTTTACTATGAGTTTCAGTTTGTGTAACTGCCTGTTGTTTTGATTTATGATCCTTTTTGGCTTTTGACACTGCTGCTTCCTTGACTGTATTTTGCTTTCATCTATTGGTCTATGTAGCTTTCCATCTATCTGCAATTTTTGGATATTTTGGTGGATCACAGAGAAGTTATAATTGTATGACAGGTGAAAGAATAGGGATGTAGGCAGTCTGGCAACATATGTTCTTTATGATTAATTTCATAGTGCATGCTATCGGAAAATGTCTTACAATGAAATTGTAATTGAAATGGGTATAATAAGGTCTTTAGTTTCCTGAAAAAGTGGCAAAACTATGAGATGTCAGACCCTCAAAATATAAAATACTAAAGGTAACACAACAATTTTTGAAAGCAAGACCTTCAAATGTCTGAATTCAGATCACTCTCAGCTAACAGCATTAAGCTTGAAAATTATACAGTGTCGCAGTAGGGGGCAGTAGTGCTCCCTTGAACCCTCAGGTACCACGCCAAACACCTGGTAAAAGTGCTACAATTATTCTTTTTATTATAACAATGTGCACTAAGCACCCTCCACTCTACACTATTCATAAATCACAATAATAAATCAACAATCCTCCACTCCCAGACGCGTTGCCCTCCTACCACCCAGCTCAGCTCGTTGTCTGGGAGTTCCCAGAGTCCTTTTATTCCTCCTGACCCGGAAGTCTTTCTGCCCAACAGTTCCACAAGTCCTTATTCCTTCCGGGTCAGGGTAAACAGTACTTTTCTTTACCCCGGAAGCCAGTCGCTCTTCCTGTGACGAACTTCTGGGTCATGGTGCCTAAATGAGTCCATTGGCCTCCCAACAGCGACTCCCAGTGGCCCCCAAGGTATCCAGCAGGGCTGTGTATAAAAACTACATAGGAGGCCCTGCTGGAATTCGGGGCCCGTATATGCTCTCGGGAGAGCTCCTCCTAGCGGCCAGGGGGTGAGGGCCAGAGTAAAATGCTGGCAATCCACCACAACATTTAATAGTAAAGAATTAGAAATGGGAGAACCACACTGTCATGTGGTCTTATTATTTGTTGTTGTGAATCACTCCTGATTATCTTTCTATCTAAGTATTTTGTTATGATGGTGATGTCATTACTTCTGCATTTTGTTCAGGTTTTCTCATAATCAAAGACCTACAATTTAAAGTTATTTCTGCAAGATCATAACCATGCTGTTGTGGGGTACAAGCCTCCAGTTGCTATCACCATAGCACTGCAATGCATGACATCAAAGAGCATCAAGTATTTAAGCTAATGGTGCTCTGCAATTAGCATTTTACCTTAGGATAGAAGTAAAACCTATTTTTGCACAGGGATCTCATTTGTTAGTTCTGATTTTTAACCTCTTCTTCAGCTCTAATGTTTTAGGAATTAGTCACCAGCTATTTTGCTTGTCTATTAATACACCCTCCACCTGTTTCTGTTGTGATGCTTTTGCCTACACCTGGTCAAATTTGGCTTTGGTTTCAAAGTTTCAAAAATATATAAACAGTGTCCCGAAATAATGAAAATGCCCCACAAAGAATGTTATAACCATCACCCCCTAACTTGTGTAAAGAAGAGCAAACAAAATAATCTTTATAAGAAGGATTTTATTAATCAAAATGAAGAAAAATAATAGGCAAAATAAATACCTAAAAGGCAAATCAGAATGACGAAGTCGGAATACAATAATCCAAAAAATAAAATCAAAAGACATCTAAAATTTCAGGATAACCAATAAAATCGAAATAAAGGCAACACTCACAATAACAAACCTCAACTCCACCAAAGCTCATTCAAATAAACTGCAAGGAACTCACTTACCCAATCTACTTTATAGCCTGAGGCATTTTCTTAGTGGTGAGGTAATGGTGGCCTTGCCTCTTTGGGGCCCATCTACAAAATACAAAGAACATGACAGAACAACATTACACATATAGAGTAGAAACTAAATTATAAAACAAAAATGATAAAATTAAAAGAAACATATAAATGTATAATTAATGAATGGACAGGACAATATTTATTGATACAATCAAAACCAATGCACATAAAAAGACCAGAATAAATAGATAAACATAAGCCAAGGGAGAAGCCATGGCTAAAACATAACAGTTTTAGAAAATTATTTTTGCCTTCCCCTTTTAGTTTTCCTCATTTCCTTAGTACTGACCATTTCCATTACAGTGAGCAGTACACATTCCCTCTTAAGCTTACTTCAACAAGATTTAGGCTTGCTAAGGACCTTTTATATTACTGAACTGAGTCAAATCATATATACAGTCATATGAAAAAGTTTGGGAACCCCTCTCAGCCTGCATAATTATTGACTCTACCTTCAACAAAAAAGATAACAGTGGTATGTCTTTCATTTCCTAGGAACATCTGAGTACTGGGATGTTTTCCAAACAAAGATTTTTAGTGAAGCAGTATTTAGTTGTATGAAGTTAAATCAAATGTGAAAACTGGCTGTGCAATAATTTGGGTCCCCTTGTAATTTTGCTGATTTGAATGCCTGTCACTGCTCAATGCTGATTACTTGCAACACCAAATTGGTTGGATTAGCTCGTTAAGCCTTGAACTTCATAGACCGGTGTGTCCAATCATTAGAAAAGGTATTTAAGGTGGTGAATTGCAAGTTGTGCTTCCCTTTGACTCTCCTCTGAAGAGAGACAGCACGGGATCATCAAAGCAACTCTCAAAAGATCTGAAAACAAAGATTGTTCAGTCTCCTGGTTTAGGGGAAGGCTACAAAAAGCTATCTCAGAGGTTTAAACTTTCAGTTTCAACTGTAAGGAATTGAATCAGGAAAGGCACAGCTGCAGTTAAACCAGCAGGTCTGGCAGGCCAAGAAAAATGCAGGAGTGGCATATGTGCAGGATTGTGAGAATGGTTACAGACAACACACAGATCACCTCCAAAGACCTGCAAGAACATCTTGCTGCAGATAGTGTATCTGTACATCGCTCTACAATTCAGCACAATTTGCACAAAGAACATCTGGCAGGGTGATGAGAAAGAAGCCCATTCTGCACTCACGCCACAGAGTCGCTTGTTGTTTACAAATGCTCATTTAGACAAGCCAGATTCATTTTGGAACAAAGTGCTTTGGACTGATGAGACAAAAATTGAGTTATTTGGTCATAACAAAAAGCACTTTGCATGGCGGAAGAAGAACACCACATTCCAAGAAAAACACCTGCTACCTACTGTCAGATTTGGTGGAGGTTCCATCATGCTGTGGGGTTGTGTGGCTAGTTCAGAGACTGGGGCCCTTGTTAAAGTCGAGGGTTGGATTAATTCAACCCAATATCAACAAATTCTTCAGGATGATGTTCAAGCATCAGTGACAAAGGCATTCATGCAGAGGGAGAAGCACAATGTTCTGGAATGGCCATCACAGTCCCCTGACTTAAATATCATCGAAAATCTATGGGATGATTTGAAACAGGCTGTCCAAGCTCGGCAGCCATCAAATTGAACTGAACTGGAGAGATTTTGTATGGAAGAATGGTCAAAAATACCTTCACCCAGAATCCAGATACTTATCGAAGGCTATAGGAGGCATCTAGAGGCTATTATTTGCAACTAAATATTGATGTAATATCTCTGTTGGGGTGCCCAAATTTATGCACCTGTCTAATTTTGTTATGATGCATATTGCATATTTTCTGTTAATCCAATAAACTTAATGTCACTGCTGAAATACTACTGTTTCCATAAGGCGTGTCATATATTAAAAGGAAGTTGCTACTTTGAAAGCTCAGCCAATGATAAACAAAAATCCAAAGAATTAATAGCGGTTCCCAAACTTTTTCATACGACTGTATGCCTACAGAAGTCATCCTGTCTTAATTTTGTTGTCATGTAATGATTTGGTTTCATAAAACCCTGGCTGTCCTGGCAATTTGTTAAACCTGTGACCAGCCTAGTTAAAGATTAAAGATGCCAGATAAAAGAAAATTCTCAAAAATGGTCCTTTTAACTTTGATGTAGATTAGCTTCCAGTTTGTCAAGATGTTTTGGATTAGTACTATTTAATATTCTTTATGTGTTTTGTATTTTCCTAAATGTAATTTCATTGGAGAAAACAGAAGCTGACATCATGTGCTTATTTTATAAAGCTGACTGTGTTTTTATTCGGTTATTATAATCTAGCAGTTGTCTAAAAATTGTTGAAGCTTTTTTTTTCTTTTGATCAGGTTAAAGTCAAAACTCAAAATATTATATATATAAAGGCATCCAAAAATACACGGAAGTGCTGCAATGCCTCACAGAATGATATGGCAAATGAAAAAATAGAAGTCATGCAGCAGATGAAGGGTAAACAGAACAAAATAAATAACCCTCCAGTTGATTTTCCTTAGGACTCTTACTCAATCTAGAGATGTAGGTTCCTAATAAACACAGAAGAAAACAAATATTTCTTTTTTGGTCTTCTATCATGTTGCATTTTAGTTGTCCTTTTGACTCAAATCTCAGTGAAAACGTGATCTGTTTATATGAAATCACAGTACCCATTATGTTACACATTGATATGTACTGTATGTGATGTATCTAGCAACAGCAATCATATTACAGCTTCTAGATTGGCAATATTACCATGTAAAGCAGAGAGTAACTGGAAGTAATAAGGTAATATTAAAACAGGCAGTATTACCATGTAAAGCTGAGAGTACCTGGAAAGAATAAGATAATATTAAAACAAACATAAATAAACAAAAACAGCTTTTAGAATGTCCCAGATGCCATGATAACAAGTTCAAAAGGTCCCACATCCATACACCGGGCCAACTGTAGTCAATATTCCTAATTTTCAATGCCTTTCAATAATATTCCTCTCACCTTTTACCGTTGTATTGGCTTCTGCCCTTTCTGCACTGAACTCATGCCTCTAACATGTCTTCTGTGTTTGAACAGTTCTAACTAAGAATTAAATTTTAAACCATGTCCTAAAATTACTTCTTATCTGTCCCTGGAATTCATTCTGTGGTCAGTAGAAACCACTTCCAACTCTCAAGACTGCCAAGCAACACTGCCCCCTGGTGGCTTCTGTTTCCACCACATACCTGATTCCTGGTTTACATTTTAAGAGCTGAGCACTCATAATGTACCTGAACTGCCTGTCCATTCCCATAAGAAGTAAGACCTTCATATTCCCTACCTGGTTCACCATGGCAGATTTTAGGACATGTCATGGCTTCCTGTGAATGCTCTGTGTATTTAGCTGGAGAGTTTCTACATCCACACAGTGCACAGCTGATTTAGAAGGCTAATATGATGCTCAAATTTGAAGTCTGGAGTACAAGTCAAAGGAGGTTATGCTTAAACTATACAGTGCATCACTGAGGCCTGATCTGGAGTACTATTTGCAATTTTGGTCTCTCTAGTTGCTTCAGAGAAAAGTGACCAGGCAGATTCCAGCTGCAAAGTAAGATTTATGAGGAACAGTCAAAGGAGCTGAACCTTTTTAGTTTAAATAAATTGTGATAATAAAGGTCACTGAGATTAAGAGGTGATAACATTGAATTGTTTAATATTATTAAGGGAATTATTATGGTGGATCCTGGCTGTTACTTTAAATAAATTCTTCAGCAAGAGAACTAAGGACACATATGGAAACTTGTTAGAGGTCAATTTCTCAGGTTTCCTCACAGAGATTCAGAGACACATGGAATAACTTACAAAGTAGTGTCGTACACATTAGGGATCTTCAAAACCTGATGTCATTTTGGAGAAATGGCAATGTTGCTGGCTGGATGGCCACTTCTTGTCAAGACTGTTGTAATGTTCTAAAAAAAGGCCATGTCACAAAATAATGTAATGTGGTGTATGTCATCACCTTCTCATGTTTTAGTTCGATAGAAGTTCAATCACAAATAGGCTCTTTGACTTTTCAGTGCATGTACAATTCAGCCTTGTTGACTGACTTTAACAGTCTGAAATTCCATATGATTTCCAACCTTAAAAAGTTTTTGACCACCTTAGGAAGAGTATATTGGGGCCCATACTCACAGTTACTTGTGCCACTGCTGCCTCACAGACCTCAACCCTACCTGAGTTTGACTTCTCTGTGGAGTTGCATGTTGTGTCCATGTTTCTGTAGGTTTCCAGTTCTCTCATATAGTTGAAAAAAGTACTGCAATTCTAAATTCTAACTTGAATAAGTAAGCTCTGTAGTTGAGGTACATGCTATCCCGGGTTTTTTTTTGTTTGCCTTTTCTGTATTTAGGCAGGAATTAGCTATGTCCCCCATCTGGTCATGTTTTATAAAAAGTGTGTTCAGAAAAGGATGAATTAATGGGCCTACCTTACCTAATATAAAGAAGTGTTTGGTGCTGCCCTATTGTTTTTACATAAGGACAGGTAGACCTTGTAAACTAATATATAAATAGCATTTTGAAATTGTGATGAAAACTTCAAAAATTCACATTCACAAATAACAAATAAGTGGTCTTTAGTGCCCTGTGTGCTGGATCTGAATGGGTGGATCTATCCAAGTCAACAAAATGGCCATTGCCATTTCTGCATCCATGCATTATATGGAGATGGATGGAGCTGTCTTAATCAAAAATGGTCTCCTGAGCAGGAAAGGAAGGATCAGTATAAACTAATGAAAAATTTATTCCATGTGTTGAATAGGGATTTAAGAGCCTGTGTAATCTAATTTTAAGAAAATAGCTTTTGCTAAACCCATGTGACGAAGAGTACTCAAAACCTTTGTGCTGTCAATGCATACCCCATTTTGGATGGTGCATATATTTTTCCATCCATGGAAAACTACTTTTATCCTTACTGATAAAGAAGGAAAATAATAAAAATATCTCCTCCTGTCATATAAGTCTATGAACATTACCTTATTTATTTGTTTTTGATTAATACATTAATAACTGGGTTATAGAGCAAAGCACAAATAGTACCTCTTGGCCCTTTACGATTGGCAGTAACAAAATTGGTTCAACTGCCTACTTGCTCTTTGCCTCATCCATCATGTTTTGCATTTGCATTCAAAGCAGTAGAGTGGATGTGAAACAAGCGTCTCTGTTTCTTTGAAAATGACTCATGTTTAAACAATTGTTTATGGTTAATAAAAACAAGATGATATAACCTTCAATTTAGTAATAAAGTGTGTCTAATAGAAATTCATCAGCTTCTTGGCCCAGCCTCATTTGATGTCATGTGCTGTTTACAGCTCCCTCTTGCCCTGTAATCAAGTCAGAGGAATGCACTGTGTGCTGGGACACGGCCATCATTCGATGGCAATCAGCAAACCTGGCTGCTGTGGAGTCTTTCACTCTGGAGTACTGCCGACAGTATGCCTGTGAGGGAGAAGGGCTCAGGTCAGTATGGCTAGTAATTGTATTCCTTCCATGTTTCATGTTAAAAATAATGCTAACTGGATCTCATTAGCTGCACATAACCTGTGCATATTACTGCTCTGCATGAACAGAGTAAGTGTATAAATAGTGCATTCAAAAAGTATTCAGACCCCTTCACTTTTTACATTCTTTATGTTGCAGCCTTGTGCTGAAATCTTTTAAATTATTATTTTTCCTTATCAAACAACACTCAATACCCCAGAATTACAAGTTGTAAACAGGATGTTAGAAAGTTTTGTGAATTTATTAAAATAGAAAACTGAAGTATCACATGGACAAAACAGTGAGACTGTTTGCTATGATACTTGCAATCTGGCACAGCTGTATCCTATTACGTTGATCACTGTTGAGATGTTTCTACACCTTATTTGGAGTCCGTCTGTGGTAAAGTCAATTGATGGCATATGATTAGGAAAGGCACAAGCCTTGTGTATAGAAGGCCCCACAGTTGAGCAAAAACCATGCCATGGGGTTGAAATAATTTCCTACAGAGCTTAGAAACAGGATTGTGTTGTGGTGCAGATGCAGAAAATGCCTGTAATATTGAAGGCTCATTCTAGCAGAGCTCCAGAGAAGCTTTGTAGAGATGGTAGAAACTTCCCAAAGGAAAACCATCACTGCAACTCTCCAGTAATTTGGGCTTTATGCAGAGTAGCAAGATGAAAGACTCTCCTCAGTAAAAGATTCATCAAAGCCCACTTGGAGTTTGCAAAAAGGAAATTGATGACTCTCAGAATCTGAAAACAAGATTCTCTAGTTTGAGGAAGCCAATATTTAATTCTTTGGTCTCAGTACTAAGAGTCATCTCTTGAGGAAACCAGGCATCACTCATCACCTGTGCAATACCATTCCAACAGTAAAGGACAGTGGTGGGGACATCATGCTTTGGGGTTGTTTTACAGCAGGAGGATCTGGGAAACTATTCAGAGTTTTGAGAAAGCTGAAGGGAGAAGAGCACTGAGATATCCTTAGTGGAATCCTGCGGGTGGCAGGCATTTTAGGATGAAGCCCTGGAGGTGTAGCCTTTGCAGCAGTGGATATATCCACTATTCACTACAAACTTTTTAACGAGTTGTACCCTGACTATATTCTCATTTGAGAATCACATCCAGCCCCCGCAAAACTAGGCTGCAGAGACTGTGTTTAACTTTGTTTACAAGGTTTATCCTCATTTGTATTTCAGGTCTATATCAGGAATTAGAAACTGTGAACAGAAGGTACTTTTGCAGCCAAATGAAAATTATCTTTTCTACCTTAAAGCAGTTAACTATGCTGGCTCTAGTGAACAAAGTGAAGCTGCTCTTATTTCTACAAAAGGTAAGGTCTATGTTAAATAATATCTGTATTACCTTATTGGAATGGAATGAAGTTGTATACAGAAGGCTATGTAGAGCTGAAAGTGTCTTGATCTTGAAATACTGACTACTGAAACACTTCTACCTGTAATCTTTGGTGACCGAGAATATTAAACATTACAACTCAAAATAAAGGGCAGAAAGAATGTTTGTAATGTGACTGTATTGGTACGAGGCTGAACTCATTTGAGCAATATAAAAATGAGCCATAAAATGTGTCATTTAAATAAAGACTAGAACTAGCAATGGAGATATGACATTAAATTGCAAGGTTTCTCTCTTGGCTTGTTGAATGCCTCCTAGATAATACAAGTGGTAATCCATTCATCTATACATTCATCATTCATCTGAACTCTGTTTGTGGGGTTCAAGGATCCAGCAGGCCTGCCATAACAGCACCAGGCACAATTCAGGAACTGTTATATCTTGGGTATCATAACATTTAAAAAGAGAATAACACTATTACATTATCAGTGTTCGATAAAGCAGATGACAACAGCTGATGCACTAAGGTATTTGTTCCTTGCCAACACTTACATAACACAACTACCCAGATAACTAAGAGATACACATCTAAGCACAGCAACCAAATGGAAAACATTTTGACTTATACATGGCGTATTTAAAAATAAAAGCTGTCTCATAAAATATTTTATAGGAACCAACCCATTAGAGCATACTCCCACACTAACCAATGCCAGTACAATTTTGAGACCAGTCAACCTAATCTGTACATATTTGGGAGGAAGCCGATACAAACAAAAAGAGAACAGTCAGTCTCCACACAGATGATGATCATACTTAGATTTGATCCCATACTTCTTTAACCCCCCTCTGACCTTGCATTGGATCAATCAAATCCGTAAAATAACTAAATGAATTAATGTTTGCTATTTAAACTTTAATCCAAAAATGTATTTTGTCCTTTCAAACAGGAACTAGGTTTCACTTCCTTAAGGAAACTGCAAACTCGGCTCTTGCACTTTCAGAAGATAACAAGATGGTTTTCTACCATGAACAGACATTCAAACAAAGAGCTAACCTTAATGAGTAAGTGACTATTAATGTAAAGTAATTTCCACATTTTTTAATTATCTATTTATAAATTATATTGAGATGGGATGTGCTAAAGGGAGGTGGAACAAAAGAATGGTTCCACCAAATAAGAACATGTCTTCTCCAGTGCAGAGTGGAGGCTCAGGTTGTTTTATGCTAATTATTTTTTTGTGGTACGTTATTCCTGGTAGTAATTATTTACATTTTGGTGGACTTTTAAGGAGAATTTTGCCATTGATATGATTAACCCCCTAAGCATTATTTTCACACCAGGAAAAATGAGCCAAAAATGTTTTTTGTCAACGAGAAAATTTTTTATTACATGTAACTGGCACTTGTAAATACCAAAACGTCCCATAAAGTAAAGAAAAGATGTGTCTTGTTCACTGCTGTACTTATGCAGCTTTACTACACGTCCTTCATGTGATATGTTTTGAAACAGTTACCAATGCATAGTCAAATATTGCAATCAGGACAACAGAGGCGCATTTCTCTGTGCACTTTTCTTACAATATGTTATTCGTTTCTTGAAAATGAGAGGGTAGAATGCTGGTTCCTGATCCGCACTATCGACATACCTGTTGTGTTATTGTGGCTATCACAGCAAAAGGCTTAGTGACTTCCACATTTCCCCTGACGTGAGCATTGACAGTTGTGCATTATGAACAGTGCTTAAGGGATTACCATGTTTCTTGTCCTTGCAGTTAATGGAAATTATTTGGCCTTCTTGTCACGCAGCTATTGTCACACCATGATGAAGCTTCATGAAACTAAATTCACTGGGTATATCATGGCGGTTTGGTTGTTCAGTGCTGTATGCATGAGTTTCACTATCTGTAGCAATATCTAATTACCAATTCATATACTCAGCAATACCGTGAGATTTGAGCAATTGTTCAATTTCAGTTTGTGCTAAAACTGCCTTTACTGTTTTTTTGTTTGTCATTGTGTTTTTCATTAGATACACCTTCCCCAATATGAATAATAATGAGTTACCTTACAGTTACCACAGAGTGACATGAGGCATAGAAATATTAATGTTTTTTGCAACATGGTGTTATTTCACACGCTAGATGACAGCAGAACAATGTCCTAAGAGTTGTGTGGGTGTAACACTATAAAGCATATCATTACACATTGTCCTGAGTCAGACTGGGTTTAAAAGCAATTGCATAGAATTAAGAGCCTGAGTCACACTCAGGCCTGAATCTCACTAAGGAGATTAAGAGTGACAACAGCAGCAACTCTCTGAGCTACAGTATGTGCTGACATCACTGCAGTGTGTTAGTGTACAAGCCTGTTGGCCAATAAAGCTACGGTGGCTATCTAACATGTAAAACGTAATGTGTGTTTGTGTGAATGTGTTTGCCTGTTATGCAAATCCACACCATTGAACCTATCTCTGCCAAATTTTACTCAGACTCCCTATTTGTACAGTGGAACATCATAAGTTATATTTAATTCCAAAATTTAGTTGGTGGAACCCTGCTATTCTATCATAAGTAAGAACGTTATACATGAAAATTGATTAAAATTGCTGTGGCTTCTATTTGTATGGAATGATTACAATAAAATCTATAAAATTAAAAAAGAAATTGCTGTGGGAGAAGAAAGAATACAAATAATTTGGAAAAATTTGACTAGGAAAAGTTTAGTGACTGACTTTCAGTATCATATATTTGCAGAGCTTCAGCACTGTGGTGGCATCAGTGCAGTTTTAGGATGGAAGTTAGGTTAGGGGTCAGTATGGATAGGGTTCAGTATGAATGGTATCCACATTCTTTGTGGCATAAACTTTACACCTAATTTAACACATGTATTGCTCTGCTATTGACATTTAATGTCTGGTTTTCTGTCCACATATTAGTTTTGTTTAGTATATACGAATGTCTACTGTAAAAAATTGCATTGATGTCATGTCCTAAGACTGCAAATACATTAAGGTGTTGCGGCTCTTTTCTCATAGGATTTAGTGTGCTTCCTGTTTTTATGATTTGGTGTTTGAATTCTGGTTTTGACCTTGTCTGTTTAAAATGACCATTAGTTTCTCTAGTATCACAATATCTGCCTTTCAATTTATATTCGTTATGTGACCTTATTCCGGCTGGACAATGGACATATCCTTAAGGTCACGATATTTAGTTGGCTATGAAGAATAATGGATGACAAAATCCTGTGTCTCCTGTTCTTCTAAATTTCATGATTTTCCTTTCATTCATTCATTTTCTAACAGAATATACTTTACATAGATATGTTTAAGAAGCTCTTTATAAGACAATACAATTACTCATTTGATTTGATCAAGCTCCTTATGTCCTAGCTATTCACCTATTACCTGAAATGCTTAATTACAAAACTTTGCCCTTTTCGTGCAAGCTTTGTGTTGTGTTGCCTGTTAATGTTTATGGTGTTCACTTTCAGCCTTTTAAGTAATTTGGACCATTTTTAAGCAGAGTGTGTTCACACCTTTGGTTAAATTTGATGTTCCTGCTGAGGATGGTTACTTGATCTTTGTGCGCCTGTTTGAGAACTATGTTTTGTTTTGGTTCTTATATAAAGATTGTACTGTAAAAATTGTAAGTTCCCCAATATTTCATATAGCTGCTTTTAAAAAGTTATTGGAATCCTCACTTAAGCTACATAGAAAGCTAGATTCCTGAGATCCTTTGTGGGGAAAAATATGTTCTGGTTTCCATTTGCACAGATGTTCCTTTAAGTTCCACCAGTTGTCCTGAAGAACATAATTAACCTTTTAAAGTAAAGAGATCCAGAAGTTGCCTTTGCAAGTTATGAAGAGCTGGGCTTTGTCCCCCATATTGTCATCACTGATCAAGGACAACAAAATGCAGCTCCTTAAGATTTTCAGGGTGAGATTTTGAGTCTAGAAATGTACTTGGGTGTTCTTCTCTGCAGTGGGCCTTTTGTAATGTATATTTTAATGAAGAATATGTTGAAATGTTTTTTCACAATTTTAACTACATTTTTTTCTGAATGATATTCCTTCAATGTAAATCAGGTCATCTTAGAAGCAATTCACTTTTAATTCTTCCTGTCTGTTTAGTTGTTTAGGGATATTAGGAGAATTGCTACCCCCACGAGGATTTCACTATTGGGAAACAGCAGTGGGAGGCAGTGAAGCATACCGGATTGGAGTGGCATATCCTTCAGCTCCAAGAGACACCCCACTGGGACAGAACAGTTCTTCATGGTGTATCCACTGCTACCCCTTATCAAAAAGGTTAGCCAACCTCTTATTTTTTGGTTTGTTATTATTGTTATTGCAGCTTTTGATTGAAGATCCAAAGAAAAAGAATATTGCTATCACAGTAAGCATGCTAATATCAAAATTCCATATGTATTTAGAAATTTGCAAATTGGGATGAACCAAATATGTATTTGATCCAGCACGTGGTCACATCATGAAAATCCCACACAAAACATACAAAACTTTTATACAGTAAGCAGCCTCTTTATTAGGTCCACCTGTCCTTTCAATGTAATAGACTACTCTGCCTACTTTAGTATCAGCCTGTCAGTTTTAAATATAATGTATAATGTGCCATTCATGGAGCAAATAGGTAGAATTTAAAATTTATGTGACGTTTAACAAAATTGCCACACGTCACATCAAGAGTACTTTATGAAAAGCAACCAGGATGTTGTTCACCTATAGAGTCATGTGTGTACAAACAATGAGCCACCACCTTAACGCCATCCATTTACTTGCTAATAGCCTGAACGTCAGCTCTATTTAGGTTACCTCAAATTACATATCTGCCGTCTTTAGGCCCGTAAATATTTGTTAATAATGTTCACTTGGGAATGTTTGATGTGCATTTACAACATAGTGTCAATGTTACTGCGTGCTCCAGAAGTGCGATTGCAGTGAGAAGATGCCCCAGCTGTACGCATCACTCTTGATGTGTAAGATTTGATCGTCGATCACAAAAGGCATTCATTTCTCACCAACTTCATATGTAGCTGATTTGATCTACCAGATCACAAGTGAATGTACACCTTTTTTATATGGTCAACAGCTATCCAATCTGATTGTGAGAGAGAAAAAGAGGCTCTGAGGCTGAATCAGGTGCTACGATTAGTTTGATTGACTGGTACTTCTGTGAGTTGTTTTATGCACACTTATACTTTAATATTGAGATTGCTTAATTACTAGTTGAAATTTCCCATAATGCACAGTATTTCTTTATGCTAGATCAGTCCCGTATCCCATCACTTCCTACCTTACATGATTTGCTCTAGGGTTCGTTTGGAATCACACTGACACCACAGTTTCCAGTGGGTCATGGTACAGTTGTTTTGGTGTGCACTACAGTGCGATAGGCATGCTCACCTCTGCCTAAACAAACTAGACTATGGTGACAGCCGCTCCAGAGTTCAAAAAGAAATAAAAGAAATGAAAAACAAACAAAAACCCTCCAAACTGGGAGCTTATACTCCTGGAAAATGAACTTTTTTTGTTGCTGCTCTAAAGGGATGCCCCTTTACCAGGAATTCACAAGTACTCTTCCTCGGTGCAGTGCAATGCCATTCACTCAATAACACTGTTTCACTCTTTATTAAATTTGTTTTGTGCTGCCCTCATAGACTATGCAAATGGCATAGGCTGTCCCCCTTCCAGACTTGAATCAGTGACCTCTCACTGAATGACTGTATAGTCAAAAAATAAACTGTCAGTCCTTACCTTACATCCTGTATGTTGTTCGTAAGTTATACAGACAGAGAACTCCACACCAGTGGATTCTTTCCATGTGCAGCCAAACGCATCTTGCCAAATAAAGTATGTCAGAAAGCAGTAAGATGTGTTGTGTCGTGTTACGTTACACTAGAGCTTCTGATCACTCCAAAATGACCATGAGATGGCACACTAGTGGTTACATTATGATCTTTGTTGAAGCACTATACACACAAATCAAATCTTTACCAATTTTATAAGTTGTCATTCATTCCTTTCTTTTCCCCCCAGTCACAGGTTTGAGTTCCTTCACAACATGTCACAGGCTGACATCCAGGTTGTCAATGTGCCAAGCACCATTGGGACTCTGCTTGACTACGTGAATGGCCGGCTACTCTTCTTCAATGCACAGACTGGACAGTTGCTCTACTCATGTCGGCACATTTTCACAGAACCGTGCCACCCTGCTTTTGCACTGGAGAAACCTGGCACTCTGAGTCTGTGCTCTGGCACTGAAACGCCAGACATCGTAAAGCACAGTTAACAACCCATGTGAATCTCTGGCTCTCCAAAGGTGTTGAAATTCTTTCACATAGTGTGGCTTGAAAAATAAGCTCTTATGGTACTAGTGGTCTGCCTCCTCAGCAAATAAAGAATGACGGAGTACACGTGGTAAAGCTCATGGTTAACTGTGTGCATGTTCCTGATTTGCGATGCCCTGATGCATTTGGGGATGGGGATTTTTTTGAGGTTTAAAGCAGCATTTCACAAGCTTCTTCTGAGGAAAGCTTTATATAAGCTTTATATTTAAAAAGTAGCAAGGTTTTTATTGTGTTTTCCAATGTCAGTGATCTTGGGAGCCTACAGAGGGAATCCAGGTAGTAATCTATAATCCACTGTATAAACCGTCATTATATTTTTCTCTCTCAATGAAACATTTCTTGTGTTGGCAGCAGTATATATCGTGTGAAGGACACAGTTGGGAATGCTTGTTTTCCACATGTATATTTGTATCAAACCAAATTTATAGGTTTTGCCCCAAGGGTAAGGCAGGTTAAATGTCTTTCAGCTGGCGTCTGCTTTTGCCACTTTGCCAAAGACTGGAAAAATTTCTATATAAGCAGTTTAAAGAAGTTTGTAAATGCTATCAGTAAAACACACTCCAAGTATTAAGTTTAAATATTCCAATGGAAGAACAAGTTTACGTTGTGCTCAAGTCTTATGATGAGTTTTAATTCCAAGGCAAGCAGATTTTATTTTCGATAGCTTCATTCCCAGGGTGCTTACAAGCAAACATACTAACCTTATTTTATATAGAACCTTTCTGTATTGAATAACGCATCCCATAATGGTTTACATGTACAGAGCTTGAGTAAAATTGCTTACAAATAAGACATTTAAATGGAATTGTTCGGGATTGAGACAAAGATGCTGTGGGTTGAAGCACAAGGACTGGCACACTGGAGCACTGGCTGCATACATGACTGGCTCAGGGTCGTCATGCAAATCAGGGCTGGGGCTTGAACTGTCAACTGTGTGGGTTGCAGAGTTAATGTTATTTTTTTCTAATGTCTTTCTGTAGAACTGTGATTTACTTTGATGAAATAATTATTTTCATATTGCCTCAGGTAGAGCATTGGCAGATTACTACTTTATGAAGGCCATTGTCTCTGTGGCAACCATCAAACACCTAGAATAATGCCAATAATGCCATCAAAATGCCTATTTATTGGAAATAACACAATGAGGGAATTAACAAATGAACACAAAGTAAACACAAGCAGATCTCTTCCAGAATGGGTCTTGAACCCCAGTCTACCTGGCGGGATTGCTGCCACACTTCCCTGTGTAAAAAGTACCACCAAACACTCCCTTTTCTTCTCTTGATTCCAGACACAGCGAGATTTCTGTAGTGAGAAAATATGAATCCTCTTCCACCGTCCATAAACCCATTTCTTGGATATGAGGTGATTCATCTTTTGTTAAAGGGTCACTCATTTAGAACAGCCTTAAGTGGTACTTAGTGACCCAGCACCAGGCATCTTTCATACTCTGTATTCTCTGAAAGGAACAACATGGCAGTTTTGAAAAGCACCGGCTGACCCTTCCTTTTAAAAGACAACCTTGTCCCATGCAGTGACCATGTGAACTTTTCTGTTGCCCAGAACTTCTTGTAATCGCATCTCAAACCTCTTTGAACCCCACAGCCTCATTTAGTAGAGATGCGGGCATCCCTGGCATTTTCTGGGTTAATTGTTTCATCCAGGATGCAACTTCCTCAACACTACTGATGCAGTTCATCCTACAAGGTCTGCCACCTGCTAAGCACACCTTACCTTCTCACGCCGAGTCATCCTTTTGCCAGTGTGTCTCTACCTCTTTATCTCTTGAAGCTCACTCATAGGATGTTCTCCTGTTCTTTTAACCTTCTGCTCTTGACTTGGACATTACATGGATATACTTTAATGATTAGGGGGGCTTACATTAACTTGTGGCGTTGATTCCTTAGGTTGTGCAGAGAGCCTAATAATATATTGCCATTGGCTCTCTTTTACAGGCACTGGTTGAGTTTAATGTTTTTTGTATTATTATACTAGACAGGGTACCATCAAGATCATCAGGCCTGTTACACTTATGTCAGACTAAGCAACCAATGATTTACCAGAGCCTGATGCATAAAACATTAGTTAGGATGGCATTGGTGATGCCCAGATTCATTAAGGTACTTAAAAGTATGCTTTATATAAAAGAACTTTAAACCTCCCAGGTTTCAGTCCTTTTCATGTTATCTGCAACACACATCATGTTTTTCTGTTCTATTTGCCATTTGTATCAGTTCCTTTGATTTTGTGCCAGTGCTCACAGTACATACAAGATTTGTGCCACAACTGTTAGAAGATCCCAACATGCACAGTGGCCTTTGAATGTATATATCTGCAGAGCACCATAGAGCTAAATATTGTTTTCAAAGTATCTTTTAAAATTAATTATTGTTTTTGAATTACAGTTGTGTTTCATAATCAGTGAGTCTCTATAGTCAGATAGCACAACTACTATGACAGTACACAATGAGCAAAAAACGGGAAGATGTAGAAGGTACTGCTCAGACATCTCTGAGCTCAAGTTGGGCTACTTGATAATATCTTTGCCTCATCCTGATTTGAGAGGATTGATGGTCAATACAGGGCCTCTGAAAGGTATTCATATTTTATTGTTATCCAACTTTGAATCACAGTGGATTTAATTTGACTTTTTTGGCATTGATCAATAGAAAAACACTCCTTAATGTCAAATTGAAAACAGATCTCTGCAAAAAGGTCTACATTAATTACAAATATAAAACACAAAATAATTGATTACACTTAAGTTTAGGTACTGCAGAAATGCACCTATTAGTCATTTACTCTTATGCAGCAAGACCTTATAAAAGGCTTCTTTTAGTCTTCATATCAGTTATAAAACATTAATAAAATGTCTATTCATCTTTTTGCAGTGTGGCATATTGATATATGATAAAATTATTTGTTAATATGAAGGATTCACAGGTCTTATACTAAGTATGTGATATCAAGAGAAACGTGTCTCAGTTAAACCACCTCAGACCATTCCAAAGTGAAGTGTGACATTACAGAGATGAATAAACACTTTACTGATGCTTTGTAAGTGTTATGAAGACTCAAAGAAGTGTTATGATTTTGTTACATGTTAGTAAATGTACAGTATAATAAGTATATTTTCACAGTACCTAAACCAAAGTGTTTCCAAATAACTGATAGCATAAGTACTCTGCATTTTCAAGTCAGTATTTAGTAGACACAACGGTGACAGCCTTGAGTCTGTCTTCACAGGCCTCTCTGTATCAGCTTTGCACATCTGGATAACACATCTGGATTACAAGGGGGTCATTCGTGAGCAGCCTTTTTCAAGTCCAGTCACCAATTCTCAATTGGATTGAGGTCTGAATTCTGATTCGGCCACTCAGAGCCATTCACATTGTTGTCTTTAAACCATTCCTGGGTAGCTTTGGCTTTAAGCTAGGCATCATTGTCCTACTTGAAAACAAATCTTCTCGGGTTTCTTGCAGAGTTCATCAGGTTTTTTCCTCCAAGATTTCCCTGTATTTTACTGTATTCATTTTACTGTCTATCCTTTGTTTCATGGTAGGGTGGTGTGTTTTTGATAATGTGCAGTATTTGGCTTACTCCAAACATGATGTTTAGTGTAATGGCTGAAAAGCTCAATTGTGGTCTCCCCAGACCCTAGAACCTCCTAGCCGATTCCAGTGTCTACCCCCGTCCCCTGAGCCTACTGTTAAACTGTGTTTTTTTACTTTCTCGTATATGAAGTATAGAGAAAGAATTGTAATCATCCAAAGATTCAATGTTGAGATTCTGATAAATCTCGACGCTTTTAGACCTCCCCGAGTCCGAAAATACAATTTTTGGAATTATGTCTGTTTGTCTGTCTGCCTGTGTGTGTGTGTGTGTGTGTGTGTGTGCATGTAAACACAATAACTTGAGTATGCTTTCATATAGGTCAACTAAATTTTGCACACAAGTATTAGGTACAAAACATAGATTTCTATCAACTTTTGGGTTATTTTCGTTAACTAGTTTACCTTTTTTGTATTTAACATTAACTTTCTCTTTGTCATTCTCCAATAAAGCTGTGATAAGTGAAGTTCCCAGGTAACAATTGTTATCTGCACAGCCTTTCCAATTCTACATCGCTGTAGCATGTAACTCCTTCACAGTTCTCTTAGGTCTGTTACTGGTCTGACTCACTAGTATTCTTCTTGCACAATCACTCATTTTTTGTGGACAGGCAGCTCTAGCAACTGTGCCATACTCTTCATTTTTTAATGACCGATTTAACTGAACACTAAGAGTGGAGTGGTGGCTCTGAGGCTAGGGATCTGCAGCAGCAATCAAGAGGTTTGAATACTGTAAATGGCAGAGGTGACTCTACTCCATTGGGCCCTTGAGCAAGGCCCTTAACCTGTAACTGCTTCATCCTGGGTATGACATTAATCTACACCCAACTCTGCAAGCAGGTCATCCAATTTACAGGGAAAACTTGGGGATTGGCAATCCAACCAATTGGACCGCAATCCAGGTATTCTGTTGTGTGGTAGGTGTGTGCTATCAGCACATGCTCCCAACAAGGGATATTCAATGACTTGGAGATCTCTTAGCTTTTGCTTTTCAATCACCTTTTCATTGAGTTGCTTGGAATGTCAGTTTGCCTTCATTATGTAGGTTAGGCCACCTTACTGACACACAACAGGTTGAAACTTGCAGATAAGGTGCATTTATAATACAATAAATGGAAACCCCAGATAGGTGATCTCCACTGAACTAATGCTATGACTTCTAAAGCCAACTGGCTTTAACAGTGAGGATTTAGGGGTGTCATGGTAAAGGAGGTGAATACTGAAGCAATTAGTTATTTTGTGTTTTATATTTGTGATTAATTTAGACTACTTTGCAGAGATCTGTTTTTACTGTGGCATGAAATCGTCTTTTTTCTTTAGATCAGTGTTAAAAACACCAAATTAAATCCGCTTTTTCAGTGTATAACAATAAAATGTGAAAACCTAAGTGTGTTAGGGGTACTTTTTGTAGGTAGACTGTATGTCGAATGTGTTTATGAGAAGGTTTTCCTATTGCTTACATCAATCTACTTAAAGCCAAACTGGTTCAATCCTCCCAGGTAAATTATTAATTAATTCTTTACTGAAGTTCTTACTGAAATGGGTACTGTCAGCAGTGTTTACTGTATCAACACACCTTTTGTGTGTCTGGATTGTTTATTTATTTCTTTAAACACCTGTAAAAATGATTTTTTTGTGCTTTATATGCTAGTTTTATCAAATACATTATATTACATAACAGTTGCTAATGAATAAAAGATGATACTGTGAATGAAGTTTGTATAGTTAGCTTTTGACTTTTGTCTGAAGGGTAGCTGGTGTTTTCCTAAAGCCCAAGAGGCTGGGTTCAGATGCGGGCCTAGTCACAAACAGTGTGTACTTTACATATTCTCCCTATTCCTGGTGGGGTTTTCCCCAGGTATTGCAGTTTTCCTTGTACATACCAAAGTCATGTGTAGGGTCTGATGATGGAGTGGCATCTCATCCCAGGTTGGTTTTAAATCTGGGATGGGGTGCCAGCATCCTTGACTCTCCTTGAGACTCTAAAATCAGAATCTGAATAAGTTTTGACTCTCCACATATATTTGCATGACAAACATACACACAATAGGCAAGTACATACCTGAATTAAATACAAAACATGGAATGTAAACATATGATCACATAGTGCAAGTCAGCGTAGGAAATACTGAATGAATGCAGAATTTGCAAGACATTGGGAGAGGGGGAGGAGGGAGGGGGAGAGGCTTGGAGCCGAGCCCAGCCATTGGAAGTTGCATTAATCATTCATCAGGTTGATGGCCTCTTAAAAGAAACTGTACTTATATCTGCTTGTTCTGGCAGTTCAATTCATAATACCTGGTGGATAGGAGAAGTTCAGAGAGGCTGGATGTGAGGGGTTGGTGATGATTTTCTCTGCCTGTTTCATTTTCATTCCTGTCCTATAAGGTGAGAAGAATGGTGCCAGTGATTTTTCTTCAGACCTGACTATATGTTGTAGCCAGTTCTTGTCATATTTAGTTGCTAATTCAAAACCACACTGTGGTGGATAAGCTAGGAACAGACTCGAGAATTGCTGTGTTTCTAGAACTACAGTAAATCAGCAGCTCCTGTGGTAGATTGAACTCCCTCAGGTGTCGGTGGAAGTACATCTGTTACTGTACCTTTTTTATGATGGAGTGTACATTGGTCTTCCATTTCAAGTCCCGTAAGAGTGTGGATCCCAGAACCTTGAAGGCTTCCACAACTGATATTATTAAATATGGAGAGGACCTTGTTTCTCCTGAGGTCCACTGTTCTTTCCGCAGTTTTGAATTTGTTTGTCTCCAGATTGTTCTAACCTCAGCAAAGGGTCAGCTGCTCAACCTTCTGTTAGTATGAAGACCTGGCCCAATCCTGATGAGTCCAATGATGGTTTTTCCATTAGCATATTTGAGGATTTTGACAAGGAGTACTTGGAGGTGCAGTCATCAGTATAGAGAAAGAAGAGCAGTGGGGAGAGCACACATCCCAGGGGGCACCAGTCCTGATTGTACAGTAGCTACAGGTGAGTTTCCCCAATTTACCTGATTTTTCCTATTTGACAAGAAATTAGTAATTCACTGACAGGTGGAGTCAGGGACAGAAAGCTGGATGAGTTCAAAGTGGAGGAATTCTGTGTTGGTCACTGAGTTGTCAAGGTGTTGAGACATGTAGTACACACCCCTATTGCTCTGTTACTCACTAGACAAACTAATGGGAGACCAACAAGGGAGCACTGAGCTAACACCAGCATCTCAAAGTTTTTCATGACCACAAATGTCAAAGCAACAGGTCTGTCTTCATTCTGTTCTATTATGTGGGATTTATTTGGAATTGGTATGATTGTGGCTTGTTTGAACCAGAGGAGAACTTCACACTATGGTAATGATTTGATGATGATCCGGACTCACCAGTTGTGTACATTTTTAAATGAATAAAAGGATGTTTTAAAGACCCGTATGATAGACTGGCCTCCAGTTTTGGGACCTGTCCTCTGCCTGATGATTTTGTGGTTATGTGATAGAAGAAGATGGATCAAAAAATGGATGTTACTATCAAAATGTGTTGGGTGTTGGGCTTGTTCAGAGGTGACTGGAGAATAAATGTCATTAGTGTGGAGCCTGCTTGAATATAAAGATTGATCAAGAAACACAGCACTTGATCAAGTGTACTTTTAAAGCCATGGTCAGAGACTAGTGAGACGAGCACTGGTGTACTGATCAGAGTTTGGTAAACTAAAACAGCCAAATCAAAACTGTTAAAACATTATGTGAGCACCGGTCCATCCGTAAATGGCTTTATCTTTTGTTTTTCCTTTTTGAATGCTCAAAAATTTGTGATGTTGTTCCTTTATTTACACAACATTCAGATGCTAACTGGTACTTGGTGTAGGCTTAAAAGATAAAGGATGTCAAGGTTATTTTTTTCACATTAATTTGCCATAGAACATTGTATGCTTACGTGAAGCATTTTGTTATACATTTGAAAAATACCGTATCTGCTCTTGCAGTCTAAAATGGGCTCTAGTGGGCACCAGTCTAAATGTAAAAACAAAAACAGTAAAACATAATAAATGTGGCCATTTTCAAGCTAGGGATGTTTTTGAATTTTAATCCATGACTTGAGAAGCCTCTCACACAATAAAATTAAGTGTCTATGTGGATTTTGAAAGGACAAAAAGACAGTGAGATTCTGCCATTTTAAAAGAGGTCTTGCCGTTCTCTTCACCTCATTGCTGGTCTCTTTTCAGGCCCACACAATGTCTTCTGTAGCTCTTTTTGTGGACGCTGCGATTGCTGCTGTTCTTTCTAGGGAGCCAATTATTTATGGTAAGGTTTTTCTCAGAGTTAAACAAGAAGCTAGTTTACACCAGCAAAACAGCTGACTATGAAGAAGAAGAAGGACAATGTCATGCCGAACAACCTGAGACACGTGTGGCTGGGTGCTGTTTTACTTTCTTATTTAAACGCCAACTGAATCCACAATGGACCGTGTAAAGAGGAAAGTATCCCTGCCTCAGGAAAAAGTGAGCCATTGATCTGTGATAAAATGTGTGACTTCTGATTTCTGCTTGTTGTTATAAACAACTGAAATCGTAACCTTTGTCGCTTCAAAGTGGACATATTGCTTATGTTTTAAGACTTCTGTTTTCACGTTTAGGCCACTGGATCATTCTAAACTACGAGGATGATACAGTATTTTTAAAAGTGTACTAAATGCTACCTTGTGAAAGTATTCCTTGAAATACCATATCTGTCCTGTAAATAGCCATATGCTGTAACGTCACACATTGGGCAGCATATGGCTGATGTGCCAGCAACATGTAGCATCACAGCAACAAAAGAGTAGTGCCCATGAGAAACATGAAAAACAAAAACAACACAGAAAATGAAACTTTTTAAATTTAAAATTTAAATTGTGACAATTAAGCTGCGTTTAAGTGGTATTGTACAAAATGGAAATTTCTTGTGCTCTATGAGTTTGGAGATCCCAGTTGGAAAATTCAGAGAAAACAAGGGTCTCGAAATTCTCTGTGTTGATGTAATTCTGACCTTTCACCAAGTCTACATTTACAATAAGAAAACATAACCTTGTTAGTTTGAAATTACATTTTCATGATTAAATTGCATTTAGAGCATTTTAATGTCTCATTTGCTTTATATTTTTACCAAAAAATACAGTTTTATCTTCAATTGCTTATTTTTTTGGAAATCCAAGAAACAAATCAACAGTGACCTTGAGTTTCTCCCAAAGGCCTGACTGGAAACTTGCATAAACACACACAAGTGGGAAGGTGTAACATCTCAAAATGGAGATGTGAAAGCTCTGACAGCACATGAACACATCATTAGACTGCATGACGTCAGAGGACTTGAGACCCACTACACAGCTTGGTCAGGACAGGGCACCTTATTATAACCTTCCCTACTGGTTCAGAATACTACGCAAATTCCCAAAACTATATACACAAAACCCATCACCAAATTCTGCATTCTTGGAATGTTAAACACATAAGGAAAAATTCACTATTAGCTGAAAAAAGGTCCACACACAGAGACCTCGAAACTGAATAATTCAGTTAGCATTACACACAAAGCATGGTAGTTTACTCGTAAAGAGAGAGTTTGGAGTGTGAGCTGATTACAACATGTTGCAACACCCACCACACAATAGATTGGTCGGATTGGGACACAAGTGCCACCTCAGGACCACACTGGAACAGTTTGAGGTTTTTTATGGTGGCTGGAGTGCCGATCCTGCCATCAACCTCCAAGTTCTCC
The DNA here is from genome assembly GCF_016835505.1 of Polypterus senegalus. Taxonomy (NCBI): domain Eukaryota; kingdom Metazoa; phylum Chordata; class Cladistia; order Polypteriformes; family Polypteridae; genus Polypterus; species Polypterus senegalus. The sequence goes on along the minus strand of NC_053160.1, from coordinate 26,290,009 downwards.
CTGTAAGTTTGAGGACCTCCTTGCAGGACTGGATGCAGGTTAACGTCATCCCCAGGATGAAGCGATTACACATTAAGGGCCTTGCTCAAGGCCCCAATGGAGTAGAATTACTTCTGGTGTTTATGGGATTCAAACCAGCAACCTTCCGATTGCCAGCTTACATCACTATGAGGATTGGCTTCTTCCTTGTGCCTGATGCTACCCAGATAAGGTGTGGCCCACCCAATAAACGGATTAAGCCAGTTTAAAAAGCAGCGGACAGATCGTCCTTTTTCTTTTTTTAAACCCTCGCATGTATTCTGCTATAACTGTAGAATCACACATCTGTAACGAGTGTCACCCAGTTTTACTAAGAGACTGGCAACTCTTGAGATTTACAGATAATAGGACATGGGATTCTTTAAATCGGGCGGTGAGTAAACACAATGAAAGACATGGCAGCAATTTCAGGAAAAACAACAGTAACAATATAAAGTACACCAAGTAGAAAAAGTAACAATAGAATGTAAAAATATCAGGAAAGAAAACTTTTTTTTTTTGCACTCGTCCATACTCTAAAAGTCAGTTAAAAACATAAAAGTGGAAGATACAACCTTCAGTGGTGCGGAGTTCAGTTTGAATGATGTGTTTCCTCAATAATTACTCGTTCAGCTGTCCACGGATACACTCTGTTCGCTGGATGCTTGCTTTCCAAAAGATGTTTTGCCAAACTGTCAAATCCCTGTCAGCGTCTCTTCCTCGTTGAGTGAGTGTTCCTTCTTTTCACTTCTGGGCCCCTTGTGGTGCTACGATGACCTAGGCACGCCTCATTTTGCATCTGCTAGCTTCACTTGGTCCTTTCCTGAGTCTTCCCTCTTTCGCTGGACCCACAGCTGGCGTCTCTCTGGTGGACTTGTCTCTTCCTCCCTGGAGGTAAGTGTCGCCATCTGTGTACCTTGTGTCTTGCCAGCAAGAGTGCGAGTGGTCTTGGCAGTGTTCTCAGTGGACCGTTCCCTCAATTTATGCCATCCGAACACCACCCCCTGCCCAGATGTATATATCTGCTTCAGTCTCTGCCTAGATCAACATGACGATGGATTAGACAATGGGACGTGTCAGTTTCCTGGGCTTGACAAACAATATAAACACATGTTAAACAAAAAGTATTGTTGCCAGCTATCAAGGAGTACACATTTTGCTGATTAGAAGCCAGTGTCCCCAGACATGATCATTTTCAAGCCAGGTAAATACAAACATTTTCCAAGTTGTTGTATTTGTATTTATATTTAAACAGTTGAAACTTCAAATCAGGTGACTTTTTGGCAAAACAGGCAAATATCTATACACTGTAGACAGCCATCACAATAACCAGTAACAGGACATTTACCTTTTCACTTATCACCCCAGCAGTCTGATCTCCAAAGCAGGTGACTTGTTTACAGCAGACACATCAACAATGGCCCTATATTGATGGATTAAAGGCCAGAAGTCCACACGACCGTCATCATCAAGTCCTTCCATGAGAACCCTGAATACAACGAGGACTGACCATTTATGTTAGTAGAATGCCTTGAGGGGGCTGGATGGTCTTGTGGCCTCGGAACCCCTGCAGATTTTATTTTTTTCTCTCCTGGAGTTTTTTTTGTGTTTTTTCTGTCCTCCCTGGCCATCGGACCTTACTTTTATTCTATGTTTATTGGTGTTCTCTGATTTTAATTCTTACTTTGTCCTTTTTTCTTTTTCTTCATCATGTAAAGTACTTTGAGCTCCATTATTTGTATGAAAATGTGCTATTGAAATAAATGTTGTTGTTGTAACACATTATTCAGGAAATTTGCCTAAGAGAGAAAAAAAAAAGATCCCCCATTGTACAAAAATATTCCCCTCCGACACATCTCATCCTTAGAGGTATAACAACCAAAAAAGAAGATATTAGCGTATATTACTTAACCCTGATAGATGGTAATGATGACCAAGAAAAAGTTTTTATCTCATGTTCTCATGCATAATGGAGATAACAAACATTCTGATAAAATTTAAATCTATGCTTACCAGAGCTGGACAACAGCTGAACTTGCTGCAGCCGCTAACCCTTCATATTGTGTTGCTCCAACAGGCAACACAGTCTTAGCTCTCAGGAAAAGGGGTGAGCAAAACTACAGTCGGTAAATGTGGCATGGGCTGCAATGTTTAGTCATGTAATTTCGCAGGTTATCAGTGACTGCCATTGGTAAACCTGACAAAAAGTCATGTAATGTGACAATGGCATCACTAACACCCACAGAGCCTATGATGGAAGGACTCAACATTATATAGTCTCATGCTACAGCTCTGTGATGTCACACTGACCTCGTAAATTATCATGGGGCGCTGGGAAAAAGGTTTGACTAAGTCGGTCGTATGGCAAACATTCAGGGAAAATATAGCTAAGGATGTCGTCCACAAACCTACAAATTTGCTGCGATAAACACTTCACCGTATTTCATCAATCAGCACTAGTCATGACCAGCATCCAATGCTGCTGGCATACAAACCTGTGCTGGTTAAAGGCTACTTACAAAATGGATGGGTAGATAATATGAGGGTAATTCGAGCTACAGTTAGAAAATGGGATTTATCAGAAAACGGAATGAACCTTAACAAAACCTTGTAACCTGCTGGAATCCAGGCATTAAGTGCATTAAGAAGGGTGGAGATGACATTGGGAACTGACATTATCAGTTTAGTTAAGGTTCATTCCATTTTCTGATAAATTCCATTTTCTAACTTTAGCTTGACTCCCCCTTGTACACTAATTAAAAATGAGTCTGTAATAGGAGTACATGCCATTACTCTCCAGCACCCTAATAAACAGGAGTGCATTCAAAAATTAAAACTTCATTTTATTAAAGAGAAAACAGCCCTGGGGTATTCCTGTACCTGATTCCACAGCACATGTTTAGTGATGCCTGCATTACCTGAAAACAAAAAGTGAAAAACTTACACATTTATTTAATCTCCTGGTACATAAAAACAGGCTATAATATAATTCCAATAAACAACAATAAAACCTCTAAATAATATATGAATATATTAAAAACATAAAAGTAAATTCAAACAACAAACCAGAAAGTGGGACATGATACAACTGCTTCATGCAGAATTTATGTATGCATCCAACTGAACCTCTGGCGAAAAAAAAAATATAAAAATGCACTCTCTAATTTTTTTTTTAGTTTTTGCATTTACTAAAATATGTAAAACTAATTTCAATGTACTAAGTGAATCTGAGAATGTAAGGTTATGCAAAATTGTGACCCAGGAATTCAACTAAAAGTGTCTGTTCCACTCTCTTCCAGCAGATGGCGCTGCCTCTCTAGTTACGCTGCTCCCTTGTTGGTTTTAGTTCTGGACAGCACACAGCGGCAGAGAGTCTAATAAAACAAAACAGGTACGTCTTGTACTTTACATTTTGATTTTACCACATTCAAGTTATCAAAGCTAATGTGGATTGTATTAAACTAGCCAAACTATTTCCTAACAGCTATTGTTTATTTTTTCCATTGACTATACTCAAAGGAAGGAAATTTGTGGTGTGGTCCAAGGAGTCATAGACCTCCTTGTCTGGGCATCTCGTTATGCTGGCATGCACCGTAGACATTCTAGTTTTATAAATTATACAATAATTAGATCTCTGCACGAGATGATTTAGAGAGAATATATTAAAACACGGGCAGCACAGTGGCGCAGTGGGTAGCGCTCCTGCCTCGCAGTTAGGTGACCCGGGTACGCTTCCCGGGTCCTCCCTGCGTGGAGTTTGCATGTTCTTCCCATGTCTGTGTGGGTTTCCTCCCACAGTCCAAAGACATGCAGGTTAGGAGCATTGGTGATCCTAAATTGTCCCAAGTGTGTGCTTGGTGTGAAGGTGTGTGTGTGTGCGTGCCCTGTGGTGGGCTGGCGGCCTGCCCAGGGTTTGTTTCCTGCCTTGCACCCTGTGTTGGCTGGGATTGGCTCCAGTAGACCCCCGTGACCATGTAGTTAGGATATAACGGGATGGATTATGGATGGGATGGATACTAAAACACTAAAGTAGGCTTTGAAACTTTATGTACTTTCATTTGCCTTTATTGAAAATAAGCCTAAATGCTAATCAATAAATAAGGGGCAGGAGGGGCCAGTTGGTTCTTCATGTGCATTCATAAGTTAGAGAGGTGCCAGTCTTGAGACCAGCTGACTCCTTCAGTGGTTACCAGAAGAGTTTTAGGGCTGTTCACATTAGTAGCCATCTTCACAAATCTATCATGAGACCCCAGAAACTAAACACCATTCAAAAAGACTGCTGGCTGGTCACGTCGAATGCCCAGAGCTCTGACAATGAGGACAGTGTGCCAGCTAAGAAGAGCAAATAAAACAACATAAATCATGGAAGAGCATCTGGCTCAGAATGATGAAAGAAGGAGGGGGGCTTCACTAGTCATATTGTGACACTCACACCCCAAAGAAGTTTACGGTAAAACATGCACAACTAGCCACACAGGAACATGGCAATATGTGATCTGTCCACTGAGTGTTTATAATTTATTTTTTAAAGAAATCTACAACAATTAATTCAAATAATAAAAAAGCAAACAATGCACCTTTTATTGGAATTTGGTTTAGCTCATCATTTCTATTTAAGTAAAGGTTGGATGTGTAATGCATGCGCCGAAAATTAAAATGTAGATAATGGAAATATTGTAATGTCAGCACACCAAACCTTTTATTATACTCGTATTTTTTTGTACTTAGTCTCATTGTCCTGTTGGATGGTGAACCTTCATCCCATTTTGAGGTCCAGAGCGCCTTGAGCAGGTTTTTTACTTAGAATATCTCTGTAGTTTGCTCCATCTACTGAGATGCCGCAAACCTACAAGCTCTAAACACTTATATGCTAAATCTGAATCTTAACACATGACTCATAAGTCCCAAAATACATTAATGTGGCATCCATATGTTGTGTTAAGGATCAGCCTTTCAGAACAATAATATTATCAACCTGTAACAGCGCACTGCATGATAACGTACATTGAATACACTTGACTTGAGTGTTCCTAGCTTTCCTCCTCTTTCTCTGTATGTTTAGCATTTGTTTGCTCAGAGGTTGATGCGTTTGCTCCTTCCTGAGCAGCTCTTCTTTTCTCCACCCTAGAGGCCTGCTTCTTCTCTTCTGTCGTTGGCATCTTTTTGCGTGAAACGTGATTAAGTCAGTGTTTGTGTTGCAATTACTTAGTATGTTTTTTTATTAATTTTTCACTTAAGCTGGCACTTAAGTCTTCAATCTGCGTCAAGAATGATTTAAGATATGAAGAGGTAGGGGAAGTGACGGCGAAAGTGGTAGGGAATGAGACCGGCGCCGTACACATGGCTCGCACGGCTGCCCTGCTGCTGAGTTGAATCAACAATAAAATAAAAATAAAAAAAGGAATAACCTTGGAGGTCAATCATCACCCCGCAAGCAGATAGTAGACGTCACGTAATATATGTGTACCAAACTTCAGGTCAATAGGTCAAACGGCTTGTGAGCTCCAGGTGATTTAAAATCGCGGACAGACAAACGAACAGCCGCGGTAGCGTATTATATAGAAAGATCCTACCAGTTCCTGCAAAGTTAGTGTTTCAGTGCACATTTGATTCCCAACAGTTCTCAAATGAGCACTTCTTGTTGAATTTTAGGTCCTTCCATATTATCACTGATCTTAGGACGACTTCCCAAATCCAACCACTGATTCTTTCACTCCTATTCAGTTAGTTATTCCTCTTGGACTGGGTCACCTCTCTGTCAATTCCTTTTTAACCCCCTTGCCTTGTGGTTCATGATTGAAAAAGCAAGGGGTTGAGCTGGGACTTGTGGGTTTTAAAATTATGGCAAAAGGGCAAAATCAGATCTCGTTTTTGGGAACCTGTGCCCCACAGCTGCAGAGCAAATTAGCAGGTAAGGCATTGCCACTTGAAAGGTAGAGAAATAAAACAATGATGAAGTGTTGGGGCACCAGAAGGCAGACAAAAACACTGACAATCATCGACAGGCCTGAACCATACACTGTAAAGGGTGTGGTGGTGGTGGTGGTGACTCATTTAAGGTGACCCTGAAGTAAGAAGTGGGTTCAGCTGACTAAAACCATAAGTGACGTCACTGTGTCTTTACACCATCGATCGTCTGTTTTGAAAGCAAAAGAACAGGAGAGCCATTAGGTGACAGTGCCAACCCTCGACTCGGCATGGAATTAGCAGCAGATACTCCCTGAAGTATCTTGTGTGTGACACACTATACAGGTAAACCAAATGAAGTGACATTCTAGGACGACGACATCATTTGCAGAGACGAACACAAGAAGATAATATGTGGCGCCACTCCAAACTCTTCCTGCTTCAGACTTGCACTGTGTTATGCATTGCTGCCTCACATGTCTGTGTTCCCGGGTTCAGTATCTTGACGAGGATCCCGTTTTTCCTGTGTCCACGTGGAGTTTTTCTAGGTACTCGGCTTTCTTCCTGCCTTCCAAAGATGTGCAGATTAGGTTGACTTGTGGCTCTTAACTGGGACAATGTGACCGAGTGTCCTCTGCAATGAGTTAGTACCCTGTTTGGCGCCGGTTTCTCCTTTCTAACTGCTGCTGTGATGTTCTGTAATGGAAGAACTGAGCTCAGAAAACTGGACTGAAGATCTTTAATTTTTTTTTTTACTTTTTCGGATTCCTCTCTTTTTAAATATAACACCATAAAACACCATAAAAACTGACTTCACTTTGAAAAACTGCCGCCAGCTGACCTAAGCTAGTATCCCACTATTCCAGATTCTGGTAAACGCATTACAGTGAGGTGCTGAATACAACAGCCATCGAGGGAAGCTTAGTGCGTCTGAGATTTGGGATGCAATAAATATCAGAACTAATGGCCCTCGAGGGAAACGCTGCTCAAGGACACACAAAGAATGCTCTGAAAAGGCAGACGCCATGCAAAACCGCCTCTGCTCCAAGCAGTTTCAAGAACTGAGTGGACTTCTGCGAACAGACGACAAATATTATTTGTGTAGAAAAAGATGAAGAAAGGTGAAGAAGGCACTAATGAGGACTTGACAAAAACAGAATTCTCAAACATCAGCTGATATTTGTGAAACTCATACTGAGAAAGACAAAATGAGAAAAACACAAGACATTCAAAAAATAATTGGCTTCAAGACTAATGGGCCTTCAGAAACTCAAATGGTGTAAGGCTCATCATAACATCCTCCAATACGGACTTGATGGAAGCTAAGCCAATCCCAGCCATATCCTATCTCCGGCCTTTTGTCTTGTCTACCTGTATTTCCCCAGGCTGTCTTCCTGGAAGAGGAAAGGGTGCTCATCCTTCCAAAACTAGTCCTCCAGAGGCCAGTAAGTGTCACCTGTACAACTAAACGCATCCTTCTGATATCACAGATAGAGTATCAAAGCTTTGAAACTCAGTGAGGGAGCAGATTATAGCAAAGCACTCGGTGTTTACGGTTACCTCCAGATCAATGGAGAGCCTCCAGCCACCCACCCACAGCAACACTTAAGAAACGTTCTTATCTGATCTAGTAGGGACAGCAGCCACACCATATGCACTTCAGAAGAGATCATCCACCTGAAGCTAAACATGTTCAGGCCCAACCAGTACTTGGATGGGAGACCATCTAGGAAAAGCTTGGGTTGCTGCTGGACAAGGTATTGGTGAGGCCAGCAGGGGTGCCTACTCTGTGGTCTGATTGTGGATCTTAATGTCACAGTGCAGTGACAGGGACACCGTGCTGTAAAAATGGTGCCGTCCTTTGGATCAGACGTAAAACCGAGGTCCTGTCTCTCTAGTCATAAAAGATCTCTGGACATCCTTCATAAAGTGTGGAGTGTATCCCAATGTTCTGGCTAAATTGCCCACCGTGGCCTGGTCATTCTGGGCCCCTAATCATCCCCTATTTCTGAAAGGCTAGCTATACCACTTAACAGCTAATGTGTGGTGAACATCCTGCCACAAAATGGCTACCATTGCATCATCCAGGTGGGTGTTGCACATTAGTGGTGGTTTAAATGGCTCCCCATTGCCTGTGTAAAGCGCTTTGAATACCTTGAAAAGCACCATATAAATGTAAGGAATTATTAATTATTATTATAAATGAGCCCAAGCAACAACTGGCTCATTCAGCTTCTGTGACAGGTTAAACATTTTAAAATTAGGATATTGTTAGACATTAATGATAAAAAAAAAATTACCAACCTATATGCTAGCTATTACTTCCCATTACAGCTGACGATATCCACCAGTCTATTTGCCTTTTCACGTGAGTCCATGTTTTTAGGGCAGGTACTGTGCCTGTATATCCTTGGTCAATGTCCATACCCTTGTCTTTTTATTCTGAATTTAGAACTAAATGAAGAGAGAGCACTTTCATCTGCAAGAAGCGGGAGGGCAAGATAAATATTTAATTTAGAGGAGGATTTCACAAGTCGCAGACAGACTACTGGTAGGCTTGTAGATGTATTCATACTATAGGGTGTTCCAGATCTAATTATGCAATTTTCATTACGCTATAACTTATTAAGTTTATTGCATAGAAAATCTCCCGAAAAATCCCAGACCATTGAGAAGTGTGTGAACTGACGACATGAAGAATCGTCTTTGTGCCAAACTGGAATTGTCTCCGCATAAATCAAAGTCATCCAGACGATCTGGATCTGCATAATTAGATCTGGACCACCCTGTAGAATAAGTCAATGAAGTGAACGAGAAAGTTAAAACATGACGAAAATTGGACAAAGTACAGAATGGGTCACCAAATGGGTGGCTCAAAACCTTAATCTGAATTTTACAATACTGTGGTGGGTTGGCACCCTGCCCAGGATTGGTTCCTGCCTTGTGCCCTGTGTTGGCTGGGATTGGCTCCAGCAGACCCCCGTGACCCTGTATCTGGATTCAGCGGGTTAGAAAATGGTTGGATGGATGGATGAATTTTACAATAAGGTCCCAAGTGTGAGACAAACTTGAACTACATGACACAGGAGAAAAATAAGAAAAAGTGTTAGTAAAAGAGTCATTTAAAGAGGCTCCTTGGGCAAAAAGATTGTCAGGTGATAACATGGAAATGTGGATTGCAACAAATATACTTGCTGTGATTTATGTTTTAAATAGTTATTCACACATAATGTATACATTATTTTTTTGCCAGTTTTATATATTCACACATAGACTGAGCTGCCTTTTACTGAACATGTTTATGTATTTTAACATATACAAGCATATCAGCAGCTGATATGGGAACAGACTGTATGCAAGTGTGCCGTTTTAAATTTTCATATGTCGTTATAATGATGAAGCATATATTAGGAAAACCTTCTTGTATTCTACAGCAATACAATACATACAATGTAATTTATTTTTTGTATTGCCCAAAATCACACACAAAGTGCTGCAATGGGCTTTAACAGGCCCTGCCTCTTGACAGCCCCAGCCTTGACTCTCTAAGAAGACAAGGAAAAACTCCTTGTAGGGAAAAAAGGGAAGAAACTTCGGGAAAAGCAGTTCAAACGGAGACCCCCTTCCAGGTAGGTTGGGCGTGCAGTGGGTGTCAAAGAGAAGAGGGTCAATACAATACAATACACAGAACAGAACAAATCCACAATCCAGTATAAAAGAAAAATTTTAGAAATACAGAGTGGAATTTAACAGGAGATGATATTACATAATATGATTATGATTTGTTTATGGTCCTGGAGACCTCAGCCATCAAGCTGCTTGCCCCATTTGGCCATTCTGCGGGATTTAAAAGCTGAGACTGAAGGGGCATCTCTTATAGTAGCAGGCAGACCAGTCCACAGTTTAGGGGCCCTCTAACTAAAAGCTCGACCTTCCACTGTTATTTTATTAATCCTTGGAATCATAAGCAGACCGGCATCTTGAGATCTTAATGTGTGCTCAGGTTTGTAAGTCATGATAAGTTCAGACAAGTAAGCTGGACCTTGGCCATTTAATGCTTTATATGTTAAAAGGAGGAAATCTGCCCTAAACTTAAGTCAATGTAAGGATTTAAGAACTGGAGTTATGTGTTCATATTTTCTTGTTCTTGTAATAATTTTTGCAGCAGCATGTTGGATTAACTCAGTGCTTCTCAAATAGTGGGGCGCGCCCCCCCCGGCTCCGTTTGACCTCGGGGAACATGCTTTTTTATACTTGTACTTGTACTTATAACAATTTTATAGACAAATGATACTATTTATAGTCGCGTGGGGGGCACGAGATGTTTTCTTCTTCCTAGGGGGGGCATGACAGGAAATAATTGAGAAGCACTGGATTAACTGGAGGCTGTATAAAGAACAGTTTGAACATCCAGTGAACACAGCATTGCAGTAGTCAATCCTACTAGAAATAAATGAACGAATTAATTTCTTAGAATCCTGCTTATTTAGAAAGCACCTTAATTTCCCAACATTTTTAAGATGGAAGAAACATGATTTGGACAACTTTGTAATATGTGCTTTAAATGACATGCTAGAGTCAAAGATAACTCCTAGATTGCGGGCTGATTCACACAGCAGATTCCCACCATAATTGTTTGGCTAATAGATTTGTTTGCTTTGCTCACCACATGACCAGTCACAAGAGGAACTTAAGGCTGGCTAACTTGATACCTTATCTAGTTTCACACCTTAACCACAGGTGGAGCTTGCTAAGGCCAACAGACACATTCTGCTCTCTCTCCAGGCCACAAGTTGATCATCGATTGGTAGAAGGTTTGAGAACATATTGTACGTCATGCATGATCAGGTTTGCCTCAAAGGTACAAGGCAGGCACATGGCAAGTGTGGTGGCTCCTAAACTATGACACCACATTGGTCCAAGGGGTAAAGTTGGAAAGCACAAGGCCAACATAAATATACAGCCCACTTGCACCTTAGGGTCTCTATTTTCTTCCATTGACCCGTCAGTTCAGAATCACAACGCAAGATTGAAAGAGCCACCTGATATTTAGACCAAGGGTCCCCAGCTCCGGTCCTGGTGGGCTGCAGTAGCTGCAGCTTATCATTCTAACCGTTTTCCTAATCAGTGATTAGTTTTCGGTGCTAATTAACTCCTTTTCCCTTCATTTATATAGCCCTGTTTTTATGAATTCAGTCTTCTGAATTGATTTGTTTCTTCATTAAATGGCAGCCAAACAGAAATGAGACCTGAAACGAGCCAACAGATGGTCTGCTACATCGCAGCTTCAACCTCCAACCAATTGAAAATCATGACTTGCTGCTGCTCTCATTCTGCCATATCAAAAGGTTAGCTTTCTATCTTTCCTTAAACCACCGTCAAGATGTTTTGGTGACATGGTCAGATCAACATGACTGAGACCTTCACCTTTCTTTATTTTCAGGTAAGCTGGTCGTGTGGTGGCTCATTTTGTGTCTCATTATTGTTTGGCTGCTCGTTAAGGAAAAAGAAACAACTGAGGGGTCTGAGTCACGTCAATTAAAACGAAGGCAAAACAAGTTAGTTAGCAGCAAAAACGGTTCACTAATTAAGAAGATGGTTAGAATGAAAACCTGCAGCCACTGCGGCCCTCTAGGAGTGGAGCTGGACACCCCTAATCTAGACACACTGCATGCTTAGACTCCTAGAAGGAGGAGCTGCTGCTATCCATCCTGGTTATACGATTATCCATTGGCTTTGCCTCTGTTTCTGGCACATTAACAACTGTAGTTTAGAGAAAATTATTTATATTTATTTGCTTAGCAGACGCTTTTATGCAAAGCGACTTACAAAGAGGTTACCATAACCGAGTAAACATCAGACTAGGGGACTGTTTAGGAGCAAGTGTTAAAGAACAAAGTTACCAAATCAATCATCACAAGTGAAGAATTCAGAACAAAATGCAGGCAAGTTCCAAATCCTGCTAATATCGGTTAGACAGAAACTGACCAAACAAGAGAGCCTTCACACACTTTGTAAACACATTGCGGAAGTAAGAATTTTGAATGGAGGTGGGCAGCTCATTCCACCAGCTGAGGGCCTGGACATGACAAGAGTCTGGATTGACATTTGATGCCATACAGAGGTTGCATCAGCAGACACCTTTCATCAGCAGACCAGAGTGGTTGAGATAAAGCAGAGGATCTCACAGTTGTCTCATTAAGTATAAGTGCTGACCCATTGACTACTCTGTAGGCAAACATCAAGGATCTGAACTTAATGTGTCCCACTACAAGGAGCCAATGCGGTGATCTGAAAAGAGGAGCGACATATGCCCACCTTGGCTGGTTGAACACCAGACGTGCCACTGCATTTTGATTCATTTGCTGTGGTTTGATGAGACATGTCAGTGTTCTTGCCAGCAGAGAGTTGCAGTAGTCCATACGTAACAAGATCAAAGAATGAACTGGACGTTGTGCTACATTGTCTGTTAGATACTGTCACGCTTGGGTCACAGATTTGCACAGAGACACAGAAGGTCGTAGAAAAAAAGAAGGATTTTTATTCAGACACCGCAAACACATGAGCTTAAACGTGCTCCATGACAAGTCAGATATAACAGTTCCGCTAGGAGCAGAGAGAGATAAAAGCAAACAATCAATTCCCAAACCGACAGGCGCTGCGCAAGGCTTATAAGTCGGCGGAGTACCGCGAGGCTTGTATTACGCGTTATAGTGCAAGGATAAGGAGCAATGTGTAGTCAGTGTTTCAGGGTTTGTGGTTTTCCCAGGGGCGTCTGTCTCTATTTGGGGTGCGATCAGCCCTCCAGCTCACACCCTCCCCCTCAGCTTTATTCACATTCCTGTGAATCAAGCGACTCTCTGTACTAGGTTCATTTAGTCGTGATAATACATCTGCGTTGACGTGTTCAGAACCTGGTCGGTGCTTTACTGTGAAACTGTAAGGTTGTAAACCCAGAAACCATCTCATTAGACGAGAGTTTGTATCTTTCTGTCGGTACAACCACTGGAGTGGAGCATGATCAGTTACCAAAGTGAAGTTTCGTCCCCACAAGTAATAGCGAAGCGCTTCCACAGCCCACTTAATTGCCAAGCATTCTTTCTCAATTGTAGAATAATTGCGTTCCCTAGGAAGTAATTTCCTACTCAAATATGTGATTGGATGTTCTTCTCCATCAAAAATTTGTGACAGGACTGCCCACACCAAATGCACTTGCGTCTGTTTGCAAGATAAAATCTTTTGTGAAATCCGGGTTCCTTAGAACCGGGTAAGAAGACAATGCTTTTTTTAAATCGTTGAAAGACGTTCGCAATTTTCTGTCCACAGGACAGGTCGGTTTTTCTGCCTCTAGTAAGTTCTGTAAGAGGAGCAGCTCTATGTGCAAAATTTGGAATGAATTTTCTGTAGTAACCAGCGAGTCCCAGAAAGGCGTACTTGTTTCTGTGTCTCAGGTCTCGGGTAAACAAGCATTTCTTCTATTTTCCTTAATTGTGGCCTAAGTAAACCCTTGCCCATAGAATAGCCTAAGTAATGAGTCTCGGACATGCCTAGTTTACATTTCTTAGGGTTAGCAGTAAGGCCAGCGTGTCTCAAGCTTTCAAGAACGGCTTGAAGCCGCTCTAAGTGTGTTTTCCAATCATTGCTAAAAATCACGACATCGTCAAGATATGCCCCAGCATATTCAGAGTGAGGACGTAGGATCTGATCCATCATACGCTGAAAAGTTAGAGGTGCCCCGTGAAGACCAAACGGAGTCTTGTAAATTCATAGAGTCCGTCAGGAGTCGCAAATGCCGTTTTCTCACAACTGCTAGCCTCTAAAGGCACCTGCCAATAGCCTTCGTGAGATCTAGCGTGGAGATATAGCTCGCCTGACCCAGTTTTTCCAACAGTTCATCGACACGGGGCATGGGATAAGCATCGAATTTAGAGACCTTATTCAAGCGTCTGAAATCGATACAGAACCGAACCGAACCGTCTTGCTTTGGGACTAATACGACTGGGCTGCACCAGTCACTTTTACTTTCACGAATTACACCCAGTGTCAGCATCTTTTTTACCTCTTGCACAATATTTCGCGCTTCCGGTATCCGGAACGGCCGCATCTGTACGCGAACATCAGGTGCAGTGGTAATTTTATGTTTTGTAATGTTAGTCTTGCCTGGTAAATCTGAAAAGACATCAGTGTTCCGTTCTATCAAAGATAACAGTTCTGTCTTTTGCGTGTCAGTAAGATCGTTACCAATGGTAACATCGGACTGAGAAACAGCAGCCAAGGAAGTGTTAACCTCTTGTCGGTCGTGCCATTCCTTCAAGAGGTTAATGTGTAAAATCTGGAATGGTTTGCGCCGCCGGTATTCTAACCTTGTAATTTACTGGACTCATACGCTCCTCAATAATGGCGGGCCCTGCCATTTAGCTAAGAATTTGTGTGGATCCGAGGGAACCAGTACCAAAACACGATCGCCAGGTTTGAACTCACGGAGCTTGCTGCGCCTATCGTAAAGACGCTTCTGAGTTTCCTGTTCTCGTTGTTGGTGTTCCACAGCAATAGAGGAAAGCATAGAAATTCTGTCTTGCAACGAAATTAGTCGATCTGCAAAGCTTGGACCCTTAGCTGCTCTCTCGTTTCCTATCCATTCCTCACGTACCACATCCAGGATGCCTCGCGGCCGCCTGCCGAATAACAACTCGAAGGGACTCAAGCCAGTGGACGCCTGTGGTGATTCTCGCGCGTACAAAACAAACGGTAGGACAGTGTTCCATGTTGTGGGATCATTATGAGCAACTCGCCTGATCATCTGTTTCAATGTTTTGTTAAATCGCCGGTTAAACCATTCGTTTGAGGATGGTAAACAGTAGTACTCAATTTCTTAATAGCAAAGCTGTCACACAATTGTTTCATCACGCGAGAAGTGAAAGGTGTGCCCTGATCAGTTAAGATTTCTCTAGGGATACCAATACGAGTAAAAGTTTCACATAGTGCTTTAGCTACAGCCGAAGAGTTGGCCTTTTTCAGCAGATCATTTCTGGATATCGTGTCGCATAATCAACCAACACCAGCAAATATTGGTACCCATCCTTAGTCTTAGGTAATGGTCCCACAATATCTAATCCCACACGCTGAAAGGGAACTTCCAATATGGGCATAGGACAAAGGGGAGCCCGAGGAGGCTTATAAGCAGAGACGATCTGGCAGTCTGGACATGAAGTACAAAATCGTTCAACATCTTTTCCCATATTAAGCCAATAAAATCGTTTTGATAACCAGTCTCTAGTTTTGTCGGCACCGAGGTGCCCAAGATGTGTGAATGTGCCAGATGCAAAACAGTTTCCCTATGTGCTTCAGGTACCACCAGTTGTTCAATAAATTCCCCCTCCAAATGATCTGAGATCACTCTGAAAAGGCAACCGTCCTTTTCTATAAAGTGTGGGGTTTTCACACCCCCGGAATTACGCTCTTGGTAATAAGAGTCAATAGCAGGGCGAGCCTGTTTAAATGCATATTCTAATGAGCTATCAGTATGCTGCAAACGCACAAAATCTGATTGTTCGTTAACACTCGGTTTGTGTTCGAGGCGTTTGCAATCTGGGAAGATGTAGAAGGAGCAGCCCATTCTGGAAGATTGTCGGGGGTGACCTCCTCCGTCTCGCTGGAGAGATCGGGTTCAATATCTAAGTTGGGCTCTAGATTTTCCCGGCCGCTACCAGTTCTTCGTCTTGGATTTCTTCTTCTTCTCCCCCCCCACCAAGTTCATTAGTGGACTGGACTACTGGTCCCTTACATTTATTAATCAGTTTCGAAAAAGGGCATTTCTCCGTCCTATGAGTAATGGCCAAGGGCACGAGTCCGAAACGGCAGACCAAACCTTAAAGTGGCGCCCCCTATAAGTTAAAGGAAGAAGTAAAGTCTGATAATCTTTAACATCACCATGTACACAGCGTATTTTACAGTCTCACAGTCTCTAAGGCATTGTTCATTAAGACAGTCTCGTCTCACAATACAAAGGTCACTTCCCGAATCTAACAATGCTGAGATTTCTTTGTGTCCCAATTTCACCGGGATCAACAAGCCATCTTTTCCATCCGGACATGTAATAGTTGAGCAACAAATCTCGGCCAGTCCAATCCCATTGAATGAGCTGGAGACAAGCGACAATCTCTTGCCAAATGGCGAGCTGATCACATCGGAAACATCTACGGTCGGCTCCGTTTCGAAATATCCTCTGCGGCGTCCACGTCGCCGTGCTCTGTAGCCTCCACGGTCTTGTCGACCCGCTGTTGCCGCTGTCTCCCCAGAAACAGGCGTCCCATCTACGACTGGATTTCCCGGGGTCCTACCTGACCCCATTAGATTTTCAGGTCCTGCAGCTTGTCGATCGAGCGGCGAGAATGTCCTGGGCGTTCGTTCACAGGTTGCGAAGCAGCACGAAATCCACCGCTCTTTCTCCAAGTGGACTGTGAACCCTCTAATCGTCTGGACATAATCGTTAATGATTTAATATCATGGCGTAGAAATTCATCTCGAAGAACTTCAGGTATGCCGGCCAGTAATATATTCACGACAACTGTTTCCATTACGTCTCCTTCAAACCAACAGTGCACTTTATGTATCAAATCTTGAATTTGCGCACGGATTGGGTCATCCATGTTTAGTTTCCAGTCTTTAAGTGCAAATGTTTTAGACTTCTGAAATAAGTCTTGGGCATCCATCTGTGCAACCACTCCTGGTACCACTTGTCACGCTTGGGTCACAGATTTGCACAGAGACACAGAAGGTCGTAGAAAAAAAAGAAGGATTTTTATTCAGACACCGCAAACACATGAGCTTAAACGTGCTCCATGACAAGTCAGATATAACAGTTCCGCTAGGAGCAGAGAGAGATAAAAGCAAACAATCAATTCCCAAACTGACAGGCGCTGCGCAAGGCTTATAAGTCGGGAGTACGCGAGGCTTGTATTACGCGTTATAGTGCAAGGATAAGGAGCAATGTGTAGTCAGTGTTTCAGGGTTTGTGGTTTTCCCAGGGGCGTTTGTCTCTATTTGGGGTGCGATCAGCCCTCCAGCTCACAATACGGTCTGATCTTGCGGATGTTCTATAGAGTGAATCTACAAGACCGAGAGACTGCTGCAACTTGGTTAATGAAGGGCAGCTGGTCATCGATCTCCAGCCCAAAACTGTGTACCAACTTGGAAGGTGTTAGCAATAAAGAACCAAAGCTTATCAGAGATTTTGTAACAAGAAGGTCCATCTTTGCCAGATTGAGATGGTGCTCCTTCATCCAGGTTGCAATATTAGTGTGACATGCAGACATTACGGTTGTTACTGTGTACTCCTCTGGACAGGTACAGCTGCAAATCACTGGCATAGAATTCTTAACAGAAACCACTGGACTGGATGATGGGGCCTAATAATGAAGTGTATAGAGAGAAGAGGACAAGGCGCCGATCCTTAGGGAGCCCCGTTCTTGCCAGGTACACGCTTGACAGCTTTCTTTGCCATGACAAATCGTTGGAGTTGAACTAATCTGAGGGCAGTCCCAGCGATACCAAGGTCAGAGATGGGGGAAAGGAGGATGTGATTGTTGATCATGTTTGAACCTGCTTCTCTGCTTTGCCTTGAACTCCTTCTAATAAACCATCTGGGGTCTAGAGATAATAAAACCATAGATGCAGTCATCCTGACGGTATAACACCAAGTGGAGCTGCAGACTGTGATAGGCTGATAAGTGTGACTTAACAGAGCAGGAGGCAGAGGTTTGGAGATATTCAAGTCTGCATAGAAAGTCCGAAGGTGAGGAGAGGGTCACCAAGGGCTGTTATATGAGCTATGAGCCGAAGCCTCTTTTACATGTAAGCTGCCAGAGACAAACTTCAAGACAAGCTGAAGAAGGTTAGGAGAGTATGGTCAGCTATCTTTTAAGTGAAGTGTAGGTGTGATAAAAATACCAGCCTCTCCTACAATAAAAGCCACTTGGGTCGACTGAGTTAAAATAACCCTCATGCCGCTAGTCAAATGGCCTTTGCCATTATCCATTCTGTTTTAATAATTTCTGTTAAACAACGCTGATTCCAAAAAAGCACATTCATCATACTGTGATCTCAAGAAGAATTAACTTCAGAAGACCGCAAATGTTTCTTTTTCTGCTGATGCCACACAAGGCTGATCAATTGGAGCTTTCATGAAAAGCCAATATGGTGCTCCACAGATCGTGACATCGGCCTCATTGTGGCCGTGCTGGTCCTTTAAAATGTTTTCATCCAGGAAATCTCATTAGACCATAGTCACTAGTATGATGGATCATTTGCTGAGATTAGCTGAAATTGTGTTCTCTCTAGCCCATTTCTTTTCGTTTACATTATGAATCCACATAAAAATGGGCGCTCTGTCCAGAATGAAAACCAGGTGCCTGCCTCACACTCATGAGCTTCACTTGGAGCTTCTTGGATTACCATTTTGAGGCTCAGTCACAGCAGGGCTGTTCTAGATGAAAGGGTCAATAAATTGCTAATAACCTCATTAGAAGTGTGCCAGGCACTAAACAAATGCTCCTCTTATTTACTTTACTCATAAAGTGGTTTCCAGGGATGGAGACAGACGGGCTTCACTTAAATCCATTTGTTAGTGGGATTCTAAATCAGCACATTTCACCAGGGCTCAGCTAACACATGTTCCTGAAAAAGTGAAATCTGAGTCATTGCAAGAAAACAAAAGTTGCTTTATAAGTTAGATGTAAGGAGTAAAGCCTACAATATTGCGGTGGCATGATGGCTCAGTGGTAGTGCTGCTGCCTCACAGTAAGGAGGTCAGGATTATCGTCTTCATATGTCCTCCCTGCATGCAGTTTGCATGTTCTCCCTGTGTCTGTATGGGTTTTTGCCTGCAACTCAAAGGCTTACAGGTTAGATCGATGGGTGAAGCTGAATTAGCCCTACTGTGTGTGTCTAAAGTGTGTTCACCCCATGATGGACTGGTGCCCTGCCCATAGATGGTTCCTGCCTTATGCCCTTTGCTTGCTGGGACAGGCTCCAGTGACCCTACTCAGATTAGGTGGGCTTAGAAAATGGTATGTCATACAGTATTTAGTGAGGAATCCATTTTTCATTTATAAAAAGTGGCCACCACATGAATGTGGTGAAAGCCTCTTTTAGTTTTCATATACTTTAGAAATAACATATGAAAATATCCATCCATCACCTCTGCTTGCTTTGTCCAAATCAGAGAGACAGAGGCAGGAACCCCCACCAGAACAGGCCACCAGTGCAATTCAGGGTCATCGATGAACCTAACATGTATGTCTATGGCATTCAGGCATACATGATGACTCTACACACAGTAACCAGATACCCAGGGCTGAGTGAGGCAGCATCCCAGACCACTCCGTACCCATTAATCACATTATAACATATTATTTTTAATGTTCATTATTAATTCATTTTGAGCTACCGTATTTATGCGTGTACCACACGCACATTTTTTCCCGAAAATTAGCATTAGAAAATCAGGTGCGCGTCATACACAAGGAAATGTAATTCTGTAAGGTTTACTTCTTTTGCTTGGGCTCGCTCGCTCTCTCTCTCTCTCTCTCTCGCTCTACTGTGCGCTCTCTCTCTGAATGCTTCCTAGACAATTACAATGTGCGTTGTACATGGGGCAAAACGATTTTTGCGATTTTCTTTGTAAAAATTAGGGTGCGTGTCTTACATGAGGGCGCGTGGTACACAAGTAAAAATGGTATATTGTGTTCACAAGAATTACTTGAACGGAGGAGAAAAAAATGTTAAAAAAAAAAAGCTATAGCTCAAGAAAGTTCAACATGTACTGTATATCCTTGATGTGTACATATTCATTCAACAGGACTCAAAAAGTATTACCAAAATAGGGCAAGAGCAAAATAATCAGCAACATTATGCACTTTCCTTAAAAGGCAGACCTAAAAGCAAACAAATCCAAAAACACAAAATCAGTAACATTAGCTTGAAATGAAGGCAGGGGACAAAGCCAGTAAATCCACCAAAGAAAGAATCACAAATCCAAATCAGAAATCACAAAGAGAAGCAATGCTGAAGCACTCATTTAACTTGTTGCTTCCTTAGATGCAGTGTTAAGAGGCCTCACCCCCTTAGGCTCCACAAACGGGCTACAAGCAACATAACCTAAAGAACTAGACACCACAAAGCCAACATTGTTATGTGTAAGCTAGGGTTCCACCCTGCTTAAATTTTAATTTCTTTTTATGTCTATTTAATCACTGAATTATTATTGTTTATGTTATTATTGTTATTTATGTTTCTTCTTTATGTAATTATTTGATTTCTATGTATGGATCAATGTTTCTATCATGACTGACATGACTGTCTCTTGGGTTTTGTGGGTGGTTCCCCAAGAGGCAGGGCACCTGTCAATCACCACGGAGGAACTGCTCCCAGTGCTATAAAGGCTCATGGGAATTGCAGTTCCTCTGCAGTAACACTTCTGTACACTCTCACTTTTGATATTTTAGATTGTTTCTGGTTTTTTGACATTTTTGCTCTGCTTAAGGAATTAGATTTTTGTTTAGTGTTTTCGGACTTGGTAACTTTGGATTTGCCTTTTTGCCTAAGTTGCCTATTTTTGTGTATTTCAGCTTTCTTGCAATAACTCATTTATAAAAATTCTTTTATCAACAAAGGAACTGGGCAAACAGCCCCTCCCCACATTATATTTTTGAACTTTAATGCTAAAGTCCATTTGGCCTGGTGTAGGGTGAAGCCTTGGAGTGAGCCTCCTCTGGGCAGGTTAGTGGAGAGTCTGGCCTGCTTTTTGACTTGGCCTTGAACCTTTTTGCCATTTGTGTGCCGCTATAACACAACAGACATCACTCTTAAACACACAATTATCAGTAAACAAAATAGTATGCATGAAATATACAGCAAAAAAGAAAAGAACAACATTAATATTTACAAAATAAAAGACATTTAAAAAGTTAATCACTCAGAGATTAATAAAGCATATCAAATCAAAATTACTGTGATGTTCTTCAAGTATCTAATTGACTACTTGTGCTTTTTGACTGGTTGTAAGGACGCCCTTGACCATATCACTCTGAAGTTTTTGGTGTTTACTTGAACTGGATTATGTTGGAATGAAACATGGATGGACTTTATACTATTAAGTAATCTTCTCCTGGAAACAAACTTTGTTCCGGGCATACCAAAACAAAAGATGACTTACGTTGTCATTGACTAACTGCTAAATGCTTTGCCTCTCCAGGACTGGTCTTCTGACCGTTCCCCCAAGGCTAGTTACCAACAATTTCTATTTATTGGCTGGGTTTCTAGCGTAAAATTCTTAATTTCCCGTAGCTTTGCTCCAGTATGGTCAACTGCATTCCTAAATGTGAAAATCATCATGTTACTTCTCTTTTGTAGACAGAACAGGAAACGCTGGCTCAGATATCAAATAGCCTCTTAAATGTCCTCAGGAAAGACTTGCCGTCTTCAACTGCAGCGTCTGTACGTACGTTATGCTGGTTTTTGCTCTCTTTGCATCACAGCAGAGTCGACTAGAGTGCAAGCGTAAGCGTAAAGAGTCTACCCGTCTGCCTGTTTTTTCCATGCACTTTTTCAGACATTGCAATCGACAATTATTAGAGCAGATTGTGACAGCCAGAAAGTAATTCATGGTATAAAAGTTACCTCCTGAACTTAAAAGCTCATGAAATAATGTGAGGTTGGCTGGATGTTGGCACTGGTACTCGGCATTAACCCCTGGCTGCTGATGCTCTCACAAAACTGACTCATGTCTAGACGCATGGTGACCTTTGATCATCAAAGTGTCAGATTATTTCCACCATTTGGGTGAAATGATAGCCAAACTGGTGTACTTGGCTGCTCAGCTTCTTTGAAACAGAAAATTGTCTGTGGAGCCCATTACTTTAAAACACTCTAACTACAAGCATAAAGAAATGTGCACAAATGTCCCGTATGTTTATTAGCTGACTGTTCACAGTCTTTAGATGGCACTCACCCATGCACAGTGCCAGTTGTCTCTGTACTTGTCTTCAGGATAGCCACTGGCTCCTTTCATTTAGGCTCCTTCTACAGGAGAGGGAAAGAGAATCTAGAAAATGACAAAACAAAATGGCTTTGGAAAAGGTGCAAACCAAAATCAACATTGACAAATATTTATCTCACCTGAAATTCAAGTGCAGGAATGAATTTGACAAGTGTTCAGATACCCTAATGGAAAAAAAAAAACATTATAAAAGAGATATAAGAAACAGACAGAAAAAATTACATTTAAGACCAAATCGTGAAACCAGGAGAGCTTTGGTATAATGTTATAAAACAGGCCACATGCCAGTAGTGACAGTAAAAGTAACACAAGGTAGCTTTACAAAGCCCAGCTACAGAACAAGACTGCAAAATGAGCAACAAAGTAACAGAAGAAAAGGAGAAAGAAAACTGAAGACTCCACACATGCCAGCTACTGTGCAAAGAATCACTTCAAGACGCCAGGAGCTGTAAGGCAGCACCTATCGGACAAAGAATGGAGTGAAGGATGCCATTATCAATCTGCTCCACAAAGCCATTTCTCATCTGGACAAAGCTGGAAGCACTGTGAAGATTATGTTTTTTGATTTCTCCAGCAGCTTCAGTGTCATCCAGCCATTCATGTTAAGGGGATGAGCCAATGGTATTCTGTTTAATGGACTATCTGTCTGGCAGACTGCAGTGTGTGAGACTCAAAGACTGTGTGAGCAACACTGGAGCACCACAAGGAACAGGCCTGTCTCCTCTTCTCTTCAAACTGTACACGTCTGACTATGAATATAACAGCAGCTCACGTCACTTGCAGAAATTCTCAAATGATTCTGCACTTATGGGGTGTATTGATAAGAGGGATGACACAGAGAAGAAGAGTCGGGGGAGAAGTTTGTCTCTTGGCGCAAAGACAATTGTCTCCATCTTAACATCAGCAAAACCAAAGAACTGGTTATTGACTTTCACAACACCAAAGAACCTCCATGGCCAGTCACTATTCAGTATTCAGAGAGTGGATGTAGAGGTGGCTTATAAGTATAAGTACTTGGGGGTTCACATCAATGACAGGTTGGACTGGTCTTGGAACACAGAAGAACTCCAGAAGAAAAGGCAGAGAAGGTGATTCTTCCTTAGGAGACTGCATTCCTTTAATGTCAGAAGTGACATCCTTCACATCGTCTACAGCTCTGTGATGGCCGGTGCCATCTTCTATCCTGTGGTGTGCTGGGCTGGTAACATCACTTTAAGTGAGGTCCACCGAATCAACAGGCCAATTAAAAGGGCAGGCTCGGTTATGGGACACATTCTGGATGCCCTGGAGATTGTAGCAAAGGAGAGAATTTAAACAAAGCTGAGTGCCATTATGAAGAACGACACACCTAACAGGGAGGACTTTCAGACAAAGAATCATTCAGTAGAATTGAGTCAAGAAACACAACGGGGGCTTCTTTGCACTCAGTGGCTTCCTATCTATCTACTAGCAAAATACCCGCACTTCGCAGCGGCGAAGTACTGCCTTAAAATTTTTATTAGGAAGAAAAGTAAACCTTTTTAAACTGAGGGAAAATATACCAATAATTATTTGTTAAGGATCTCTTTGTATACCACATTGTCATTTCGACCCTCCGGTTGTAATATGACCAAGCTGTGTGCTGAGCTTACTCTTGAGCATGCAACGTACAGTTGGTCATGTGAACAGTAATCTTGTTTCAAATCTCACAGCTTGGATTGCTGCTGTCATAATCGGTTTGAGTTTCATGGTTTGATTCAATTACGACAGTATTTGCAGGACTTGTGTTGAAGTGACAATCGGAATCTGTCAAGTGTTGTAAGCATACAACCGGTTTCATCGATAACTTCGCATCCAGCTTTTGATAATTTAAACATTCATAAACATCAAAGTGTCCACTACTGAAATCATTACCTGTCAATCTAAGATGTTTAAGAGGCATTGGCGGTTGTCCAAAGGTGTAAAATATTTGGCCATTTCGGTACACTGTCGGAAAGCGACAACCGAACAATTCAGCGGCAGCCATCAACTCACATGCAGAACCATAGGTGAAGGGCTTAAGCATTTCACTCTTATAGTGCTCCTGTGTAGTATAATTATCTTCCTGTACCATCATCAGTCCACACCATGAACCTGTCCCAGTCATTCAATACATAAGACACAATGTTTCTCCAGATATCAAGAGTGAGCCTGATATGGCCGTGCAATATGTAACAAAGAGAATGGAAAAGGCAGGTGCCATCTCCGGGCATGGAAACCACTCGGTAAGTGACAGTTCTTTGATCGATTGTGATCACCTCGATAGACATGTTAAAGGGGGTACGGTTGGAACGATAACAGAAATGGGTACCTGAACAATGTAAAGTAAGTCTAAAATACCTACACAATAACTATAATCGTAATAAACGAACAATAAAACAGCGGAGAAGCCGTGGATTAAATAAAAAGGCTGCGGTTATCAGCAGGGAGACGTGAATACCATGGTGAAGCAAGGAAGGGAATGAAGAGACCGGACGGCCTTATATAGGCAGACAGCCAACAACGTGGGAGGCGTGGGGATGGGGGACCCAACGCCGTCTCACACGGTGACTGAGCTGCAGGCAATGGACGTATATATGTATGTAAGTAGGATTCAGTTAGCGTTGGGAACCTGCGTACCAAATTTCTTGAAGATGGGCCCATAGGTAACAAAGACCGTTGGAAAGTTCAATATGGCGGCTGACATTGGCGTCATACCACCGAAATAAGTATGTACAACAGTTTCGGTTAGCGCAGGGAAGCCGCCTACTAAATTTCGTGAAGATGGGGCCATAAATAAGAAAGTTTAACATGGCGGAATTTGTCGACCGTTATGACCGTTATGCGTAGAATTTCGAAATGAAACCGGCTTAACTTTTGTAAGTAACCTGTAAGGAGTGAGCCTGCCAAATTTCAGCCTTCTACCTACACGGGAAGTTGGAGAATTAGTGAGTGAGTGAGTGAGTGAGTGAGTGAGTGAGTCAATGAGGACAACAAAGACCGTTGGAAAGTTCAATATGGCGGCTGACAGTGGCGTCATACCACCGAAATAAGTATGTACATCGGTTTCGGTTAGCGCAGAGAAGCCGCCTACCAAATTTCGTGAAGACTGGGTCATAAATAAGAAAGTTCAGCATGGCGGATGTTGTCGACCGTTATGACCGTTACGCGTAGAATTTCGAAATGAAACCTGCTTAACTTTTGTAAGTAACCTGTAAGGAATGAGCCTGCCAAATTTCAGCCTTTTACCTACACGGGAAGTTGGAGAATTAGTGATGAGTGAGTCAGTCAGTGAGTGAGGGCTTTGCCTTTTATTAGTATAGATCTATCTATCTATCTATCTATCTATCTAGCGGCATCGTCTTCCAGAATGTGAATTAGTAACATGGTCAGTGTCTATCTTTGATATCAACATCCATCTATTTTATAAATCAGTTTAATTCGGTTTTAGGGTCACAGGGCATTGGAAGAAACACAGACAGGATCAGTAAGCACCTGACTTTAACATACGTATGTAAAATGAATTTCGATTTTGGCACTGAAGAGGATGAACAGCTCAGCTGTGTATCTCCAAAAATGTAAAGAAACAAACATACCAAAGTAACAATGGCCGAAACACAAGCTCACACATGTTTAGAGGTGTTAACTTGTAATCTTCTCCAGATTAAAGACCACAAGGCCATTAACACAATGACAGGCCTTAAAACCGTCAGGTAAACATACAACAGTAAGAACTTTGAATGTTTCACGTCGAATTTCTCCTGAAAGATAAAGGACTCAGCTGCTCAGGACTGGCAGCACCACATTTTGCATTGACTGTGCTGTTCAGCGGGGGTCTGTCGAGTGAAAGTGAAACTGGCTTCTGTACGTGACAAAGCAAATGTATTCGAGAGGCTATATCTGGGAAAATATCCAGAGAAGACATACCCTTGTACTTCTTTAATTATCTACCATATGGCAGGTCTTTTGATTTCCAGTTCATCCACTGTACTTTGTCGTCTGGTCTGCTTTTCATTTCTTGGTCTGATTTGCCATCTTTTCAGATGTGGACATATGTGGTGGACTCCTTATAGCTCATTGAAAATGTGTCGTTTGCCACCTGAAAAGTGATACAATGAAAAACAACTGCCCCGTGTATATCTGCATGTCTTTGATACATAAATGAGTAAAGCAAAGTAGGTGTGAAAGTAAATCAAGTATTGTTTATTTTACAAAGATATTCTAAAATGGCCTGGGCACATTTGTTGGTAACCATAGAAAAGATCCCAAAAAATTTGACTAGGGGTATTTTTCAGACTGGCTGTTTTCTTTTTTTATGTATCACACATGTCCCCAACAGCACGGTGGCACAGTGGGTAGTGCTGCCGCCTCGCAGTTAGGAGACCTGGGTTTGCTTCCCGGGTCCTCCCTGCGTGAAGTTTGCATGACCTCCCCGTGTCAGCGTGGGTTTCCTCCCACAGTCCAAAGACATGCAGGTTAGGTGCATTGGCGATCCTAAATTGTCCCTAGTGTGTGCGTGGTGTGTGGGTGTGTGAGCCCTGCGGTGGGCTGGAGCCCTGCCTGGGGTTTGTTTCCTGCCTTGCGCCCTGTGTTGGCAGGGATTGGCTCCAGCAGACCCCCATGACCCTGTAGTTAGGATATAGCGGGTTGGAAAATGACTGACTGACATATCCCCAGTCGTTCAGCCTATTTAAATTGAGAAAAGTTGTCAGTCTGCTGTTTGGTATCGTCGTGTGTGTCACACTGAACATGGACCAGAGAAAGCAAAGGAAAGAGTTGTCTGAGGAGATCAGAAAGAGAATCCTAGGCAAGCAGATTAAAGGCAAAGGCTAGAAGACCATCTTCAAGCAACTTGATGTTCCTGTGATAACAGTTGCAAATATTATTAAGAAGTTTATGGTCCATGGGAATGTAGTCAACCTCACCGCATGTGACTGCAAGAGGAAAATCTGCCACAGGATGGCCAGAAACACAGTGAGAATGGTAGACAAAAAGCCAAAGAAAACTTCCAAAGAGATACTAGCTGAACTCCAAGGTCAAATTTCATCAGTGTCTCACGCAACCAACTGTCGCGTTTTGAGTGACTGTGGGCTCAATTGAAGAAGACCCAGGAGTATTCCACATAAAACAGACAGACTGGAATTTGCTAAAATGCATAATGACAAGCCACAATACTTCTGGAAGAATGTTTTTTGGACAGATGAGTCAAAACTGGAGCTTTCTGGAAAATCACATCAGTTCTGTATTCACAGATGAAAAGATGAAGATTTGAAAGAAAAGAACATTATACCTACTGTGAAACATGGAGGAGGCTTGGTTGTTTGGAGCTACTTTGCTGCTTTTGGCATGAGGTGCTTTCAGTCTGTGCAGGGAACAATGAAGACATTCTGGAGCGAAACATACTGCCCAGTGTCAGAAAGCTCTGTCTCAGTCACAGGTCATGGATCCTCCAACAGGATAATGAGCCAAAATGCACAGCTACAAGCACCCAAGAATGGCTAAGAACAAAATGCTGGACTATTCTTAAATGGCCTCCTGTGAGCCTTGATTTGAATCCTATTGAACATCTTTGGAAAGAACGAAACATGCAGTCTGGATAAGACCCCTTCAAACTGGACACAGCTGGAGCCGTTTGCTCAGGGCAAGTGGGCCAAAAAACCTGTGGACAGATGCAGAAGTCTCATGGAGAGCTCCAAGAATTGCATGTTTGCAGTGATGGCCTCTAAAGTTTGTGCAACAAAACAAGAGGATAAGGGTCACATCATTTTTTCCATGCAATATTCTCTTGAATCAAATCTCTAAAGGAAAGTCCGATTTTTATTAGACAAAGAATGAACAATGATGGGTGCCAATGAGTTTTGTCGGTTGCAGTTCATTTCCTCAGTATGTCCTGGGTATGATGTTAAACTGCATCCGGCTAAGCCACCATAAAAAACACTTCACACAGCTCTGAAACGCCAGGCGGGACTCGTTTCTTCACTATGTGGGAATAGCTCTGCTAAAGCCGCCGTAAGGAAGGCTGCTCGCATTATGAGGCGGATGGGGGAAAGCCCTTGGGAACCTCATCTCCAGAAAAGTTGAAACCACAGGAGAGCCAATAAGGTCAGGCTTGCTGGGGATCAGAACTGGTGAGGTGCTGATGTGTCGCATGCTGCATGGCAGCACTTTGGTCCCATTTTGAGATGGACCATCCAGGTAGGCACATGGAACATCTTGTCTCTCCGGCATGATGATTATCTTCCTCTGCTGCTCAGTGGTGGCACTCTCTGAGGACCGCAGACCTGGGACTGGCCAGATCTCTGTAAGTGGGTACACCTTTTACTGGTCTGGTTGCTCTGACTGTTGTCATACTGAGGAAGTAGCTGTTGCTGTGTCAGATTGGCTCCTTCCAATGGTGTCCAATGTCACTCCTTTCAATGCATTATGAGACTCAGATTAAGGCACTCTCTATGTGCCTGGTCTGTCTCTCAGTGTATGCTCCGACCGTGGCGAGTGATGTCTCGGTGAGGGACACATTTTATTCACAACTTCACTTGGTGGTTGATGGATGCCCGTGAGATAACACTCCACTGGTCATGGAGACTTCAATGCGACTACTGGCACTGACAGGGCTGGCTATGAGGATTGCGTCAGTCCCCATGGGTCTGGCGACCATGATGAAAGTGGCTCCATGTTCCTTGACTTTGCAAAAGGTCATTGGCTGCAGATTGCTGGATCCTGGTTCAATCGCCCTGAGCTAGGTACTCCAATACTGATGGTGTGGAGAAGGGGATCGATCACATTCTATTGGGCAGACACTGGAGGCTCCTACAGAACATCGTTCCTATCTGGGAAAAGATGGGCAATTGCCTGGATTTTGGCAAAATATAGGGGGATAACTCTGCCAGGTAAGATCCTCTCTACGGTCATCCTTAATAGGGTCTGTGATCACTTGCACACCTATAGGAGCAGCTGGTTTTATGCCTAAGAAGTGTACCATCGACCACATTGTTGGACTTGGTACTCCAATACTGGCGGTGTGGAGAAGATTGATCACATCCTCGTTGGCAGACACTGGAGGCTCCTACAGAATTGCAGGGTCTACAGAAGTGCCCAGTTTGTGAATTCTGACCAGAGACTTGTTGCTACTCTAAAGATCCAGCTTAGGTCCAGTAGGCTACAACTTACTAGGAGAATGAGACTGAACCTGGCCAAACTCCAAGATCAAGCTGTTTCTAATGAGTCTGCATGCAGACTTGGGTGTGACTGCTGATCCGTGACAAGAACCTGAAGGTTGCTGAGGGTTGTGTTGGTGTTCCCGGTTTTCCCAGAAGTAGGTGTTTCATCTCGCAGGGCACCCTGGATATCACTGAGAGGAGTTGCAGCACACAGTTTGATGGCAGCTCCAGTCTGTACCAGGAATTGAGAAGGATAGCTGCAAGGGCTCTGATGGCTGATAAGGTGGCATTTGTTAGAGGAATCTGTGAGCAAGTGACACACCATCTATGGGCAAGTAACCCGCGTCCTGCTTACAAAGGAATCGAAGCATTACACACATCTGAATCTGATTCTTGGAGAGTCGCAGTCAGGGCAGGTGATGGAATGGTCTTTACGGATGATGCTGCAGTTGTGACCCACTGTGATGGTTACTTTGAGCAGTTTTTTAAAACCGATCCTACGGCTAGGACGATGGACATCTCTGGGTTCACAATTCTTAAAGTTGATTCTCCAATTAGTTGTGAACAACCCAATCTCACTGAGATTGCACAGGTGGTGAACCAGCTGAGGGTAGGGAAAACTGCATGGATCTGTGGTATTCGGGGTGAACGTCTCCAGGCTGGTGCAAGGCTGTTCTTCTGGCATTGTAAGCAATCTTTGCTTCCATTTGGGAGATGGGCATCATCCCAACTGACTGGAAAACAGGACTTGTTGTTCCTATCTGGGAAGTGATGGGTAAACGTCTGGATTGTGGCAAATATATACGGGAATCACACTGCTCTCGGTGCCGGGGAAGGTCCTCTCGAGAGGTTTACTTACCTCAGCAGCAACATTCATGTCTCTGGTGACTCTTTCTATAAAGTCAGTAGACAGATTGGGAGAGCATGGGACATCATGACCTCGCTGGAAAGAGGTGTGTAGCACTTCCGATATAAGTCCAAAAGGACGAAGGTCCAAGTCTTTAGAGTTCTGGTGCTTCCTGTTTTGCTATATGGCTGCAAGACATGGACACTATACAGTGACCTGAGATGAAGATTGGACTTCTTTGGTACTGTGTCTCTTCAGGGAATCCTTGGGTACCACTGACTTGACTTTGTGTCAAATGAGCAGTTGCTCATGGAGTCCCAAATGAGACACATTACTTGTATTGTGAGGGAGCATCAATTACGGCACTACAGCCATGTGGAGCGATTCCCAGAGGGTGATCTGGCTCGCAGGATCCTCATTGTTGAGGACCAGAGCGAATGGACCAGGGCAAGGGAACGTCCACATAACACCTGGCTGTGGCAGATAGATGGTAATTTCCTGAAGGTAGGACTGGACTGTGTGTCTGCCTTGAGGGTTTTGCCAACTGGGATCCTGAGCTGTTTTATTGTGTGGTGACGGCGGCAAAACACTGTAGGAATGCATGCTCCCCAACCTTACCTGACCCAAGTCATTTCAGACAGAACTATGGGTTCTTCATTTCACCATGGAGAGGGTACCAACAAATTTGTCCATGTCTATATAACATGTCTTGTCTTCTCCTTTCTCTTGATTTCTTTCCTTCCAGTTGACCCCGTCAGCACTATTTTCAACAATTTATCTCCTCTTATTGCACGTCACATCCAGTTTTGTTGCCTTCTTGTCACTGCTTCAAACATGCTCCTTTCTTCACCAATCCTTTCCAGCACTTTTTCATTTGATAATTTATCCAGCTGATCTTTTCCATCTTTCTCCATAGCCACAGTTTGAATGTTACCAGTCTATTTATATTTCCTTTTCTCACTGTCCATGCCTCTGCTCCATACAGTGCAACACTCCAGACTACTGCTGTTATTGTGAAGTGGAAGCATCAAGGAGCAAGTTCAACCATGGAGTAAGCAGAGTTGCCAACAGATGAAGCACACAGTGCGCAGAAATCGTCCATCCTCTTATCGCATCACTCACAACTGAGTTCCAAACTGACTCTCAAAGCAATATCTACATGAAGACTTTGTATCAGGAGCTTTATGAAAATGGGTTACTACAGCCAAGCCGCTACAAACAAGACTAAGATCACTATACAATGAAGCATAATGCTATTGGACTCTGGAGTAGTGTAAATGTCTTTTGTGGAGTGACAAGCCACACCTTCACTATCTGGGTTTGGTAGATACCAGGTGAACGATACCTTGTAGACTGCGTAATGCCTACTGTAAAGAATAGTGTAGGAGAGCTAATGGTCTGGGACTGTTTGAAGGATTTCAAGTTCGACTCCTTGGTTCTCGTGAAAGGCACTATTAATGCTACAGCACAGAAAGATATTTCAGAGAAGTGTGTAGGTCTGACTTTGTGGTAACAGTTTAGTGAAGGTCCTTTCCTGTTTGTGTAGAACTGTGCCCCTTTCTATAGAAAGCCATGTCCATAAAGACATGGAGGAACCCGAGTGGCCTGCACAGAGCCCTGACCCTACTGAACACCTTTACGATGAACTGGGATGATGAATTTGAGCCAGGTCTTCTTGTCCAACATCAGGTACTTGACCTCACAAAAGCTCTTTTGGCTGAATGGGCACAAATTCCCATAGAACCACCCCCATAGTCTTGTGGAAAGCCTCCTCAGAAGAGTGGAGGTTTGTTATCGCTGCAAAGGGAGTCCAACTCCATATTGATGTCCTTGGTTGGAATGCGATATCCAACAGGTTTATATAGGTGTGATGGTCATGTGTCCACAAACTTTTGGCCATATAGTGTAGCTATTGTCTATGTGGCTATTGCTAAAGATGAATTTCTATTCTGTCACAGTACCTCAATCTATTGAATTAACCCCATTTTACTATTATAGTGGCACAGTATTTAGGACTGCATCTTCACTCATCTAGAGTTCTACATTTGAACCCTGTTGTTCACATTGAGTTTACATCTTCTCTCTGTGTCTGCATGGGTTTTCCACTCACATATAGTCACTTCAGGTAATCTGATGATTCTAAACGGGCCCTGTCATCTTATGTGAGTAATTCAGTCCCAACTTCAGCATAACCTCCTTGGACTTGTACTCCACACATTGAGTTATGAGCTGAGACTACATGGTGTAAATGAAATGTGGCACATCGAAATGCAAGAAGAGTAGACCCCTTATATTATTATGATAGCAGATGTTGGAAGTCAAAAACCTGATACAGCTGTCTTGAGGGTGCACATCCAAAATGAAGAATGCACCTTGGTGGTGGTTTGGCCATTTCTTATACTGTGTGTCCTGGAAGGAGAGAAGAATGGTGGAATTAATGATCCTCTTCCTGAGTTCTTGGTTATGGGAGAAAAGGACGGGCATTTGAAATGTTGACGTAAACTCTGAACCCTTGTCACATGATCAAATTAAATTGGTCACCTAAAGGCTGAACATACACATTACTACTGTTACCATCTGAGGTAAACCTAGAATTAAGCCTTGGACAGGACCTCAGTTCATCTGAGTTCACATTCACCTTCACTCAATCCTACTGGGTTATTCCAGAGCCACCAGTTACCCTAACGCAAACATCTGGGCTAAACCTAAATGGGCACAGAGAGAACACGCATACATACTAAGACAGACACCGAGCTGGGAATCAAACCTATTGCAGATTTTTTCCTATCGTGTGACAACATGGAACACATTCAGAATCCGATGTGCCATCTTCTCCAGATGCCTCAACAACTTCACTCCACACTGAAATCCTCAGACTCTCGAACAACTTATTTATATGAGATTCTGCTTTCTACTGGCCATATTTTGTGTTAGTTGGAACTTTTATGTTAAGTATGACTTTAGCTACATTTTAACCAAAGAAACTCACTACTGTTTTATTATTTACCTTGCTAAGTTATGATGTTGTTAAGCTTTTCCCTGTCATCATATTGCCTGTAATCAGTGTACAGTGCTATAGTAAAGTACACCAAATTAGATTTAAAATCACTTTAGGTTTCATACTCCAAACTAGGATTTCTAACAGATGCCACTAACTCTTGAGTCTGCTTACTCTATTTGTGATGTTTTGATTTAGAATTCTAATTTACCAGTTAACATTTGTATGGAAAAGTGCAAGATATGTTAAGTTTTTCAAAGGTTTTTATATTTTGTTGTGTCAACAAATTCAGTTTTCAATGTGCTAATATATTGTGGTGGATGTCCAGGGCCCTAACCTGGCTAGGATGCCTCCATGAAGGAAGGACCAGGGGAGGAAGAGTGGCCAGAGCATTACCTCCTCCAGAGCACTAGGTGGCAGCCTCCCCGGGTTGCAGCAGTTCCTTGGACTCCTGCAGGGCTCCATGGGACTTGGATACAGCCCTGTTGGGATCCAGGGACACCACTAGGGGGTCCTGCAGCCACTGCTGAGCCCATATGGGCGGTTCTTCCGCCACAACCAGAAGTGCTGCAGGAAATAGGTCATCAAGTACCTGGAGCACTTCCAGGTGACCTATAAAAGGAGCCAGCAGACACTACTCCAGGAGCCAGAGTCGGGAGGAGAGGAGGAAGGAAAAGAAAAAAAGAGAATTTTGTTGTGGTTAGCGACTGTGTTGAGCTTGTTGAAAACGGGGAAAGCGTATCCCATGAGAGAAAAAAGAAAAAAAATATAGGGTGCGTTTTCACGTGTGCCTCCTGTGTCTGGGTTGACTTCACAATATACTGTACTTCCAAAGTTTCTGTTGTATATTTTCAAGGGTGAAGGGTATAGCTTTTATCAGAAATTAAGATTAGTAATTAGTGATGTGCAAATATCGAAGAGTTCACTTCGCTGGTAGTTCAGCGAAATCATGGAAGAGTCTGCAAACTTCACCAAAATCCACAAAATGCATTGAAGTCAATGGGAAAGGAGGAACTGGACTTTTAAGTGTCTGCCAACTATGTTGGAATGATTACTGGGGCCAAAAGTGTGATCTGAGCTGTGAGGCAGCAGTGCTAACCACTGTACTGCCACACCTCAAACAACAAAAGACACAGACAAAATGATAAAAACAAAACACCACAAACTAGCCATAACATAAAATATATCATTGCACTCAAAGAGTTACAAGTCTTGGGGAACACATTAGCCCTGCAACAATGGGGAGGCTCGCTCCTTTGTTTGAAATCCACCGGAATGTCTGTTTATTTCTGCTCTCTATGCAGATGATTTGCTCTTTTTTCTTCCATAAAGACGACAGAAACTCCTTGTAAACAGTAAGAAATCTTTTGTTATTATTATTATTGTTTCACAGAGATGCAAGTTTTGTTTTTTGAGGACGACTACTTTAAGACTTGGTTTGAGATCATAGCTGGGCATAATTAGCCATGTGGCACTACAGAGACCAGTGTTATATGTCTGGTGGCAGTACTACAAATATTCTCGTTACGGTCTGCTAATGTACCCCTCAAATGGAAATACTGCAAGAGTAGAGTACTGATCAGGTGTAACACCACACATGCTCAAAGCCGCTTCACAGCAATCTTACCGCAGGCATGTTTTGCATATGCCACTACAGCTCTGTGTGGTCACGCTGACCTTGCAGAGTATCATGGGGTGCTGGGGGAAAAAACATGTTCACCCAAGCCAATTGCAAGGTGAATCTCCAGGAAAAAAATCAGTGAACAAGGTTACCAATAAAGCAAATTCTCTGAGAAAACACGTTGACAAATTTCACCACTCAACACTAGTGTCAAGTATGAGTAGAGCCTGTCCCACTACACAAACTTTTACAATAATTTTCAATTGTGGCTTTCATTTAAATAATAATATGAACAAGTTGAACCTGTGATTGCCTCATTATACAGTGTGACATCCAAAACAACTCAATCATAGCAGTCTACAACTTGACAGGACAAAATCAAAAGTGTTTTTTATGTTGCTAATCCTTGGAGCAACTCTTGTGTGTCCGAGACAGAATCACAAGGCCTACAATTGCAGGTAAAGGAAGAAAAAGTGTTTTGGATGATTCTGACAGAAAACAGGCTTGTCTGCACAACAAGAGACACAGCAGAAGAAGGAAAAACATGGGCCAAGATTTAACACGCCATATCTGGAAAACACTCGGAACACCCAGCAGCTTCTTTCAGGCACCACATTAATTGGCTGTCAAAATGCAGAGACCTTGTGATGGTTTGGAATTAGAAGTTTGAAACTGTACTGAATTCATCACCCCATGATTCCTAAAAAGTTGAATCCAACATTCCAATCGGCAAAGAATTTCAGCAACTGCAGTTGTTAATTGTGAGGTGTTCTCCAACCAAATGGTAAGTAGTGCGACGCCAGCCCTAATTAAATAACCGATCCGACCAAATCTTAATTTAATTGTCACCCTGCATCCCTTTATGTATCAGATCCTACTTGCGATCATGGGTGTATATTTATTTTTAATTTCTTTTGGGAAGGTACTATGATTGGAGGGAAAAAAAAGGCAAATGCAAATAACAATACTACTATGACAAACACACTTTGTGAGAGAAATACATTTATTATTTAAAATAGCTTTTTCAAAACAAAACTAACCATGCCAGCTGTAGGAGTGAGTCATTTTCATTGGTTAGCATCTTTTGGTCAACATTCATTTTTTCCCTCATAATACCATCTGAATGCTCAAATCAAGAGTGACCAGGATTACTTACTGTATAAATAATAAAACACGACCTTATTGCAACTTCTACTGTGACGCTCCGTTTCCTGCTTGAATTATAATATATTAAAATTGCATTGTACCAGAGCACATTTCCTAAAGCTGCATATTGAGTGTGTTTGTGTGTATACATACTATAAGCAGTAGCTGACTTCAGAAGGCTTTATTGAATTGTGATCTTGTTTCATTTTTATGTCAATGGTTATTGATGAATCCATTCATTTATTCACTTTTATGATCTGCTCCCCCCCACTGTATTATTGTCAGAAAATGCAGCTTTGGCCACTCCAGTCTATTAGCGAGCACGTTCACCCATTCATAGCAGCCGACTGGGAGTCACCCATCTGTCTAATAAGCTGATGTCTGAGGACATGACAGTTGCTGAGAAGAACCATAAACACATGCAGATAATGAACAAGCTAAGCTCCAAGCAGACAGTGACTGAGTCAGGAATCAAACAAGGTCGGTGGAGGCACGAGGGAGCAACGTTACCCACTATGCAAAACTATACTAAAATAAATAAAACTAAAATGGGAAAAATGCTAGCCTGTATTACAGCAAAGTAAACAAGATTTATCTAAAACACAATAAAGTGCTTTTAATAATAAGTTTCAAAGATACAAAATCAAAAGAATTATCAAAATTAAAAATGGCAAATTTAAAAACAATATCATTTTATATATTCATAATGTTAAAAGGCAGCTAAATAATATAAAAAACACATTAGTGTTCACCCTTAGGCTATATCCACATTACTACTATTTTGTTTAAAAACGCAGACATCAGTCTGTTTTTGCCTTTTGTCCACACTACCACAGCTTTTTTAACGCCAGAAAATGGAGACTTTTAAAAACACTCCCCAGAGCCATATACAGTAATCCCTCCTCGATCGCGGGGGTTGCGTTCCAGACCCCCCCGCGATAGGTGAAAATCCACGAAGTAGAAACCATATGTTTGTATGGTTATTTTTATATATTTTAAGCCCTTATAAACTCTCCCACCCTGTTAACATTATTAGAGCCCTCTAGACATGAAATAACACCCTTTAGTCAAACGTTTAAACTGTGCTCCATGACAAGACAGAGATGACAGTTCTTTCTCACAATTAAAAGAAAGCAAACATATCTTATCTTCAAATGAGCGCCCCATAAAGGAGTGCGTCAGGAACAGAGAATGTCAGAGAGAACGCTCGCAAAGAAAAGCAAACAATCAAAAAATCAATACATGCTTTTAAGTATACAGAAGCACCGCGATAAAGCGGCATTTTGTAGAGGAGCGTCCGTGTCCTCTGTGCAAACAGCCCCTCTGCTCACACACCCTCCGTCAGGCAGGGAGAGCGAAAGATAGAGAGAAGCAAACAAGCACAGCGGAAGCATATCTTATAGCATTGAGGAGTTTTAGTTAATATGCAATACATGCTCTGATTGGGTAGCTTCTAAGCCATCCGCCAATAGCATCCCTTGTATGAAATCAACTGGGCAATCAAACTGAGGAAGCATGTAACCTAAATTAAAAGACCCATTGTCCGCAGAAAGCGGCGAACCAGCGAAAAATCTGTGATATATGTTTAGATGTGCTTACATTTAAAATCCGCGATAGAGTGAAACCGCGAAAGTCAAAGCGCGATATAGCAAGGGATTACTGTACTGCTGAAAACACCGGCTCTGCAATGCAGCGTAGATGGGTGAAAACACAGACTTGAATCACGCTCGGATTTGTTCGTTCTTATTACGTAGCCCTTCCATGATTGGGTCCAGAGCATTACATCATCTCATTCCCTGATTAGTCACCCTTCACGGAAGAAAAACGCAAGAAGAGTTGGCATCCGCAGCACTTGTTGTGTTGCTGAACTTTATGCGATCTGAATTGTGTTTTGTACAGTTTGAATGCTGCATACATGCACAAAAAGATGGAGGGGCGATTCTGAGGCTGGTACACGGAATGTTGCCCGTTCATACGCCGTTACTCCCAGAAGGGTTCCTATTCTGTTGGGTCGTTGAACAAGGCCCTTAACCTGAAAATTGCACTGGGGCACTGTACAATGGCTGCCCTGCGCTCTGACCGCCAAGATCAGGCGAAAAGACAATTTCCATTTGGAATTAATAAAGAATATCAAAAAAAGGGTGGTATAGGGGGGCAAATCATTTACCAGTTCGTAAAGTTTTAAGATAAATCCTGCGGCTGGCAGCATTACCAGCCCTTCAAAGAATTTTCAGCCAATGAACACAGGCAAATGTCTATGTCATGTGTATCTTGGGTTGTTGTAGTGTGGATGGAGATACTTTCGTAAACGTTGCGAAAACGCTAGTGTGGACAGAGACCATTTACATTACAAATGACATTTAAATAGTAGTAGTGTGGACGCAGCCTTAATATATGATGGGCAGAATTTGAGGAATTTACAGGAATGATATCAGAATTCATAGACAAAGTAGAGATACAATGGGACAATTTCAGTAGCAATAAAAACAAAAAGTGCAGCCACTAAACAGTAATTGATAAATCAGACAAATGTACGCTTAGTGCAAAGTGATAAAGGTAAACGTGAAGGGGGTGTTCACGGCCTAATCTTGCTGTCTCTTGGATAGACGGCAGGCATGGGGACAACTTCAAAAGGTACTGGGGGCTAAGATTGTAAAGCTGCTTCCCATGGGCTTTTTGAAGATGAGCGATAATTGGAAGTGCTTGCGTTTTATTTAGTTTTTTCTGAAGGCTGTAGGGCCCGAGTGTCAGGGAAAGGAACAATCTGTCAAGGGGAACGATAGGTTGTGAGCACCCCCTTCACAATATAATACGTCTGATATGAAAATTTGGTAGTAAACTCACTGTTTATGATAACCAAATTAAAAGATGAAATCTGAAAAAAAGTCAAAACAACATGCAAGGAATTAATTTATGAAAAATAAAAACACATCATAAGACGTAATACTACAAAAATGGAAAAAAAAATGAAGGTTTAAATAATGTGATTTTGTGGGATAAACATCCGTTGACCCATTTCATTTTAATACTATGTAAATTACGGCTGTTTCAGCATATTTTACTTGTTTTCAACCCAAGCGCATCTACCAATAGAGCAGAAAACGCACTTTACGTTCAGAACTTCAAAATCATACACAGAAATATTTAAAACTCAGGAAAGAAACTGAGCAGCAGCCATATCACGCATTCATTATTGGAATAAAGCCTGTACCGTCATACTCATCATCTGACTGAAAAGGAAACAGAAATAACTCAGTTGTGTGGTTTGACAAAAGTGAACCTGCAATAGTAATATAATAAAATGTGCAAAACTAACTTGAAAATACAAAAGGGCACGGGATAGTTGTGAGATCCAAGCCATTCTGTCAAATCAAGTTACAGTGAGTTGTCAGAGTTGAAACCAAACAGGTATTCGCTCCTCGGTAGAAAACTAAGCTTTTAATTACAAACATTCAGTTCCTGAGACTTCAAGAAAGCTAATGTGGTGAGGGCTAGGCAGAAACTGAAGACTCGTCACCTCCATTTAATACTCGTGATGATCTCATATTATTTGACTTTCTGGATCTGTGTTGAGGGCTGCTTCGGAGGTTATCATCCATCTATGGAAAAGAAAATATTTCAATCAAAGATTTAAATTGACGTTCACCTCAGATAACTTGAAGATTTACATGCAGTTAATTTATTACACATTTCTTTGGACAAATTAGATATTTAAAACTGTTCTGAATGTCACTTAAAAAGGATGTCTATTGAAGACATAAACATCTATCAGATGCCACTACAAAAGACCTTTGGCCTCTGTGCACTTTTAACATATGGCACTGTATTTGCTTTTAAACAAAGGAATATCAACTTCTCTCTTTAGTCTCTACTACAAAATACAGTTGAATAGGCCTATAAGCTGAGAAGTGAAGGATGTCCAGACTTAAACTGTTGTTAAGTTAGAATAAAATATCATAAAGAGAGAAGTACTGGTGCATTTACCACAGGCCGGTTTCTCTACTTCTTTGTGCACATGCACACTCAATTAATGGAATCATGGCTTAGTGTTTATTTAGATAGAAAATTAAGAGGTTCATAAATTGTGTGTCATTATGCTACAAATGATGCCAGCAGACACAATGATACCACACGTATAAAGATCCACAGTCGTCTACCACTGAAGCACAAACATTGCAAAGATTGTCAGATCTGCGGTCTATAAACGGTACAAATGGACTTTGTAGTGTGGTCACTTGCCACATGTGGAAAAAAGGAACTGAAACTGCCAAGATTAACAGAGGAGGAAAACGTCAGCACGCTGTGGCCAACCTGGATCACTGCAACTGGTGCTGAAGGGACCAAGATTAGAACAAGACGGGCCTATGGGACCAGTAAGCCTATGGTACTAAAATTATAGGCATTTCATACTAATGTTACACAAAAACTATTATAACTGTCTTACGCTGACACAGAGACCTTAGAAATTTTTTAACACCACAAATCCGTTAACCTTTACTCTGATAAATGTAATACATTTAAGACAGTGCTTGGCAATATGCTTTGAAGTATGATGTTTATTACTCTTTTACTAAAATTGATACACGATTACTGCAATAATACTGATATTCTGAATTTCAGTGACAAAGATTAACACACTTTGTTGAGATAAAAGGTTTTCAGTTAATATTTAAGAAAGAAAAGTGAGTTTTATTTGTTTATGAATAAGCATTTACCCTCATTAGTCAAGGTATTTTTTCTTTTAAAGGACTGACATACAGTCAAAGATATCTCTCTATTATAAAAAAAAAATCTCCTTTCCGAGAAGACGAGACTTATAAAAAAAATCTCGGAAGGAGATGAGACGTGATTGTCTCAAAGAGACACCTTCACGTCCTGCGAGATGAGTCTTTGTGCCAAGAGATGTAACAACGCCCGGGGCTGGAAGCCCCGTGAGACAAGAGCTTATGCAAAGAGATTTGGAAAAGTCCTGCCCACATAACCACACTATGGTTCAATCATTTCTCATTTGTGTGAATGCTATTGTCAGACACATTTCTTGTAGAAAGAAAGAAACGATATTCACTCACGTGCTGTTACTTGTTGCGTTGTCACGATGTAATTCCAAACACGGAATCAAAATTCAATGCAATATCGATAAAAAGCGAACAGTTTGAATAAATGGACATAGGTGATATGACAGAAGTGTGTGGATGCAGATCACACGGCATGGCGGCAGCAGCAATCCAGCAGCTGATCGAGCAAAGAGGAGGTTAAAAAAAAAAAAAACTATGCGTTTCCCATTGAATCACCAGTTAATAGGGGGTGTCGGAGGAGCGATCGCGATACAACCAGACACATGAAGACTTTTTTTCCCTGCTGTTTGTGTTTCACCCACATGACATTTTGTGTTATTCTTGAACTATACTGAATTTGTAATCAGAACACAGCATGCTGGATTTTCAGTGGAAGTGAAATTACAATTTTTCTTTTTAGATTTAGATAGATTAATTATTGTCCAGTCTTATGCCTAGGCTCACACTGGAAATAACTAGCATGAGGAAAGGAACAGAAGCTTAGACACGTAACATGATGTTAAACCAATAGTGTGGCGTAAAAATCAATATACTTCATTTCTGGCATTGCTGATAGTGCTGGGCAGTATACTGGTTCATACTGAAAACTGTTTTTTATTTTTGTTATGATATGGATTTTTCTCATACCGCAACACTGGTTTAAATTGCCTAAACAACGTTTGGAACGTGGCGCAGCGGGAAAACAGTTTAAGGGGGGGACCTTTTTCACTGCTACACCACTAAACATGTAAGCAACGGAGTACATGTGTTAGTGGAGGTATTGAGCAGTGAAAATGGACAGAGAACGTTTCAAAACTGAAGCTGTAGCAGATGATAACGTTGAACATGATGACACAGAAGAATTTTTGCCGAAAAAATGGAGTCAAGTCCATTGCCTGGAGATACCTTGGTTTTAAAAGGTCGGATGTGGACCATTACGTTCAAATCTGTGAATACCGTTTCTATACTGCTGGATAATACTGCAAGCCACGTTGTACTTGTTTTATTTTTTTTCAATACTGTGTAATGTACCTGGGTACTGTGTAATAGTGTGATGACATGTTGGCTTTAATCTAGACGCTTATGAAACGACTCTTATGAAACTCTTGCAAAATGACAGCCTTCAGTGCCTCCATTGTCTGCTGCTTGACCTCCTCTACATCCTGAAAACACTATCCTTTAAGGTCCCTCTTCATTCTTGGAAATAAGAAAAAAATTGCAGGGTGCAAGGTCCGAGAAGTAGGGTTGGGGGGACCATTGTCCTCCCGTTTTTCGTCAGAACCGGCCACACACTCAATGCTGTGTAAGCGGGTGCGTTGTTGTGATGTAGAAGCCACTCGCCTGATCTCTGCAGTTCAGGTCATTTTCTTTGCATAGCATCATGCAATCGCTTGAGCACTTTAAGGTAAAACCCTTGCCTGGCTCAAGTCTTTTTATTTTAAAGCCTCTCAAAGCATTGTGACAGCTTCTGCTGCTGTTTTGCCCAAAAGGAAACAAAACTTGATGCAAACACGTTATTCTTTCAAGTCTGCCATCACAAAATCAACGAAGATGGTATCAGAGGCTCAAGAAAAAAATGACACTGACCTTACAGACCTTTCCCCAAGGACGTCGCCTGGCTAAGTGATGTATAGGGCAGTCTAGTACATGCACCTAGTGGCAAACATCTGAACTAACACCCCTCCAGCCTTCAGAAACAAATTCTCGTTATTTTTGGGTCCCCCCCCTCCACATATAGTAAGGCTGCTCCCTTTGTGCTTTCCGTACTAGGCATGATGTACTGACAGAAGACCCAGGGGTGCATATTGAGCATATTGGGAGGAAATTCTTGAAAAATAAGTGGAGACTGCTATTTAGGGTCAGAAGAGATTGTTCATCACCAGGACTAACTGAACCGATCAATGATTCAATGGCTTCTCTAAGGATTTAGTCACTTTGTCTAGACAGCATCAATATC
Organism: Polypterus senegalus; assembly: GCF_016835505.1. NCBI lineage: Eukaryota > Metazoa > Chordata > Cladistia > Polypteriformes > Polypteridae > Polypterus > Polypterus senegalus. The sequence continues at coordinate 26,247,250 of NC_053160.1, read as the reverse complement.
TTTCAAGGCTAAAATTCGTTCTTCTCATGTCATCTGTCTTTTGCATTCATGTGTTTTTCTTTTTTTGGACTGTCTCTAGTTCTCATCCCCTCCACCAGAATCGCAGCACACTGTTCTGCACCTTTAGCCTCAAATGCCCAAATCACCTTAGCCTTACAAAGTGACTTATTGCCTTCACACCGATCCTTTCTCCCAACCCAACAGTTGTTTTCCCCCTTCTTACTGAAAGTTTCCACACCCTTTCACAGCCCTTTCTAACTTTTATGCATGGTCTCCCTCAGTCACCCATATCTCCCTCCCAAGTACTACCTCATCTTGCTTGTGCACATTTTCCTTTTAAAGGAAGGGCGATGAAACCTTTGGCAGTTAAACTGGAAGAAGGTTCTCAGGACTGCCCACATGCCGTCACATCATTATCTAATACCAGTAGGTTCCGTTTTTCTACTTTTCATTCCCAGAAACAAGAGTTCAGTTCTTTCCTCAAAGTATTCCAATGCCTCGTAATTACACTTATTAAGAAGGTAGCACTCTTCTCACAAGCAAAACGTTATCTTAGACCACTTCATGTTTTATGAAGTAGGGGTCCACACACAGAAGACAGGGCTCCCCAACACCTTTGCTGCATAGCCATACTTCCCCCATTCTACATTTCATGTATTCCACTCTTTCTCCTCTAATTCTTTATCTTTAGACCTTTCACGTATCGCTTACTTTTGCACTTCAATGCTTTATAAATTCTAATACTAGAGTCTTAAAAGAGTTCTAATCATTCTAAAGTATTAAGAGTTTTTTATTTGTTAAAATATATGGATGACAAATTTATTAGGTGGATAAGTTTAAGACTAGTCCACAAAGAGATGCCTAGGGATACTGAGACGTATATTCTAGATATCAAATGACGATTTGAAAAATTAAATGTTAATTGTAAATACAGTAGTAATGTAAATATATACTTATTAAAAGATAACAAAAAACAATATTACATACATTAGTCTCATAAATGCTACTAGGAGACATGCCCTAAGAACAAAGAGCAGCCCAAGATTTCTTAGAGCAAAAAAGAAAAATGAAAAAATAAAAATAAAATGTAACCTTTTCAATTAAGTTGGACTCCTTGTTTACAAGTTGTGTTAGTTTCTGTAGATTTGCATCAACTGCTTCTTGGCCAAATGAACCAAATCCTGGAATCCAAAAAAAAAAAGTGAAGTCAAAGAATCTACAAAAGAACCAAAAGAATAATAAATATACTTCCACCAAATAGAAAAGATTTAATGAGCTTAATTGGATCAGATTGAAAAAAAAATATAAATATTAAAGAAGAAATGATATGTGTAAAGATGACCACAAAGACATCAAAGCTGCTCTTTCTAAAAGACTTTCAACTGACTGAAGTATGCAGTGTCAGCTTGGAACAGCAAATTCAAAAGAGTGCAAATGGTGGGGGAAGCACACAATAGAATAACAACAAACTGTATATCAATAACTAATTCTGCTACTAATATCTAAGGACCAAGGAGCTGGTGGTGGATTTTAGGAGGCCCAGGCCCCTCATGGACCCTGTGATCATCAGAGGTGACTGTGTGCAGAGGGTGCAGACCTATAAATATCTGGGAGTGCAGCTAGATGAAAAATTGGACTGGACTGCCAATACTGATGCTCTATGTAAGAAAGCTCAGAGCAGAATATACTTTCTGAGAAGGTTGGCATCCTTCAACATCTGCAGTAAGATGCTGCAGATGTTCTACCAGACAGTTGTGGCGAGTGCCCTCTTCTACGGTGGTGTGCTGAGGTGGCAGCATAAAGATGAAAGACGCCTCACGACTGGACAAACTTGTTAAGAAGGCAGGCTCCATTGTAGGATTAAAGTTGGACAGTTTAACATCTGTGGCAGACCGACGGGCATTAAGCAAACTCCTGTCAATCATGAAGAATCCACTGCATCCACTGAACAGTGTCATCTCCAGACAGAGGAGTAGCTTCAGTGACAGACTGCTGTCACCATCCTGCTCCACTGACAGACTGAGGAGATCGTTCCTCCCCCACACTATGCGACTCTTCAATTCCACCCGGGGGAGTAAATGCGAACATTAATTTTATTTTTAATTCTTTTCATTTTTATTACTATTTAATTTAATATTGTTTCTTTGTATCAGTATACTGCTGCTGGATTATGTGAATTTCCCCTTGGGATTAATAAAGTATCTATCTATCTATCTATCTATCTATCTATCTATCTATAACCTTAAGGTAAAAGGAAACAAAATAATCAAATGTACAAATATCATTAAACCTATTTACAATTTGGTCCTGCACTTCATTATATTTCCAAGTGTGCCTTTAACTGACTTTATTGACTCTAAAACTGGATCTGTGATATTTATTCTGCCTATTTATCTGAATTGTGTGCTTCACACCAGCCATCTAGAGTGCTTAGATCTTCTGGTCAATTGTCTCTTGTTGTCCCTCGTACCAAGTGTAAAACTAAGGGGGACAGAGCGTTTGCAGCTGCTGCTCCTCGCCTGTCGAACTCTTTACCTCGTCACATAAAGGAGTCGTCTACAATTGAACTGTTCAAGACGAGGTTAAAGACTCATTTCTATTCACTTGCATTCCGTGACCTTCAGTAATACTGATGGTTTCCTCATTGCGATTATATAACATTATTTCTATTTATTATGTATCTTATGTTCATATATTTTATTTCTATTTATGTTTTTATGTTAATTGTTTTGTTTTTCTTTTATTCTATTATTGTAAAGCACTTTGGCCACAGCATTACTATGTTGTTTTAAATGTGCTATATAAATAAATTGACATTACTTGTGCTTAAGCATGGAAAACACTAATATTATTAGAGGCACTAGTAAAACTATCTATTTGCTCCACAAGGGTTATTCTCACCTGGACAAAGCTTGGCAGCACTGTGAGGATTATGGTTTTTGATTTTTCCAGTGCCATCAATACCATCCAGCCATCCCCGTTAAGGGGTAAGCTCAGACATATGCAGGTGGATGAGCCTACGGTGCCCTGGATAATGGACTATCTGTTGGGCAGACCGCAGTGTGTGAGACTCAAAGATTGTGCTTCTGTTATGGATGTCAGCAACACTGAAGTACCATAAGGAACAGGTCTGTCTCCTTTACTCTTTACTCTGTATCCGTCCAACTATAAATATAACACCAGGTCTTGTCACTTGCAGAAATTCGTAGATGATTCTGGACTTATGGGATGTATTGATAAAAGGGATGAGACAGGGTACGAGGAGTCAGAAGAAGAAATGTGTTCATTGGTTCAAAAAGAATTGTTGACAAACTTAATATCAGCAAAACTAAGGAACTGGTTGTTTAACTTCACCCATGTGGACCATTCTCCTCTTGCCTGCACTGTCTTTTTCTTCCTACTTTTGTTATTTACTACTTATGAACACACATTCTAGCTTTCAGGTTACCCATCAGTGCACTTTTTTCTTTAAGAAATAATATTTTTCGATTTGTGTTTGTCTGTGATTCCTGTCGCCTAATACAGCCAAATGAAAAAGTCTCAGCCTGCATAATACTCTACTTTCAACAAAAAAAGATAACAGTGGAATGTCTTTCATTTCCTAGGAACATCCGAGTACTGGGGTGTTTTCCGAACAAATATTTTTAGTGCAGCAGTATTTAGTTGTATGAAATTAAATCAAATGTGAAAAACTGGCTGTGCAAAAATTTGGCTCCCCTTGTAATTTTGCTGATTTGAATGCCTGTCACTGCTCAATGCTGATTACTTGCAACACCAAATTGGTTGGATTAGCTCGTTAAGCCTTGAACTTCATAGACAGGTGTGTCCAATCATGAGAAAAGGTATTTAAGGAGGTCAATTGCAAGTTGTGCTTCCCTTTGACTCTCCTCTGAAGAGTGACAGACAGCATGGGATCCTCAAAGCAACTCTCAAAAGATCTGAAAACAAAGATTGTTCAGTCTCATGGCTTAGGGGAAGGCTACAAAAGCGATCTCAGAAGTTTAAACTGTCAGTTTCAACTGTAAGGAATGGAATCAGGAAATGGAAGGCCACAGGCACAGTTGCTGTTAAACCCAGCAGGTCTGGCAGGCCAAGAAAAATACAGGAGCGGCATATGCGCAGGATTGTGAGAATGGTTACAGACAACACACAGGTCACCTCCAAAGACCTGCAAGAACATCTTGCTGCAGATGGTGTATCTGTACATCGTTCTACAATTCAGCACAATTTGCACAAAGAACATCTGTATAGCAGGGTGATGAGAAAGAAGCGCTTTCTGCACTCACACCACAAAGAGTCGCTTGTTGTATGCAAATGCTCATTTAGACAAGCCAGATTCATTTTGGAAGAAAGTGCTTTGGAGTGATGGGACAAAAATTGAGTTATGTGGTCATAACAAAAAGCGCTTTGCATGGTGGAAGAAGAACACCGCATTCCAAGAAAAACACCTGCTACCTACTGTCAGATTTGGTGGAGGTTTCATCATGCTGTGTGGCTAGTTCAGGGACTGAGGCCCTTGTTAAAGTCCAGGGTTGGATGAATTCAACCCAATATCAACAAATGTTTCAGGATAATGTTCACGCATCAGTCACAAAGCTGAAGTTATGCAGGGGTTGGGTATTCCAACAAGAGGATGACCCAAAACACAGTTCGAAATCTACAAAGGCATTCATGCAGAGGGAGAAGTACAATGTTCTGCAATGGTCGCCACAGTCCCCTGCCTTGAATATCATTGAAAATCTATGGGATGATTTGAAGCAGGCTGTCCATGCTCAGCAGCCATCAAATTTAACTGAACTGGGGAGATTTTGTATGGAAGAATAGTCAAAAATACCTCCATCCAGAATCCAGACACTCATCAAAGGCTATAGGAGGCATCTGGAGCCTGTTATATTTGTAAAGGAGGCTCAACTAAGTATTGATGTCATATCTCTGTTGGGGTGCCCAGATTTATGCACCTGTCTAATTTTGTTATGATACATATTGCATATTTTCTGTTAATCTAATAAACTTAATGTCAATGCTGAAATACTACTGTTTCCATAAGGCGTGTTATATATTAAAAGGAAGTTGCTACTTTGAAAGCTCAGCCAATGATAAATAAAAATCCTAACAATTAAGAGGGGCTCCCAAACTTTTTCATATGACTATAAAGCACTTCAAAGAACTCTAAATTTCAATAATTGTACATGGATTAAGGTAACACTTATTGATCAAGAATTACTAAGATCCATCTTATTACTTTTTTGAACTAGAGTTTTACGTCTAATTTTTCATTCATTAACTGCTTCACTTTTTTAAAAATGAATTGCAGTCCAATTAAACGTACAGCTTACAGTGCATAAATTATGCTTTATTTCTTTCGTCAAATCACTACTGGCAAAATTTCATTAGACCCAAGGTCTTTGTTGTTATATTCGTTTCATGTTTCAGTTTTTGTCAAAGATTAAGGTTCTTTACCTTGTTTAAGGTATTTTGGGCTAAAAAAAAAAATCACCAAACTTAACAGTGACGAACTAACCAAGGGTGAGAATGGTGGTGGGTTGTCCATGGATATCTGAATTTTAAAGCAACCCTAGAGTATGGACCATGTCAAAGCTGGAGTCTTTGAATGGGCTTTTCATTGCCAAATTTATTCCCTAGTTCCCCCATGAGTGCTAAGTAATACAGAGGCAAACAAGTACCAAAGTTTTAGTTGTTAATTAAAGAAAAACAAAAAACAATATCATTAGCTTACCAGATGCATTCGGCATAAAGAAGGTGCTTATAATATTATCGCAAAAGTGACACAAATTTGTCAGCTGTTTAAGGTGCTGCTGGAGCTGTCCACTTGGAAGGTGAATTTTGTGGAGTGGTCCAAGAAAACCAAATATAAAGGCATCAAGGCTGGTGGGTCTAGGGAATTGAAAATTATACAAAAATACCAAAAGTATACTTTGTTAGTATAGATTAATAATGTCAGTACTAGATAAAATACATATTTAGATTTTAAAGCAACAAATCAATTAACTGTAGGCATCTGTGAATCTGTAAATTTCTGCTTAAAACTTTTCTTCCTGTTTGTCTTCGATATTTCATTTTGGTTTCTTTAACCAAATGGTGATTTAGACAGCACCCACAACTAAGTAACCATTATTTATAATTTTAATTAAACAAAAATGCTTCAGATTTATGCCACACCCATTTTATGTATATCAATGTGGAAGAGAGAGGTTAAGAGCAGGCGCCGATACAGTGCATTGCCGCACCCACCACACAACAAACCAACCCAGGATCCCAGATTAGGACCCGAGTGCAGCCATGTAACGGGTGACACCTCAGCACCACACTAGTTCAGATGGAATGGAACAGTGTGAGGTTTTTTATGGTGGCCGGAGTGCCAATTCTGCCACCAAACCCCAGGTTTTTCCCTGTAGGATGGAGGGCCTATGAGGAAGTGATGTTTAAAATATAATCTGAAGAGCAGTTAAAATTATTTAACAGACAGGAGACCTGCTTTACACACTTTATTTCTCTAAATTATTATATTTTAATGATTATTTGTACTGTTTGTTTAATGGAAAACCAGTTAGCTAAAAAAGATAATATTCTTAAAAGTTCTTATATCAATGGAGAATGACGAGTGCATGCAATGACTTGCTGGCTTCTAACTGAGGCACATTTTCAGGTAGTAAATTATCCTAAAGTTAACCTATAAACTGTCTTGGGTAAACAATTTACTCTGATTAACACCAATTTATAACAGATAATGAAATTATAGGTAGATTGTATTTTAAACACACAAAAACTGGTTAATATATTACAAGATGAGAGGTATTTGTTTTATACTGTGCTGCCAAACAATATTCTTTTAGTTAAATAATCTAAGGTCATATTATAATACTTACGTGTTACCAAAGAAATATTCTGATGAACCCAATCTATATGATAAAAGATTTAGGCACTCCTTGGCATCACTGTAAATCTGAAATTAGAGCATCAAAATATCAAAATATAATAAAAGACTTAGCCGACATATTATTAATCATGATTAACTAATTATGCAAATACACTTAAAGAGTTACTTATAGCAATCATGGTTTTAGGAAAAGTGAAACCAAATCTACACTAACAGTTGTTTTCTATGTTAATAACCTGTTTCTCTCAGTCAATCAAATAAATGCACATAAAGTCCTTAATTTCTTTTAAAAATAGGAGGGCAAAATGTATTACTACACAAGTCAGTCTGCTTTAAAGCCAACAAAGTTGACTCAAATAAATTACATAGTGCAAGCAGCATAAATAAAAAGCTTTTCCTTAATTGCCAACCATAACTTTAAACGATCAAAACACAGGTATGCTAATCAGTCTCACCAACTACAGTCAACCCTCGATATATGACCGGCCTGACATGCGAACAACTTGGTTTATGAGCAAAATTTTTGTTTTGAATTATGACCAATGTCTTGAGTTACGACCCGAATGCGGTCATGTGTATCCGCTTGTGTGACTGTAAACAAACAGCCGAGAGCGTTCATAAGCGTCAGTCGGAGGCCAGATACGTGTGTTTGTGGACGTAATTTCGGTCAGTGCAGTGATTTATATAATTTATTTCGATAATTGCTATCAAAATGGCCCCAAAAAAGCTAGAAAAGAAGCTAAGGAAGGAAGAGAAGGTAACGAAAATAAAGAAAGCAATCTCAATCAAAACGAAGAAGGAAATTATGCGGTAATATGAGAGTGGCGTTCGTGTGACCGATCTCACTAATATGTACAGCATGTCGAAATACACTATCTCAACAATTTTACAAAGAAAAGATTTGTATAAGGAAGCTAGTGTTGTTAAAGGTGTTACTCAAATTAGTAAGTCACCATCAACAGTGTTAGACTGTGGATAAACGAAAGGCAGATGACAGGTGATAGCCTATCTGAGTCTATAATTTGTGAAAAAGCTAGGGCTATAAATGCAGATCTGGTAAAGGATAAGCCATCAGCAAGTGATACTGGCGAAACATTTCGTGCCAGTAAGGGGTTGTTTCACAATTTTAAAAGTGAGAACTGGGATTCATAGTGTAGTTAGGCATGGTGAAGCAGCCAGTGCTGATAAAAGGGCTGCCGAAAATTACATACACCACTTTGAAATGATAACACAGAGAAATGGCTTTTGCTCTCATCAAGTTTTCAACTGTAATGAAACTTGGCTTTTCTGGAAGAAAATGCCCAGGAGAACATACATTACCCAGGAAGAGAAGAAAATGCCAGGCCACAAGCCTATGAAGGATAGGCTAACCTTATTGTTATGTGCCAATGCTAGTGGTGGCCTCAACATAAAGCCTCTCTTGGTTTATCACTCTGAGACCCCTAGAGTGTTCAGAAAACACAGTCATGAAGAATAGGCTAGGGGTCATATGGAGATCTAACGTAAAAGCCTGGGTAACGAGTACTTTTTCTTGAGTGGATCAGGGAGGTTTTCTGTCCTACTGTTAAGAAATATCGAGAGGACAAAGGCTTACCACTCAAGGCTCTCCTCATCATGGACAGTGCTCCTGCTCACCTAAGAGACTTGGAAGAAGAGTTGGCTGAAGAATTCCCATGGCTTACAGTAGAGTTCCTCCCATCTAATACAACTTCTCTACTGCAGCCTATGGAGCAGCAGGTTATAGCTAACTTTAAGAAACTATACATCAAGTAATTGTTCCAGAAGTGCTTCCAGATGGTTTCAGATACAGATTTAACTCTTACAGAGTTCTGGAAGGAACATTGCAACATCCTTTCCTGTGTGGGGTTAATAGAGAAATCCTGGGCCAATGTCTCTTTAAGGACACTGAGATCTGCCTGCAAGAAAGTGTGGCCTAAAATTATAGAGGAGAGAGACTTTGAAGGCTTTATGAAGGAGCCTGAGCCTGCAACTGACCCTGTGGTTGATGACTATAGCGGAGTCCATAGGCTTGCAGGTAGGGTAGACAGTGGTGATGTCGAGGAACTGGTGGAGGAACACTCAGAGGAATTGTCTACAGAGGAACTTCAGCAACTTCTGGCTGAGCAACAGAGAATGGCAGCTGAGGAGCTTTCTGAAGAGGAGGGGGAATATCAACAATCAGTGCAGCAAATTTCCTCTTCTGAAATAAAGGACATCCTGAAAAAATGGACAGAGCTACAAACATTCGTAGAGAAGACCCACCCAAGTATTAACTTGCCTAATGACAATGTCATATAATACTACAAAACTGTGTTGAAGAAACGACAGAAACAGACAACCTTAGACCAGTTTTGATTTCCGAAAAGGTTGAGACCTAGTGAGCCAGAAGCAGGTCCTAGTGGTCTACAGCCTCTCCCAAGGAGAGAAAGGACACCAGAGAGCCAGAGTCCTGATGTTCTTATGGAAGGGGGCTCTCCATACAAACAATAACCACTTTCCATTTCATTCTCCCCCTACTCCCTTCCTGCAAGCCAAAGATGTCAACTTAAATGGTGAGTACAGTATGAAATTGTTGTTTCTGGTAGGCTAGGCACTTTTTATAACTTTTTGGCTAGTATATTAGAAATATTATTGGTGTTTTGGTAAATTATGCACATTATACAACTCTTTTTTTACTATGAAAAGGTTAAGTAAGTGTTGCTGTGGGAGGTTCGGAACGCATTATGGGTATCTCCATTATTTCTTATGGGGAAAAATAGACTTGACTTACAACCAACTTGAGTTACAACCAGCCCTCACGAATGAATTGAGTTTGTAAGTAAAGGGTCCACTGTATATACAAATTGCATGTTTTTTTCAGACTCAGGTCATATGTTGACAAAGTGGGTAGACTTTTACCTCATAATTGTTATCAATGCTTCTTCTGGACAGTTTGGACTTATTGATTTAATCTGTGATTATAAATTTCCACAATTTCAGCAAATCTGCTACTACATTTGTTTGTGTTCAACTTATGTGGCCCTTTGTTTAATGAGTTGAACTGTAAATGACAAGCTCGCTGCTTTAATTCATACTACTGTAGCATTGTGTCAACCAGGGCAAGAGTCAATAATCCCTTCATAAAAATGTAAACAGCCACATTATAGTGCTGTTCTGTACTTGAGAAACACTCACCTATAAACTTTAGACAAGTGTCTGTGTTTATCAAGTGTCTTGGAGTAGGAAAACTGTCCTAACTGGCTTAAAATTCTGAGAGTGATACAAATTTGGGCCTGCTGTTAGGAGCAGGAGTAAATGCTTTTTACCACTTTTCCTAATTTAGCAAACTACTAACTTTATCTGGGTGTTGGAGAGCTCGTGTACCGTTGTAACTTGTTAGGAGCTGCCAGAAAATGGCATTCAAGCAGAAATTGACATGCAAATCACACAAGAAAGTTCTGGAAGCACTAGACAACAATGAACTTGTTAAAAGAGATGAATCTGACAGAGATGAATTAATATTTATAACAAATCTTATTCATTACATGATTGATCCATCTACATCAAGAATCCATGCGCTGTCAGTCCAAATGATTGTGCTGGTAACATTTTGGCCACTGGGAAAATGCAGCTTTCCAAAATCTATGATTTGAGTAGGTCACAACCAACCATCTCTTGAGTTTTCCACCAAACTTTGCACGCCCTTACAACATGTGAGGTAACACACAGATTATACATTTGCCCTTGACTGTATGTGAGCTGATATTAAAGCAGCTGCATTTCTGCAAATCGACATGCACATAAAGATCATTACTCTAAGTGTGGATGAGCAAGCATAAGTAAATCACAAGCAATATCACACTATCAATGCACAACTGGTCACGGATGCAAACTGTACTGTAGTAGCCAGAACATTACCCTGAAGAGAAGAGGGGCTGGATGGGTGATTGAGAGTGAAATGTCACACAGGTATACTGAGCTCCGCATTCCACAAACCCCTGGAACATCTGTGTTACATTTTACAAGCACAAGAAGATTCAGGAAGGCAGGCGGAGACAACTGGAGTATTAGATAAATAAAACCTCACGGAAGACAAGAGGCGTTCACAGAGTGGGCCATGGCAAACAACTCTGGAAGATGACCGGAACACTGGAAGGATGAACATGACTTATAGCCATGGCCAGTTTCAATAACTTTATGAGGTGCTTTCTGTGGCCATAAGTAGGAGTGTGATTCTTCTGAAAGTACGGCTGTAGATCATTAACTATTACATAAACATGCCTGTAATTGGGCTTAACTTTTATTTGCTACGTGTGACTCAGTCTTTCCATCTCAGTGCTCGACACTGTTTTACTACTGAAATTATTCTGATCAAGTAGCAACAATTTTGTGCAACTCAGTGCAGTATTTTACCTTATTATGTTTTCTTTCTTGTTCTTCTCCTACTACTGTGAATATTATTATTATTATTACCTTCTCCTTTGTGGTGAAGCCTTAGCACTAATATTAGAAAACTACAAAATATTATCATAAATGGCAATTTACAGCAAGGGATGCCATAAAATCATGATGTTATTCATTCTCAGACGTGAATTCCTACTCTTAGCTTGGGACTGGGATTGGGACTAGGATGCTTTGTAAAAACTTCTCACTTCCTATTCTGAAGTAGGACAAATTCTTACCCTAAAATGACTTTTCGTATAATTCCAAGAAATAATTCTGGGACACTTGATAAAAACGGGCCCAGGTCAGTTATTAGTGTGAATCAATTTATTTGGTCTCCAACCTAAACTTTAGTATAGCTGTAAATTATTAATCATATACCTATAATAATTTCTGAATGTTACTAGTGTCAATCCTTATCTTTTATCCCCAGATATTAAAGTATTTATCCATATTTCCGTATGACGATGTAAGAAACTATTTGGCACAGGTCATTAAGTTCTTACCTTGGCTTCAATCTCACTGATACTATACAGAGGTGGCCTCCCTTGAGTCAAAAGTATTCGGTTTACTGCTTCACTTGATTTTCTTCCAGGTAGGTAAAAGTTTAATGGGAATGGTATCCTAGATGCAAACCATGGTCTGGTAACATTGGAGTAATTTTCAGCATCCACCCAAAATGTATGCAACTGAAAGATAAAATTATAACGAACACATAATAAACTAATATTTAATTTTTGTCAATATAGATTGGAAGCCAAGTACAGTAATATTTTACCATTTTTTTGTGCACAATGCCCCATCTTGACCAAACATACAAAGAAAATAAAGTCTACCTAACCTAAGTAATTAAACTAATTGTTTAGGAAAGATGGAGCACAAATAATTAAGTCTCTTACATTTGTTTAATTAATAACAATACTCAATTTTTATGTGACCAAATCTGCATATCTTTGGAAGGAAACCGGAGCACAATGTGGAAACCCAGCAGGAAAACATGTAAACTCCAGGCAGGGAATATCAGTGACATGACTCCCTGCAACACAGCCGCGCTAACAGTCCGCCACCGTGTCATCCTAATGTGTGTAATTATTAACAGTATTCATTATTTAAACAAAATTACCGATCTGTAAAATATAGCATACATACAGTGGCATCATACTACTGAAATAAGTACGTACATCAGTTTTGATTAGCACAGGGAAGCCACCTACCAAATTTCGTGAAGATGGGGCCATAAATAAGAAAGTTCAACATGGCGAACATTGTCAACCGTTATGACCATTACGTGTAGAATTTTGAAACGAAACCTGCTTAACTTTTGTAAGTAAGCTGTAAGGAATGAGCCTGCCAAATTTCAGCCTTCTACCTACACGGGAAGTTGGAGAATTAGTGACGTTGGAAAGTTCAATATGGCGGTCGACAGTGGCGCCATACCGCGAAATAAGTATGTACATTGGTTTCGGTTAGCGCAGGGAAGCCGCCTACCAAATTTCGTGAAGATGGGGCCATAAATAAGAAAGTTCAACATGGCAGACATTGTTGACCGTTATGACCGTTACGGGTAGAATTTTGTAAGTAAGCTGTAAGGAATGAGCATGCCAAATTTCAGCCTTCTACCTACACGGGAAGTTGGAGAATTAGTGATGAGTGAGTGAGTGCTTTGCCTTTTATTAGTATAGATAAATCTAAGGATTCTAAATGTGGAGAGAGTTGGAATATCATACATTTAATGTGCTCAGTGTGGCGATGTATTGCTGTTTGCCGCTGCTGTCAGTACCGGAGGAAGCCCTAGAAAAAAGGACGGCATAAAAGATGTTATGTGAGACTTTTAAAATGTTTCGTGTCATTACGATCGGGAATATGCGACGCTTGAATATTGGAGCACCACAAATGCATCTGTATGTCAACATTTTGCTTCACCGGGTATACTGAATTTCTGTTTGAGTACATTTTGTTCAAACAGCTAATGCACTTTAAAAACACGGCCTGCTTTAGTTTTATTAGTCTATGTTTTATTTATCATCTTCTTTTCATTTGTTTATTTTATAGAAATTTCTAATTGTGCAAATGTGGCACAGGTTTCACACTAGAAAAGTAAATTTTATTACTAACTAGCAAAATACCCGCGCTTCGCAGCGGAGAAGTAGTGTGTTAAAGAAGCAATGAAAAGAAAAGGAAACATTTTGAAAATAACGTAACCTGATTGTCAATGTAATTGTTTTGTCACTGTTGTGAGTGATGAGTGTTGTTGTCATATATATAGATATATATATATATATATATATATTTACACACACACACATAAACATATATATATATATATATATATATCTATACATATACACATATATACATACATATATATATCTACATATATACACACACATATATACACACATACATACATACACACACACACATATATACACACAAATATATATATATATATATATATATATATATACATACATACATACACACACACATATATAAACATATATATACATATACATACATATCTACATATATACACACACAGCTATTTCAGTATCAGTGCAATACGCTGTTTGTTAAAACAGTTGACTCCGCTCTTACGTGCAATAACAAATCAAATCATTCAGTTGTCTTTGCTCATATGTCATTTTAGAGCTGGACGCCTGGCATCTTTTTGGCCACAAGTTCGTTTATGTTTGGTGTGAGGTTCTGTGTTGTGGAGATTCTCAGGATGGACTGCAGGTGCTCATCAGTGAGGCGACTCCTGTGTGCTGTTTTGTTAGTCTTTATCACTGAGAAGAGCTTCTCACACAGATATGTGCTACCAAACATGCACAAGGTTCGAGCCGCATGTAGACGGACTTTTTTTGTTCTTCAAAGTCACCAAAGCGCCGTGCAAACTCAGTGCGCAATAACTCTAGCCGCAATAACTTGCAGCATCATAAGGTAGACTTGATTAACGCGGTAAGTGTTGGCAAGGCAGCTGAAGCGCTGCATTATGGGATCTGTAGTTTATTGTGTTACCAGCGCTTCATATACCGGGCCATTAATAACAATAATACAGTATATAAAATGATCTGCGGGCGGATATAATTACGCCGGGCGGATGTGGCCCGGCCCTTGAGTTTGACACATATGGACTAAATAGAACTTGAAAAGATATATTTTTCAAATGTGATCGCACAATTCAGATAGAGTTGACGCACTACAGCCTGCATGCCTCAATGAGTCATCCTCCCTCGCTCTTACTTTTTACCGTTCATCTAATGAATACACTGAGTATGGCTTTACCAAAACAATCATTGATGGCGAATAAAGTATCCATTATTCGAGTATCTAGATCGGGATATATATATATACATATATATATACCAGCGTATCAGCGAGAAGTAGTGTGTTAAAAAGCTAGAAAAGAAAAGGGAACATTTTAAAAATAACGTAACATGACTGTCAATATACAGTATTTGTTTTGTGAGTGTTACTGAGTGTTGCTGTCATCAAGGATTTGATTATCATTATTTCTTTCAATCAGGTTCGTATTTGTAGGATGTGTTGTGTTCAAGTTACATTCCGTGTTTGTCAATCGTTGTAAAGATGACAGGTTTCATTCATCGATTCGTTTCTTACTGCATCAATAAACAGCTCGTCTTCTTCTTTATCTGAGACCTGACACACTGCATGCACGGGTTTTTACACTGTCTTCCTTTAGCGGGACATTGACTTTTCCAACGTGTGCTTTGTTTCCGCAGTAGCTGGATTTATGAATATGCTTGTAAGTATCAGGCGCTTCATATTTTTGCTGCCTTTTCAATTGTGTAATTGGTTTTGTTCAGCTCTTTGGAACTGTTGCTTTTATCTGTGCACTGCGTCAGTTCACGTGAGCCACTCGGTGTACATGCATCGAAGGTTCCCAGCTGTGCTGGTGCCATCTCGTGCTATGTCCATAGCTGTATTTAATGTTACCTTAGTCCTGGCACTTAAAACTTTCTCTCACAGTTTCACTGAGTTTGTGTCAAACACCACCCTGACCATCTCATCTTCCTCTCCATAAGCACAGTCCTTCACCCGTGAATATTTACCCGTGGCAGTTTGCTATTGGATTGCCGCTGACGGACGGCCTTATATGGGCAGGCACTAAATTACAAACGCCAGCGGCAGCCTGTCTATGAACTTAATTTAAAGTGTAGGTTTACATCGTGCTTTGTTTCCGAAGTAGCAGAACTCATGAATATGGTTGTATATGTCACTCGCTCGCTTCTTATTGTTTCGCTGCCTTCTCAATTATATAATGCATGTTTTCTTCAGCGCTTTTTTGAGGTCTTCCTGGTTTTCTATGTACTGCGTGATTACGTGGGAGGCGTGATGATGTCACACGAAACTCCGCCCCCACGGCGTTGAAGCTCATCTCCATTACAGTAAATGGAGAAAACTGCTTCCAGTTATGACCATTACGCGTAGAATTTCGATATAAAACCTGCCCAACTTTTGTAAGGAAGCTGTAAGGAATGAACCTGCCAAATTTCAGCCTTCCACCCACACGGGAAGTTGGAGAATTAGTGATGAGTCAGTGAGTGAGTGAGTGAGTGAGTGAGTGAGGGCTTTGCCTTTTATTAGTATAGATGATTCAAGAATAACATTTCTTTGGCAAATACATTTGTTTATATGACATTTTACTTTGATTTATCTTATTCTTTTGAAAATTGCAAATAGACGATTAAGTATAGCACTTTCTATTGTTATGTTATACATGCTTTCCTTATGATCTTTAAATCTGTAAATAAAAAAATACTAATAATGATATAATTATTATGTTAAGAGTTCTGAGAACATGAATATTATTTCAAGGGTTCCAGAAGGGCAAAAAGGTTGGGAAACACGGATCTAGAGTATCATCAACTGAAATTTACATTTCATACAAAATGCATAAGCACTGACATTTTATACTATACAATATCATACATAAACAGCAGTGATGCCTTTATTTATTCAGAACTTACATTGCTGTGTCTAAACACACCTGTTAAAAAAAGACTCTTAAAATACCAACTTCTAATTTACATTACCAATGCTGGATACAGCTTTTCTTCAAGTAGTGCAATAAATGCCAAGGTATCGGCTCCCTGCTTTGCAGACAAGTCATAGTCAGCATTGTATTTCTGTAAAAAGAATAAAACACCATAAAAGAAAGTTTAAGATATCTGACACTTGTGCGTTTAGTACAAACTAGCCAAAGCCCGCCGTAGCATACGGTGGTGTAAGTATAGGAATGGAAAACGGTGAGAAAGGAATTCAGGAATCAAGAAGAAATAAATACTTCTTGAAAGACACAGTTGTGAACAGGTGTTTTGGTGGGGACGACAGATCGAAAAGATCTAACCCTAGAAAAAGCCATGTACAAATGACCGTGGCTGAAGACTGGTTGTTAGAATTATTGTGAAAAGTAAACAGCATGTGGGTATGAGGAAGGCCACGCTTCAGAAATTTGATTACGTACATATATTCAATAGCAACCTCAAAAAGATGTTGTTGTAGAATGTCTCTAAGTAATTCCTGCAGCTTAATCCAAAAGACTTGTACTACAATATCAGGTCTGTGCTCTGGTCTTTGGGCATCCGACAGTGCATGTAGAATTTCCGGCCAAGCAGGATTACATGTGAAAGTGATAAATAAATGAGGCTGTTCGAATTTATGTACTATGGTCATGGCTTCCTGATAGTTTTGTTGCATGTATCTTGGACTTCCTGGAAATGTAGACAAAATGATCATATTACCGTCCACATGTACATTGTTATTTTCAGCGTTTGCTTGCAGTGCATCTGACAGTCCTTTGTATTGTTCCACGCGCAAATCTTGTTGATCTAATCTGAGATAGTTGAGACGTGCGACCTCCGTTTTAACATACGCATCTACGACGTACTGTTGGAATAGTTCGCTGCTGGAGTGCAAATTACTAAATGTATTCCTCATTACTAATCTGTACACATAAAATTGGCATTGAGTAAGCCTTCTTTGCTTGGCGGTTCTTTTATCGGGAACATGTTGTAAATCTTTGTGCAAGCCATTGTCTCCGTAAGGGAATAAAAGAGGGTAAACCATAAGATTGCAATTCATATTGAGCGTGGAAATCTGTTTACAGGAGTTGCCTATGGGGTAGATGCAAACGTACTTCAGAAACTCGCCGAGAAATGCTGTGTCGGCTGCATGTGGGCGGGACCGGTTTTGAAGAGGAGCCACTGGCAGCATTTGGAAGGGTTTGGAAGAGGACGAATAGGAATCGAGAAATGTCGTGTCGGCGGAACTGATTTTGAGGTGGAAGCAGGATGAACCAGAAAAGAAATATATATAAGAGATAAACATACTTTAGTCACATATATTCAGAATGGTTCATACGTTTTCAACAGATCACAAATAAAATCATTCAAAATATGTACTGCTAAAATATATTATCAATCATATGTAAATCTTTAAGTACTTATAAATGTTATATGTGGGCATGCAGAACATTATGACCATTTTAGTTTCCTAAAATGTTAAAATATTCTATGATGTAATTTGCATTTCTGAATATATTGTAACTTCTTTTACCTTTTTAACAGATACATACAACGGCTATTATTTATAATGTCAACCACTAGGGTTGCATGGGTATACTGGTATTGACAAAGTACCAACAAAACCCTATTGTTGATTTTAATTAAAAGCAAGTAACATTCCATACAGTTAAGTCAAATGTAACAAACCAAAATTCAACCCTTACCCAAAATTGTTATGTTGGCACATATGGTTATTGAGGTAGAAAAGATAAATAAAAAATAGCATTGCTTTCTCTGCCCAACATCCCACCCCACAAAAGGACCAAGTTGCAAGCACAATCTTCTTTGTTTGCCAGAGCACGGTATGACTAATGATCGTGTTTCAAAAGGATGTCAGGATCAGTGTGGTTAGCTCTTTTTTTCGGATTCATTCAGAGAACTAAAAATGTAAAACTGACCCTCAATAACCACTTCAAATTTGGCAGGGAACAAGAGGGTGAATCTGATTTCAGCTCTGCATAGACACTATTAAATGCTGTAAAATGTGGTGCGCTTAGCAGCTGTTGAAGAGGAGAAACCTGGGAAAATACAAATATGGTTATTTTCAAATATAGTCTCTTCTTTCAGTCTGAGAAGGGATATGAAGTTTTCTTCAGCTTGTAGTTTGTTGAAACACACAAATAGGCTTCTTAGTTTTGAGGCATTCAAACCAAGTATACAAGACACTGTTGAACTCTTGGTGTCCGATTTGAAGTCTCCAGTTATTTTGGAGAATAGTTACGCTGTAAATTTTACTGGGTTTGGACTTTCATGTTTTTCAGGGAGATATTCGATTCTGATGTTGTTCCTTCTATATCTATCTTCCAGAGCAGCCAGTTTGGCAGCGAGCACTTTGAATTCTAATTTTTCAACCGTTTTTTTTTTTTTGTCAGCAGCATATGTTGATTGTTCAATCATTTCAATACGAGTCATAAAAGTTTGCTTAACATCTTAAATCTGAGCAGCAAGTACTCTAATTTTACTCTCTAACTTACTTATGTTTTTCTGTATTTTTTATCAATTTTTTCTAGAACTTCTTTAAAGACTGTAATAAACTTAGTACTTAAGCATTTCTCCATGTCTTTTATATCCTGATGCTGTTTCTCATTTTTCTTGTTTAGGTCCTTTATTTATTTCTTTACATACCTTATATCCTTCTTTATATCATTTATGTCATCCCCGTGTGGTAATCATTACCTTCAGCTTGGACAGTGCGTTACATTCTTCTCCCGTGCTCCGTATATGGGGTTGCGAGTCCAGTTGGGGTTGATGGTGCTGGCTCATGGAGGGTATTAGCTGCAGTTGACATCGAGGATTAAAAGGTCATGCCCAGTTCCAATAATCCTCCTGGAATTGACGAATCCTCTGCTTGGGTCCCAGTAAAAGTACTTATTTTCTTATTTGGGTCCTCAGATTAAAAACTAACAAACCCTGCTCTAGAGAATTCAAGGAGGAAACTGCTGCTTGTAACAAGACAGTGAAACACACTGTAGACTCAGTGTGGGACAATCCTCCTAAACTAACCCTTACCTTTTGATGTGCTTTAGTCTGTATGGTGAACAAACCACCATAACCCCCCAATTATCGACACGCTGCAGACTAAACGAGAAACATCAAATTTTGATGCACCGGAGAATTCAAATGGAAACCATAGCTTGTAGCAAAATAGGGAGGCATGTGATTATGCAGCACAACTAGTGTAACAGAAGTTTGTGCAACGTACCGGGTACAATCATGACCATGTAACTAGCAGGTAGGAATTGGAGGAATGACATTGTGGAGAGTTATGCATTATTTGCTTCAGTGCTGTTTCAGTACTAGTACTGAGGTCTAAAAGCTGGTATTGATACTGAGGTCAAACAATTCCTGTAGAGGATATAGACTTTTTTCCAAAAATTACATAATTTGCCAATACAGTATGTTCCATTTTAAGAAATTTGCCTTTTTTATGGTCATTCGCATATAATGCATTAAGCATCTATTGTGAAAGTCAACATTTGTCCACATGAAACAACTCATTTCCACATGGACCAGTTTTGTTGAGATGTGCCGCAATTATTCTTCAAAGAAATTTGTTGAGAGTTCAATTCTGATTCAGATATCTCAAACAGAATGCACTGTACAAAGTTTTAAAATTTCAAAATCTCCCATTGGAAGGCACTGCAGAATTTGCGAGCTCATCCATCTTAAAACGGAGAGTCGTTCTGTGCGACTTCAACTAGGAATTAGTTTACTGTTTCAATTTTACCTTGAGAGGTGTTGCTTGAACTTGTATAATTTCCTGCTTTAGGCAAGTTAAATGACCGAATACAAAAAAGTCAGTTCTCTGGAAATAAATGGAAGAGTAAAACAATTATAAGCTCAAGTCTCAGGCAAATACTAACCTGCTTTCTAAGATGGTTGAGAATTTCTACATGCCCTGTCACAACAGTTTCTTCCAAAACCAATGCCGGGATAGTTCCTACCAAAAATAAACATTTCAGTTTGAGTTACAGACACTCCCATTGGGCCGTTTCTTTTTCCTAAAAACAATTAAAGTATTTATCACTTACAGTACATACACACTCACAATAGGCCAATACTTAGATTTATTATATATGCAGCATGTTGTGCATGCAGGCAGCTACCAATTACTACTAAAACAGAATCTCTAGGATTTCCTACAGTAAATCTATCTCTTCAGACACTCCCGTATGTGTTTTTCATTTTAGAAAGATTACCTAATTTACAAAGCCGAATGGATGTTTGTCCAGTATGCAGATCCCTAACTGTTAACCAGTCTCCCTCCAAATTTGTTTCCCATTTGTATTGGGAACACCACAGGATATGTTTTGTTCCAAAATTGAGATGGTATTCCTAACCCGGGTAGTGCCAAGTACCCCTGCTAGCTCCAAATATGTAAGAAATGACAAAGATAGTATAAAACATGCATACAGAAGCAATGCTTACCTGGGTGTCAATACTAATATCGCGACAAGAATGTAATAATCAAATATAGTCTCTAAGCAGGATTAAACAAATATTCTAATTCTTCTTGCTCAGTAAAGAAACTAAACGTAATTTTTATTTACCTGTTAAAGTCTTCCACGTACAGTCAACTACATGTATTTTCAAGTCAGCACCAGAAAACTTGGCATATGCCTAAGAAAGAAAATGATGAATGTCAAATCATGTTGTAATGCATTAAATATGTATTTTGCAATATATATTACACAATACCTTTCTACAGGAAGACCATCCTTAACACCTGCACCTCCACTCTACATTCCCATGCTGTCTACCTCAGCTAACCTTCCGAGTAAAAACCTGGAGAAAGCTCTACACTAGCATGTCAGTTGGGCCTGATGACACCATCTTAAGTTTGCTTTAAGGATGTTTTAGACAGCTCTGTAGGGCCCTTCAACATCTATTCAACCATACTTTGAACCTGCAGATGGTACCAGAATTATGGATGATACCTGGAATAGTTGTGGTACTTAAAATGAGTGCTTTATCAATATGAGAGACTGTAGTCTGGTAGGTTTTACATAACACTTAATGAATTAACATTTGGGAGACTGGATCTGAGAAAAAAATACAACCACTTGTTACAGAAGTACATATGCGGTAGATGATGCTTTAATCTGAATTTGCCACAGAGTCCATTTCTACCTATACAAAGCTGGCATTATGGATATTCAGATTTGTTTTTTTTACTTCTCTGGAATTTTTAACACTATTCTGTCTTTCCAGTTGGGGAATATGCTCAAAACGATGCAGGCAGATGCTGCACAGTGTCCTGGGTCATACACTTTCAAACTGACAGGGGACATATTGTTAGACTTTAGGACAACTTATTAGAAATGGTGGCCAGCAACACAGGGACACTCTAGACAAGTGTCACGTTTCCCTTCCCCTTCATTTTCTACAAGAAACATTTTAAGTACAACTGTAATTTATTCAATAAGTTCCAAAATGACTTTATTATATGCTGTACTGAGAACAGAAATGAGACTGAGTATCGGAAGGTGGTAGAGAACACTGTCATGTGATGCAAGAACCACCACCTGGAATTGAACATTGCCACAGAAAAGGAGTTGGTGAAGAACTTCTGGTGTGCCAGTGTGTACCCAAGACCATCATATGCCGTTATGGGGCACTAGGTTGAGGTGTTGCAGACTTAAAATACTAGGGGAGCCACCGGAAGTTTAGATTGGGTTGAATAACAAAGAACATAGTGTATCATAACGGAAAGAGGAGGCTCTTCATTCTAAGGCCACTCAGGACATTTAATGGTGCAACAGGCTACTGTGGATGTTCAATCAGTGCACAGATGTTAGTGTACCGTTGAAAACTGTGGACTTCTGAGGGAGAAATTCCAGCTCAAGGGATACTATATCAGGAAGGTAAGCTAAGTTCTGAGGCGAGACACAAAAATAACCGGACTGGGCTTGGGGCCTTCCTGGAAAACCGTCTGGAGGTCGGCCGGATGTGAACCATAGAACTATATCCTCTCCTACAAGCCCTCTCAAACTGCCGACTGGCTAGGTATATCCTGTGAATAGCCCAGTCAGTATTTGCACAACAATCGCTACACAAGTTGCCGCGATAATGTCGGGTTAAAATATAAATAAATAAAAAATAATAAAATCGAACAGCGAATCAACATCACATTTCTCACGAATTTTCTCTTTTCCCGTAAAGCAGTTTTGATCATATTTGCCCGATTTAGCTCCCTGTGATTTTTACTTGTTCCCAAAAATCAAAAGTGACCTGAATGGATGAAGTGAAGACAGAAACAGTAAGCCTGTTGAAGAACCTCAAGCAAGAAGACTTCCAGTGCTGTTTCAATCAATGGAAGATACGTATGGAGCGGTGTAGAGATTGGGAGGGGGAGTATATAGAAGGTGACAATGTTTAGAATGCTGTAATTCATCAATAAATATTTATTTTTTTACCCAATCCGGTTACTTTTGTGTCTCACCTCATATATATATATATTACAGGCCTGATATCGTTTTGGATGGCCTTTAGCCATTGGCTCTTTCTATCACTTTGTACACATAAGAGCTACTGGGGCTTTTCTGCTTGTAGTAGTCAGATGGTACAATGCCTCCTCCCATCATGCCTGTCCTCACATCAGCTTGTTATAACACACACAATGGCACACTGACAATACTTCTATTTATTATTATTGCTTTTATTATTTAACTCTTTCTGTTTAGTAATAGTTTGTACTTTGCTTTTATTTTCCATTTTTGTGCTGGAGCAATTAATTTCCCTTCAAAAATCAATAAAGTACCATCTACAGTACGTATATTATTCTAATTATCAGTTTAAAAAATTTACAAAATTAATACACCTAACTCATATGTAAATTTCTTTACCTTTTTTCAACTACATTACAACTGCATCCTTATATCATTTTAATGCACACAATTTCACCAAAATGTAGACAATTCCTAAAAAGAGTTGACTCAAACCCCTAACTCTAATGCCATCCTCAAAATCATCTAAAATTAAAAAAACATTATTATTTATTAAACATTCAAAGTTATTAGTTTTTTTAGTGTTTAAAATCTGCCCATTTTAGTGTTTAAAATCTGCCCATTAAAAATAAGAGAGATTTTAACAATGACAAATAGCGGCAGTTATACACCCACAGACACAGAACTGATCCAAAACTGTTAATAAATACAGCTCTACAGGTTGGTATCCATTTTCTTTATAAACTATTTTAATCATACTGGCCAAATCATAGGTTTTCAGGATCAGCCTTTGAGAACCCATGTGGTTTCTGGTTTTCATTTTAGGCAATCTATTAATTAGAGGCCAGGCAGTGTGGCGTAATGTCTAGGGCATTTGATTTAAAGAGAGATGGCTGCTGGTCCAATTCCATCTTCTGACTCACTTTGTAAACTTTGGGCAAGTTACTACCTATGCTCCAATTGTTAAATGTGTGTAACCAACTGTAACATAACTATTTTAAATTCTCCTAATAAAAATAGTAACTATTTCTGATATTAACTGAGCTCTTTGTTAAGTTTGATATGTAGGCTTAGCTCATAATTTGTGCAGTCAAGAATGCGAAACAGTTTCAAGTCAAGGTTCAAAAATTCACTATTATTTTCTTTATTCTGCTTAATTTTGATGGCTTAAGTTTTAGCCCTAACAATTTCAAAACAAAAAGGAACAAAGAATGAGCAGATGCAGGCAGCAATAACAAGAACATAATTAAACATCTTGGAAAAGGTACTCCTCTTCTGTCAAGCTGGAATCTCAGCCTGTTCACTGTCTGTGCCGAGTCTGCATAGTCACCACATGCCTGGGCGCTTTTTCCACACTTAACTCAGTTTACTCCTGGATGCCACAGAGGTACTCGCTTAGCTGACTGGCAAGTTCAGATTAGTTCTGTGCTCATGTCTATCATAACAGGTTTTAGCATTGGTCTCCTTTGCAAAAAAAAGACACACCTGCTTAATAAAAATGGCAAGATTTGGCCATAATAAATATACAGGATTAAATAAAAACAGCAGTAACAAAGTGTCTATCAACCATGGATGAAACTCCTTGGGCTATGGAAGACAAATACCTATAATCCTAAATTGAAAGTGTTCATACTGTAAACTATTACACATACTGTGCAACACTTCAGTCATACTGGATCAACTTAGTATCGCCCTCCAACTCATATCTCTCACATGTGACAGTAAACTTCCATACCTGATAAAACCCATCAGGATGTCGGACAACACTGGGCTGCACAAACAAATGTGTGTAACTTTACAGGTTTAGGTGTGCCGAGACCACTCCTGAAGTGGGAATATCTCTGCCACAAGCAGGTTTACCAAGATATTACATTTGGCGAAAAATGCCATTTTCAAATTTTTTTTTGGATTTTTTTTAAAAATAGTTATGTTTCTATATGGCAAAAGTATTTTTCATTCTAAGAATATTATTTGAAGTATTTTGAGCAGAAAAATAACAGTCTTCCTTTTCTTAACATTAGTTGAGGAGGAAACAACCCAGAATGAAGTATTTGCTGCACATTTTTGCGCTCAATTTATCTTTATCCCTTCTTTTCTTCTGAAAATGTAAGTTGCTATACTACGCTATATAGGTTAGCAATGATAAACACAAACTTAGTGATCGACCAAACTCATACAAGCTGTGTTTTGTTTGTTTAAAGGCCAAAATAAAAAGGTCTGAATTTATTAAAAAAGCTTTTCTTTCCATTTGTCTACTTGCACTGAACAACTCGGATTCTGTTTTCTCAGTTTATTACTTCACTTTGTTCAAAGTAAAGGCTAAAATTCCACGCTTCTCTCTTGCTAGTAAAGTCTGCCTTAATGTTCACCATTTACAGGAAGTTTAGCTCAACTACTGTAATACCTTGCGTAAAAGAATACTACAAGTAAACTACTGTAAAGCTTAGAAAAGCAGATGCATAAAAAAAAAATCTTTGTTTTGTGTGACTGGCCAATTTACTGATCACGGACTGACTGAGTCTTCAGTAGCGATAATCAGATGATTTAATCGGTGGCTGATCAATCGAATCATCACTAAAAAGACACCTCTTTATTTTCCAGAAGTTTGACACTTGCTTAGATAGATAGATAGATAGATAGATAGATAGATAGATAGATAGATAGATAGATAGATAGATAGATAGATAGATAAAGGCACTGATAGATAGATAGATAGATAGATAGATAGATAGATAGATAGATAGATAGATAGATAGATAGATAGATACTTTATTAATCCCAAGGGGAAATTCACATAATCCAGCAGCAGTATACTGATACAAAGAAACAGTATTAAATAGTAATAAAAATGAAAAAAAAATGAAAAAAATTAAATTACAATTAATGTTAGCATTTATTTTATTTTAATTTTTTTTGTTTTTTTTTTTTCATTTTTATTACTATTTAATTTAATACTGTTTCTTTGTATCAGTATACTGCTGCTGGATTATGTGAATTTCCCCTTGGAAAATAGATTTTACAGAAATATGCAAAGATGTGTTGACCCATCTATTGTCTTGACCAGGTAACAGGCAAACTAATGTTAAAAGAATACGTAGCTTTCCTTTACTTTTTTTTTTTATAAAAAAGTGTGCCACAATACAAAGACAAACTAGTTGGGGAGCTTCTTTCTTTCTTCCTGCCCAGCATGTTAGTGCAACATGTCTTTGAAAATCCATTTTCTACAGGCTCATCTGGATATGTTTCCTGATAACACGAGAACTGTCGCATATGAACATGGGGAAAGGTTCCACCAGCAGACATTACGGTGGAAAGTGAAGTGAGCCCCTGTTAGCAGACATCAGCTGGTCACTCCACGGTGAAACACCTTCAAAGGATAAGACAGGGGAAAAAAACTACCAAGTAACCACTTTTTGTAAGTAATAATTATATTTAAGATAATTATAGGTGTAATTTATCATTTTTTCAAATGTAAAAAAAATAACTTCAACAATATATTACATTTTATTCACTAAAACAGTGTTTTTCATATTCAAATAGATGTCTACTGCCAGATTGGATTGGCACCCTCTGATCTAGAAAGATGACATAACATTTTTAATGAGAGTGGTAGGGAAACATTCTTGACTGCAAATTCCCTGATGCCGGCATCACTTTATTTATAGAACAGAAAGGCTCTCAGGACCCCAACGAGTATATAAGAAGTCAACGACTCTGGAGCATATCATGCAAGATGTTAATCCTGCATTGTAATCACAGATAGGCAAACAATCCTTTGTTCAGACAAAGCTTATATAGATATGAATATACAAGAGCACCATTTTAATAATATAGCTGATAACATAAAATTATAAGCAAGCACATGCACTTTAAAAAGGTATGGTAGGATGGTGAAAACATGAATAATTGGACATATTCATGGTGCGGAGACTTGAAGGTCAGAGGCAGGGACCTAGAGAAGCATCTGCGTACTTTAAAGCAGACAAATAAAGGCAGACTAAAGCTCCTTTTATTATATTCTTATCTTGTGGCATACTTTGAAGGACAAGGTGCACACAGCCGAATGTCTCAGAACAGTACTTGCTTATTTAACACAGAACAGCCTAAGAGTCCAAGATGCTAAAGTGTTACTAAATAATTTTCGCCAAAAGTACAGTAGCTATTTTCTTTTTTTAGAGACCAGTATAACGTGCAGAGACCACACAGATAGTCTGGGCCGTGAACCAAACCAGGGCGACAGGGCCTTTAAGACAGTCCTGCTAACCACAGCATCAGCATGTCCAACCGATTCTGCTAAATAATTCACTTTCTTATCAAATTAATAAACAACTGTCCCCAAAACAAGCCACGGCACGAAACACATATAAATAATATTATTTATGTAGTATAATTACCAGGCAACGTAACTGTTACTGGGTCGGATCTGGATACACCGTTATCTCATTTGGGTGCATTTCAAAAAATGAAAGCTAAAGCACAAAGAAAACACACAAAAGTGCACACTTTAAACCAAATTATGGCTGAAGGAAAAAAAGCGTGTTATAGACAAAATGTATACATTAAGTACTGGAAAATAAACCAGCTTTTGTGCAAGTTGATAAAAAAGCAACAACGAACTATTTCAGGTGTATTTTTTTTAGTTTTCACTTATCACGAGTGCTGCGCAGGATCAGCGAAGATGAAGAATAAGTATCCATCCATCCATCCATTTTCTAACCCGCTGAATCCGAATACAGGGTCACGGGGGTCTGCTGGAGCCAATCCCAGCCAACACAGGGCACAAGGCAGGAACCAGTCCTGGGCAGGGTGCCAACCCATCGTAGATGAAGAATAAGTAATTAAATAAAATGAAACTATAACATATTCACCCCACACACACACATACATACACATACATCCATCCATCCATTTCCTAACATACATAACGGAATATCTTCTAACTGGCACGACGTGTTAAAAGATGTAGCTGTACGGCTCTGACTAAACAAAAACCTCAAAGCGAATGTAAAACAATTCGAACCTATGACAGAACTCACACACAACCGCCAAGCGGATCTGAGCAACAAACTGAAAAGTGCAGGTAGACACAGCTATCGTTACTTGCGTCTCAGCATTTATTTAACAGGTCACTAAACAGAAACCTTAAGGTCATTTTAAGTCCACCGTGACCCACACATAGCACAATAACAGAAGTCTCACAGCACTTCTAGCCAATTACAGTGTGTCCTTGCTTAGCGGTCAATTTCTCCAAAAAAAAAAAGTCGACGGAAACGTGCTTCGTATGTTTAAATGTTTTAACACATAGGAAGAAACCGTTACCAGGACAATAAGAGTCTCCGTGTGCACTGAGGGTAAACCCCAACCTGCTCCCCAGCAGCGAAGCTCCATGGGCGCAGCCATGTTCTTCAATGCGCGCATGCGCACAATGGATAGACGCGCGTGCACTGCGCTGGTGGTCCTCTGCTGCTTGCGTTATAGCGATAAACATGCAGCTCGTTTACTCCCGAATGTTTAAAATAGTTAACCGTATGACTGCACAAAGTAAAACACGAGAAAATGTCGTTGATTATATGTTTAAAATTGCGTTGATTATATAAATAAATATTCGGTCTTTCTGCATAAAATCTATCTATCTATATATCTATCTATCTATCTATCTATCTATCTATCTATCTATCTATCTATCTATCTATCTATCTATCTATCTATCTATCTATCGATTGATTGCATTATTTGTCCCGTGAATCTGTATCTTTTTGTTTTATGTTTATGCATGTAAATCTCCCTTTGGGATAAAATAAAGCTTATCTGATATAATCTATTTCAATTATCTGTGGTAGTGTTTCCATTAATCGGGGTCACTGGACGCCGTAAATGAATCGTCAGTTTAAATTTAAAACATTTAGAGGCTAGTGGTTGCAGATTTTAGTTCTGCGCCCAATCAAAGTGACATTTTGCTCCTTCGTACGCAGGATTGTACCGCCTGACATACGGCAAGTCCAGGTGCGAGCAGATTACAACCTGTCGTACGCTTCACTAAGAAAGCCGACAAATTTCTCATCAGCGTCACAAGATTCATCCCCAAAAACTGAACCAAACAGAAATTTTAAAATAACACACGACTAAGATTTTAAGAGGTATCTACCGTGAAGCCAAGCGAGTAACGGCAGTTGCCCGTTATCTGCCGCAGTGGCGTAGGAAGGCGGGTGTGGTGGGTGCGGCCCGCACCGGGTACCAGCTCTGAGGGGGTGACAAAAAATTACAGGTTTTGTATTAATGCGCCTTTTTGTTACATAAAATAACATGTCAAATAATTTACATGGGGCTTGTTTTTTTGTATCAGTATACTGCTGCTGGATTATGTGAATTTCCCCTTGGGATTAATAAAGTATCTATCTATCTATCTATCTATCTATCTATCTATCTATCTATCTATCTATCTATCTATCTATCTATCTATCCCTAATTGCAGCAAATTGCAGGTGAATGATGTGATGCTGTAATGATTTAGTATTATTGTGTGGTGCGTGGGGTGAGGGGGTGTTCTGTCTCGTTTCTTTTGAACTGTGCTGGTGCTCAAGTAAACAAACAACCGGTCTTGTGACTCATTGTCTCATCCCAGCCACAACTATATCATCGCCTCAAGTCGTTCTGTGCAACAAGATGATATTGTTAACCCGAACATCATAATAACATAGTCGGCGCGAAACGCTTTAGACAGTGGGGTGGGTAGGTATTGTCCGCTCTAGAACCGACCATAAAGTAAATTTTAGGATCGTTCTACGAGCGAACGGACACGATCTCCCTCCCCATCCCATTATCTTAAGGCCCCTGCACATACGAGCCGGGACACACGACGAAATCATGTGTCACAATTCTGGTTAATTGGCGATTTGGCATCATTTTTGGCGACAAATCGGAGGCCAAGAAGGGGCAGTATTGGGAAATTATCATTGGCGTTCTCTAGATTTGGCTCGTTATTGCCTTTATTTTACGTCCCCAAGACGGTATTTTTAAACGTATTTTTTTCTAATTTTTCGACGCTTCTTCGGTTTTTCCTTGAAATTCATGTCGGAAATCTATGGTAACTTAAACGTCTGCATAATTTATTCTTCCAATTTCGATGTATTTTTCGAGATGTGCTGTTCATAAGACATCAATAGTGATACCGTTTTTGGTGATTTCTTCCTATCTGGCTGCAAATATGTTTACAAAATAATTAACATTATGCACTCTTTACTTAACCAATTGAATAAAAAAATGCCTTGTCAATACATTTCATTTTATATTTTGGTGGCCATGGGGGTGACAAGTTTAAACTCCGCACCGGGTGCCAGCAGACCTTGCTAAGCCACTGATCTGCTGTGTGGTGCCTTACGAAAGCCTGAAGCCTTGCAAGGCACAAAGTCACTAGCGGTGGTGAATCATGAATATCATATATTTTTTTTTTCCTTTCTTTTTTTTTGAGCTCCTTACTCTTGAACATTCTACATACAACTGCCGGAGTAAAACATTCCTGCCGGAGTTGAATTCTTGCTTCCATAGTGACTAACTAGGGGAAACTGCATTGTGTTGAACTGAAACAAATAATTAGCAGGGATAGTGGAAATGAATTTAATAGATTTAGACGTAATGCTTTAATATGTACACAGAAAAAATATGTATAAACTAAGGCAATTGTTTGCTTGTCCCTTCTTAAGTAAATTCAACATAGGAGTTTCTGTTTAAAGTATGAGAAAAAAATGTTTTTGCAATGCATACATTTTAAAGATAAATCTAAATGTTAATCTGAATAACATAATCTGAATAACCGCTCCCCCCTCCCTTTGGCCTGTAGCCTCTCTGTCGGGTGCATAAAACGGCACAGCAAGCGAACTGTGATACTTGGCGCGATGAGAGAAGTCACAAAATCTACCGGAATGTTCAAGCAAGTTGTTGAAAAAAAAAAACCCGATCTAAATCCGTTAGGTAGCTCTCTCGTGAAAAGCGGACAGACATACAGACGGGCATATAGATATAAATAAAGATATGTATGTAGCTATAGAGATCCAAAAACGGAGAAAATGAGTACATGTATTTTTTTATTCCTAAGCTTTCGACAACCTAGCAGGTGTCATCATTAGAGGAAAAAGAGTAGACATACATCAATCAAAGGCAGTTTTGGAGGTTGTAAGGGGGCGTTCGGGGGTTAATAAGGTGGGGTTTTTATTATTTGGATGTTCTAGTGTTTAAGTCTGCATATAATAGGTTCAAGTGTCTGTTAATTAGAGAGCCGCGATTCAGTTATCTCTCTGGTATTCTTAGCAGTGGCACTGAATTTTACTTTCACGGTGTCCCAGTTAAACGTGTGTCCAGTAAGACTTGTATGCATATAGAGGTGCATTTTGTGGCCGTTTTTTTTTGTTACGTGAGACTTTGTTAAATGGGGATGACTGGGTGTTGGTGCCCTAACATTTTCCTGTTGGAACATGCAGGGCCTTGTTTGACCAAACTGGGAGCGAACCCCGAAGAGAGGGTTACAACGCACGATCGTACTGGACCGCTTCAGATCTGCCAATTAACTTAATCTGGGTATGTGGCAAGAAAGCAGGAGTATCTGAAATATTATTTTCTTATTTTTTTAACATAAGAGAATAACTTATTTAATACTCATTCCAAAGGCTATGCCTAGGTTCAGAAAATTACGCTTTTATTCTAATTTTAAGTCAATTCAGTTCATTTTTTGACATCATTCTTTGCTGTTTGTTAGTCATTTGCTCAAAAATAGAAGTTTGGAGCTAGTTGTGAAATGTCACTGAGCTTTCTGTTTGGTTCGTCTTCTCAGTGTTCTTCTTTTGCCTTTGGTACCCCAGCTATATTTCCAAGCTACTATACTCATGCCCAAGGAAAGTGACACCAGGGACACTGGGTGCCTTAGGATGCAATGATGAAAGGACTCCATATGCTTATTATAACCGTGTACAGAACAGCATGTATGTATGAATTTGCAGCTTGCCTAGGTCTTCTGAGCTGTGACTTTGTCTGTTATCACTGATTGCAAACCCCAAGAGAATTCATCATTAGGATTCATTGATCATTGTTATTATTATCTATTTAGCAGATCCCTTATCCAAGGTGACTCACAAGCCAAGTCATAATACATACAAAAATGAAGGTACAAACATCAAAGCAATGGAGAACAAGAGAAAAAAGCAAGCACGAAGGAGTAAAACTACATCATAATTATACCTGCAACTGGACTAAGACAAAAAGACAAAAATCAGTGTATCTAATCTCTGTCACTTCAATAGTAGTTATCGTGTAGGACAACGGTGCCCACACTTTTTCGGCTTGCGCGTTACTTTTAAAATGACCAGGTCGAAATGATCTACCTACATTAAAAATTATATATATATATATATATATATATATATATATATATATATATATATATATATATATATATATATATATATATATATATACAGGATTAGTTCCTGCCTTGTGCCCTGTGTTGGCTGGGATTGGCTCCAGCAGACCCCGTGACCCGATTTGGATTCAGCGGGTTAGAAAATGGATGGATGGATGGATATATATATATATATATATATATATATATATATATATATATATATAAATATATACAGTATATATACAGTATGTATGTATATATATATATATATATATATATATATATATATATATATATATATATACTGAGTATACTTTATACATAAAATGTATGTTGTCGTACCTTGCATAACTGAATAACTTTTCTGGCACAATAACAATTCAATACATTTATGGTCACTACAGTATTTGGATGTAATAATCGTCGTGTGGGAAAAGGCTGACTCGCATAAATTAGTATTCCGAATAATGCAGTCCGGGAGCTTTTGAATTCAGCCGACGGCTGTCCGATTATTTGCGATTTTAGTTCCCTCTCCTTTCTCTTTCTCAGATCGCTTTTTGGAAGGACGTTAGTTTCGTAGTTCTTATGAACAGTTCAAAAGTGCCTGTCCACATTTTCCTTCTTTGGAATAGCAATGATAGATTGACAGGTCAGACAAACGCACTTCGATTGTGATATTGTGAGAAAAAAAATCCTCTTCCAATTCCACATCCAGCCCATACCCACCCCAAACATTTTTTTTTAAATCCCTTCTTTAGTCGATGTAAATTGGAAGGCTAACTAGACCACAGCCGGAGTTTTGCAGTAGCTTGCGCATTTGATTGTGCGTGCGGGATGACCAGTGTGTTAGAAGAAAAGAGATCTCAGACTGGCTGCCCTGGGTTCACCGACAAAAGCGCGATAGACATATGCGCCCCGACAAAACCACGACCGAGAAATGAGCGCCGACAAAGTCGCTAACTGGTTTTCGACAAATGCGCACCGACAAAATCGCGAGAGAGGCCAAGAGAGTGGGACGCCCTTGCTGCAATCCTTCCTACATATGCAGGGCGTGATCTTAAGGACTGTCTGCGTGCCGTGCTGATGGCATGCTGCGTCTCATAGTATTGACTTCTAAAATAAACATTATTATATATGCTTTAAACTAGTAATTCATATTTAATGAAACTTTCGCGATTTTGACGGCGAGTTTTAATCGGCGCTATTTTGTCGACGCGCATATGTCTGTTGCGCAAATGACGGGTCACAGCTGCGCAGTATGTCAATCAAGTGGCAAATGCCATAGGGAGGATATAGGATAGACTAATGTTTAAAAAAATTTTTTTTGAATGCAACGCCATCTACCTGCACTGCCTTTGCGATCTACCGGTCGATCGCGATCGACGCATTGGGCACCCCTGGTGTAGGAGATCCAAAATATTTAATGAAAAGGTGTTGTAACAACAACAACAACATTTGTTTGTGTAGCATATTTTCATACAAGTGGTGTATCTCAAAGTGCTTTATAAGATGAAGAAAGAAAAGTTTATAAAAAATAAAAATAACATTAGGAAATACTAAATTAGAAAGAATAAAGTAAGGTCCCATGGCTGGGTGGACAGAAAAAACAGCAAGATTAAAATAAAACTCCAGATAGTTTATAGAAAGGAGTAAGAAGACCTGAGTCCACTTCCCAGGCCTTCTCTGCGTGGAGTTTGCATGTTCTCCCTGTGCTGCGTGGGTTTCCTCCAGGCGCTCTGGTTTCCTCCCACAGCTCAAAGACATGCAGGTTAGGTGCATTGTCCCTAGTGTGTGTGTGTGTTAGCCCTGCGGTGGGCTGACGCCCTGCCCAGGGTTTGTTTCCTGCCTTGTGCCCTGTGCTGGCTAGGATTGGCTCCAGTAGACCTCCATGACCCTGAGTTAGGATATAGCAGGTTGGACAATGGACAATGAGTATAAAGACAGATAAAGGTTTGGGGTGATCTTGTAAATGAAAAAAATAATAAAGTGCTTTCCAGCAAAATGAATGCCTCTCAAGACGCGAGTCTGAAATTAGACTATCCAAAATAGCAATACTTCCAGTTAAATACAGGCCAGGCAGGAAGAGGCGGGCTCAGGTGGATGGCCACCGGAAGTGACGCCAGAGGTGGTGAGGTTGCCAATCATCCGGCCTATTAAGGAAAGAAGATAAGAGGTGTTAGTATACAGCGCCACCCTGTAGATCGGCATGGAATTACCACCACCAGAGCCTTTGAGCTGTCCCCAAGGCGCACATGTGTGATGGCGTGTTTTCAAAAGACACCTAAACACAAGTTAATTGGGAGCAGTACAAATAGATAATGGGTGATTATTCCAAAGTTTTGGTGTAAGAAGAAAGAAACATTGTCCAGTCTTGGGATGTCTAGCAAGCGGAAGGACAGTCAACAGACAGGAAGAGGAAGAACGGAGACTTCTAGAAGGGACTTATACTGTAGATGTCACTGCGTTTTAGCACCACACTTATCCACCTTAATAAAAGGTAAGTGGCATATCAGAAACATTTTTAAGAATAAAATACATTGTATTTATCATTTCAATAGATGGCGCATCAGAAACATTAATAAGTCTTTTATGAATCCCATACCAAATGGCATATAACAGAGGTACATGCATTTCAGTTTTTATAATTTCTCCCCCTTGTGAGACATTTTTGTCATTTTCTTTTCGAATTTCTTCCTATTTTTGAACTTTTAAAGCCAGCTTCTGATTTTTTTCCCTAAGTCTGTGTATCCCAAAGTTTTCAAGGTAGTAATTGAGGACTGGATGATTTGAGGTGATGCTATTTTTGTAAATAGGGGTCATGGTTTTGTGCCGTCTTTCAGGGACCTCACATCCTATTCTCCATGTTCATGACGCAAAATTAAAACGCTGTTACGTTCGAGCATGACACCGAACCAAGTGGAATATCAGATATCCTAGAGCAGGGGTCTCCATCTCCAGTCATGGAGGGCTGCAGTGGCTGCAGGTTTTTAATCTAACCATTTTTCTTAATGTGTGATCACAGTTTACTGCTAATTAACTCATTTGCCTTTATTTTAATTGACTTGCTCTTTAAGAATCAGTGTTCTCAATTGCTTCATTTTTTTTTTCTTTACAGAAAACAGAAATGAGATATGAAGTGAGCCAACAGTCGACCAGATAAGTCAGGTCCTCAAATTCTTTAATTATTGCCAGACAATAATGGGATCCAGAAACGAGCCAACACATGAACAAGTGGCCATCATATAATATCTGAAAATAAACAGAGGTGAAGGTCTCAATAAGGCCGATCTGCTCAGGTCCTCAAGACATTTTGATGGTGTTCTTTATAATAATAAAAATAATAATTCTTTACATTTATATAGCATTTTCTCACTACTCAAAGCACTCTAGATGCGTTGGAAGAACCAGGGATGCAAAGCCATGATCTCCTGCATTACCACTGTGTCACCTACAGAAAAATAAAATCAACAGTTTATGAAATGTTTGCTGTGGCAGAAAGACAGCAGCAACAAGCCATGGAATTAAAGAACAGGTTTAATGAACAACAAGAATTGGCTTCTAATAAAGAAACTGGTTTTTAGTTTGCGGCCCTGACTTACCTGGTTATCTGATGGCTCACTTCACATCACGTTCCTGTTTGGGTGTCATTTAAGGTAAAAATGTCAAAATTTAGAGGACTGGATCTTAAAAATCAAGTCAATAAATATGAAGGGAAAAGAAGTTATTTAGAAGCAAAAACTGGTCACTAATTAAGAAAAGGGTTAGAATGAAAGCCTGCAGCTACAGGGGCACAATAGGGCCAGAGGTTGGAGACTTGTGCTCTAGACTCAGCAGAAATATTACAGATTGACATTGACAGAATTCAGACATGGACACCAGGATGTTACATGTGCAGAGCCCACATATACTGCTCACAAAAATTAAAGGAACACTTTTTTTATTGGGCCTGGCATGAAATCAATTAAACCTGTCTGATAATTTTTTGGTTGGTTAAGCAGCTGAGGTCATTGTTAATCACTTTCAGCTGTATTGGTGTTCATGGACTTAACGACAGGTGCACTAAAGTGGCAACAATTAGAAAACCCTCAAAACAGGACTGGTTTTACATGTGGAGGTCATTTTAAGCTTCTCCCTCTTGATCTTTTTTGGCTGGTTTTCCACTCGTGCTAGTTTTGGCTTGAGTAATCATCTCTACTGGCAGTATGAGGCGATTCCTTAACCCTACAGAAGTTGCACAGGTTGTCCAACTTCTCCAGGATGGCACATCCACACGTGCTGCAGCAAGAAGGTTTAATGTGTCTCCCAGCACAATCTCCAGAACATGGAGGAGATTTCAGGAGACTGGCTGTTATTCTCGGAGAGCTGGACAGGGCCGTAGAAGGTCCTCAACCCATCAGCAGGACCGATACCTGCTCCTTTGTGCAAGGCGGAACAGGCTGAGCACTGCTCGTGCCCTACAGAATGACCTCCAGAGGGCCACTGGTGTGAATGTCTCTACCCAAACAATCAGGAACAGACTTCATGAAGATGGCCTGAGGGCCCGACGTCCTGTAGTGGGCCCTGTGCTCACTGCCCAGCACCGTGGAGCTCGACTGGCATTTGCTCAAGAACACCAGAATGGGCAAGTCCGCCACTGGCGCCCTGTACTTTTACAGACGAGAGCAGGTTCACCCTGAGCAGCTGTGATAGACGTGAAAGAGTCTGGAGAAGACAAGGAGAATGATATGCTGCCTGCAACGTCGTTCAACATGACAGGTTTGGTGGTGGGTCAGTGATGGTCTGGGGAGGCATATCCATGGAGGGACGCACAGACATCTACTGCGTAGGAAATGGTGCTCTGACTGCCATAAGGTATCGAGATGAAATCCTTGAACCCATTGTCAGACCCTACGCTGGTGCAGTAGGTCCTGGTTTCCTCCTAATGCACGACAATGCCCGGCCTCATGTGGCAAGAGTATGCAGGCAGTACCTGGAGGATGAAGGAATTGAAACAATTGAATGGCCTTCACGATCCCCTGACTTAAACCCAATAGAACATCTGTGGGACATTATGTTTCGGTCCATTAGGCGCCGCCAGGTTGCTCCTCAGACTGTACAACAGCTCAGGGATGCCCTCATACAGATCTGGGAGGAAATGCCACAAGACACCATCCGTCGTCTCATTAGGAGCATGCCCGACGTTATCAAGCATGCATACAAGCTCGTGGGGGCCACACAAGATACTGAAAGAGCATTTTGAGTAGCAGAAATTAAGTTTTTGAAAAAATGGACTAGCCTGCCACATCTTCATTTCACTCTGATTTTAGGGTGTCTACACAATTGAGCCCTCTGCAGGCAGAAAACTTTTATTTCCATTAAAAGACTTGGCATCCTTTTGTTCCTAAGACATTGCCCTGTCGTTATTTGTATAGATATCCAACTTCATATTGAGATCTGATGTATCTAATGTGTTTCTTTAAAGTGTTCCTTTAATTTTTGTGAGCAGTGTTTATACATTACTAAGGTACACATACATGTAGGCACACTCGTTAACAACACATCAGCAAAATGGCGTGTGACGATGCGGGTTCTCGCTCTATGCTCCCGCTACCTTTATGGGAACTTTTGAACCCGACACTGTAATGTGACCGGATGAGCTGGACAGTGAAGATACAATGAAGCAAGGGGATGATGCAAAAAAAGTGCAAGAGTGCTTTTACTTAACCATTAAACCACCGGGACTGGCTATAGTGGGTTCCCAATGCAATTTGCCAGCACACCGGAGCTGAGCAGTTAGTGCCGTACATTCGTTTAGCAGCCAGCTCATGACCACTGCCGGCCTGGCAGAACTGCAGCCTCACTGTCTCTGGGGTTGAGCCGCTGCACGTTTACCTCTGTGTGCCTGAGTGCAGCCAGTTCAAGCACCGTTGGCTCAGTGATTTACTGAATTTCATCAATGGCGTCAGTTGCACCTTGTACATATTATAATTGATTGTTGTAGTCGTTTTTTAATAGTTTTTACAATTCATTGGCAGTGTGTAAAATGATCAGTGTTGCAGTAATTGTGAGGCTCTTTGCATGAAAAACAAATATGTGTTCCAATGTCGTTTACTTAAAAAGTGCAGCAAAAAAGTATTTGGCATCCGGGGGTTGCATTAACCCCCAAGTATGTGGTTGTTTAAGGGATTAAAACAGTTCAAACAAAGTGTTCAAATAAATAGTGCAGCGCTTCAAATAAAATAATCCAAAACTAGATAAAAGGTGGAGGTTCAAATCCCTTTAATAAATCCATAAAAACGAGGTTAGAAACAATGGCTGGTAGCAGTCTTTTAAAACAAAGCCTAGTGCCTTCTTTCTACTGGCGACTCCCCTGCTTCTCCCATCCAGGCTTTACACCAGGGGAGTCACCTTACCTGCAGCTGTCCTTTATGTCTGGGTGCCTTTATGTCCCTGGCTCTGTCAGACCAAGATTTAGGTTCCCCAATGGCCAGGACGCTCACGCTGGGGTTCACTCTCCTAAGCCTTCCTGGCTCCCGCTGCCTACCGTGGCCTTACGCGCAAGCCAACCACCTTCTGAGTCACTCCAGCTCCCTCAGCTGGAGCGACCGCTTCCTTCAACCCCACTGAGTGTCAGACAAACACCCTTTCCAGGGGGCTCTCCCTCCAGCTGCCTGGTCTCACTAGTGAACCTGCCATCACCCGTTCGCTCTTTCATGCACCGGCTTTTTCCTTCCTGCCACCTTCTTCTCCCTTAACCTCCGTTCACTTTCTTTTTTTGACCTCCCGCCTCACTCGCGCTTAGGGTTACCAGACGTCCCTTATATATGGGACATGTCCCATATTTGATCATTTTGTCACCTGTCCTGTACTGACCTTTCAGGGACACTCAAATGTCTCGTATTTAGTTCATTTTCAAATTTCATAATAAAAATATATTTTTACTATCTTCTTACAGTACTTAGTTCTGACTTTATAAGGAATTATACTTTCTTTTCTCAGATTCTCTTGATGAAAATAACCCAAA
The DNA here is from genome assembly GCF_016835505.1 of Polypterus senegalus. Classification (NCBI taxonomy): domain Eukaryota; kingdom Metazoa; phylum Chordata; class Cladistia; order Polypteriformes; family Polypteridae; genus Polypterus; species Polypterus senegalus. Next base: position 26,208,000 of record NC_053160.1, on the reverse strand, counting down.
TGTAACAAGGAAACTAGTGCTTGCTGCCTGTTTGTAGCTTGTTCAGTTGCTATGGTTGGCTGAGGACAGCGACACTCTTACCGTTTAGCTCTCCAGCAGCGCCATTGTGCAGTTCTGCATTAGCATTGCAACATAACAGTGTTAACAAAGTGCGTTGTTACTACGTGCCATGGCCCACTTTTTTTCTAACTTAAAAACTAATCCGTCCGTCCATCCCAAGATGCCAAGCCATAAGTGTAAATTTCGTGATGAATGTTCCAGCCAATGGACATTTATCAAACAAGGCAGAAGCTGTTTTGAAGCAAACTGTGGTGTATGTCATTGCACTTTCAGTAAATCATTTTCAAATGATTTTACTTTCGTTTTCCTCATAACCCATTAAAATCCTTACTTTATATTTTTAACTTCTGTCTCTACTTTTATATAATATATTGGTCTGGGTGTGTAGGGGGCATGTATAAATGTTGTCACGCACGTGCGATTAGGGGACCGCGTAAGGACCCAAACTGTAGCATGAAGCCGCATGCCAGAAGGGAATGGCGGGGTACTAACCTCTCTCTCCAGACGCACCACCGCCATGAATCTGCCGCGACTACCTGAACACGCATCACCACTTCCGCCCTCCCTCTGTCGACCTTTGATGACATCATCAATCCCAGCATCCTCGGTTCCTTCCCAGCATTCCTATCTACTTTCGGTCCCTCACCATAAAGGCACCACTCTCTCACCATTTTAGCAGTCTCTGTTAGATGCAACTTCTTTTTGGGTGTAAAATCTACTTGGACTCAATTTTTTTCACAGTATATGGGGCTGGAAATCGCCAAACCTTGCTGAGTCGTCTATCTTTTTTCTATAATGTATATATATAAAGTAATATAGAGAGAGATTTTAAGAGTGTGCCGTATTTCTAATTTTCTAATCTGGCGGCTCTACTTGTGCTCCTACTATATATAATGGTGGACGTGGTTCAGATTTTGCAAATAGCAGCTTCCAGCATCAACTACAGATGTGGACGATTCCTCACCTGTGTACATAAGCAAGGAAACATCTGCCTCACATAGCGTCCAGGAACTGCTCCGGCCAAACTACCATGCTGCAAGTGGTAGAGATTAACTATTTAAAAACAGGCCTTTTAATTCTGAGTTGTGGACCCACTATACCACATGGTGCCGAATGACACAAAGACAAAAAACAGGAAAAGACACAAATTAAAATAAAAAAATAAATACATAACATAATTTAATTCCTTACAGGCACAAGAGTGTCTTCACAATGATACTGCTAATAAATATGCTGTAACAGATTGTTAGTAATGAAGCTACTGCTTAGAGAAGTGCAGTGACATCACAATCTATCACCAGAAACAAGTGGCCAAAGCTGCAGGAATATTTCTTTAACTCCACCATGTAAGACACCCACTCATCCACTCTGTGGCTACTTTGATCAGCCCAAAGGTGAAGATTTGAATGCAGCAATACACAGTAGGTTGTGCTGTCCCTTTACATGGGTTTTAAAAGTGTGAAATTGATTGCATTGGATTGTACCTTTACATTGTGGATAGCGCGACAATGTTACAGAAATCAGCCTGTCGCACTGAGCTGTGAATGGACACAACTAATCTCCCACAGCAAGTGGACTGACTGGCGCAAGCAGTCTGGGTCATTTTCATGAAAGAGCCGTCATATGTCTGATGTGTTTATGCCAAGTCCCACTTTCTGCATATACTGGGTAAAGGCAAAAATGTTCCCTTTTTGATGTTACCAGAATGACCAAATTTGCACCATGAGCAGCTGTCACAAAGATTACACATAAACATCAAGAAGGTTTGGGGCAGCCACCCGTATATTATGTCCTGGCTACAAAAGATTGAAAATAAATCCCAGATCTTTACAGATCGGATTCCACAACTGAACTGATTATGTGGAGGGTAAGATGGCAGCTTTAAAAGCCACTGGGGGAAGTGATGTCATCAGGGGCGGAACCTGAAGTGTCATCATCATCATCAGGACCGGAAGTGACGTCGTCGGCAGAGTCAGCTCAGGAAGTGACATCGTCGATAGCCTGGACCAGAAGTGACATCATCTGAGGTTCCGGAAGCCTGGTTAGATTTCCTGAGAATGGTCTGCAAGGGATTGAGAGAGACAGTTAGTGTAGCTCCTCACCCCCTGGTCTAGCATGGAATTACTATTATTCAGGCCCTTTAGCTGTCTCCTATTTGCACGTGTTTGTTCACATTGGCTACACGAGTGGCAAATGACACATCCAAGTCACATACCCCTACAAAACACTGTGAAAGAAAAATGAACTGCTTACAAGCTACTTAGGGTTAATAGCTGACAAGAGCTGTTTTGCTATAACGGCAGGTTATTCATTCAGGTGTCTGTCACAAGACGGTGCAGTAAGCTGATCCAGGAAAATTTCCAGTTTCTTTAGGAAGGCATCTATTTGACACATGAAAGATGTCCTTTCCTTCGTTAGGGTCTATCTGACAAGTGAAAAAAATAAGAACAGATGGCCCATTAGCATAATAAAATAAAATACTTAAGTAAATGATATTATGTTTTTTGTTATAAACTAGGGGGCTCTGCCCCCTGCTCGCTTCACTCGCCCATCCCCGGGTTTGGTTTACCAGATATACAATTTAAAGAGATTGTAATTTTCATGGCAATTGTTACATATGCATTATTTTCACTTTTACTTTAAAACTTTTGTAAAAACAATACTTGTCCTTTATTTCCGGCCCCAGGTGTGGTTAAATCTTTCTCACAGGTCGTATAACACTGCTCGTGTTGTGAAGGGGGTTGGGGGCCAAAGGCACACTAAGGAGATGCCATCGGATCAGCTGCTGTGTTTCTGCTGCTGCTGCTGGCAAGCTGTGTGTTTTGTTTGTCGCGCTGCGCGTCCATCATTTAAAAGCCTGTACAGTAGCTGTGCTTTTTCCACTTTGTGTCTCTACTGCTCGTGTTGTGAAGGAGGGGAGGCTGAACACATGCTAAGGAGAAGCGGTCTGATCAGTTGCTGGCTTGTGGCTGCTGGCGAGTTGCGTTTTCTGCTTGTCGCGCTGTGCGTCAATCATTTAAAAGCCTGTACAGCAGCTGTCCTTTTGCCACTTTGCATTTCTGCTGCTCGCGTTATGAAGGGGGAGGGGGCTGAACACACACTAAGGAGAAACGGTCGGATCATCTGCTGGCTTGTTGCTGCTGCTGCTGGCGTGCTGGTGTTCTGCTTGTCACTTCTCATTGTTTTAAGAGCTGGGAGCACATGAAGTGTGTCTGCCAAAAGCTTTCCAACAACTGCTAGGTCAGATGTCTGTGAGCTTGTTTTAAATATTGTCTCACTGCCTTGTCTCGCGTGATGTTAAAGTGTCTCTTGCGGGACGTCAAATTGTCTTCGGAGAACATCACATCTTGTCTCCCTAGTCTCTCTCCCAAGTTTTTTTTTTTTTATAATAGAGAGATAAGGGGAAAGGGGAGGAAGAATAAATTATAAAAAAGCTAATAGTAAAATTATAACTTTGCTCTTCTGGCTTGCAACATGGAATCTAGGTACTCATCTGTGACTGAATAGAAATCTAATTGATTGACCGTGTTATGTCTTCCTTGGGTTTTTTTTTTTCCACAACACAAACACTCATGTGTAAACTATTTGCACCAACCACCTGGCAGCCAACTGTGCATGGATAGTCTCTGGCCTTCCATGACCGTGAATTTAATTGATTTGGAATGCAAATATTATACTATTAGAGTAGAACAATCCTGAGGAGAGCAGGCCCTTCAGTCCAACAAGCCTGTCAATCCTATCACCTAACATCAACAAAATGACATAAAGTCCAGTTTTGAATGTCCCTGCGGTATTACCGTCTACCGTGCTACTTGCTAATTTATTCCATGTGCCTGCAGTTCTCTGTGTAAAGGAAACATTCCAACATTTGTGTGAAAGTTAACCTTAATAAGTTTCCAGCTGTGTCCCTGGGTTATTGTTGAAGAATTCATTTTAAAATAACAGCTTGAATCCAATATACTGTTATTATTTATTATGTTATTACTTTCTACTACTCACTTAATATAATTCATATTGGGCACAAGACAGAAAACAATCTTGGGGAGAATGCAGATCCAACATTGGTTAGTTATTTATAACATAAGTGCTTATATAATATATAGTTTTCTTCTTCAAATTTTTAGGGGTTGCCACAGTGGATCATCTTTCTCTATACCATCCGGTGTTCTACATCTTGTTCTGTCACACCAATAACCTGCGTGTCCTCTCTCACCACATCCATAAACCTTTCTCTTTTCCTCTTGCCTGGCAGCTCTGTCTTTAACATCCCTTTCCCAATATACCCATCATCTCTCCTCTGCACATGTCCAAACCAACACAATCTCACCTCTCTGACTTTGTCTCCCAACCATTGAACTTGAGCTGACTAATGTACTTATTTCTAATCCTATCCATCCTCGTCACACCCAGTGCAAATCTTAGCATCTTTAACTCTACTACCTCCAGCTCTGTCTCCTGCTTTCTGGGCAGTGCCACCGTCTCCAACCCATATAACACAGCTGGTCTCACTACCGTCCTGTTGACCTTCCCTTTCACTTTTGCCTATACCCGTCTGTCACAAATCACTCCTGACACTCTTCTCCATTCACTCCTCTTTGCCTGCACTCTCTTCTTCACCTCTCTTCCCTTCTTCCACTCCGTACTGTTGATCCCAAGTATTTAAACTCATCCACCTTCGCCAACTCTACTCCCTGCATCCTCACCATTCCTTTTTCCTCTCTCTCATTCACACACATGTATCCGCATATTGATTTGGCAAAATTTTACACCGGATGCCCCTCCTGGCATAACTGATGTAAATAAAATATAAAAAATGTACAGTTTTGTAGGCTGGCAGTTGCTGTAAAAAACCCGACTAGCATATTACCAATTTCTGCACTAGTTTTATCTCACATCCAAAAAACAGTCAAATTAGGTTACCTAATAACTTTAAACTGCTTGGTTTTAAATGGTCCCCTGTGTGTGTGTGTGTGTGCTCTGAGATGAACTGATGGCCTTTCCAGACTTTATTCCTTCCATGTGACTGATGCTGCTAGAATAAGCTGTTGTTTCTTCAACTCTGAATTTGAGTTAAGTTCTTTGAATTTTGAATTAAGAAGATCTGAAAATGGAAGTTTCTCTGGGTCCAGTTTTGCATACGTTACTAGCCTTATATTTATATTTAATCATTGAAGACACGGGTTGGTTGGCATCCCAAGCAGGATGCCTTGATAATGGAAGGGTGGAATGAGTTTGCATTTGAGGGCCATGTGTTCCCCCAGCACAATAGGTGACAACAAATCTCTGGTGGGTCTTCCATGTGCAACCTGTAGCGCTGCATGGGAGTTGTAGTTCCAAAGGTCAGGTTGTGTGGGAGCCACCATGGGGAGCTGTCTCCAGTTTTCACCTGAGCCACAAGTATTTCCTGGATGCAGTATGGTGGTACTGGAAATGCTCTCAAGTCCGCTATAAAGGAGACTGCTCCGAGGGAGCAGGTGTCAGGTACAAAGGTAGGACAATCTACACCGATCAGACATAATCTTATGACCACTGACAGGTGAAGTGAAGTGAATAACATTGATTATCTCATTACAATGGCACCTGGCAGTGAGTGGGATATATTAGGCAGCAAATGAACATTTTGTCCTTGAAGTTGATGTTTTGCAAGCAATAAAAAATGTGCAAGCACAGGGATTTGAGCGACCGTGACAAGAGCCAAATTGTGATGGTTAGTTGACTAGATTAGAGCATCTCCAAAACATCAGCTCTTGTTAGATGCTCTTCATCTGCAGTGGTCAGGAGATGCAGATGCAGAGTGATGAGGCAATGTTCTGCTGGGAAACATTGGGTCCTGCCATTCATGTGGATGTTACTGTACATTGACACGTATCACCTACCTAAACATTGTTGCTTACCAATTACACCCCTTCATGGAAACAGTATTCCCTGACAGCAGTGGCCTCTTTCAGCAGGATAATGTGTCCTGCTTCACTGCAAAAATGGTTCAAGAATGGTCTGAGGAACACAACAAAAAGTTTGAGGTGTTGACTTAGACTCCAAATTCTCCAGATGTCAATCCAATTGAGCATCTGTGGGATGTGCCGGAAGCCCTACCTCACAACTTACAAGACTTCACAAATCTGCTACTAACGGTTTGGTGCCAGATACCATATCATAACTTCAGGGGTCTAGTGGAGTCCATGCCTCGATGGGTCAGGGCTGTTTTGGCAGCAAATTAGGGACCTACTCAATATTAGGTGGGTCGTCATAATGTTATGGCTGATCAGTGTATATATACAATATGATGGATGGCAGGGCTGGGTTGACATCTTGGCTAGAATAAACCCCATACCCTTACCTATCAGGGAGGCCAATGTAATGGATGGAACGGGGACACTGCCTCCCAAAAGTACATGCTCCCCCAAAACACTGGATTGTAGTATTCCTAGGCCAGTATGCCCATTCATGTACCTGCAGGGCATGCTGGGGATTGAGTCCCATGGGGCAACTCTGATGGTTGTGTAGAAGGAGAAACTTATTGTTTGTTGTGTGGTCTATAAAGAAGGAAACAGAAAGCCGGTTGAGGTATTGTGTGAAATAAATGCTTTGTATTTGAACCCAGGACTGTGTTGTGTACTTGTGTCTGGGAATTTGGGGCACTGAAATGCCTCCTACAGGTCACAACATATAATATAAAATTAACTGACTGAGTCACTAACTCTCTCACTCATCAACAACAATGCTCCCATTTCGTATGTATCTGCCATGAAAGGAGATCTTGATATATATCAATATTTAGTGGTAACCCCCTGAAAATAGGAAAGCTACATACCCCAAAAATCTCAAAAATGCTTTGACTGATTTGTTTGCCATTTGGTGATGTTACAGAAAAAAAGAATTTAGTCAACACATATTTCTTCATCTGCGGTGGGCTGGAGCCCTGCCTGGGGTTTGTTTCCTGCCTTGTGCCAAGTGTTGGCTGGGATTGGCTCCGGCAGACCCCTGTAACCCGGTAGTTAGGATATAGCGGGTTGAATAATGCATGGATGGATGGATATTTTTTCATTTGTCAATTTTTTTTTATTTATAGTTATTTATTAATATTATGCTAACATACATGCTCTATGTTGTGCTGACAAGGGGCTTTATGCAAACAAAGAGCAAAGTAGTAGCAATTGATTGGCCCTGTGAATAGCACCACTAACCAATAGGGTGGACAGATGACTGTAGGCGGTGTGGTGTCCTGGACAGGAAAAAAGAGACAGGCTCATGTTGTGAAATGGAAAGAAAAGTTTGGCAAAACTCAAGGAAGATGCAAAGCTCCTACCAGCACCTTAAGATGTGTAATGGCTCTCATCTTGGTTATCCATTTTGCTCCATCGACCTCCAGCCCCAAGTCACAGCACTGAAAACTACAAGTGGGACTGAGGGGACTGATTCCCTCACCAACCTCCATTTTTAGATCATGATGCTGCAAACTCAAAGACACCCTCTCCCTACTCTTCAATAACTTAAATTGTGCAATACTGCCATGTCAGTCTCAGATTATGGTGCTTGAATTTCTAAAGGGGAAGACACAGAAATCATGTGTGACGCTCGAGGATACTGCTCCTCATTCTTCATGTTAATGCATCAGTGAAACACACTGGGCACAGGCACTTATATATATTCATCTTCAAGCACAGCTTTGCATTTGCATTCGCATCTGTGGACTTTAAAAACACACAAAAAAATACTGTAGTAGAGTGAACAATGTAAACAAATGAAAATCATAAGCATATAATATATAAACACATTTCACATTATGGCACGGTGGCGCAGTGGGTAGCGCTACTGCCTCGCAGTTAGGAGACCCGGCGTTCGCTTCCTGGGTCCTCCTTGTATGGAGTTTGCATGTTTTCCCCATGTCTGCGTGGGTTTCCTTCGGTACTCCGGTTTCCTCCCACGGTCCAAAGACATGCAGGTTTGGTGGATTGGCAATTCTAAATTGTCTCTAGTGTGTGCATGTTGTGTGGGTGTGTGTGTCCTGAGGGGGGTTGGCACCCTGTCTGGGATTGGTTCCTGTCTTGTGCCCTGTGTTGGCTGGGATTGGCTCCAGCAGACCCTGTGTTCGGATTCAATGGGTTGGAAAATGGATGGATGGATTTCACATTACTGACTATCTACTTCATTTTAAAAGGATACGCTTTCCTGTAAAATTGTGTTTTGCAATGACCATCAACAAAAGCCAAGTGAATTGGAAATGCAGGAATTCATCAGTGACAAGAATGTTTTTCTCATTGTCAATTATGAATAACATGTTCACAGGTAAGCAGCTCCAGTGACCTAATAATATTATTTTCACTTATTACTTGACTGATGCCTTTATCCAAGGTGACTTACAACAATTCTGATACAATTGGTTACATTTCTTTTGTTTTTCCAATTGGAGCGCAGGCAGGTCAAGTGACTTGCTTATAGTCACCAGGTGTCAGTGGTGGGATTTGAACTCATAGGTTCTAAGCTTGTAGTCCTAAGTCCAAAGTCTTAACTGCACTGCTTGTCAATAATATTAGCCTTTGGTAAAAAAAAATTTAAAAAAATACAAATGCTGTATAATAATAATAGTAATGCATTTTATTTAGGGTGGCACATTGGTAGCACTGCTGCCTCGCAGTTAGGAGCCCTGGGTTCGCTTCCCGGGTCCTCCCTGCGTGGAGTTGCATGTTCTCCCGGTGTCTGCGTGGGTTTCCTCCTACAGTCCAGACACATGCAGGTTAGGTGCATTGGTGATTCTAAATTGTCCCTATTGTGTGCTTGGTGTGTGTGTGTGTATGCACCCTGCGGTGGGCTGTCACCCTGCCCGAGGTCTGTTTCCTGCCCTACGCCCAGTGTTGGCTGGGATTGGCTCCAGCAGACCCCCATGACCCTGTACTTAGGATATAGCGGGTTGGATAATGGATGGATGGATTTTATTTATTCGTAGGCACTTTTCTAAACACTCAAAGACACCGAACAATAGATAAAACACACATTATAAACAAAACTAACAAATACAAAAGTTAAAATCATACCGAGCAACAGATGAGTTTTAAGTTTAGATTTGAAACGTGAGAATGAATCAATATTTCTAAGCTCGGATGGTAGTGAGTTCCAAAGCTGGGGAACCAGATGGATGAAGATGGATGAAGGGGGCAGTCAAGTGGATGGAAAAGAGGATCTAAGGGTGCGGGAGGGAATGGCAACATGGAGGAGGTTGGACAGATATGGAAGGGCAAGGTTGTGGATAGCCTTAAATGTTAACAGGAGAATTTTGAAGTCAATACGGAACTTAACCGGACGCCAGTGAAATAGTAAAGTAGTACTTATTATACACTCGATTAACCAATAGCACTATGACAAACACGCATTGTCCTACAAAATTTCCCAGGTGATGCTGGGTAACACAGCTAGTTTATGTTATATTGCTTATTTTACTTTCTATAGTATGTGACCTTTCTATGCTGTGCACCATCCAAGACACATTCCACACAGAGTATACAATTTTCTTTCCTTTAACCTGACAAGCCGAGCCTTGTCCCTCAGGGCCAAGCATTGAGTTGCGGTGGGATTGAAGTGATTTATGTTCAGTGCCACAGCCACTAGGCCACACTGTGTGCTTGTATTTGTGAGTTGTAATGTCTGTGTGACTACTTTTGCCACAAAGACATTCTACTCAGCATGAATATACAGGGCTTTCATAAAGTATAGAGACCATTTCACTTTTTACATGTTTTATTATGTTTCAGCCTTGTGCTAAAATCTTCTTAATTAATTTTTTTCCTCATCAAGCATTATTCAATACCCCAGAATGACAAAGCAAAAATGGAATTTTAGGAATTTTTACAAAATGATTAAAAATAAGCAAAATGAAACATCCCATTGACACAGGGATTCAGGCCCTTTGCTATGACACTTGGAAGTTGGCTCAGGTGTGTCCCATTCTATTGGTCATCACTGAGATGTTTCTACACCTTGTTTGGAGCCCACCTGTGGTCAATTCAACTGATTCAGCTTGATTAAGAAAGGCACACGGCTGTCTATAGAAGACCCCATAGCTGACAATATGCATCAGAGCAAAAACCAAACCATGAGATCAAAGGAACTGGCAAAAGAGGCAGGATTATATCAAGGCACAGACCTGGAGAAGGTAACTAAAACATTTCTGCAGCACTGAATGTTCCCAAGAGCACAATAACCTCCATAATTCTTAAATGAAACCTTTCCTGGGACTTGCTGCCCAACCAAACTGAAGAATCAGGGAAGAAGGGTCTTGGTAAGAGAGGTGACCAAGAACCTGATGGTCACTCTGACTGAGAAACTTCCAGAAAGACACCCACCACTGCAACACTAAGCTGATTTGGGCTTTATAGTAGAGTGGCCAGATGACACATGGAAGCCCATTTGGAGACTCCAAAAAGACATCTAAACAACTCTCATACTATGAGAAACAACATTCTCTGGTCTGATGAAAAAGGCATCATTTCTGGAGTAAGCCAGGCACTGTTTATCATCTGCACAATACCATTCTATATCCTGTCACAGATGGCCAGGGCCCTTGCATGGCTGCGATGCCTCTGCCTTGGAAGGGCTGGGGGAGCAAGTGTGGACAGAGCATCACCTCCCCCGGAAAACTAGATGGTAGCCCCCTGGATGGCAGTGGTACCTTGGACTCCATGGGAATTGGAGTTCGTTACAGCCCTGTTGGGATCTGGGGGCGCTGCTATGGGGTGCTGCAACTATTCCTGAGCCTGTGTGGGCGGTTCTTCCGCCACACCCGGAAGTGCTGCCAGAAGTAGGTCAACGAGAACCTGGAGCACTTCTGGGTGACCCATATAAGGGACCAGCAGACACTATTCTGAGAGCCAGAGTCAGGAGGAGTGAGACAAAGCTTGTCGGGAGGACTGGAGCAGAGAGAAAATAGAGAAGGAAGAGTATTGTGCAGTGTTCTGTATTGGGACTGTGTTGTGCCTGTGGGAAACGAGAAAGGCGTTTCCCACGAGATGCAGAAAATAAAACCATTTGTGTTTTATCAGTGTGCCTCCTGCATCTATCTGTGTCGGGTTAAGCGCTGGTATAGCGCCATCCTATGTCACAATCCTTATTGAAAATCTACTTCAGAGCACTCTGAACCTCAGATTTTGCCGAAGCTTCACCTTCCAAAAGGACAATGGGTCTAACAACAAACCAAAGATAACACAGGAGTGGCTCAGTGACAACTCTTTAAATGTTCTCGAGTGGCCCAACCTCAGCCTGGACATTGAACCCAATCAAACATCTCTGGAAAGACCTGAAACTAGCTGTCCACTGATGTTTCCTTCAAAACTGGCAAAGGGTTTACAGGATCTGAGAAGAATGGATGCAAACCCTTAAATTCAGACAAGTGAAGCTCGGGTCAGTCCCAGAGAGACTCCCAGGTTTTAATCACAGGCACTTCAATAATGCAGTGAGAAAAGGTCTAAATACTGGCGTCCATGTGATACAGCAGTTTTTTTTATTTTTAATAAATTCACAAAAGTTCCTAAAATCCTGTTTTTTGCTTTGTCATTCTAGGATATTGTGTGTTACTTGATGAGGTAAAAATGAATTGAAATTATTTTAGCAAGGCTGCAACATAGCACAATATGAACCAAGTTAAGGGTCTGAATACTTTTCCAAAGGCACTGTGTCAGTGTGTGCCATGATGGACTGACATTCTATCCAGACCATGGCACCTACTGCCGCCAGGACAGACTCTCATCTTGGCCCATCTGCACATTGTGTACAAAACTTGCATTCATGCAGTTTAAAGTGATATCTGTGCACCACTCATAAGCTGCCTGTGGGCGCTATATAAAATAAAATATAATTTGGATCATGTGAATTACCAACTATACCACTTCAGCTGGAAACCCACTGACTGTTTTTTTTTCTTCTTGGCAACACCTTCTCAGTATGAGGTTGCCTAAGAAGCACATAAACCCCTTTCAAGGCGGAAGCTGAGCAGTGGTTCTCATTAACTTCCATCCAGTCAGACAACAACTATGAACGTCTAGGCTCTGCAACTTAAAACTAGGGCTTTGATGTATCCACCATCTGGGAATACATTTTAAAAACCAAAGCGGAGAAGAGCTTCAACACTGGAATACGAATTTTGGTTTTAAGTCAAACACCAGGATGGCTCTGAACAGGAGGATTTTTCTCTGCTTGCAGGCTCTTTTACAGCTCTACCCCAGCTTGTGTACCCAAGTACAATCTCAAGGTGAGGTTCAATTCTTTGGGAATAAATTGTTTGAAGCTTTTTATATTTGTATTTATTTTGATCATTCTTAACATAAGGTTATATGTTCTATACTGGGCATTGAACAGAAAAAAACCTTACAATATAGTATTATAACTGTTATAAAAGTGGATGCTTTCAGTTAGATAGATAGATAGATAGATAGATAGATAGATAGATAGATAGATAGATAGATAGATAGATAGATAGATAGATAGATAGATAGATGGTCTGCGGTGGGTTGGCACCCTGCCTGGGATTGGTTCCTGCCTTGTGCCCTGTGTTGGCTGGGATTGGCTCCAGCAGACCCCCGTGACACAGTGTTTGGATTCAACGCGTTGGAAAATGGATGGATGGATAGATGGTACACTATAAATAGCTATAATATAAAAATTCAATTTTGGCATAATAGATTTAGATGTTTTGAACATCCAACAGAATGAAAATTCTAAGATAGATAGATAAGGTGCTGTATGATAGATAGATAGATAGATAGATAGATAGATAGATAGATAGATAGATAGATAGATAGATAGATAGATAGATACTTAGTGGTTATAAAAAGAAATTAATGGTCTAGATCATTTTAGGACACAGCTGATGTATTGGATTTTAAAATGAATAGTCCGTCCAGGGTGAGATTATTTAAATGAATGTCTAGGATGTTGGTATGGTACCCCACTCCCACACTCCTAAAACTGGAAACAAGAAGCATTAATAAATGGATAACTGCAGTTTAGGTTTAAACTTTAATAATCATTTGTAAAATATTACTGTTCATTCTATACCTCACATGGAACTTGAGTTAAATGAACTTTTAAAGCTGTTCAAATGCCGCCATTCTTATTACAAGTTATCTGGACGGATGCTGGCCAGTGCGCTGCGCAAATTAATTTCAGTAACACGTTTTAAAATACTTTAACGAACATCCAGATAGGAGACTCATTCATTCTCTCTCTCTCTCTCTCTCTCTCTCTCTCTCTCACACACACACACACACACACACGCACACACATATCAATTCATACCTGAATGAACGCCCGTGTTTATTGTGTTATGGAAACTGGCAGCCTCTTCCGCATGTCGCGGTCACGTCCCTCTTTAAAGGACCTGGACGACTCTCCGCTGTCTCTCGTTTCGCACTCCAGTCTCCTGACTCTCCTCTTCGCTTCTGCTCGGTCACTCCAGATTCCGAGTACCTCCGACGCTCCAGTTTCTCCAAGGTCGCCTCCAGGAGACTCGGACTCGGGCGGACCTCACTGAATGACAGAGGCGTCTGTTTGTAGGGGTTGCCCAAGCTAAGTCACTTGAACCTGTGCTCAACCTGAAAAGGAAGAAAACCTACTCTGATCTTCGATAAAGTCAGGGGCGCATTTATAGGGATGAGCACCAGGGTTTGAACTATTATTCGGACCCCATCTAAGTTTTTTGAGGGAACCACGGAAAAACGAGTATACTGTAATATCAACTACGAGGTAATATATAATATCAATATCAAGAGTCGTCTAAACTTGAATAGGCGTTACACAAGAACAGTTAAGTTACAAGAGTGTGCAATACGTGTATGGATAACAATAAAAATACAGAAACAGAGATGATCAGAGAGAGAGAGGGAGAGAGAGATACTGGTACACAACGCCATAGAGCTTTGATTTAAACATGATAGCGTACAACATCCCTGCATATGTCAGATATTAAAAACAAAGAGTCTGATCCGTCAGTTAGTTATTATGAAAGACACAGAGAGGAAAATATATTTTAAACCAATATGCTGGAACCGAATTATTTTAAAATTGTCAGGTATTTTCAGCTAAGGAAAAACAGAGAAGAAATGAAAACAAACAAAAAGGATAAAAATTAAATAAAAGGAAAAAGACATTAGCAGGTTTAGTTTTTCACTAGTCTGTACACTCGGGATTTGTTTTTCAGCTACCAATACGCAGTAACTGTAGGAGGTGCCGTTTGTGTCGCTTCATTGTCACACGAACTTTGCAAAACATCTAATTTGTGAGCAAGTCATTCTGCTCAAGCATGTTAAGTAGAAAACGATTTTATTTTTAAAAGGTATTTCTCAATGCTGGGCGGAGCTTATGAGTGCCCCGTACGGATGCACATACTTATTTACAATACTGTACATCTCCACTAAAGGGTTGCATTTTCTTCAAAATTATTTATAGGTCGCAGCACTTATGAATATTTTAATAATCAACGAATATGATAATTTCATTATTTCTTAGTTTCTACGTCACACACCCTTAAAACAGAGAAACGTGCTGTATTACATACAGTTTACCGTTTTAAATTTAGCTTGAGAAAATTCAACTTCAGTGAGGATTTTATATTCAGTATTTTCGTCTTTTGCATGTCAGATAGCAGCTCCTGGTCCTCAAAAAGCTCTTTAAATGACTGCAGTGTCGTTCGCGCGTGTCCCTGTGTCCATCTGTACAAGAAGCGGTGCGGCGGTCTGAGCAAACCTCAACCACGCGTCACACACGCCGCTGTGACAAACATAAATGTCTCTTTGATGAAGTAAATAAAAAACTGAAAATGCCCTAATTTTCCATCAATCCATTCAATGCAGGGCACCTTGAGCCTAACAGCACTGGGGCCAATTCAGGACGTCAGCCGACTCTTAAAAATAAAGGTGCCTGAGTGGTTCGCACTCAATCTGCGCCACCACCGCCTAATCAAAGCACCGTGATGTCCCGACATTGATGGATTAAAGGCCAGAAGTCCCCATGACCGTCATCGTCAAATCCTTCCATGTGAACCCTGAATACAATGAGGACTGATTGTGAGGTCATTTATGTTGTGTAGAATCCTAGAGGGGGCTGGGTGGTCTCCTAGCTTGGAACCCCCGCAGATTTAATTTTTTTTTCTTCAGTCGTCTGGAGTTTTTTTTTTTTTAGTCCTCTCTGGCCATCGGGCCTTACTTGTAATCTATGTTAATTAATGTTCCCTAATTTTAATTCTTATTTATAATGTCTTTTTTCTCAGTCTTCATTATGTAAAGCACTTTGAGCTACATTATTTCTATGAAAATGTGCCATAGAAATAAATGTTGTTGTTGTTGCTGTTCTTCAGAGTGATGCCATATGGCAGGGGCGGGCAACGTTGGTCCTGGAGGGCCGCAGTGGCTGCAGGTTTTTGTTCCAACCCAGTTTCTCAATGAGAAGTCAATTATTGCCGATGAAGCACTTATTGCTGAAGTGACATTTTGATGCTTCATTTTAGTGGTCTGCTTGTTAAGGTTGTCCACCCTTAATTGCTTATGTCAGTCTTAAACAGCTGTATTCAGGGTTTTGAATGGCTCCTTATTAGCAATATGATGGCGATGACAGAGGAGCCATCTCAGTTGTTTCCATTTACACCAATGTGGATTCATTATGCACTATTTGGTAAATAAAACATGTAAGAGAAGAATATGGCAGACTGAAAATGATCAGCTTTAGACTTTAATTCATCTGGGTGATATTCTTGGAAAGAAACAATCTCTGATATAAGAACCTGACATTGCTGACTAACAAGCCATACAATTAAATAAAGTTTGAGACTGGCAAGGACTGGTTTCTAATTAAACAACTGGGTTGGAACGAAAACCTGTAGCCATTGTGGCCCTCCTGTACCAACATTGCCCATTCCTGCCATAAAGGAACCCTTTTTTGGCTTTCAAAACATTTGTCCATATGAAAGGTTGAGAAAGAGCATTTGTTTATTTAGATTTGTACAGTAAATAATCATGAATAGATGGTAACAGATTTGTGAAATGCTGATCAATTGAAAAAGAACTCTCACTGCATACAATACCACATGCTAAGTCAGGTTTTCATAATCTGCTAGTGGTCCTGCTAGGAAGCCTGCCATATAATAAACATTTTAGTTTTTAAAAAGTTTTTCCAAGCAGAAAGAACCAAATTCATATGCCAAGGACTCTTCAGACAATGAAATGATGCTCAGTCAAACAATACTTTTACAAAGAACCACACAAATCAGTAAAGAGCCGTAAAGTACCATTAGAGAACTAGTATTTTAAGAGTTTAGGATGAACACACGCATATTGACGCGCTCGCCTGCGCGCGCACACGCACGCGCACTTACACACACACACAATCGCGCGGGCGCGCGCACCAGCGGCCAATATAGCATCGCCAACACAGCTAACTTGCAAATCTTTCAAAACAGTTAACTCAGAACACCTGAATATCATGTTATGCGTCCATTTTCTAACTTGTTTCAAATCAAGGAATTGCTTTATTTTCGTTGCAAGTATAATGAAGCATGCTTTCTGACGTTATTTATTTTTTATTGATTTTAATTATAAGTAGGTAGCATTCCACACATCAGCCAAGTTAAATTAACAAAGCAAAGTAAAATTCAGCCCCCACCCAAGAGAAAGAGAGAAGAACCAACAACCATAGCTATTCTATTAAAGCAACAAGAAAGGAAGAGAATACTTTTCCCCTGAAATGGAAGCTTATTCTGAAATGTTATTGATTAGATTCAGATTCAGATTCAGATTCAACTTTATTGTCATTACACATGTATAAATACAGGGTAACGAGATTCAGTTTAGCATCTAATCAGAAGTGCAAAGAGCAGAAGTGCAATAAATATAGTATGTGCATATTATGTACAGTTAAATACGATATGTACAGTTAAATGCGATATGTACAGTTAAATGCGATATATACAGTTAAGAGCACAGTTAAGATGGGAATAGATATATAGATATATATAGATAGATATACAGATGTTCTAAATGCGGATGGCAAATATACAGATGTACAATATACATGTGTGTTATGTATGTGCAGTAATACTATAAGTACTATTATATATATATACACAGATGTACAATATACAGATGTGATATGTATGTGCTGTAATACTATGAGTATTGTAATATATACAGATGTACAATATATGATATATGATGTACAATGTACAGGTGTGCTGTGTGTGCACAGGTATGTACAGATATGTACAAGGAAAGGGAGGAGGAGTAGTGTAGAGGATTAAGTGTGTGGATGTGAAGGTTCAACGGGGGACTGAGTTCAGAATTGTGACCGCTGTGGGGAAGAAGCTGTTCCTAAACCTGCTGGTTTTAGTTGGAAGGCTCCTGTAGCGCCTTCTGGAGGGGAGGAGCTGGAAGAGTTAGATCCTGCCATATTTTTTAAAAAAAAAAAGTTTTGAACAGATTTTCCAAGGGAGAATTTGATTTTTTCAAATTTCAAGTAGTATAGAACATTGGTTATCCTGACACTGACTTAAAAGTGGTGGGCTGGGATTCTTCCAGTTGAGCAAGATAAGTCTACGTGCTAGCAGTGAGGTAAAGGCAATTACACTTTGTTTGTCCTTTTCCACTTTAAGCCATGGGAGCTCACCAAACACAGCTGTCAGTGGATTAGGAGTGACTGTGACACCAAGGCTGTCTGAGAGGCATGCAAAGTTTTTTGTCCAAAATGTTGTTAATTTGGTGGAGCCCGCCCTGAACAGAACATCTGTCCTTTTTAAGACTAAATGTCAGACTCTGCCATTGTTCTCACTGCTGTTCAAAGTAACAAGCAAGTTCTTTTCAACCAAGTGCAAAACACCTTCCAAGTAAGCGAAAATGTTTTTTTTTTTTTACTCGTGATGAGGATGGCCCAAGCGATGTTTCAAATAAAGGTTTTGTTAATCAGTAAGACTTTGGAATTATTGTGCAATATACAGTAAGTGGAAAGAAAGCCAACAGCTTATCATAATTGACACCAGACTACACAAACACAGTCACAATTACAGCTAATTTGCTGTACTATCAGCTTATTAACAGACAGACATTCTGTAAGAGTTCATCTGTATGTGATAATCTATCTTGTGCCCTGGAGATAACTGAACGCAGGTTTGAAAGCTGCAATAGTATTCACATGTAAAACAATAGATTACGCACAAATCACATTACGTGTGATTTATGATCTGTTTGGCCCTGGTGTCAGAGTTTACCGTCCATGCAAACATCACCACCTTTGTACGCTTCATTATCACTACATCTGAAATGCAGTCACTTGTTGTTGCTGAACAGCTGTCACTTAACAGGACAGATCGCTGTAAATGCTGTCCAACTATGAGGGGACAAACAGGTCATGAGTCGTATATTTTTGCATGTCATCAGTTGATTCACATGTGAACACTATTCGTTTATGAGTATTTACTATTAGTGTGTATAGATACTTCATTGGTTTGAGTACAATACTGGATTCATTCATTTGAACTATATTGGTTCATATCCATATACAGTGGAACCTCATTCATTCCAAAACTCTGGTCGTAACCCGATTTGGTCGTGACCCGAAGTAATTTCCCCCATAGGATTGTATGTAAATACAATTAATTCGCTCCAGACCGTACGAACAGTTTGTAAATATATTTGTTTTTAAGATTTTTAAACACAAATATAGTTAATTACACCACAGAATGCACAGCATAATAGTAAACTCAATGTAAAAACATTAAATGACACTGAGAAAACCTTGAACAACAGAGAAAACTAACACGGCAAGAGTTCGCGCTATAGCGCTACGAACTGCTCGCTAAAAACACTTTTTTTAATGAGTTTTAATTACAGGGAAAAAAAATGAACATATGAAAAATCTGCAATTTAATAAACCACCAAGAACAACAATGCACGCTACGAACCGATCGCTGTAAACAGAAGTGAAGTGGAGGTTAAAATCCAATAGAAAACAGTCTTCATTAAATGCAGCGAGGTTAAAACAATGCTCGAATCTGTCTCTTTAAAAACAAGCCCGGTGCATCTTTAACTGCCTTTTCGGCCCTTTGCGGCCAGCCCTCTCTCTTTCTTGCGCACGTACGCGTGTGTCTGTGTGTGTCGCTCTCTCTCTATCTCTCTCGCTGCACAGGGAATGCACAGGGAGAGACTGAACACGTGTGGAAATCATCGGCGCGGACAAACCGAATGGGGAAACTGGCTTGTTCGTATACCGTGTGTGTGGTCGTGAACAGATGCAAAAGTTTGGCAAACTTTTTGGTCATAACCCGATTTGTACGTGTTCATAGACGTTCGTGAACCGAGGTTTCACTGTATCATCGGATTGGAAAGGAAACTACATCGATTTGTATATAGTACTGGTGTGCACAGGAACCTCATGGATTTGCACTTGTATGCCAGTGGTTCAGGTGCGTGTATTATTGGTTGGTAAGCGAACTGCATCAGTTTATTGGTTTACGTGAGAATTGCATTGGTTTGTGTTTAGAGAAAAGCCCAGCAAAATGACACCTTTTATTGGCTAACTAAAAAGATTACAATATGCAAGCTTTCGAGGCAACTCAGGCCCCTTCTTCAGGCAAGATGGTTTGTGTTCATATACTACCTGGTCAGCTTACAAAGCAATGGGTTTGTGTATGCACTATATTGGTTTCACGCGCATCTTATGGTTTCATGTGGGAAATTACTATATCAGTTTCACATATGAACTCTTTTGGTTTTATGTATGCACTAGATCCATGCACGTGTGTCTTGTATTGGGTTTATGTGTGGACTATACCCGTTTCGTGAGCGTAACATTCTGGTTTTGAGCACAAACTTTTGTTCACGTGATCTACAACATGCACATCAACGTGGGAGGGTCAGAAAAATAGGAACCTGATGGCTGGCACAGTCATTTCAAGAGCGTGAAGAGGAACGGGTAAGAGTTATAAGTTAAACAAGTTCAGTATCTTCTTTTTCTTATTGTTTAAGAGGATTTGCTCCTCTAAGCTGCACTGCACACTTTGGAGCATATATTTAAATTTTCTGTTTTTTGTTTTTAAACTAGGGAGCAACCACCAGTTGCGGCCACAATTTGTAGTAAAATCTGTAAATGTACAAAAGAAAAATTATTATTGGAGTCAAAATCACGAAATTCTATAAATATGTAAAAGAAAAATGAATTATTATTTAACGGGGTAAAAATCATGAAATGAGAATAAATTATTTACTCTCTTACCAATTGGAGTATTCCCGTTAAACTGAGGTCCACTATGCTCGATGAGTATTTATGAGACGAAATAAATGATCCAACATTCTTATAGATAAAAACTTTTTTTTTTTTTAAAAAAATGACTCATTTAAATAACAGGAAAATTCACGTGAAAACTAAAGTGGTGTGCAATGGGTCATCGTAACTTCCCTTCAGGTAACTATCCATCCATCCATTATCCAACCCGCTATATCCTAACTACAGGGTCACGGGGCCTTCAGCTAACAAAATCACCTAAATACAAACATTGGTGTTATGAATAGATACTTTTATTTTTAATAGTTTGTTCCTGTGAAAGAAAGTTTACTTGATCAAAAATAAAAATCACGACTTTCTTGATATTTTAGTTTATAATTTAAAAATGGAATAAGAATCTGAAAATCTAACAACATCACATTTAAGTTCGATAAACTCTGAAAAGAATGATACCAAACATATGCTGTATACACTCACCTAAAGGATTATTAGGACCACCATACTAATACGGTGTTTGACCCACTTTCGCCTTCAGAACTGCCTTAATTCTACGTGGCATTGATTCAACAAGGTGCTGAAAGCATTCTTTAGAAATGTTGGCCCATATTGATAGGATAGCATCTTGCAGTTGATGGAGATTTGTGGGATGCACATCCAGGGCACGAAGCTCCCGTTCCACCACATCCCAAAGATGCTCTATTGGGTTGAGATCTGGTGACTGTGGGGGCCATTTTAGTACAGTGAACTCATTGTCATGTTCAAGAAACCAATTTGAAATGATTCAAGCTTTGTGACATGGTGAATTATCCTGCTGGAAGTAGCCATCAGAGGATGGGTACATGGTGATCATGAAGGGATGGACATGGTCAGAAACAATGCTCAGGTAGCCCGTGGCATTTAAACGATGCCCAATTGGCACTAAGGGGCCTAAAGTGTGCCAAGAAAACATCCCCCACACCATTACAACCACCACCACCAGCCTGCACAGTGGTAACAAGGCATGATGGATCCATGTTCTCATTCTGTTTACGCCAAATTCTGACTCTACCATTTGAATGTCTCAACAGAAATCGAGACTCATCAGACCAGGCAACATTTTTCCAGTCTTCAACTGTCCAATTTTGGTGAGCTCGTGCAAATTGTAGCCTCTTTTTCCTATTTGTAGTGAAGATGAGTGGTACCCAGTGGGGTCTTCTGCTGTTGTAGCCCATCCGCCTCAAGGTTGTGCGTGTTGTGGCTTCACAAGTGCTTTGCTGCATACCTCGGTTGTAACGAGTGGTTATTTCAGTCAAAGTTGCTCTTCTATCAGCTTGAATCAGTCGGCCCATTCTCCTCTGACCTCTAGCATCAACAAGGCATTTTCGCCCACAGGACTGCCGCATACTGGATGTTTTTCCCTTTCCACACCATTCTTTGTAAACCCTAGAAATGGTTGTGCGTGAAAATCCCAGTAACTGAGCAGATTGTGAAATACTCAGACCGGCCCGTCTGGCACCAACAACCATGCCACGCTCAAAATTGCTTAAATCACCTTACTTTCCCATTCTGACATTCAGTTTGGAGTTCAGGAGATTGTCTTGACCAGGACCACACCCCTAAATGCATTGAAGCAACTGCCATGTGATTGGTTGACTAGATAATTGCATTAATGAGAAATTGAACAGGTGTTCCTAATAATCCTTTAGGTGAGTGTATGTAGGTTTTAAAATAAGCCAGATTTAAAGTGTGACAAAAAACATGACATAAAAACACACATAAAATAGTTGCACTTTTAGGCTTAGGATTTTATATATATAGAGTAGATATATGTGAGGTGTGTGATTAACTGTTGTGTGTATGTCGATTATGTATCTTAGCATTGGAGAGTCACTAAAACCGGTGTCAAATACCTTGTATGCGTTTAAACTTGGCCAATAAATCTGATTCTGATTCTAAAATGAATACAAGATGGAATTAGGTATTCATTCAGTTGGCTTCTTATTCACTCTTAGCTACATATTGGATTGCAGCCAGCTATTATTTACATAGCTTATCCAAACCAGTTGCTTAATCTTTATTCACTAATTGTATATTAAATGGTATCATTACAAACTAATCCATTATTTCAAAAAAATAACAATTACACATTTTGGACCAGCACGGTTGAGTACACCTCAGGCCACATTCGTTTGCACAAGATAGACGCCTTTGTTAAGATGCTGGTACTTCGGTCAAACTGACAGAGTATTCACTCACCAATATCTAATGAATGGGATTCAGTGTGATGTTTAATGGTCACTGAGTTCTATGGCCTGTTTGCCACCTCATAGCTGAACAGCACTGCATTTACGACAACGGGAAAGGTGAAAATGGGCAGTTGGCATGAAAAGCACAATTTATTGTGTTAATGGCAGTTGTTCTGCGCTGTCAGCTTATAGTTCAACAGTCGACCTCTGTCACTACCTGCAGTTCACTGGAGACACTTAAATTTGAGGAGGTCGGGTATGGGCGACTAGCATTGAACAAGTTAGGTTACGGATAACACTAAAGAGGTAAAGAAGACACAAATGGCCAGTCTGGTGATGGGAAAATTAATTTTGAAAAATAAATATTTTTTTATTCATCTAAAATAATTTTAGGGCTCCTGTGTGGTAGGTGCGGCAATGCACTATCAGTGCATGCTTCCAACCAACCTTTAGACCAGGCCATCTTATGTAGAAGTCCAGCTGTGGATAAAGGGATTGGCCAAACATACATTGATAGCTTTACAATGACGAGATCATAATAACAATGGGCTCAAGACAGGAAACCAGGTTTGGATAGGCTGCCAGACCATTGTAGTGTACACTCACATTTGCTCACAGTTTAAATTCAATCGTCAACCTACCCTGCACATCAGAGCTGGTTAATCCAGTAGGTGTCATAGGGTTAAGGAGCACACGCTTCATACACCAAGGGATGCTGTTTATTTAACTCAAGTGGCGCATGCTCCAGAATCCCCCACACTATGGACACTGAGCGATGCTGTTTCAGTAACTGAAGGATACCGAGGGGGAAAAGGTCCTCAAAGTTTAATAATACTGAATGGGAAGTATGGACGCTAAGGGGTGCCATGTATGTAACTAAAGCGGCTCTGGAATCTCCAATCCAAGGTGCTATTGACACTGAGGGGCTCCGCTTTGATAATCAAGGATAATAATATTGAAGGTGCACTATGGACACCAGTTTATGTAACTGAAGGGGAGTGCACTCCAGCCACTGAGGGGGTCAGCCCCCCGCACTTAGGGCTTCATATGGTTTTCGACTGGCTCTGCTGCACTTCTAATCATAGCACAGGAGAGTGGCAGCATATTGCATGTTATTCAGCACACTGCTGTATTCAGTACATGTGACAATAATGACTTACACACCAACAGTATAATAATACAGTCGACCCTTGACATACGACCGGCCTGACATGCGAACAACTTGATTTATGACCAAAATTTTTGCTTTGATTTATGACCAACATCTTGTATTACGACCCGAATGCGGTCACGTGTATCCGCTTATGCGATTGTAAACAAACAGCCGAGAGCGTTAAGTAGCGTCAGTCGGAGCTCAGATACATGTGTTTGTGGACGTAATTTCGGTCAGTGCAGTGATTTATATATATATATATATATAATTCACTAAGACCATGGCAAGCAAGACGCATAATTGCTAAGGAAGGAAGAGAAGGTAACAAAGGTAAAGAAAGCGATTGTTAAGGGATGTTAGCTAGCGGGCTGGCGCGGCACATGATGATGTCATCAGGCTGAGTCAGCACCGGCTTGCTGTGGAGTGTATAATTACAGCAGTTCACAACATGACCAGCTTTGAACTGAGTGCCCGACTACTGTCATTATTAACTTGAGAAACAGCGATCGCAATCGAAATGAAGAAGGAAATTGTGTGGAAATATGAGAGTGGTGTTCGTGTGACCGATCTCGCTAATATGTACAGCATGTCGAAATCCACCATCTCGACAACTTTACAAAGAAAAGATTTGCATAAGGAGGCTCCTTCTAAACAATAACCACCTTCTGTTTCATTCTCCTCCTCCTCCCTTCCTGCAGCCCAATGATGTCAAATTGAATGGTGAGTACAGTATGAAATTGTTGTTTCTGGTAGGCTAGTACATTAGAAAAATTATTGGTGTTTTGGTAAATTATGCGCATTATACAACCCTTTTTTATTATGAAAAGTTTAAGTAAGTGTTGCTGTGGGAGGTTCATTATGGGTATCTCCATTATTTCTTATGGGAAAAATAGTCGACTTACAACCAACTTGAGTTACAACCAGGCCTCGCAAACGAATTGAGTTTATAAGTCAAGGGTCCACTGTACAACTGTAGAAAAAATGTATCTCCTAGACGGAGTGCTGGCTCTGAGGCTAGGGATCTGCTGTTGTGATCGGAAGGTTGCCAGTTCAAATCCCATAAACACCAAAAGTGACTCTACTCCATTGGGCCCTTGAGCGAGGCCCTTAACCTGCAATTGCTCTGTCCTGGGTATGACGTTAATCTGCATCCAGCCCTCCATGTAGGGAAAACCCTGGGGTTTGGTGGCAGAATTGACACTCCAGCCACCATAAAAATCCTCACACTGTTCCACTCCATCTTGAACTAGTGTGGTGCTGAGGTGTCACCCATTGTATGGCTGCTCTCGGGTTCTAATCTGGGATCTTGAGTTGATTCGTCATGTGTTGGGTGCGGCAATGCGCTGTATCAGCGTGTGCTCCTAACCTCTCTAGACAGACAGCTTTCACTCCAAGTAGATGTTCCAACCTGTCAATAAGCCAGGAGGCCACTTCAATAATTTCAACGTAAGCAAATCTCTAAAAATAAAAAATACAGAACATTGTTACATAAATCTAAGTCAAACTTTTAAATGGAAGAGCCACAAAAGCTAGCATTGTTATCTTACAGGTCAAGCGCTGTATGATTGAATTGAATTTGTGTGTTTGCTCACCTCTCCATGGATGTTTGTAAAAGAACTCTGGTTTCCATCCTAAAGATATGTAACACAGATAAAATTCTATGTATTTGACTATGCGCCATGATCGACTAGTGGCCCATTCAGGGTGAGTTCCTTCCTTGAGCTCCTTGCCCATAGATTGGGCACCGCCACATCTACCTTGAATTGAATTAAATGTGCTTGAGAGTGCAACATTGTGTTAGGCTCTGTTTTCTTCTTCCTGTGCTGATTTTTAAAACTGCTGAGTAACCTTCTAAGTACAGAGTGGTGTCTGTATGATTTATTAATAATTTTACACTGTTTTCCGTGAAATTGTATTGACTTTAAGATATATTTGCATTCATTATATACATGTCCGCACATACTCCTTGTGTATGAGTGCAGTTTCCTCCAGGTGTTTCGGTTTCCTCCAACAGTCCAAATATCTGCAGGTTGTGTGGACTTGTAATGGTAATTTGGTCAATATGCCTTATTTGTGTGTGTGTGTCCACCCTGTGATTGGTTGGCACCCTGTCTAGGGGACTCTTCAAGCCTCCACATGACCGTGCTGTGCATAAGCAAGTGCAGAATGGTCATACTGCAGACCTCCAGCGACAGACCACCCTGTGGCTGCAGGCCCCTGAAGGACATCACAAGGTTACCTTGCTACTGGAGGTCTGCAGCCGCACTCTGTTGCAAAGGTTGGGAAGATGGATGGATGTTGTGTTTTCTTTAAACTAGGATTGGTCATCTTTTATTGAGTACATTTTCAGAGAATGCAGCTTATTGTTCAGTGGTTGTGCCCACGGGTTGTTCCCACTTTGTAACCAATGCTTCCTGGATAAGCAGTGGCTCACTATCACCCAGAACTGGGTAACTGGGTTGGGGAATGGGTGGATAGAGCTTGTTAGAGATTTTGGGGGGAGTCATAAATGATTTCAGCCTTGAGCAAAATATCATTTTCCATGTACCCGACTATATTACTGCATAAAAACTTTGGTTTGCATTTAAAGGAATAGTTCCTTGCAGAATTTTAAAACTTGAATTCTCATTTCCAGCACCTTACATTTAAAATACGATTCTCCTTTTCTAATTTAGTGAAAGCCTGTCCCAGTACCATTCATATTTGGGCACACCCAGGCGTACACTGGGTCAATTCTCAGTGGCCAACCAACTTAGCCTGCGTCTCTTTGGGGTATTTGAGAAAACTGCAGTAGATGTTATTAGGGATTTTCCTTTAAATAATAGTTATGGTTGCTCCTACAATGTTTCGAGAGGACATCCTTTATTCAACAGACCTGGGGGAGCATGTGCATATGAACAGTCTGACTTCACTATGAGAATGCTAGGACAAATGCATTTAGATAGCCTAGGATAATTTGTATAATATAGCTGTATAACTCACATAGTATCATATCACGTTAATCAAGATAAAGAGAATAGTCCGTCTCATACCATATACCTTCTATCGGTAGGAACTACCTTGTTTAGGTAATATAGTTAATAAAAGATTCAAATCCTATAAGAAAAATAACTAATCATATGATCTCTCTGCCACCACCTTGGATAATCTGGGCTCAGAAAGTCTTATAAGAGAATTTCCCTAACACTGTAGACACTACTGTAGATCTACATGAATGCAAAGAAAACAAATAAAATTCACACAGATAGTGATGGGCAAAACTTAAGCCCTGTGTTCTACAGCCAGTGTGGAAGTAAAGTTAGCTGAAGTCTCAAGACAATATTTGGAAGTGGGAAATTCAAAATGGGAGTCATAGAATATCACTTTAAAACATCCATCCATCTATCCATCCCTTTTCCAAGCCCATTTAACCTAGGTAGGAACGCAGAGAAGCTGGAGTCTATCCAGTCTATGGAGACGGTTGTGTCGAGTGCCCTCTTCTACGCGGTGATGTGCTGGGGTGGCAGCATAAAGATGAAAGACGCCTCACGCCTGGACAAACTTGTTAAGAAGGCAGGCTCTATTGTAGGATTAAAGTTGGACAGTTTAACATCTGTGGCAGAGCGACGGGCATTAAGCAAACTCCTGTCAATCATGAAGAATCCACTGCATCCACTGAACAGTGTCATCTCCGGGCAGAGGAGTAGCTTCAGCGACAGACTTTTGTCACTGTCCTGCTCCACTGACAGACTGAGGAGATCGTTCCTCAGTCACTATGTGACTCTTCAATTCCACCCGGGGGAGTAAATGCGAACATTAATTTTATTTTAATTTTTTTCATTTTTATTACTATTTAATTTAATATTGTTTTTTGTATCAGTATACTGCTGCTGGATTATGTGAATTTCCCCTTGGGATTAATAAAGTATCTATCTATCTATTTATTATATAGTGCCTTACATATCTATCTATCTATCTATCTATCTATCTATCTATCTATCTATCTATCTATCTATTATATAGTGCCTTACATATCTATCTATCTATCTATCTATCTATCTATCTATCAGGCACAATACAGGAATAATCCCTGGATGAGGCACAAGTCCATCACAGGGTGAACACATTTACACATAAACATTAACGATGCCAAGCCTTTAGTGTGTGGCCAGCAATTACAAAGAAAAAAATAGCAAGATGGGCTGTCCGAGTTCTGCACCATCTTTTGTAATTATAGAATGAGAGGTTAGATTTGAACCCAGTCTTGGAACTGTGAATCTCTCCTGTGCCACTGCTAATGTTGTTTAATTAGTTTTAAAATTTTAACTGAAATGGAATATTTTATTCAATAGATAAATAAACAGATGGATGTAATGCATGTTGGAGGTTTCAGCTTACTCCCATTAAACTATGCCCATCCACCAGAACGTCTTGTAAATGTGTCTGTGGCCTACAGGTGAAGTTGCCAGTCTGGTTCTAATTTCAGTGTACTTAGGGCCGCCATCCTTCAGCGCTGTACTTCGATTCATCTTTAACTGTGTAGCAGCAGGCAGTGAGTTTGACTCCTGGAACCCATAACTATGTTTATAGGGTCTCCATGTGCCTGTGTGAGCATGTAGTCCATTCCAGTCTGATTGTGTGCATATTAAGTTAATAGAAAAAATAAACCTAGCATGGAATTAATGGTTAGTGTGCCCTGAGATGGAGTGATGCTCGAGTCTCAGACTGTTTCCAGTTTGAATTTGCTGAGACAGAATCCAAAAGAATGTACGGATTCTTAAGGGCTTCTTAATTAGTGGTAAAATCTGAGCTTCAGTAAAATAGAACATCCAGTAGTCTGTATCCTAAGCATTCGATGAAATGAGATTACACATGCATTTTCAGTGTTTTTTAAAGAATTCATTCTGCTCTTCTGCAGTCATCCAATATTCACATACCACAAATACTTGAAACCCGCCTGGCATGCCTTGTCTGATTCTTCTTTGCGGGCCTAAGCAGCAATAATGTGAGAAATATTTTGTGTTAGCCTTTGAAAATGTGGGGATGACAGTATATAGTACTTCCATATTAACAACTGATTCCTGGCCAAGTCCCTCTCTGAATGCAGTCTTTCCTTTTTCCTGAAGTTTATGGGATTTTCTTGAGGTACAGTGCTTTCATATAGTATTCAGACCCCTTCACGTATTACACATTTTGCTATGTTACAGCCACATGCTAGAGTTGTTTGAATTCATTCCTCATCAAACAACACTCCATACCCCCAAGATGAAAAAGCTTAAACAGGATTTGGACTTCTGTGCTCTGCGGATTGTCCATAATGGACACCATGTTCAAGCATAGGGGTGTCCATATGTGCATCTGGCACCAGGACACCCTAGGCCTCATTTAAATGATCAACTTCGTGGTTGTGTCATCGGACTTGCGGCCACATGTCTTGGACACTCGGGTGAAGAGAGGGCTGGAGTTGTCAACTGATCACCACCTGGTGGTGAGTTGGCTTTGATGGTGGGGGAGGATGCCGGTTAGGCCTGGTAGGCCCAAACGTATTGTGAGGGTCTGCTGGGAGCATCTGGCAGAGTCCCCTGTCAGAAGTAGCTTCAACTCCCACCTCTGGCAGAACTTTGACTACGTCCCGAGGGAGGTGGGGGACATTGAGTCCGAATGGGCCATGTGCCGTGCCGCTATTGTTGAGGCGGCTGACTGGAGCTGTGGCCGTAAGGTGCTTGGTGCATGTTGTGGCGGCAATCCCCGAACCTGTTAGTGGACACCGGTGTTGAGAGATGCCGTCAAGCTGAAGGAGGAGTCCTACGGGACCCTTTTGTCCTGTGGGACTCTGGAGGCATGTAATAGGTACCGACAGGCCAAGCGGAATGCGGCTTCGGTGGTTGCTGAGGCAAAAACTCAGGCATGGGAGGAGTTGGGGAGGCCATGGAGAACGACTTCCAGACGGCTTCGAGGAGATTCTGGTCCACCATCTGGCGTCTCGAGAGGGGCAAGAAGTGCAGTGTCAACAATGTTTATAGTGGGGATGGTGCGCTGCTGATCTCACTTCGGGACGTTGTGGGTCGTGGGGTGAGTACTTTGAAGACCTCCTCAATCCCACTAACATGCCTTCCAATGAGGAAGCAGAGCCTGGGGACTCGGAGGTGGGCTCCCCCATCTCTGGTACTGAGATCACGAGGTGGTCAAAAAACTCGTTGGTGGCAGGGCCCCGGGGGTGGATGAGATACGCCGGAGTTCCTCAAGGCTCTGGATGTTGTAGGACTGTCTTGGTTGGCACGTCTCTGCAACATTGCATGGACATCAGGGACAGTGTCCCTGGATTTGCAGACCGGGGTGTTGGTCCCCCTCTTTAAGAAAGGGTACCAGAGGGTGTGTTCCAACTACAGAGGGATCACACTCCTCAGGAAAAGTCTATTCGCGGGTCCTGGAGAGGAGGGTCCATCAGATAGTTGAATCTCGGTTTCAGGTGGAACAGTGTGTTTTTCGCCCTGGTTGTGGAACACTGGGCCTGCTCTACACCCTTGGCAGAGTCTTGGAGCGTGCATGGGAATTTGCCCACCCAGTCTACTTGTGTTTTGTGGACTTGGAAAAGGCATTCGACCGTGTCCCTTGGGGAATCCTGTGGGGCGTGCTCAGGGAGTATGGGGTACCGGATCCCCTGATAAGGGCAGTTCAGTCCCTGTACAACCAGTGTCAGAGCTTGGTCTGCATTGCCAGCAGTAAGTCGAACCTGTTTCCGGTGAGAGTTGGATTCCACCAGGGCTGCCCTTTGTTACCGATTCTGTTCATAACTTTTATGGACAGAATTTCTAGGTGCAACCAGGGCACTAAGGGGGTCCGGTTTGGTGGGCTAAGGATTGTGTCACTGCTTTTTGCAGATGATGTTGTCCTGTTTGCATCATCAGGCCGAGTGTGAAACGGATGGGATGGAAATCAGCACCTTCAAATCCGAGACCATGGTCCTGAGCCGACAAAGCGTGGAGTGCCCTCTCAGGATTGGGAGCGAGATCCTGCCCCAAGTGGAGGAGTTCACGTATCTCGGGGTCTTGTTCACGAGTGAGGGAAGAAAGGAGCAGGAGATCGACAGACAGATCGGTGCAGTGTCCGCAGTGATGCAGGCTCTGCATCGGTCTGCCATGGTGAAAAAGGAGCTGAGCCGAAAGGCAAACCTCTCAATTTACTGGTCAATCTACGTTCCTACCCTCACCTATGGTCATGAGCTGTAAGGTATTGACAAAAAGAACGGGATTGCGAATACTAACGGCTGAAATGAGTTTCCTCCACAGGGTGTCTGGGCTTTCCCTTAAAGATAGGGTGAGAAGCTTAGTCATCCGGGAGGAGCTCAGAGTAAAGCCACTGCTCCTCCGCATTGAGAGGTGTCAGATGAGGTGGCTCAGGCATCTGATCAGTATGCCTCCTGGACGCCTCCCTGGTGTGGTGTTCTGGGCACGTCTAACTGGGAGGAGGTCCCGGGAAAGACCCAGGACACACTGGAGGGACTATATCTCCTGGCTGGCCTGGGAACACCTCGGGATTCCCCCGGAAGAGCTAGAAGAAGTGGCCTAAGAGAGGGAAGTCTGGGCATCTCTGCTCAAGCTACTGCCCCCACGACCCAATCTTGGATAAGCGGAAGAGGATGGATGAATGGATGGATGGATGGAGGATTTAGGAACTTTTGCAAATTCATCACCTCCACACAAGTGTTCAGACCCTTTGTTATAACACTTGACATCCGACTTGGGTGCTTCTCATTTTATTGATCATTGTTGAGATGTTTCTAAACCCTGTTTGGAGTCAACCTGTGTTCAGTTCAGTTGAGTGCAGATGATTAGGAAAGGTACACACCTATGCTGTAGAAGTTCACTCGGTTCACAATGTGTATCAGAGCATGAATCATGACATGAGGTCGAAGGAATTGCCTGCAGAGCTTAGATACACGATTGTGTTAAGGCAAAGTTCTGCGAAAGTCTACACAAAAATGTATGTAGCTTTGTAGGTTCCCAAGAGAACCGTGGCCTTCATAATTCTTAAATGGAATATGTTTAGAATAACTATGACTCTTCCTAGAGCTTAGACCTCATTGAACATCTGTTATGTGTTCCTATCTGATGAGCTCCAGTCCATACCTGACACCAACTTACCTAAATGAGGGTCTTTTATGCTAAGGTCGAGGAGTACTTCAGGTAGTGGAGGCAGGTACTCCAGTTCTTCCACAAAGCAATTCTGGTTCAGAACTGGACCCATAAAACGTCTACAGTTATTTCACTGGTGCTCCACCTAGTGGCTCCAAGGAATTTTGCCTTACTAGCTGCCGAATTTAAAGAAGGAGCAGGCAGCCCTGCAGCAACCTGAATGAGAGTAACAGCAATTGGCTTCTGCCATCTGGGGGCTCAGGTGTAACCTTATTGTGTCCTCCAGTAATTCTGCACAATGCTAGCCTCTCTGTCAGGAAGTGGTCCCAGAGGCATTTACTCCGGGATGCAAAGTAACATACTGCAGTTTACTCTACTGCCAGGCTCCCCTTTAAAGTATGTGTTAATGTTTTCATGGAATGGGCATGTAACGAAATACATCTGTTTTACTACTGTGAGAGAATCATTTAGAAGTAAACATGGCATCTCAATTGTTAGCAGGCAAGGAAAGAAAACCTAAACTCAGGAAGCTGGTATTGAATGCCAAATGGAACAGTTGCAGTACATTTGGAGGGATATGCCATTCTCGGAATCAAGCTGTTTTCACTTAAAAATGCACAGCACAAACAGTGCACAATACAAACAGAACACTGTGATTTAATTTTACGATTCATGAGAAAGTTAAAAGGAAAAAGGAAACAGTTTTAAATAGAACAGGAAGGGTGGGTGAACCTGCTTCCAAACAAAATGCCAAAGGTTACACTTGTAAAAGACCCACAAGATTTCTCTTCTGTGTTCCTTAGAAAATTAACAATTTTTATTTTGTTGGAACTGGCCTTTGTCTCTTCCTGTTCACCCCTCTACACAACTGACCTTCAGTATAATCCAAGCACTTGCTATCTATGGAAATTCTCAGACGACTTCTCCATCATAGGCTACATTAATAATGGAGTACAGGAAACTTGTAGAGGACTTCATCCTGTGGTGCAGGGAGAACAACCTGCAACTCAGCATCTGCAAGACGAAAGAGCTGGTGGTGGACTTCAGGAATCCCAGGAAGCCTCTGAGACCTGCAATCACCATTCAGGGGAAGAATGTGGAAGTGGTGCAGAGCTACAAGTAACTGGGGTTCCACATGAACAACAAATGGGACTGATCTGACAGAACAATGGTGCTGGGCAAGAAGGGCCAGAGCAGCCTGGACTTCCTAAGGAGATCTTGTGATGTGTGCAGCAAGCTGCTGGAAATGTTCTATCAGTCAATAGTAGCCGGTGTGGTGTTCTACACCACAGTCTCCTGGGGAAGCAACCTGAGCTCAAAATAATAACAATAAAAATACATTTTATTTATATATCACCTTTATATAGCGCCGCACAACATATGAACAAACTTATCAGGAAAACCTTGACCCTCACTAGACAAACCCTTAATACAATGGAAGCTGTTGTCTGTGGTGTAGCGGGTCTACAGTTCAAGTCAAAAAGGCCACTTTTTAAATAATTAATCGCCGCACTTGCGGCTTAAAGAGGGGGGCATGGTATGTGTGGCCGAGCGGTTCCCGGGTGATGCGTGATGCGGATGGTCCTCACTTAAGTGCACAGGTGAGGAGTCGTCCGCATCCGTAATTGGTGCAGGGAGCTGCTAATTGCCACATCTGATCCACGTCCCCGTAATAAATAGAAGCCCAAGGCGGCTAGGAGATGGAAGAAAAAAAGGGAAAAGACGAATGGAGGTTGCAGGAGAAGAAGGCTGGAAGGAGGTAGAGGAAAGTCGGTGAAGGAGAGGGAGAGCGAGCGAGCAAGCAAGCGTAGGCTCACGCTGATTGCGGGCAGCTGAGTAGTGAGCCTGGGTTTTTGGCCGGCAACCCAGGAGCAGTCGATTGTGGTCGCTCCCACTGAGCATGTAGTGAAGAGCGGGAGTGACCGGAAGGAAGATGACACGCCACATAAGGCCAAGAAGGCAGCGGGAGTTGAGACTTGGGACGTAAAAGCCCCAGCATGAGCACCCTGGTCGCTGGGGAGCCCAAGTCATGGTTTGGTAAAGTCTACCAGAGCCAGGGATCGGCGAGGTGAACAGACCAGCAGGAGAAGGTAGAAAGCAGATCAGCTGCAGGTAGGGTGGCTCCCCTGGTGCATAGCCTGGACGGGAGAAGCAGGAGAGTCACCAGTAAAAGAAAGGTACTGGGCTTTGTGTTTAAAAGGACAGCTTCCAGCCATTGTTTTAACCTCATTGTTTTTTAAAAGATTTTTTTTCTAATGGATTTTAACCTCCACAATTTCAACTCTGTTTTAATGGATTATTTATTTAATGACGCATATTTAAAGCACTGCACTAGTTATTTGAACACTGTTTTGTTTTGTTGGTTTTAAATAAAAGCTCTTTGCACTTTTTGCACCATCCCCTTGCTTTGTTGTGCCTCACTGTCTAGCTCATCGGTGACATTCGGGTTCAAGAGCTCCCAGAAGTCACATGGGAGCATGTGGTGAACCTGCATCGTCACATTGCGGAGAAGAGGATGGTTGTAAAATTGGAGGCCATGATGAAAAATCCCTTCCATCCACTCCAAGATGCACTGTCTTGAGCACGTTTAGCCACAGAATCATTCCATGATAGCGTGCTAACAAGTACCTCTGGGGGTCCTTTCTGCCCACTGTCATCAGGCAATTTCATGATTCCACTCGATGTACTGTACTTGTAACATTCTATCTATCTATCTATCTATCTATCTATCTATCTATCTATCTATCTATCTATCTATCTATCTATTATATAGTGTCATTCATATCTATCTATCTATCTATCTGTCTATTATATAGTGTCATTCATATCTATCTATCTATCTATTATATCGTGTCTTATCTATCTATCTATCTATCTATCTATCTATCTATCTATCTATCTATTATATAGTGTCATTCATATCTATCTATCTATCTATCTATTATATAGTGCCTATTTATTTCTTTCATTATATAGTCCCTTTCGGTTTTATAATGCCTATTCTATCTATCTATCTATCTATCTATCTATCTATCTATCTATCTATCTATCTATCTATCTATCTATCTATCCTGCAAAAGCCAAACAACTGAAAATATTGCACATGAAGCATAACAAGCAAAAAAATGAATGCATGGCTTAACATTCAGGTACGTTTGGAGAGTTCATTAGCTCATTTGAAATCTGAACCAGTTTTAATGTTCAAGTCACTTCATCAGTTTGTTATCCCAGTTTTGTTATTCCAACTTTTTGTAACATCAAGTCATGTTTAAAACAATAAGTGATAGTAGAATGTAATTATTTGTGCTATTACTGCATATAAAATGTTTTTAATGCCATTTTACAATGTCAATGCTTTCATACACAGCAGATTTCAACTCAAGTTATGAACAGATTCCTGTGCTGTTCTTAGTTTTGCATGTGGAGAGTCTGTGGCTAATTGTAATTAAAATATCTTAAGCATAAAATTTTCAAAATTACAACATTTTTCAAAATTTAAAATCTGTGCTGAAGCTTCAAACTAAAATTGTTGGCTGGATCCAAATGTGATAAATAGCTGATGATTGTGTCACTTTGGTCCAGAAAATATCATACCATTGTAATCTTTAGGTCATGCAGCAATGAGGTTGTTTCTAACATAACAGAAAACATTTAGTCATTGTAGTATAAAGTGTCTCCGAGCCATCGCTCATACATTTCCACATAAGTTAAACTAGTTTTGTTTTGTTTTTTTACTATTATAAACTGAACATCATGTCACATACCTGCTTCAATTTCAAGGAGCAGCAAAAGTGAGCTGCTGTGACTTAGATTCACACAGGATGCCACCAGGCTGCAGAGATGGGTGCCGACAAAAGAAGGCCTGTCATGTGAGACTTTACCCCCTGCACTGATCACACTATTGGAGACAACATGATTGCTTGTTACCATTACTGTACCTGATTACCACAACATCACAGTCACATAAGCCAAAAACAGCTCTATCTGTAAAGATCATCAGACAGAAGTACAACATATGTGGAAAACCAAAACCAAGACCATACCAGCAGTAACAGATTCACTGAGGTCCATCAATAAAGTATTCAGAAAGTATTTTGAGCTTATCAGTAGTGATGAGCGAGCACCAAAGTGTTCGGGTGTTCAGGTGTTCAGTCCAAACACATCGCGATCTACCGAGCACCCGAGTATAATGTAAGTCAATGGGAGACAACCAGGCACCCCCTGCTCTGAAGAGGGGAGGGTGCCTGGTCCATTGGAAAAAGTCAGAAAGTGACAGAAACACCACCCAAATGGACTGGGAACAGCATGGGGACGATGTCTGGATGCATCTTGGACTCCCAAGTCGCTGCTGGGAACAAGTTTGTCCGAGTTGTACGCCACTTTTACACACTGACAAAAACAAGCCAAAAACCCCCTAAAAAATCAATTTTACGGGAAAAATGACGCTCTAAAACATTATATGCCAGTGCCTACAGGTGAGCTGACACTCTAAAACATTATATGACAGTGCCTACATATATAGCATCCGATGACGTGTTCTGGCCAGCCAATCACTGTAATGCCAGCACCTGACATGGCTACTGGCATTACAGTGAGGGCGGTACTTACCTGCCCCTTGATTGGCTGTCTCCAACTCGCGAAATGTGCGGGGCGGAGACTCGAGCATGGCGCACGAGCACATGTGGTGCTCGTTCGGGTAGCGCCATGCTCCGAGCATAGCGATACTCGAGCCGAACACATGTTTACTACTTATCAGATGTGAACCAAGAGCATCTGAAGTGCAAAAAACTGCACTGCTGGGATTTTCACATACAGTATCCTGCAAAATGGCCTCTCATTGTGGAAGTTCTTAAGATAAACGAACAAACTATCAAGAAAATAAAAGCCAAATAATAATAATAATAGCATGTTGGGGGACTGTAGCCTATCCTAGCAGGAACCGACTCCAGATAGCACAACACTTTACTGCAGGACACACTTAGGCACAAAAGGCCAATTTGGGGTCATCCTGACCTGCACTTCTTTGGAATGTGGGAGGAAAGCCCACTGTGGACTTGGGAAGAACCATTTTATATTGAGTTTATTTATTTATTTATTTACAGTATATATTCACACTTAATATATGCAGAAATGAATGCATTTCTTGATACCATTGAGATCACATTGAAGTTTAGACTCCTGGACAGAACTCTGTTTTTCTCTCTAGAATGTCTTCATTCTTCATGACATGGATTTGATAAGGTATTGGAAACATTCCTTAGGAATGACATGTTCATGCTGTGAACTTCCTCTGTTGCCCTAATCTCAGAAGGGCTCTATTGGACTGAGATCTGGGCACTGTACAGAGCAATGGAGTGAACTTAAGTCAAAGTCATGCTCGTGGAATGAGTCAGTAATGTTTTTTTGCTTTGTGACATGGCGTATTATCCTGCTGGAAGCATCCATTTTGATAGGTGACTACTGTAGTCATAAAGGGGTGCACATGGTCAGTAATAAAGCTCTGGGGTGCTGTGGCACTCAAGTGATGCTCAGTTGTTACTGTATAAACTAGTCTAAAGTGTGTCAAGAAAACATTACCCATATCATTTCACTAAGTAACATTTTTATGGTTCTGAATTACCCTACGGTATGATTTCTGGGCAAAACAAAATGAAAAAATGGCTGCAGGCCTCTAATAAAACACGAACCAGACCAGCCCTTCACTCAGGTTTGGCCCATCAGAGTAGGCCTCACTAGAGGCAGTCAAACCCAACACCCAAGAGACATGCTCTGGGCTTCACAGTAAAATATCTGCATCAGTTTGAACTATTGCCATTAAGAAGAGTCGATTCATAGATCACATTGTTTTCACCAGATTATAATCCCACTATCCACATGTCACAGCAGAAATCATGGATCAGAGGACTAAGTGACAATTTCACAGTCCCCAGTTATCCCATGTTATGATTTCCTAGTACATAGAAACAAAGAACTGGGTTCAGCCCTCAAAAAACCAGGAGCCAGATCAGCCATTTACCCACATCTGGGTCCTCAATTTAGGTCTCACTGCAGGCAGCTCAACTCAACACCCAACAAACAAGCTCGGGGCTTCACTGGCCCAGTATAGGGCACAAGGCTTTAAAGTTTGAAAATACTCAAAAATAAAATGAAGTGAGGCAGGAGAAACACAGTCAGATCTTTCTTTATGAATAATTTATATTAAAGAAAACCATGCCAAGCAGGAGAAAGGAAGCAAATACGGGTTTTACCCTCACTTGCACAAGTAGTCAGTCATTGTCTAAGCTGCTTTGTCCTGAACAGGGTCTGCTGGATCCTATCCTAGCTATAATAGGGTGCAAGGCACGGAACAATCACTGGGCAGGATGCCAGTCCAATACAGGGCACACACACCCACACACTAAGCACAAACTAGGGCCAATTTAGAATCTCCAATTCATTTGACCGCCATGTCTTTGGACTGTGAGAGGAAACCCACACAGATACAGGGAGAAAAACCAAACTCCCCACAGGAAAATCCCAGGACGCTTATGTAACGTGAGGCAGCAGCACTACCACTGCACCACCGTCAATTGCACAACCAAGAACACAAATCCAATAATATCTTGAATTATAGCAGAGGTAAAACTCCAGGAAAGAACTGCAAAAATCACAAAAACCAAAGTATAAATCAAAATTATAATGCTGAAGCATCAGTATACTGTAAATCCCCCTCTCCATGTCATTAATTGGTCAAGAGTCCTGTCTTCGATTGTAAAGCGTAACCCCATGTGAGGGGGCGTTCAGTTTGTGGACTACATTTTCTAGAGTTATTTATTCAAGAAAAATTTAGTACAAATGTATCTGCATTGAGCATATGACTGGATGATTTGATCTGTGGATTGTGACATTTTTTCATGGACATTTGTATATTAATTGCTGTTTAACAGGGTCCCAATCTGTCTGAAACTTTATGTTCTTTCTCCACAAAAACATGAGATTAAATTTCTTGGCCACAACCACAAATTATATGGGGTAAATAACATAAAACAACTATTTCTGGGTGAAGTAATCCCTTAATAGAAAACTTTACTTGTGTCAGGGACAAAACCCTGGCTAAACCATAACAGGCAGTTGTTGTGATCCTGTGAGGGGTTTGCACATTCTTCTCATTTCTGTGTGGATTTTCTTCCACATCCCAATGATTCCATGCATATTATGTTAACCCTTGTGTGGTGTTTGTATTTTTGTTACTCAGCTGGGGTTAATAGGTCTGGAAGACGCACAACATTATTGGGTTTTAACCTCCTTAGCTTTAGACCTGAGTGTCGCTCAAGCTGTAAAAACAGGGCTAAAAGCGATAGTCCGGCAATGGTATAGACACGTCTGGTGTAAGACCCAAGGCTTACTCGGGCTGTAAAAGTGCCAACAGCATTAGTGCTGAGCATTACCCGGGCACCAGTATAGGCATGTCTTGAGTAAGCGTCAGGCCTGAATGTTACCTGGGTAACAGTGTAGACACGTCTCCTCCTAGCCTCAGGATGGCGTATCATAAGAAACACCTCTTAGTGGTGACAAAGTGAATCTGACTTCAAGTAGTGGAATTGAAGCGGTCAGAAAACCGAAAGTGACTCTGGGAATCCGAAAGTGACGCTCGCATCACTCGCACATGTGCAGTGTGCTGTTCATATTATTATTAATATTATCTGTATCTTCATTATACTTTCTACACTTCTGGCTTTGTACTTTTAGTGTTTTGCACGTTTTACAGCAGAAAGATGAGATTTAAAAAAAATGAACATTTTCAAACAAAAAAATGCAACTCTTTTTACGTTTTTTTTTTGAGAAAAAAATTTAATGCTAAGGAGGCTACAACAGTCAGTCAATCATTTTTCAACCTGCTATATCCTAACACAGGGTCAAGGGGGTCTGCTGGAGCCAATCTCAACCAAAACAGGGCGCAAGGCAGGAACAAACCCAGGGCAGGGCACCAGCCCACCACAGGGCACACACACATACCATGCACACACTAGGGACAATTTTAGGACCACCAATGTACCTAACCTGCATGTCTTTGGACTGTGGGAGAAAACCCACGCAGACACGGGGAGAACAGGCAAACTCCACGCAGGAAACCCAGGTCTCCTTACTGCGAGGCAGCATCGCTACCACTGCAACACTGTGCCGCTGTTTAACATTTCATGTTAAACTACATAAAAGATGTTGACTTCATGTGACTAACAAACAATGTAGACAGCAAATACATTTACTATTTATTTCTTCTAGATCACATTTATCAATGAAACCGGTATTCAGTTATTGTGATAAAATGTGATTTATGTGTAGAAATCAATAATAATCAAGAAAGAGGGTGGAATATATCAAACATTTCAATGACAGAAACAAACTCTTTTCAAGATAACAACTAATTATTGTGCAAACAGAAGTGTTGAAGATGCCCTGCTTGTTACAGTCATATGAAAAAGATTGGGACCACCTCTTTATTTTTTGGATTTTTGTTTATCATTGGCTGAGCTTTCAAAATAGCAACTTCCTTTTAATATATAACACGCCTTATGGAAACAGTAGTATTTCAGCAGTGACATTAAGTTTATTGGATTAACAGAAAACATGCAATATGCATCATAACAAAATTAGACAGGTGCATAAATGTGGGCACCCCAACAAGAGATATGACATCAATACTTAGTTGAGCCTCCTTTACAAATATAACAGGCTCCAGACGCCTCCTATAGCCTTTGATGAGTGTCTGGATTCTGGATGGAGATATTTTTGACCATTCTTCCATACAAAATCTCTCCAGTTCAGTTCAATTTGATGGCTGCTGAGCATGGACTGCCTGCTTCAAATCATCCCATAGGGGACTGTGACAGCCATTCCAGAACATTGTACTTCTGCCTCTGCATAAATGCCTTTGTAGATCTCGAACTGTGTTTTGGGCCATTGTCTTGTTGGAATATCCAATCCCTGCGTAACTTCAACTTTGTGACTGATGCTTGAACATTATCCAGAAGAATTTGTTGATATTGGGTTGAATTCATCCGACCCTCGACTTTAGCAAGGGCCCCAGTCTCTGAACTAGTCACACAACCCCACACCATGATGGAACCTCCACCAAATCTGACATGAAGTAGCAGGTGTTTTTCTTGGAATGCAGTGTTCTTCTTCCACCATGCAAAGTGCTTTTTGTTTTGACCAAATAACTCAATTTTTGTCTCATCACTCCAAAACCCTTTCTTCTAAAATGAATCTGGCTTGTCTAAATGAGCATTTGCATACAACAAGAGACTCTGTTTGTGGTGTGAGTGCAGAAAGGGCTTCTTTTTCATCACCCTGCCATACAGATGTTCTTTGTGCAAATTGCGCTGAATTGTAGAACGATGTACAGATACACCATCTGCACCAAGATGTTCTTGCAGGTCTTTGGAGGTGACCTGTGTGTTGTCTGTAACCATTCTCACAATCCTGCTCATGTGCCGCCCCTGTATTTTTCTTGGCCTGCCAGACCTGCTGGG
Organism: Polypterus senegalus; assembly: GCF_016835505.1. Taxonomy (NCBI): domain Eukaryota; kingdom Metazoa; phylum Chordata; class Cladistia; order Polypteriformes; family Polypteridae; genus Polypterus; species Polypterus senegalus. Next base: position 26,166,686 of record NC_053160.1, on the reverse strand, counting down.
TTTAACAGCAACTGTGCCTGTGGCCTTCCATTTCCTGATTCCATTCCTTACAGTTGAAACTGACAGTTTAAACTTCTGAGATCGCTTTTCATAGCCTTCCACTAAACCATGAGACTGAACAATCTTTGGTTTCAGATCTTTTGAGAGTTGCTTTGAGGATCTCATGCTGTCTGTCACTCTTCAGAGGAGAGTCAAAGGGAAGCACAACTTGCAATTGACCTCCTTAAATACCTTTTCTCATGATTGGACACACCTGTCTATGAAGTTCAAGGCTTAACAAGTTAATCCAAACAATTTGGTGTTATAAGTAATCAGCATTGAGCAGTGACAGGCATTCAAATCAGCAAAATTACAAGGGGACCCACAATTTTGCACAGCCAGTTTTTCACATTTGATTTAATTTCATACAACTAAATACTGCTTCACTAAAAATCTTTGTTCGGAAAACACCCCAGTACTCAGATGTTCCTAGGAAATGAAAGACATACCACTGTTAGCGTTTTTGTTGAAAGTAGAGTCAATTATTATGCCTGCTGAGAGGGGTTCCTAAACTTTTTCATACAACTGTATATTACATCAAATCTTCACCTTCCTCTATTTCCCTGGTTGATATGCCGGAGTACTCATTTTGGATTTTTCTTCAGTGTTAAGTACCATCCAGTTCCCCATACTTTTTGGGGAAATGAACAGCATGAATGTTAACTCATATATATGGATTCAGGACTTTCGTTTAAATCAGTCACAGTACAAGACACTTTTTCAAAAGTCATTTATTCAAACACAGGAAGCCAGCAGAGGTGTCTTGTCACCATTACTATTTACTCTGTACACAAGTGACCTGAGAGAGAACAATGATCACTGCTCCATTATCAAGTATGCTCCATGCTCATAGGATGCATATCTATGGAGGATGAACGCCAGTATCTAAATCAAGTGGACTGTATGGTAAACTGGTGCAATTAGAACTCTCTCTCTCTGAATGTACAAAAGACCAAAGAAATGATATTTCTTTTTTTATTTTATTTTTATTTTGCAGTTTTTGATTTGCTTTCATCACCACCCTTTGCAAAAGTGCAGCTTCAGGAAGAGCTGACCACAGTCAGTGAGGTTTACATTCTTTCGACATTCAAGCTGCAGCCTAAGGCGAGCACCACAGTCTTCGGCCTCTATTCCTCAAAGGACAACACAAAGTATTTTGAACTGTCAGTGTTGGGGAAATTAAATCGAGGTAAGCAGAAAATATCCTTCCAGCTTTTTATTAGACTGTAGTAGCAAGATATTACAATAATCTTTAGAGTGGGATTCTGTCTTTGATGCTTGTGGAGCTTGTAGATTTCATTCTGACATGTAAGGCTGAATAAAGTCTAATGAAACAATCAGCTTATAATGTCGAGGTGTAATGAGTTCATTGCTCATTGCTCTTAAATAGATGCTGAGCACTTCCTGTTTTAATGTACTTTGCCTAGATAGCTTTGTTATATGGGTTGGAGATGGTGGCACTGACCAGAAAGCAGGAGACAGAGCCGGAGGTGTCAGAGTTAAAGATGTTAAGATTTGCACTGGGTGTGACGAGGATGGACAGGATTAGAAATGAGTACAGTAGAGGGTCAGCTCAGGTTGAACGGTTGGGAGACAAAGTCAGAGAGGTGAGATTGCGTTGGTTTGGACATGTGTTGAGGAGAGATGCTGAATATATTGGGAAAAGGATGTTAAAGGTGGATCTGCCAGGTAAGAGGAAAAAAGGAAGGCCTACGAGATGGTTTATGGATGTGGTGAGAGAGGACATGCAGGTGATGGGTGTGACAGAACAAGATACAGAGGACAGGAAGATATGGAAACAGATAATCTGCTGTGGCGACCCCTAACAGGAATAGCCGAAAGAAGAAGAAGAAGAAAAAGAAGAGAGTTGGCACTCTGGTACAATGGACACAACATCCTTAATTTGACTGGCGCCTCCAGTTTGCATGTTGTCCTTCTGTCCTGGAGAGCTTTTCTGGGTATTCCAGTTTTCCTTCTACATCTCAACAATATGCACGTTAGGTTGATTCTAACTTCCCAGTGTAAGCATGTGTGTGCCAGGTCATGACAGGGAAAACAATTTGGGGCGTCAACAGAGTCATCTCATTTACTGTCCAAGGACACAAAAAAAGCAAATCAAAAGGTAACATTCTTGGGTGTGTGTTCTTCCCATTATGTGGGGTAACCATCTTAAAGAGATAAGGCTCATCAGGCTGATTTTCCAAGGTCACTGTGGTAGCAGAGGAAGGAATGATGCCTCTTTCTGGAGGGTTGGGTTTCTAAAGGCATCTGAACCCGAAGAGGTGGGGGTCAGTTGCCCTCACTGGGTGGCTTCTTGACACTGAGGGGTAAGAAGGAGATGACCGCATTAGCCATAGCTCACCCTCTCGTCATTCATCGACAGAGACTGTGAGGAGTTCTTCCAATGCGCATGCGTGACAGTGCTGATTTAAACACCGTTAACCAATTATGACATTAGAAGTCACGCTCTCCCAGAGGGCTGTTGGAGAATCACCATAGCAATGGGAAGCATTGAAATGAGAAAATGACAGCGCCCATGCCAAAGCAAAATGGCATTGTCATAAGAGGGAAATAAAATATGAACTTTCAATTGTAGAGATTTAAAAGAAAATTAATTCTATAAGGTGAATAAGTCTTTAAGGGATATAAAGGACATCTCTAAAGAATAAATTAACAAAAAATTATAAATCGTGACAGGGATGTTATGAGCGTACGACTGGATGACTTGACATGTGGTGTCTACAACATGGACATTTGTGGTATTGTTTGCAGTTACCTAGCATTAGTCATCTTTGACACCAATCCTTTCAGGAATTGTTATCTTTGTGCATAAAAATATGAGATTAATTTTTTTTTCTAGGATGTCAGTAGACAGTAGTACATAAGGAAACATACAAAAATATGATCTTTTGGTGGATTTTCCTTTAAAGATGGTTAAAGGATGCTGAGCTAATTGGTGTGACGGTGCCAGTCCCCTCCAGACTGCGTCTTCACATATGGGAGTCTGCAGAACGCAACACCGTCGATAATTATGACCGAGATGAGCTGATAAATGAGGACAAATCTCAGATGAAGCCAGGGGATGGTGGAAAGTGCTCAGGTGTATTCATTTTAAACAGTCAAAAACAAAACCAAAAATGTCCACTCTGCAGTGCTCTAAAAACAGTACATGATTAAATCCATAAAACCAGGTGAAAAGTGGGGATAAAAATCCATAATAAATAAATCCGTTAAAATCAGAGGTTAAAATTCAGTCTAACTCCTTCTACATCTCCCCGGCTCACCCATTACTCACGTAGCCGGCAGAGACTCAGCAGCCACGAACTTCTTTCTGCCGACCCCCGTCTTGGCTGCCTCCAAAATTCGCAGCCAGACCATCCAGGGTCGGCTCTCCTCCCATCTTCCATTGCGCTCACTTGGTCGCACCTCAGATGCCTAGGGACGGCACCTGCCTTGCTCGACCCACTCCACCCAAATATTCAGTGGGGTGAACACAACCTACGCTCTTTTGCGGGGCTCCAGCTCATGCTGCCTTCTCCTTCCAGATGGCCAGATCATCCTCCCAAGACTGCCTTTCATGTCCTTTAACCTCCTTCTCTTTTGATCTCTCTCTTTTTTGTTTTTCCTCTTTTTGCCTTCCCCTGTGCCGGCCTGTACTTATATGGCTACGTGGGCTCAGTGTCTTAATCACATGCTGCAGGTAGCCGATGAAGCATTTGAGAACGATCACACCCACACGTGCAAGTGCGACTCGCCCCAATTACCTCATTAACTCCCTGTGGTCGTGCAATTGTGCCCACGGAGACAGACACGGCTATCTGGATTTAAAAGTGGCCATATTTTTGAAGCCGCAGACCCGCTATACCACAAAGGGATACTGGAATGAGGTGGACAAATTAATTTCAAGCTTATGTGTTATCCATTTCATTGTTTGTTCATTCAGTCACTTGTCTAATATCAGTACCAGCGTTATCCATCATACTGAAGTAATTCAAGGACATCATTTTCAAATAATTATTTTTATACTCAGAAGTTTAGTTTAGTTTTAAAATCAGTAGGTTGGTTGTTCAGGGCAAGCATAGTAGTTTAGCAGTCTGGCTGTCCTCCATGTGTTCATATGGATGTTCTATGACATGCTGTTATTGTGATTGGTGATATTAAATTGGCTTAGCATGAGTAAGTGTGTAAAAGTGATCTGTGATGGACCATGGCTGGTCCATGCCTTGTGTCAATTTCTGCTGGAATGGGCTTAACATTTATTAATCTGGACCAATGGACTGATATTTGCACATCATTGAATACGTTCATTTTCTGAACTCACTTTTTCCTTTTGAGGAAGCTGGAGTGTATTTTGGCAGCATCACACACTTGGTTTCCCATCTTCGAAGGGCACTGACATTCATGCCAACATACATAACTTTGGGAAGTGGAAGAAAACTGAATTACCCAAAGAAAATCAACAGAACCATGAGAGGAAGGTTTAATTGCCACACAAGACTGGTCCAAGATTCTGCCAGGCATCAATACTAAATGCTGTGCCTCCAGCTGAGCTAACCTCTTTTCCTTTTTGCTGATATTCAGGACAGATTTAATTTGTCTGATGTGTGACTGCATGTGCTTTGATATCCAACAGCAAATCTTCGATATGTGAAGAGTGATGGCAAGTTAAACGTCGTCACCTTTAACAACATTCAGCTTGCTGATGGGAAGCGCCATGCAGTTCTTTTACGGCTCAGTGGTTTACAACAAATGTCCAGCACAGCTGAGCTCTACGTTGACTGCACCGCAGTGCAAACAGTGAAGGATCTGCCAGCTGCATTTACAAACTTCCCAAAAGAGCCAAACTCCCTTGAGTTGAGGACCCTCAACAAAAGGCCGCAGGTAGGTGTGGAATGAAACATTTTAAAGATGTGCTGCACACCAATACCTTAATCAGAGATTTATATGATTCAAACAGCCATTCTTGATTTAATTTTTTTTTTATTTCATTAAATGTGTATATCTTGTTCATATAGGATACCCTGGAGGAACTTAAATTGGTAGCAGGGGGTTCCCTGGCAAATGCTGCTGCCATTCAGGAGTGCCAGTTGCAGCAGAATGATGCGGCTTTAAATTTTGGTAAGTTATTATTATTCAAGAAAGACAATGGAAAATGTTAGATTAACATTTATTCATTTTTTTCATTTTTCATTCTGTTTTATCAATAGTTAGACTCCTGCACAGTGACTTTGCTAGAAGCAGACTGAGAGTTTCAATCTGTCTGTTTGTTAGAGGTTTGCCTGTTTTTTTCCCTCTGGAATCCCACTATTCCTCCCACATTCCAAAGACATTACAGGACAGACTGATAGATTACTCTAAATCAGGGGTGTCCAACTCCGATCCTGGTGGGCCGCAGGTTTTCAGTTCAACTCATCTTCTAATCAGTGACCAGTTTTCAACTGCTAATTAACTTTTTTACCTTTATTTTAATAGCCCTGCTTTTAAGAATTCAGTCCTCTGAATCGATTCTTTTCTTCATTCAATCGCAGCCAAACAGAAGTGGGATGTGAAGCAAGCCAACAGATGACCAGCTAAATCGGGGCTTCAAAATCCAACCAGTTTCTTAATGAGAAGCCGATTCTTGCTATTAGTGAAGCCCCTTATTTAATTCCATGGCTTGTTGCTACTCTTGTTATGCCACAGTAGTCTTCTACAAAACTGTCGATTTTCTGCCTTTTTCTAAGAATGCTGTCAAAATGTTTTGGTGACCTGAGAGATCAACCTTACTGAGACCTTTACCTTTCTTTATTTTCAGAGACTGTGTGATGAGCACAGGTTAGCTGGTCATGTTGTGTCTCATTATTGTTTGGCTGTTAATTAATGAAAAAGAAACAAGTAAGGGGTCTGAGTCAAGTAAATTAAAACTAAGCCAAAATAAGTTAATAAGCAGCCAGACGAATTAAGAAGATGGTTAGAGTGAAAACCTGCAGCCACTGTGGCCCTCCAGGACTGCTGTTGGGCATATCTGCTCTAAATTGTCCCCCTATAGCTTACTAACATGCAATGTAAAGCAATTTTAAAGCTGAATAAAATAAATTAGCCCCATATGAGTGAATCTGGCAGTGTGTGCTCCACAATCGATTGGCACCTTGGCCACAGTTGGCATTACACACAAAGCTTCAATGATAGTTTCTGATCCCCTCCCACAATCCAGAGGTTGGGAGCATCTCCACCACACAATGAACCACCAGGGTTGAGACCCAAGTGCACATTGGAATGGTGTGAGGTTTTTTATGGTGGCTGGTGTGCCAATCCTGCCACCAGCCCCAAGGTTTTCCCTGCACGTTGGAGGGCCTGTTTGCAGAGCTGGATGCAGATTAACTCTTTGAGGTCTGAATATTTTTTTGGCCGTCTTCATGCAGGTACCGGCCGGCGGAGCTAAAGGCAGATCTGACAAGAGAGTGAAGCGTACACGCAAAGCAAAATACTTCATGGACAACATTTTGCATTTTATGGCTGGATGAGACGCAGGCTTAATCGCACTGAGATTTGGATGCAAAGGATCTGGAGATCACAAATGAAAGTGATGTACCAGCATCAGCTGATCGTAGTGCTGAACTACTGTATGTCATTATAAGTCGACACCCGCCTCGAAAGAGTTAATGTCATACCCAGGACAAAGCAATTGCAGTTTAAGGTCCTTGCTCAAGGGCCCAATGGAGCAGATTCACGTAGGGATCTGAACTGGCAACCTTCTGATTGCTGTTGCAGACCCCTAGCCTCAGAGCCACTACTCCGAACTGGACTAGTTTAGCTAAGGAATGCACTGTGTTAGGGAAAATAATCTTGATAATAATCTTGATCCCAGATTCTTCTTCTTCTTGATCCGTGGTTCACTTCATCCATACTGTACAAGTTCTCTCAGGACTCCATCAAGTTTATAAGAAACTTATTTAACAACTAGACATTAAGCCCGTTAAAATAACGAGCGCTAGAACAGTAGTGCATAAACATTTGTATGAACAGTCTATATTAAATGGCAAGGGACCTTGAATGTGGCTGTAATATGTGTCACTGTATTGTGTGCCTTTAATTTTCTCTCTCAGTAATACTGGTTTGTATTTCCGTGAAATGCCTGTAATTTTGTCTGACAGTAATACAGTAGAACCTCGGTTCACGACCATAATCCGTTCAAGACCGTATGAACTGTATGTAAATATATATTTTTTTAAGTTTTTAAGCACAAATATAGTTAACTATACCATAGAAAGCACAGCGTAATAGTAAACTAAATGTAAAAACATTGACTAACACTAAGAAAACCTTGAACAACAGAGAAAACTAACACTGCAAGAATTTGCGCTATAGCCTTATGACCCGCTCACTAAAAACTCTTTTGTTAATGAGTTTTAAGCACAGGGGAAAAAATAAACATTTGAAAAATCTGTAATTTAATAAACAACCAAGAAGAGTAACATTGCAACAATGCACACGCGTGCCTGTGTGTGTGTCTCTTAAGCGCACGCCTCTGTGTCTGTGTGTGTGTCTGTCTGTCTGTCTCTCACCTGTGTGTGTGTGTGTGTGTGTGTGTCTCTCTGTCGCGCGTGCCTGTTTGTCTCGCGTGTGCGTGTGTGTGACTCGTGTGTGAGACGCGCGCGCGCCTGTGTGTGTGCGTGACTCGTGCGCGCCTGTGTGTGTGTCTGTCTCTCTCTGCACAGGGAATGCATAGGAAGAGACTGAACACGTGCTGTGTGGCCCCGCGCATGCGCACTTCTCCAGAAGACACACACGGACTGTACGCGCCTGTGTGTGTGTGTGTGTGACTCGTGCGCGCCTGTGTGACTTGCGCGCGCCTGTGTGTGTGTGTGTGTGTGTGTGTGTGTGTGACTCGCGCGCGCCTGTATCTGTCTCTCTCCGCACAGGGAATGCACAGGAAGAGACTGAACACGTGCTGTGTGGCCCCGCGCATGCGCACTTCACCAAAGAAGACACACACACGGACTGTGCGCGCCAGTGTGTGTGTGCGTGACTCGCGAGGGCGCGTGTGTGTGTGTGTGTGTGTGCGTGACTCGCGCGCGCCTGTGTGTGTATCTCTCTGCACAGGGAATGCACAGGAAGAGACTGAACACGTGTTGTGTGGCCCCGCGCATGCGCACTTCACCAGAAGACACACGGACACTGGAAGCACACAAGGGTTTTATTAAAGAGGATGATGGCATCTAAGGAGAATACCATGCAATATATGATAACAGTTCTTTGTTCAGTCAAAGCATATATAGATATGAATGTGTTTATCACCTAGCTGATAGCTTTACATGGCCACATTTACTTACAAAAAGTATGATGATATAAATGGGTTACATTCATGGCACTGAGACTCAGAGTCGGAGGCTGCTTCCTAGAAAAATGTCTGCATATTTTAAACCAATAGACAAATGTCAGTGTAAAGCGCCTTTGTTATATTGGTAATCTTGTCTTCAGGGATAACATTAGGCCAGCTGCATCCCTTTCAGATAATAGTGGCAGATTTAATAAAGTTAGAAAAAACTTGTGAGCCTAAGACAAGGGTGTGCAAAGTCAGTCCTGGAGGGCTGCTGTGGCTGCAGGTTTTTGTTCCAACCCAATTGCTTAATTAGAAATTAATTGTTGCCAATAATTTCATTTCATGTCTTGTTATAGTTTTAACTCTGCCATGTCAGGTCATTCTCATATCCTAGATATTTTTTTCCTTTCTAAGGATGTCATCCAAATGATTTGACGTATAAAACTGGATGAGTAATTCTCAGTCCTTCACTTTCTTCTCTTCACTTTCCTTCCAAGTATTTAATTAAACCAAATAGTGCACAAAAATACACACAATTAAATGGAAACCAGCTAAATGGAGAACTGCTTGTTTCTTTGTCATTTGCATCTTATTGGTAATAAGGAGCAATTAAATACTAAGCCCAATCTCAATGAGCTAGACAACGAAAGTGAAGCAGACGTGTTACTTGAGAAATAAGTGCTTCTTATTAAGCAATTGGGCTGGAACAAAAACCTGCAGCCACTGCGGCCCTCCAGGAACGACTTTGCCCATCCTTGGCCTAAGAGACCAAGATGCTACAGGATTATGGAAAGGATTCCCTCTGACAATTAACAGACTCCAACTAAAGTCACAGAATCATTTTCAGTCCTGCTTCTAATAAAACACATCACCTTATCCTTTACATTTCAAGTTTTGAAAACTGAACAGTTCATGTTATTGAAATCAGAACTGACTTAATCTAATCAATTGATTACTGAATCTGAATAAAAAAAAATATTTGCGTGTTAGGAGATGCAGTAGATAGCAGTGCAGGTTTGTGGCTTTTGAATCCTATGTTAGAATCCCTGCCCAGATGTTGTTTGCTGCCTTTTGCCTATTGCTGCCATTTTAGGCTCCTACAACCCTGAACTGAATTAAGTGGGTTGGGTGGATGAAGGAGGGAAGGCCGTTTAAAGATTTACATGAAATGCTGGCACTCACAATTGTAAGTACTCAGCAGGTGGTAGCAGAGCTGATGACAATTTTAGTGTCTCTTAGCTATAATGGATTGAAACACTGTCCATTTGAAAGAATAATCATGAGAATTAAGGTGAACCCAATAAGAGCAACGTACCCCTCCAACCAAAAAAAGAAGTGAAAATGTTGAAAGGTTTGTGTCAGACCAACTTAGATTTCAAGAAGTTAAGTACCAACGTGAATACTGCGTGTTATGTATGGACTAGAACGTGGACCTGTAATAAAATGAATTTGGTGTGGCCCTACTCTTAATCAAAGTAAATTATATAACAAAAAGCACCAATGATCGACTGGTGCCCATTCAAGGTTGAGAAAGCCCCCCTTGTTTGTAACACAGGATTAGGAAATGGATTAAAGAAAGGGAAGAAGTCCAGTCCTTACAGAATTTGTAAAGCTCTGATTTTTGCCCCACACCTCCAGAGTCCTGGGTTCAAATTCCTGACATGTGTAACTGTGTGTGTGGAGTTTCCAGTGTTCTTGTGGGTTTTTCTCTGGAGGCTCCAGGTTTCCCACCCCAAAGACATGTACAGTATGTTTAATGAACAATTCTCCTTCATCAGGTTTAATTTTTGGGGGTTCTGTTGATATATTTTATCATCTACAATGCCATTTTGAGGTTCTCCTTTCATTTTCCATTTTGGATCTGTTGTTAGGATCACATCCCACATCACACCCTCTGGTTCATCGGCATGACAGGATAAAAGGTCAGCTAGGTGCACATTTCCTTATCTGATCTGAGGATACAATACCTTAAAAACAAAACTATAATTACTACTTGTTTCTTCTTGGTTTTGACTTCTTGCCTTTCATCTGGGTTTCAGTCACTACATTTATCTTTTTTTTGGGTTTGCTTTTACACATATCTCTTGGTTCATCTCTGTAAATATTTACCAGCCTCCTGTTGAGTCAAAGACTGCTTGTATGCACAGTACATAAAAACATAAAAAAATGAATAAACAGGAGACGACCATTCAGTCCATCAGGCTCAATTATTTAGCTAATCGCTAAACTGTCCCAATATCTCATTCAGATACTTCTCCAAGGTTGTCAAGATTTCTGCCTCAACGTCTTGACTTGGTGGTTTGTTTTAGACTCCCACAACTGTTTAAGTAAGTAGGTGCCTCCTGGCTTCAGCCCTAAACGTACTTTCCCTTAATTTCCCCTCTGATCTCCTCGAGTACATGATTCACCCTTTAGTTGAAGAATTCACTTGGATCTGTTTAATTTATCCCTTTGAGAATTTTGAAGACCTGGATTAGGTCCCCATGCAGTCTCCTCAGCTTGAGACTACGCAGGTTTAATGCTCTGCATCAGTCAGATTACGGCATGTCCTTAAGTCCCATGATGCACTTGTTTGCTCTCCTCTGCACAGCTTTAAGCACTGCTAAGTCTTTCTTGTAGTGTTGTGACCAGAACTGCACACGATACTCAAGATGTGGTCTCACTACTGCATTATATTGCCTAAGCATAACTTCCCCCGGTTTATATTCAACAGTTTTTACAAAATAACTTAACATTTTACAGTATTTGCCTTTTAATTGCTTCTGCACATTGCTTAGACATGAGAATGCCGTGCCAACATAAACTCTTAAATTCTTTTCAGAGGTTGCTTCCTGTTAGGCCAGAGTCTCTCATCCTGCTTTTATGATTGACATTCTGTTTGTGTAGCACTTTGCACGTTTTTTGATAAACAGTGAAATTCCTACTTTCATGTGCTAATCAATGTGCACCAAGTCACCACTCTCTTGCTCCATCATTACTGAGCGTCTTTCCTCTCAGAACTTATCAGAATACTGTGTCTATAACAACACCTAAGCATCTCAGTGAAACTACCTTAACACATTGACTGCCAACTTCGAGAATATCCTGCTCCATCCATCATTGAACAGATTTTTTTTTTTTACAAAAATTACATTTTTATTATGAATTTTACTCAATACAAATATGCAGTTAATTTGTATATTGCAATAACTCTGGGATTTTACAATGACATCCAAAATAAATTAACCTGTTGTTATTGTGGCAGTCAACTTGTTAATCCATCCATCCATTTTCCAACCCGTTGAATCCGAACACAGGGTCACGGGGGTCTGCCGGAGCCAATCCCAGCCAACAGAGGGCACAAGGCAGGAACCAATCCTGGGCAGGGTGCCAACCCACCGCAGGACACACACAAACACACCCACACACCAAGCACACACTAGGGCCAATTTAGAATCGCCAATCCACCTGACCTGCATGTCTCTGGATTGTGGGAGGAAACCGGAGCGCCCGGAGGAAACCCACGCCATCCATTTTCCAACCTGCTGAATCCGAACACAGGGGTCTGCTGGAGCCAATCCCAGCCAACACAGGGCACAAGGCAGGAACCAATCTGAGGCAGGGTGCCAACCCACCGCAGGACACACACAAACACACCAAGGCCAATTTAGGATCACCAATGCACCTAACCTGCATGTCTTTGGACTGTGGGAGGAAATCCACGCAGACTCGGGGAGAACATGCAAACTCCACGCAGGGAGGACCCGGGAAGCAAACCCAGGTCTCCTAACTGCGAGGCAGCAGTGCTACCACTGCACCACTGTGCCACCCCAACTTGCTAATACATAGTGTCATTTGTTTATAATTATTATATATTAATATTATACATATATATACTATATATATATAAAATAAATTATTATATATTAATAATCATATATGAATACCTCCCAATACCCTGATAAGAGTATGTGGTGTTGAAAATGGATGAATGGATGGATATATGGATATTAATGCTGCTTCTTCTTCTTCTTCTTCTTCTTTCGGCTGCTCTCGTTAGGGTCGCCACAGCGGCTCATCTTCTTCCATATCTTCCTGTCCTCTGCATCTTGTTCTGTTACACCCATCACCTGCATGTCCTCTCTCCCCACATCCATAAACTTTCTCTTGGGTGCTTCCTGTTTTCCTCTTACCTGTCAGCTCTATCCTTAGCATCCTTCTCTCAATATACCCCTCCTCTCTTCTCTGCACATGTCCAAACCAACGCTCTGACTTTGTCTCCCAACCGTCCAAATTCAGCCGATCCTCTAATGTACTCATTTCTAATCCTGTCCATCCTCGTCTTAGCATCTTTAACTCTACTACCTCCAGCTCTGTCTCCTGCTTTCACCGTCTCCAGCCCGTATAACACAGCTGGTCTCATTACCGTCCTGTAGACCTTCCCTTTCACTCTTGCTGACACCCGTCTGTCACAAATTACTCCTGACACTCTTCTCCACCCATTCCACTCTGCCTGCACTCTCTTTTTCACCTCTCTTCCACAATCCCCATTACTCCGTACTGTTGCTCCCAAGTATTTTAACTCAATATGGATATTAATGCTTAATATAGTAGCTTACTATAGTGAACATTGTTCAAGGTATTGATGTACAATTTACAAATGAAGCAAAAACTATGTCGGTTGTTCCTTATTATTGTTAATATTGCATATTTGCCTGGATCTTTTAGCCAATGTGACATTAAAGGTCACAACATGTTACACCTCGTTTTTTACAGGTGGATCAAAGGCAGGTTAAGTGGCTGAGTTAGTGTCACACTGGGAAGTGAACCAGTAAGCCTTTGGTTTAAGGTCCAGCACCTTACCCACCACATCACACTTCTCATAATGGACTGTCACCCCATCCACTGATAGTTTCTGAATGGCTCCTGATGACTCTGAAATTGAATATTTGTTCTGAAAAATGGTGAAGGGCTCATCAATTGATCAGACTATCTGCCTTTGCTTAACGAACCTCCTATATTAGAGAACTATCGGCTTGAAACAGAATGACATTGCCATAGTCCAACAATTAATTAAGTGACATATATTGCTGAGCTCTGTTTATACTAATCATTTTCAGACTTCTTTGTTTCCTATCTGTTTAAATAAAATTGCATTTGTATGTGGATTCATTATGTAATTAGTGCTTTGTAAAGTTTGTGTTTGCATTTTACCTTAGAACTTGTCACAGCGCTCTACGCCTGCACTTAGTAAAGAGCATTATACAAAAAAAAAAAGAATTTTATAGAATTGAATTGAATTATGTTCCAGAGTTGCTATTGAAACATTACAATCTGAGTTAGTTGAAAGACTGGTCATTAAATCATTCGTAGTGCTTTTCACACATGGAATTACTGATTCATAGAAGTACACAAAGTCCACCACAATCATTTTATTTCTCTCTTCATAGGTGACACAGGAAAGCAGCTTGTGACTCAAATGTCTCACCTCACAAATGTTATTGAAGAACTGAAGGAGATCCTGAAACAGCAGGTAACAATGTCATCCTGTATATTTATTTTACAAAGTCAGAGATAAAACATGAAATTATTTAACATTTTCCTTAACCCATAAAGCAATAGAGCATTATTTGTTTAAACTGATTGAGGGAGATTAGCTCAGCTGTCTAACAGCCCTGGCACCTATTGTCTCTCTGTAAGATTGTTTGGTCTCCTGGTGTGCTCAGCTGTACACAGTAGGTTAGCTGGTGAATCCAACAGCCCAGATAGATAGATAGATAGATAGATAGATAGATAGATAGATAGATAGATAGATAGATAGATAGATAGATAGATAAAGGCACTGATAGATAGATAGATAGATAGATAGATATGAATGGCACTAGATAGATAGATAGATAGATAGATATGAATGGCACTATATAGATAGATAGATAGATAGATAGATAGATAGATGAGTTATATAATAGATAGATAGATAGATAGATAGATAGATAGATATAAGAGATAGATAGATAGATAGATAGATATAGATAGATAGATAGATAGATAGATAGATAGATTCTGTCTCTGAGTCTCACAATCTGTGGTCTGTCTAACAGACAGTCCATTATCCAGGGCACCATTGGCTCATCCGCCTGCATTTCTCTAAGCTTACCTCTTAACAGGGATGGCTGGATGGTATCGAAGGCACTAAGAAACTTAAAAAAATATTTCTCCGAATGCTGCCAGCTTTGTCCATGTGAGAATAAGCCTTGCGGAGCATCTTCCTCTCCAATCTTTGTCCATTAGGCCAACTGCAGTGGGTCTAGGTGGTCTTTCACAACAGGACCAGCCACTTAAAGGGTCTTCATGATGTGGGATGCAAGGTCCACTGGTCTTTAGTCATTAGGTGAAGAGGTGCCTGCCTTCTTTGGATCCTGAACAATACAGGAGGGTCTCCACAGCCACAACACTATTTGGAGCCTTAGTGACAGACTGAACAGGTGACAGAGGATACACAAAGTTAATGAGTACAAGCCCTAAATTTAATCCCACCAATTTTTCTGTGGGTAGCCTCCTCACTTTGTCTTCAGTTATGGTGATCAGAGGTGGACTGATCACTAGCCATGCCAGTTGAAGTGGAAGTAGTTGTTGATCTAGTAGAAGTGGTGTGTGGAGACTGGTCATTAGAAAAAAATGGTGGTAATGGAAGGTGGAACAATCTATTACAAAGCTGGCTCAGAGTAATAGCCTTGTCCACATGTGATTCTAGCACCTGCCCAGAGTTGGCTCCTGCTATACACCCAGTGTTGCTGGGATAGGTTTAGGTGTCATCTTTCTTACTGGGTAAATAAACAGATGAAAATAATTTTGTTAAATGGTACTTTGTGGAGCAATATATTTAATAAAGCAGTCCAGTATTGTGTGGAATGCTACTGCCATGTCTTCTACATCGTTGATTAAAGAAGGTTAGTCTAGCAGAGGTTATCATAGCCTCCTCAAAGTGATTGACATTGTCAAGTAAAATCTCAGTTGTGATAACACTATGCTGTCCTACTATTTGGACTTGTGTATCTGTAACAATTAAAGTCCCACCAGGTTATTTGTTGACCTAACCTTACCTTTGTTCACTCTGAAATATTGTGTTTAGTGCATGAATGTGTATTGAGCACACCTCTGTCATGACAGGCTCCTGCTTGCCCATTGTTGCAAACTGAGTAGCTTTCATGGAGGTAGAGCTGTAATTATGGCAGCCGTGTGAGGTAATGAATAGTGAGTGGTGCCTCTGCCTTACACCTTCAGAGGCCTGGTATTCACTATCAGACTGTTCGCTGTCGGTATGATTTCACATGTTCTTCCCATGTCCGTGGTTTTTCTTTGCTTATTACAGACACTCTGGCTTTCTTCCCATATCCCAAAGACATGCAGGTTAGGTTGACCAGTGACTATAAACTGGTCCAGTATGAGTGAGTGTGCTCTGTGATGGAATGGTGCCCATCCGGGCATCCTCATGACCTTAAACTGGGACAGCTGGGTTTAAAAGGATGGATGGATGCATTTGGCTTAAGTTTCTTTATCTTATTATTATTAATAGGCACATTTTTGAAGTACCTAACTAAAATATTACAATGCAATAATGAATTTTATTCACATGCTAAGCTTCTATTTGTTGTTTGTTTTATTAGGTGAAGGAAACAACATTTTTAAGAAACACAATATCAGAATGCCAGGCTTGTGGTAAGATTTCATGTTTTTAAGGACCATTGTAGCTGAAATGCATGGCCTGCGAAAGAGTGGGTCAAAGCAAAGCCAAATGCCACTCCAAATTTGACGATTAAAAGTTCATTTTAAAAAGAGACTGATGAGGCTGGCATGAAGATGTGGCTTCACAACTTTGAGGACTTGAATTCACATCCACACTAATGTGTTCTCCTTGTGCTCATGTGTGTGGTTCAGTTTATGTTAAGTGTTTTCCACAAAGGCTAAATGGATTATGAGTTTTTCAAAAGAAGTTATCAAAGTAGGCCAGGATCTTCAATGGTCTGCCCAGCAGATGTTCACCTGAACTCAGCCAGGTCTCAAATACTACAGTACCTGCTGGCTTCAGCTGAAGTAGACACAAAAATGGGGAGCTGGCAAGATAACTAGAAATAAAAGCCCCACAAAGAGGAAGTTAGACCCCCATTTTGACATGTATAGAAAAAGGCAAACAAGAACCTTTGTGAATTATAGATTTATTTACAATAATCAGAAAATGACAATAAAATGCTCTCTAACAAAATAACAAATGGATCATAAAGGTTTGGGGGCAACTTCCTGTGATCCCCGTATAACTGAAAAAAAACAAAACAACAAAACAATTCACAGAAAAAACACGATAACGTCTTGCTAGATGCGAGCCCTGAACTAGACTGACTCCATGATGGCGGCATCCCCGGTTATGAAGTATGAGGAGGGTCCAGGTGCATGGAGACCGGAAGTGACATCACTCAAAAGCCCGACACTGATCCTTGCAGGTGAAATGAGAGGAGAGACCTTAGTTGACAGAGCCAGCCCTTGGCCCAGAGTGGTAATACAGGTTGCCAAGCCCTAAAGTTATCTCCCAAACGTCTGCATGTGACAATTCCAAGAGCAGAAGGAGGTGAAAGGAGCTGCCTGAAAGGCAATCCTAAGGAAACAAGACCCAATTTAAAACCCAAAAATGAGAATCCCTTAATCAGAAACAAGAAAATTAAAAAAACCATTACATCAGGGTGTCCAGCTTCCGGTCCTGATGGGCTGCAGTGGCTGCAGGTTTTCATTCTAACCCTTTTCCTAATCAGTGAGCAGTTTTTGCTGCTAATTAACTCCTTTTCCCTTCATTTTAATAGCCCTGTTTTTAAGGATTCAGTCCTCGGAATTGATTCATTTCTTCAATAAATGGCAGCCAAACAGAAATGAGATGTGAAATAAGCCAACAGATGACCTGCTGAATTGGAACGTCAAACTCCAGCCAATTTCAGTCCAACCAGTTTCTTGCTGTTAATTAAAGCCATTATTGAATATCAGGACTTGTTGCTGCTCTCATTCTGCCGCAGCATACTGTTGGTTTTCTGTTTTTTCTAAGACCACCGTCAAGATGTTTTGGTGACCTGAGCAGACCAACATGACTGAGACCTTCACCTTTCATTATTTTTGGATTAGCTGGTCATGTGGCGGCTTGTTTTGTGTCTCATTATTGTTTGGCTGCTCATTAAAGAAAAAGAAACAACTAAAGGGTCTGAGTCAGATTGATTAAAACTAATGCAAAATAAATTAATCAGCAGCAAAAATGGCTCACTAATTAATAAGATGGGTAGAATGAAAACCTGCAGCCACTGTGGCCCACCAGGATTGGAGTTGGATACCCCTGCATTACATCCACGCAGAAAGCAGTATTTATGAAACTGCACAGAAAATAAATGATCTCCTGCTCCTCAACCTTCTCAGCTCATTTATATAGCCAGAGTGAGGGCTCAGGAGGGTGGCCTCATCCATAAAGAGCAATCAGAACATTTCCAGAGACAGAACATAATTATAGAATTGCAAATAAAACCAAAAGAAATAAGAAATACATGAAAAATAATAGGTCAAAATTAACAAATGCAACAATAAAACATAAAATACATATAACTTTGAATAGATACGAGTACATAACAAGTTTCATTTCAGATGTGTGTTAGGTTATTTGGGTATCAGAAGGAGTGAGAGTTTCCTTTAGTCAACTGCCAACAGCTTTGCCCAGGTGAGAATAAGCCTTGTGGAGCAGATAGGTAATTACATCTTCCCACTCTAACCTTGCATTGGCCAATTGCAGTGGGTCTAGGTGGTCTTTTACAACAAGACTCATATAGTCCAGGACCAGCCTCTTAAAGGTCTTCGTGATATGGGATTTAAAGAACACTGGTCTGTAATCATTAGGTGAAGAGGTGCCTGTCTTGTTTGGATCAGCCACAACACTATTTGGAGCCTTAGTGACAGGCTGAACAGGTGGCAGAGGATACCACAAAGTTGGTCAGCACAGGCCCTAAGTTCTTTGGAATAACTTTATCTACTTCCACAGATATTCCTGTGTGGAGCTTCATCACTTAGACTTCAGTTATGATAATCAGATTTAGACTGATCACTGGCCATAGCCACTGAAGTGAAAGTAATTGTTGATGTAGTAGAAAACAGTGTGAGGTGACTGGTCACTGGAAGAAGATGATGGTAGTGGAAGGTGGGAAAATCTATTGATTCCTAACATTAGACTTGTCCATTTTTTGCTTCTAGCACCTGCCCAGAGTTGGCTCCTCTTACACATAGAGTGTTGCTAATGTTCGTTTAATGGTGCTTTGTGGCTCATTTTTTAATAAAGCAGTCCAGTATTGTTTGAAATTTGGAATTCCACTGCCATGACTTTCACGTCTTTAACTATTAGTATGTTGGTGATGCAGAGGTATGGCATTTATCATTACCTCTTCAAAGTGATTGTCACTTAAGGTCCCAGGTGTGATACCAGTAAGCGAATCCTGTTTTGGACCTGGAGATCCAGCATCTTATAGCCTTCTAATAGAAAACCATCATGTTCAGAAGATGGCTTAGCTTAGTCCCTGTCTATGAAAGAAATTTCAAGTAGGATGCCAGTGAACCAACATTTCTTCATTTGGATTAATCTAAATATTATTTACTCAACATCAGTTTCATTTTCAGCAGTTTGTCTTGATGCCAAAGATGAATACTAGAGATGTTTGGCAGTTTAGTGCATTTTCAGTTCTTTTTGTGTCTGACTACACTATTACAAGTAACAGCTTTACAACAAACAATTTTTGGAAAACTTTTATAAATCTAACTCTCAAAAGGAGCCAGTGTGGTGGCACAGAGCTTGGCGTTGCTGCCTCATGGATCCACCCTCTTAGGTTGATGCCCCATGTATGGTCACTGTTGCTGTGGAATCTGACATTTTCCCCTTGTCTGCTTGGGCTTTCTCTGGGTACCCTGGTTTTCCACCTACATCCCAAAAAACATACAGGTTAGGTGGCCCCACTTGATACATTTATGGGGAATTACCTTAAAAAATGTTGTTAAGCAACTGGACATGATGTAAGTTTTTCTCTTTGCAAACTTCATTTTTTCAGTATTTGTTTTTACATTTTCTAAAATGTAGCTCTGTGTCCTCGTCAGGCAACTTCCATAATGGCCATCTCGCTTGCTAAGGACACGTATACCTTTTATTAGACTCCTCTAGATTAAAGGCTATCCTCTTCTTTGCTCCTCCTCAGTCTCAATGAAAGGAGAGAAGGCTGACATTAAAAACAGATGCTCTAAGGCAGTTTCTGTCTGCAGGCGTGAACCTGACGCACATGACACCAGAAAGCTGTTTTCAATTTAAACCAAAAACTGAAAGCTGCAGACTAAGATGTTCAATAATTTGTACAACACTGCAAAAGGAAACAAATGAGTAGTTGTTTTGCCAAGGAGGTGAGAAATGACAGTTCATAAAGGACCAAGAAAAAAACAGGGAGATGATCAAAATAAATCACATGTCAAGGGCAGATTGAGATGAAAACTCAAAAATCAAAAGATTATGTGAACAAAACTCAACACGTTAACCATATCTGAAGTCGAACAACATATGAAAAATTCTTGGCTTCCTAGAAAGATTTTAAATGCTGGCCATGCCTAAAAAGCCTATTGATATATTCACAAACATGAACACTGAGAGCAGTAAAATGCTAGGTTATATCTGTATCCAGCAGGTGGCGCTAGCTCCCTTGTTGGAATAAGTTGTTTTGTAATTGTGGTATGTCACATAAGCCACAACTCTATAGATATGATATTAAAAGACGATCCCCCTCCCTTAGTGATACAGAGGTAATAAATCCCATAGGAGAAATAACTTAGCTTTCTTTAATGACGGGTTACGCCGCATAACAGACGAGAAAGCTATGACAAAAACCCAGTTCGGGAGTGGGAGCCCAATGTGTAGAGTCTGCCATTTTCGTTGCTGCGTTGGAAGGATTTTCCGGATCGGATGATGTTATCTCCCATCCATTGACTTCAAAGGTGTGCCGGGCAATTTTCCAAGGCTTTATGCTCTTCCTTCATGTGCAGGCCTCTACGTTTGTGCATCATGCCATTCCAAACAAGGCAAAGCGGATACAGTTTCATGCTGACTCTAACAGACAGAAATGCCCATTTCACGGTTGTCCCTGTCTTGTCTTCTAATGCATGCCTAGCAGTTCTTATATTGTGAACTCCTGTGTGCTAAATCTGGCCTTGTGTTTGCTGTACATGTGAGTAGAAAGAAGAGTGGATTTATAAAATATTTTTGTACAGAGCACAGTGATATATTAAACTTGTATACTTATTACAATATCATAAAAACGTTTGAATTTAAGTCAAGGGATATTATACTTAAACAATATAATGCAGTATTGAGACCACATCTGGAGAAGTGTGTGTAGCTCTCATCACCAGGGTACAAGAAAGACATAGCAGCACTTGAGGCTAAGCAGAAGAGAGCAACCAAGTGCATCCTAGGACTTAAGGACATGTTGTACTGTGATAGAGAATTAAACCTGTATAGTCTCGAGCAGAGGAGACCTCGTGGAGACCTAGTCTGGGTATTTAAAATTCTGAAAGATATCTTTAAAGTAGATTTAGCAACATTCTTTTGTTTAAGGGTGAATCACATACTCGAGGACATCAGTGCAAATGAAGGGGAAGTGCATTTAAGACTGAGGCCAGGAAGCACTTCATTACACGAAAAGCTGTGGGGCTCTGGAACAAACTACCAAAACATGGAGTTGAAGCAGAAACATTGACAACCTTGAAGAAGAATCTGGATGAGATATTAGGACAGCTTAACTATCTGCTAAACAAATAGGCTTAATGGACTGAATGGTGTCATCTCGTTTGTCAAATTTCTTATGTTAATAATAATAATTCTTTACATTTGTATCAACAACAACAACAACATTTACTTATATAGCACATTTTCATACAAATTATGCAGCTCAAAGTGTTTTACATGATAAAGAAAGAAAAAAAAAACAAAATAAACATTAGAATAAGGGAACACTAATTAACATAGAAAAAAAGTAGGGAGCAATGGCCAGGGAGGACAGAAAAAACAAAACAAAAAAAAAAACTCCAGACGATTGGAGTAAAAAATAAAATCTGCAGGGATTCCAGGCCACGAGTCCACCCAGTACCCTCTAGGCAATCTACCTAACATAAATGACCTCAATCAGCCCTGATTGTATTCAGGGTTCTCATGGAAAAACTTGATGATGACGGTCATGTGGACTTCTGGCCTTTAATCCATCAATGTAGGGACATTACAGTGCTTTGATTAGGAGGTGATGGCGCAGGTCGCCACCCCAGAAAACCGGGAAAAGAACAGAAGAGACAGTAGGGTTAGTACAAATTTTGGAGCCACCATGAATAGTAATGACAATTAATTGAATATATAGAGCATCAGGATTAAACTAAAAGGAAGTTATGAGAAAACCATGTTAAAGTAATGGTGCATAACAGCAGAAGGCCGCCTCACCACTTCTTTGAAGTTTAGCTCTTGGAATTCTAAGTAAACACTCATTTGAAGATCTAAGGTTACGATTTGGAGTGTAAGGTGTAAGACATTCTGAAATATAAGATGGAGCGAGATTATTTAAGGCTTTGTAAACTATAAGCAGGATTTTAAAATCAATTTTAAATGACACAGGTAGCCAGTGTAGTGACATCAAAACTGGAGAAATGTGCTCAGATTTTCTTTTCCTAGTAAGGATTCTAGCAGCTGCATTCTGCACTCGTTGCAATCGATTGATGTATTTTTTGGGTGGTCCTGAGAGGAGAGCGTTACAGTAATCTAGTCGACTGAAAACAAAAGCGTGGATTAATTTCTCAGCATCTGGCAATGTTATAAGAGGTCTAACTTTTGCTATATTTCTTAAGTGGAAAAATGCTGTCCTAGTGATCTGATTACTATGTGATTTAAAATTCAGGTCAGAGTCAATAGTTACCCCTAAATTCCTTACCTCCGTATCGTGCTTTTCTCACTACTCAAAGCTCTTCCACGTAGGGAGGACCCAGGGCAAGAACCAATGATCTCCTTACTGCAAGGCAGCAGAGCTTCCACTGCACCATCTTCTTGGTTCTTATGTTCTAGTGCTCCTCCATCTTACATAGGCAGGGAACTGAGTTATGAGGAAAGGTTAAAAGAGCTGAAGAAAAAGAGATGAAGACGAGACACGATTGAAATGTTTAAAATTATGAAGGGAATTAGTCAGTGGATTGAGACTGTGACTTTAAAATGAGTTCATCAAGAACACAGGGACACAGTTGGAAACTTGTTAGGGGTAAATTTCACACAAACATTGCAACTGTAGCCGCCGATGCATAAGGTGAAGTCAGGCACGGGTAAGACACGTGTCAAAGAAATCTCACAGTCCAAAAGTTTGTTTTAAAATATTTAGTGAATGTTAAAGGCAAATAATCCACACAAGAATTAAAAGTAAAATAATTACACACGTAGAATAAAGGCAAAAAAAAGGAAAAATGTATCTTCTATAAACTTAGCTTTTATTGAGAAACTTTAGTTATTTCTATACTTAAACGTTCTTTACTTCTTTCTATACTTAAGGGTTCTTAATTTCTTCTTCTGTATGCTTTAAGCATATGGTTTAACACTTAAATAAAAGTGCAGTTTTACGAGTTACTGCACACTCGAAAGGCCACGTAGGCCGGTTGGCACATAGACATGTGCCCAGGGACGGTCACGTGCGCAAGCACAAACACGAACACGGTTAAAAACCGTATACCTCTATACCTTACACAAGGCAAGGCAAGACACTAACTGGAGAACATTGTTCACTCAAAGCTGTTAGAAATGATAGGAAAATACCAACACAATTCTATTCATTGGGGTTATAGGAACCTCCCATATTTTATGAATTATTATTTAGTAAAATATTCAGAAATTTTATAGAACTAGGAAAATGGCTCCTACAGGAACATTTATCTTTGCTTGGAGAACCATAGACACATGGAATAAGCTATCAGGTAGTGTGGTGAACAGTAGGATTTTAAGTACTCATAACACTTGACTTGATGCTATTTTGTAAAGTGGATAGGACTGGCGAGCTTTGTTTTGTTGAACTTCCGGTTCTTGTCTGGATTGTTCTAATACGTCATGTGTCCAACCACTGTAAACAACACAGCAGTAACCATGCAAAAAAACACACGATGATAAACCAAAATACACAATGCTAACATGGTAATATTAGGGAAATGATGGAAGTTAAAAATGAATGCAGAAATCAATTCAGCTTGTTTCAAGAACCCCAAAATTATAACAGTTGTACTTTTGGTACAGAAGTGAAAGAAGAAACTTACAAGTAATCAGGCTGCTCTTCACTTATTGAAAATATGGGAACATCTGAAAAATAACCTTTCTTTTGCTCCATTACAGGATAACTTTGGACATGAGTCTTCCCTCAGCTATACAGCATGAATCGAAGGTTACTAGACATCTCAGCCTTCAGCCAAAACATGTAAAAAAAAACATCGAAAAACTTAAACACAGAATCCTACTACAGTGATATCACAGTAGCAACGACAAAATACATAAATAAATAGTCATAAATACATTTTGAAAAATTTGGAAAATAAAACATGGAGGTTCCAGCAAAACCACAACATTAATTCATGAAAGCAACTTTGTTTTTTAATAGCTCAGTCTTTTGACTACTTTTTACAGTTGCTCAGAGTTGAACCAGCAGTGTTGGGTACGTGGCAGGAGTTACTGTATCTCTGAACAGTGAGGTGGTCCATCGCAGGGCCAATTCGCACTCGCACAGCTCCAGTTTAGAATGACGAATGACCCTTACACATATCCTTTTTTTGAACGTCTGAAAAATGTTAAGTACTTTGACAAAAGACATGTGGCTTGCTCAGAGAGAACATGCAGACTCCTCATAGAGAGCAACTAGGTGTGGAGTTTGAACACAACGCACCCGATACATGAAATGGCAAAGCCAACTAAGTGGTGCTGCTATATACATTAAATGTTTTTGTTTAAATCCATATATTAATTATGATTTATGCTGTTATTTCTATGCAGATGTGCATTACTCAAGATTATTGCAATGGCAGTAAGTGTGACAAAACACACTTTTATTCAATTCTGCTTTTAGCTAGAACTCCCAACCTCTCTAACTGAGTTCTAATATTTATTTGGTCCCCGGATTGTAAAGGATTTTGCCATTTTGCTCAAAAAACAACTTCACTGTATGCTTTTTACAAAAAGATGAACTCAACCAATGTTCAATTTGTCATTCAAGGTTTAGGTGGAGTTGGCACAGTCGATCCTGAGCTTCCAGACGAGAATAAAGAAGACATCCCAAAATGCACTGCAACATCCTGCTTCCTACCAGACATGTGTATTCCAACTGAAGACGGATTTAAGTGTGCGCCGTGCCCTGATGGATACACAGGCGATGGGGTTACCTGTGAAGACATTGATGAGGTGCTGTAGTTCTGATATCAGGACTTTATTTAGAAGAAAACTGCATGGGTATTAGCTTATTAGCTTTTCTGTTGTTAAATAAATGCAAGCCCTTTAAAAATTACAGTTTTCCACAATCATAACGTTTTAAATACAAAGGAAAAATCTAAACTTGTTGTGTTCTACTAATGCCATGCGAATTATCAAAAATGATCAACTTCATAAAACAGCATCAAAATACCATTTGAAGCAAAGTTACTTATTGTGTTTTATTGTAATAACAATGAAAGTCATTTATTTTGCTCAGTTAATTAACTTGAGAGGTCTACAAGTTATCTTTGGAACATACTAACGATTATCATAACTCCTGTAAGCCCTAATATGTTTGTCATGATGTTGGCTTTTTGGTAAATCGCATTATTACACAGGAAACTCTTTACATGGATACAGCACCAATTATCCATCCATCCATCCATTTTCTAACCCGCTGAATCCAAATACAGGGTCACGGGGGTCTGCTGGAGCCAAACCCAGCCAACACAGGGCACAAGGCAGGAACCAATCCTGGGCAGGGTGCCAACCCACCGCAGGACACACACAAACACACACACACACCAGGGCCAATTTAGAATCGCCAATCCACCTAACCTGCATGTCTTTGGATTGTGGGAGGAAACCGGAGCGCCCGGAGGAAACCCACGCAGACACGGGGAGAACATGCAAACTCCACGCAGGAAGGACCCGGGAAGCGAACTTGGGTCTCCTAACTGCGAGGCAGCAGCGCTACCACTCCGCCAGCGTGCCGCCCCAGCACCAATTATCCTAATATAATTTGTCCATCCATCCATTTTTCTAAAGTGTTTATCTAGGGCAGCATCAAGAGGCAGCCGGAGCCAATCCCAACAAGCATCAGACACAAGGCAGGAATAATCCCTAGACAGGCAGGACAAACACAAAGCCAAACACAATTGGGCCAATTCAGCCACACCAATTCATCTAACTGGCACGTGTTTGGACTGTGGGTGGAATGTGGAAACCCTCACAGATACCCGGAGAACATGCAAACGCCACACAGAGAGGACCGGGCCATGAACCTGAGTCTCCTTACTGTGATGCAGCATCGCCACCACTACACCACCATGCCTCCCAATATAGTTGCCCATTTATTTTAAAAAATGGAATTCAGACTCTGAACCTTTAATTTGTTAGTGGCCTAGTGCTGCAGTGGCAGAGCACTCAAATAAATCAGTGGCTCAGTGCTCCCTCTATACCTCAAGGAGGTGTCTATAAACTGACCCAATATGAACGTCCTCTGCAAGGAACTGCCATCCCTCACAGGATTGTATTCCAACAGTCCTTTTTAAAAGGAAAAATTCCACATTACCCACTTTATTATTATTTTTTTTTTACGAGCCCTATGGACAGCATGATGGTTAACACTGCTGTCTCACAGATCCTGCAGGGACTTCTCTTGCCAGCTTTTTTTGTCTGTGTGGAATTTGCATTTACCCTGTGACTATATGGACTATTAGAACAATTAGAACAATCTAGACGAGAACAGGCCATTCAGCCCAACAAAGCTCGCCAGTCCTATTCACTTGCTTCCTCCAAGAAAACATCAAGTCGAGTTTTGAAAGTCCCTAACGTCTTACTGTCTACCACACTACTTGGTAACTTATTCCAAGTGTCTATCGTTCTTTGTGTAAAGAAAAACTTCCTAATGTTTGTGCGAAATTTACCCTTAACAAGTTTCCAACTGTGTCCCCGTGTTCTTGATGAGCTCATTTTAAAATACAAGTCTCGATCCACTGTACTAATTCCCTTCATAATTTTAAACACTTCAATCATGTCACCTCTTAATCTTCTTTTGCTTAAACTGTAAAGGCTCAGCTCTTTTAATCTTTCCTCATAATTCAACCCCTGTAGACCTGGAATCAGCCTAGTCGCTCTTCTCTGGACCTTTTCTAGTGCTGCTATGTCCTTTTGTAGCCTGGAGACCAAAACTGCACACAGTACTCAAGATGAGGCCTCACCAGTGCATTATAAAGGTTGAGCATAACCTCCTTGGACTTGTACTCCACAGATCGTGCTATATAACCTAACATTCTGTTAGCCTTCTTAATGGCTTCTGAACACTGTTTGGAAGTTGATAGCTTGGAGTCCACTATGACTCCTAAATCCTTCTCATAAGGTGTACTCTCGATTTTTCGACCGCCCATTGTGTATTCAAACCTAATATTTTTACTTCCTATGTGTAATACTTTACATTTACTGACATTAAATTTCATCTGCCACAAATCTGCCCAAGCCTGTATGCTATCCAAGTCCTTCTGTAATGATATAACGGATTCCAAATTATCTGCTAATCCACCTATCTTGGTATCATCTGCAAACTTAACCAGCTTGTTACTTATATTCCTATCTAAATCATTTATATATATTAAAAATAGCAGCGGCCCTAGCACTGACCCCTGTGGAACACCACTCTTAACATCGCCAGTTCTGATGAGGTTCCTCGCACCATCACCCTCTGCTTCCTGTGTCTGAGCCAATTCTGCACCCATCTAAAAACATCACCCTGAATTCCCACTTCTTTTAACTTGATGCCCAACCTCTCATGTGGCACCTTATCAAATGCTTTCTGAAAGTCCAGATAAATAATATCATAAGCTCCACTTTGATCGTATCCTTTTGTTGCCTCCTCATAGAATTCCAACATGTTAGTAAAACACGACCTCCCCTTCTGAACCCATGCTGACTGTTCAGAATAACTCCTGTCCTTGTCATGTGTTGCTCAATCTTATCCTTAATAATTCCTTCCATTAATTTTCCTGTGATGCTTGTTAAGCTTACTGGCCTATAGTTGCTTGGATCTGCCCTGTCACCCTTTTTATATAATGGGATGATATTTGCCATTTTCCAGTCCTTTGGAATCTCTCCAGTGCACAGTGACTTCCTAAAAATATGTGTCAAGGGTTTATATATGTACTCACTAGCCTCCTTAAGAACACGAGGATAAATATTATCTGGGCCTGGTGATTTGTTTGATTTCATCTTATTTAATCTGAGCAGCACTTCTCCCTCTACAATTTCCAAATCCCTCAGTACCTCCTTAGTAGTTGTGTTTACCTCTGGCAGGTTATCCACTTGCTCACTTGTAAACACCTCAGAAAAATGTAAGTTTAGGGCATCTGCTATTTCATTGTCTGTATCTTTTAATTCCCTTTACTATTCCTGATGAACTTGACCTCCTCCTTAACTGTTCTTTTACTACTAAAATACTGAAAGAATCTCTTGGGGTCTTCTTTCGCCTTATCTGCTATATTCCTCTCCAACTGTCTTTTAGCCTCTCTGATATCCTTCTTAATGGTTGCCCTCATTTTCTCATACGCTACGGTTCTCTTTGCAGTCATTAGTCTTATATGCCTTATACAGCAGTTTTTTCCTTTGCAACTTCTTTTTTAAATCTTTATTAATCCATCGTGGAGATTTTTTAGTTTCCTATTACTTCCAAATTTAGGTATGTATCTGTCCTGCATTACATGTAAAACATTTTAAACCTGTTCCACTGCTCCTCGACTGTCTCCACATTTAAAAGCTTATCCCAGTCTATCCTACTTAGACTTTGTGCATCTGCTCAAAATTAGCCCTACTAAAGTTCAACTTAACAATTTTAGTCTTTGCATCTGTACTCTTACAAAATACTGAGAATTGTATTACATTATGGTCACTTGACCCTAGTGGTTCAATCACCTCTACACCCTCAATTCTATCCTGATTATTACAGAATACTAAATCCAGATAGGCTTCACCCCTTGTTGGTGCTTTAACATGCTGTGTTAAAAACAGTGCGATTACTTCTAAAACTCCTGCTCTTGTGCTCCTCCATCTGTAAGGTTATCCCAGTTAATATTTGGATAATTAAAGTCCCCATGACTATAATATCCCCTGTAAACTTGCCTTTTGATATTACTAAAAGATGTGTGTTGAAATTACTGTCTGAATTGGGTGGTCTATAACACACTCCTAAAATGAGACCTTTTTCCCTAATATTTTCCAGGCGAAGCCACATGTCCTCACTAAGATGGGGCTCATCATCCAACTGAAGATGACTTACATTTAATTCCTGTTTGGCATAAACAGCAACCCCACCTCCTTTTCTGTTCTGTCTATCCTTCCTAAAAATGTGTATCCCTCTATGTTACACTCATCCCCATCTTTGTTATTTAGCCAGGTTTCCGTTATTGCTATAATATCATAATTGTGCTCTGCTACATACAACTCCAACTCACTTACCTTATTTTTGATACTTCTAGCATTAAGGCAAGCTATTTTTAATGTGTTAATCCTTCTATCTTTACGTGTTTGCTTAAAATTTACATTACTATGCATTTTTATTTCTACACCATTGTTTGTTCTTCCATGTATAGATCTAAATCTGGCCTGTCCTAAACTCCCTGCCCCCCCATTCCCTAGTTTAAACAATCCTCGACTAGCCTACACATACGCCTCCCCAATACATTGGTGCCCCTCCGGTTCAGATGTAACCCGTCACGCGGAACAGGTCCCATCTGTTCCAAAAGGAGTCCCAATGCCCCATAAACCTATACCCTTCTACCCTGCACCAAGATTTGAGCGCGCGTTAAGCCTTCTAATCTCCTCAATCTTACCTGGACTGGCGCGTGGCACAGGCAGAACTTCGGAGAAGACTACCTTGTCAGTTCTGCTCCTCAGCTTGGTACCTAACTCTTTGAATTTGGATCGCAGAACTGACAGACTACCCTTATGTATGTCATTTGTTCCAACGTGGACAATGACAACTGGATCCACCCGCTCTGGCCAAGAGCCTATCCACCCTTCCAGGAGGTCTCCCACCTGTGCTCCCGGAAGGCAACACACCGTCGAGACTCTCTCTCTGGAGCACACCTGCGCTTCAATCCCCCTAATGATTGAGTCCCCAACTATCACTACCTCTCTCTTTTTGGGAACTGGTTTTGAGGTGGCCCGTTGGGGCTCCTCAACCCTGCCTACCACCTCAGAATTATCAGAGTCACCGTCCAGCTCCGCCAGGACAGTGATAACGTGGAGACACTTCTAATTCTGGGGTTGAGGCCCCCGGACAGGGTGCACCCGTGACCTTACGCCTTGCGACCGTGACCCACCTATTCCTACCTGTCTGGTCTGGAATCTCCTCCCGCCACCTTAGGGGTGCACACTATCTCTCTAAAGGACACCTGGGCCAAGTCCGCCAATTCTCTATTACAACGCAGGTCAGCCAACTCCTCCTCCAGTTCAGCGACCCTGAGCTCGAGGTGCTGGATCAGCTGGCATCTCTTGCAGATGTAGCCCTCATAGACAACTGGCTCTTCCAAACCATCATCTAAAAGTCCAACATCCAACAGGACTTGCATTGCACTGGCCTCATTATTAAAATTTGATTTGGGATTACTAAGCTGCCTTAACTATATATTTTTTTTTCTTAAAATTAAATTTCTTCTTCTTTCAGCTGCTCCTTAACTTAAATGGTAACACTAAGATCTGCTACAGATATTTTACACCTTTTCCCCCTTAAGCTCCTGTACTGTTCTCCCTCTCAGCTGCCTGCCTTTCTATGAGGTTAACTTTACTTTTCTCTGTCTCTTCTAGCTTTGCGCTCTTCTTACTTATAAGCTCTTCACTCGCACTGTTTGTATTCCCCCGTATTAATGAACCAATACGCTGTCGCCCACTTAACTGTTCTGCCTCTGGACCGCTAAGGACTGTTTAATCTAAAATAAACAAATAAATAAAACTTTACTACCTTATTTGCTCCTACTGCTCCTTGTGCCTGAACGGTGTCTTAACGCAGGCCGCTTACCTGCGCACTACTGAGTTTCCACCTTTTACTGCTTTGAAGTCAGCCGCGGCCTTTTTTTCTTTTCCTTTAAACTAAGGAATCGCTGTTACGACGACGCGGTTATTTATTTACAAATGCCGATATCAGTTACTGCTGCTTTCTACCCTGCCGCCTCGATGCTAATTCAAATACAGATAACAAGAAAAAGAACAAGTACAAATAACTTTTCCAAGCGCACTTCCAAACACCCAGCTACTTTTGCTCTTGTGCGGGAAAGCAAAAAACCCTTCTAAAGGGAAAAAAGCTTTAAAAAATTCCCACACGGTTCCTTAGAGGCAATCAAAACCCAAGTTTTTAAGAGCAAAATGTATTTTTTTAATGTAAATCTCACACCACAGAACAAACCAACACTCTCAACAGACTCTAGCGTTTGCAAAGCACACGTCAGCACAAAGCACACGTGACTCTCAGCTCTGAGCACCCTCCTCTCCTCCAGTGTGACTACCCTTCTCATGAGATACACAATTGCTCCCCCATATCCCCAAACACAAGACATAACTGGTAACTCCTGAGTGGACCTGTGTGAAGACGCTTGAGTGGCACTTGTAATGGTTTGGTACCCTGTCCGGGATTAACCATTGCCCTGCACAGGAATCTGTCTGGGAATACGTACCCTTAATGGGATAAATGAGTTTGAGAATATTATATTATACTATGTACAAAAGGACAATGTGACAATTATATTAAGTGCATTAGAATAACCCACATGAGAACAGGCCATTCGGCCCAACATAGCTTGCCAGTTCTATCCACCTAATTCTTCTAAAATAACACCAGGCCGAGTTTTGAAAGTCCTTAAAGTTCTCCTGTCTACCATACTACTTGGTCTCTTATTTCATTTATCTCTGGTTCTCTGTGTAAAGAAAGACATCCTAATGTTTATGTGAAATTTACCCTTAACAAATTTCCAACTATGTCCCCATGTTCTTGATGAAGTCATTTAAAATAACAGTCTTGATCCACTGGACTAATTTCCTTCATAATTTTAAACACTTCGATCATGTCTCCTCTTAATCTTCTTTTGCTTAAAACCGAAAAGGCTCAGCTTTTTTAATATTTCCTCATAATTCATCCCCTATAGCCCTGGAATCAGCCTAGTTGCTCTTCTCTGGTCCTTTTCTAGCGCTGCTATGTCCTTTTTGTAGCCTGGAGACCAAAACTGCACCCAATAATCCAGATTAGGCCTCAGCAGTGTGTTATAAAGCCTGATCAGAACCTCCTGTGACTTGTACTCCACACATCAGGGTGCTATATAACCCGACATTCTGTTTGCCTTCTTAATGGCTTTTGAACACTGTCTGGCAGTTGATAGTGTCCACTATGACTCCTAAATCCTTCTCATAAGGTGTACTTTTGAGTTCACACCCCCCATTGTGTATTCAAATCTAATATTTTTACATCCTATTTGTAATACTTTCCATTTACTGACATTCAGTTTCATCTGCCGCATATCTGCCCAATCTGTCCAAGCCCTTCTGTAATGATTCAGCAGATTCAACAGATTCCTATATAAGTGCCAAATAGCTAACTTATTTGAACCAAATACTTTCAATAATGTAGCGTAGCAAATCCACCCATCCATTCTCACATCCATTTGCAAACCTCCTTTTGCCATTACCGAGTCACAAAGATAAGGGACATGTCCTGGCACTACTGAGTGCAAGTCAAGAGCCATCCCTGGCTGGGACATCAGCCATTGCACTAAAACAGTCACTGCCCCAGAGTAAGGTTCTTAATTAAGTTAACATGCAAATTTTTGGGAAATAAGAAGAAACCAAAGCATCCAGAGAAAATTAACTGAAACACAAGGAAAATGTGCAAACTCTACAGACTCTTTAAATAAAAGAAACAAATATATATTTAATCCAGATCCTGTCAGCAACAGATGTGAACTGCTTGCTCTTTGAAGAACATTAGACTATCAACAGACAATTAAGTAAATAACATCTGCATACCCCCAATTAGCAGAATTATAGGTTGTGCACTCATAAGGAAGTACATGCCGCATTTGCCCCAGGCGACAGGATTTTGGTATGGGCACCAGATGAGCCTGTAACCCTTTAAGGATATTCACTGTTGGGGTGGTCACACAAACTGAAGGCATCTTGAAGCACTTTACTTCATAATGTTGTCCAGCATACTACTCATCACAACAACAGATAATTTCATCTTTGTGACACAACATGGAGCCAACGTATAAAATGGTTTTATTTCCTTTTCTAAACACAGATTACTATTGTCATTACAAAAGATTAAAAGAAATATGGGTGGCTCAAATAAGTGCATGTGTGGAGTTTGCCCATTCTGTTTATGCCCGTGTGGGTGTTCCTCTGGGGTACTCTTAACATCCTTCCCTCTTAACCACCTTAATAAAAGGACTACTGTCTCTCTCTGTGTCTGTGTGCCAGTCCAGTTGCTGTTCCTCTGTTATATGCCATTTTTTATGGGATTCGAAAAAGCAGTGCTAATGTTTGTTATGCATCATCTATTGGAATGACAAATACAATGCATCAGATTATTATATGCATTACGCAATGCATTCCAATAGGTGGTGCACTGCAAACATGAACACTGAATGCACTGAGGTCTGTTTTGATTATTTAGATTTCACTCTAAATTAGATGAGTTGCACAGCTAGTAATAAACATAACTTTGTCAAATAAGGGGCTGTAAATAGGCCTCGCATAATGGATTGGCACTCCATGCACTGCTAGCTGCTGCCTTGCATTCAATGATCCACCACTGAACATTTAAATAAAGTGGGTTAAGAAAACAGATGGATGAGAAGAGACAGTCATTTTTTAGAACATTAAAAAATTATGACATAAACACTCACATTGTCCAAAATAACATCAAGTTGAGGTTTGAAGGTCCCTAAAGTCCTTCTTTCCACCAGCTTTTGCTAATAACATTTAACATTCTCAGATTTAACTTGATCTAATCCAGGTCACACAGAGCTGAAGTTTATCTTGGCAGAAGTGGGCACATGACCGGATGTAGCCATGGATGAGGGTTAGGGTTAGGGTTAGGGTTATGCTCATACTTGCCTAATTTGGATCCACCAATTCACTTTCTTTGCAGGTGTGGGCAGAAAATCATCACACATATCAGAATGCTTTTAACATTTTACAAAGAAGGTCTTTTGTGAAGGTCTTTGTGAACGTGTACTGCATGTTTTGCTATTGATAATTGTGATCTGTAAAATGTCTTCTCCTCTTTGAATTTCAGTGCCGATTCAATCCCTGCTTCCCTGGAGTGCGCTGCATTAACTTGTCTCCTGGATTTAGGTGTGACGCATGTCCTGCTGGGTATACAGGCCAGCTTCTTAACGGTGTGGGGATCAGTTTTGCTAAAACCCATAAACAAGTGAGTAAACAAAGGCCTTATTTCCTGTTTTTTTTTTCTTTATTAAGTATTATGCAGTTGTTTTAATGCTTTAATTTGCATCCTAATTCCAAAAATGCAATTAGTTTGATGCACCATGCATTCTTGATGGTGAAAAACTTCTCAGGTAAAATAACTTAATATACGTAATATCAGGTTATGGCACAGTGGTCAATATTGCTGCCTCACAGTTCCACAGTTCTTCGTCTGAATTCTGGCCAGTTAACTGGAGTGTTTGCATGTTTCTCTCAGTCTCTCTGTGAGATTCAATTGGGTCTGTGTGTATAAGTGATTGTGAGCACGCGCTGCAATTTCTGGTATGTACTCAGTGCTGCTGGAATAGGCTCGGATGCTGTCACCCTGAACGGAATTAAGTGGACTCAGTAATGGATGGATAGATAATAATGCCTTGATGTTTGCCTACAGAGTATTCAGTGGATCAGCACCTACCTGTACATATAGAGGCACTTGTGAGATCCCATGCTCCCTCTCATCCACTTAAATCTGCTGATGAAAAGCATCTGGTGATGCCACCTCTGCATTTCATTAAATCTCAGTCCAGACTTGTTTCATATGGTAGCTCCAGGCTGGTGGAATGAGCTGCTCACCTCTGTTCAAAATTCTGACAGTGTTTCAAGAAGCATTTGAAAACTCTCTTGTTTGGTGAATTTCTGTCTAACAGAGATGTTAGATTTTCGTAACTCGCTTTTTTTTTTATTGTTCTGAGCTCTTCACTTTGTGGTGATCAATTTTGTAACCTTACTATACAATACAATACAACTTCTTTTTTGTATAGCGCTTTTCACTGAGTGCAGATGCAAAGCGCTGTGAGCAATTCTCAGTAGAGATGCAAGTTTTGATCATACTAATTACCAACTACAGAATTGGTATACATATAAATGCAGATTTGTTAAAACATAGAGAACAAGATAGAATCTGATTAAACATAAATGGAAACCAATAATATCTGTTCATTTATCATTTTAATGAGCTATGGTCAGTTGACAACAAGGAAAATTAAAATTGTAAAAAAGAAAGACAAAAACAAAGTCACAGTCCTGGAAACCTCTGCCAACTGGATGCTTACTCACTCCAAGCTTTTCTATAATGGAGTCTGTGCTGGCCATCAAATCTGATGAGAGAATCTTTCTATCCGATGATTTCAATGCTTCTTTATCTGTGATGACTTTTCCATATGCAAGAGAGTAGCCTGGCACTAAATGCCACATGCAGATATTGAGGAGAGAAACAGCTTACACATATTGTGATACTTATGTTTTTGTACAAATGACTAACAAACAGATATGCAGTCTGTACAGTTAATCAGCAGCTCTAGTCAGGGTATGTTAAACTGAAGTTGTGGGTCTTCAGTCAGGATTTAAACTCTGAGAATGAAGGGGCGTCTCTTATATTAGCAGGCAGACCATTCCACAGCTTCGGGGCCTGTAACTAAAAGCTCAACTTCCTACTGTTATTTTATTAATTCTTGGAATCTTAAGTAGGCCTTCTAACACTTGTTCTCAAACAGTCTGGTAGACTTATATTTACTCAATTATTTTAACCTCTTTCATCACTTGCTTTGGATATAAGTGTCTGTTCACCGAATAAACACAAATGTAATAAAGGGTCACATTAAAAAAGTAACACAAGCTAAATTTAAATTAAGTAAACTGTATAATTCATGAAACCTAATCAAGTACACATAGAATGTATGTTACTAATTATGATTATCAATATCCCAAGTACAAGAAAATGCCAAGCTACAGGCAGCTGATCATCACAGGCTGGTCTGCAGAAGGGTGCCATTGTAGCAGACAGGTTCACAACATCTAGTTACCTCAGTGTACATAATGAAACAGCAGTTTTAGTTAATAACATTTTATTTAGCTCCACTCTGAAATGAAGACAACAAAGTTGTCCGCTCTTAATTTTTTATTTATTTTTAAAAGAAATCAAGCAGATTGATACAGAAATGTCCAAAACTTGCAGAACTGCTATGGCCAGTGAGTGTGCTGCTTCTGCTTTACTACTTAGAAGTGCGTAATCTGTCATGAAAAGTGACACTTCACATAATACTTGTCAAGTATTAGTAATACAGTACACTTTCCTTTGATAAGAACGGACGAGCAGACAGCGCGTGCCTTTTTCTTTCTTGTCTTTATTGAACAACAACTAACAAAATGTGCAAGGCATTACCAATCAAATCACTAGGTGTCAACCCACAATCAGACATCAATAGCTGAACTGAAATGTACACTTATACTGATATATAACAATTCCTCTCCTCTAAAGATTAGAAGTAATTAACTTATTCCCTTTTTTTTCTGAAGAAATCAAAACATTGAATTCTGTCTTTACATTTAATTTTCAATTAGTCTCTGTGGAGGCTTGCGTATGCGAATTGGGTAACGTCTCTCTTCACAGGGTAATTTTTCTTGATTTGTTACAGCAGTGTTAGCCTCTGCAGAAGGTGATGGAGATAATGCACATGGGCTCTGTACTTGTGCTGTTTGAGGAGATGGTAAGTGCTCTGGACAGTTGATAGGAGCAACAGCAGGGGAGTCAACAGGCAGTGTGGGTATCTCTTCAGCTCTAACCAAAACCCTGATTTTCTCAACTCGTTGACATGACGTCGCCATATGACACCTTGAGTAGCCTCTACCTTATATGACAAGGGACCAGTTTGCTCTTTGACTAGTGCGGGAACCCATTTCTGATCTCCTCTGTAGCTCCTGGCAAGAACTGATTGTCCAATGGCAAAGCTACGTGTAACCTTGTCTGTTGCTTTATGGCCTTGTTTGATTTGTCTGTCTTGCACAGTCTGCAGCAGGTCTAATCTAGAGTGAAGAGAACGCCCAAAGAACAACATAGCTGGAGTCTGGTTAGTTGTAGCATGGATGGAATTCCGATATGCAAATAAGAAGTTGGCCAATTTTTGCTGAAGGGTCACCTTCTCATTTGTCATTGCTCGAAGGGCTCATTTCAAACTTTGCACAAACCTCTTTGCCTGGCCATTTGTGGCTGGATGCCATGGGGCAGATATAATGTGCCGTATGCCATTTCTGTGGAGTGTGGAAAAATACAAAACAGCTTGATCAATTTGGTGTGCGTGACAAGAGCCATGCAGACCACTGCTTGCCCATGGTGTACGTGACAAGGGTCATGAAGACCCTGCATGCCCAAAGTATGCGTGCTAAGTGCTACTTCTTGTTTCTCCTAACGAACAAAAAACCACAAGTGACCAACTGATGAACTTTAAAAATGTTGTAAATGCTGATCCAAGCAATTGTTGTAAAGATGTAATGTTTTGAAATTCTTGTGCAACTAAAGTCATAAGACAAAGCTTTGCCCTATAAAAGATTTGGGACACCAACCCCTTGGAGCAGATGAAGGGCAGGTGTCCTAGGACTGTTCTTCTCTGTCATCTTACCCTTGCCTGGTGTGTATTAATAAAAGATTTTTTACTAACTTTAATTATATCTCTCTGTCTTCAGTCACAAGAAACGATGCTATAGAAAAAGTGTCCACAGGAGGAATACCTGGAAATCTGTTGCTGTGAACTGGGGTCCGTTGTCACTCACTAGTTGTTGTGGAACTCCAGTTCTAGCAAATAAATCCCTTAGTAGTTCAATAGTGTGAGAAGTAGTGGTGGAGCTCATAGTGAAAACCTCTGGCCATTTAGAGCATGCGTCGACTACCACCAGGAAAGTTGTCCCCATGAATGGTCCTGCAAAGTCGATATGAAGCCGCTGCCAAGGTAATGTAGGCCATTCCCATGGGTGAAGTGGTGCACGTTCTAGATCATTCTGAACAATCTGGCAGCCACTACATTGCTGCGCTATTTTCTCGATGTCTTCATCAATGCCTGGCCACCACACAAAACTTCTGGCAAGTGCCTTCATTTTCACCACACCTAGATGGCCCTTGTGAAGCTCTTCCAATACTCTGTGTCTTAGTTTAGTGGGTACAATGGTTCTTAACCCCCACATCACACATCCAGCATTTAAGGCAATTTCATCACACAACGAGTAATATGCTGCCAGCAGGGATTTGTGCTGGGTTGTCCAGCCATTCAGTGTGGCAGCATACACCTGAGACAGGATCTTGTCATGTTTTGTTTCTGTTTTCACCATGTCTGCCGTGACGGGCAGACTTTCAATCTGGCTGATGGAGATCATATCTATTGTTTCCTCATCTCCAAACTCATCTTTTTCAGCCTCCAGTGGCAGTCGTGACAACCCATCTGCATTTGCATGGCAGGCTGTACTTTTGTACTCAATCTTGTACCTGTGTCCACCTAAAAACAATGCCCAGTGCTGCATTCGGGCAGCAGCTGTGGCAGGAACTCCTTTCTGCGGGCTGAAAATTGAGGTTAGCGGTTGGTGGTCTGTGAAAAGGATGAATTCCCTACCAAAGAGATACTGATTGAACCTTTTTACACCCCACACTAGACTCAATGCCTCCCCATCAATTTGGGCATAATTCTTCTCAGCTGCAGACAATGAGCGTGATGCAAAAGCTATAGGCCTCTCACTGCCATCTTCCATAACATGAGACATCACTGCTCCAATGCCGTATGGAGAAGCATCACAAGCCAGCTTGATTGGAAGGGACGAATTAAAGTGGGTTAGGACTGTGTCAGATGTCACCAGTCTCTTTGCATCTTGGAATGAATTTTCACATTCTTTGGACCATTTCCACTGTTTTCCAGCTTGTAATAGCTCATTGAGTGGATATAGCACAGTTGCCAGGTTTGGAAGAAACTTATTATAATAATTCACAAACCCCAGGAAGGATCTAAGCTGTGAAACATTTTGTGGTTGCGGTGCCATCAATACAGCCTGAATCTTGTCCTGACATTTGTGCAAACCTTGGGCATCCATGGTGTGCCCGTAATACCTGACACTGGGCTTCAGGAACTCGCATTTGCCTCGCCTGGCTCTTAGTCCATACTCTTCTAATGTGTTTTTGGACATATATGATGTCATTTTTTTAAACTTTCTGGAGAAAAATAAAGCCTAAGGTAATGCATTCATATGCTTCGCATTATTTATTATTTTTGGAGATCTAAAGATTTTTGTTTCTTTATTAGGTCTGCACTCTTATCAATGAATATTTCATCCTTGAACACTAAAACCTCCTTTTTCTTTTAGGTTTGTAATGACATCGATGAATGCAGAGATGGTAAAAATGGAGGATGTGCTACAAATTCCATATGTCTGAACTCAGCGGTATGTAACTCATGTGCTCAATAGTCATGTGATGTAGGTCTAATAATGTCTGTTACTGTTTCTGATGATGCTCTTGATAAGAAAATGATTATTTAAAATGTTATATGTTGTGGACTTGAACCCGGACACAGACAGACGGACATCTTAAGTTCACCACACACACGTTTATTATACAATATTTACAGTGCACTCCCCAGTGCCTCTTGCACCGTTCCCCCAATGTCCAGGCCTCACAGTCCTTTGTGCCTTTCCTTCCCCTGGCCGCCTCCAGTCCTCTCTCCATCTCCGTCTCTCTTCCACCCGACTTCCGCTCCCGACTGAAGGGAGGCGGCCCCTCAAATAGGAACCCGGATGGGCTCCAGCTGCTCCCCGGCACTCCTCCGCAGACACGCCCCAGTGTGGCGGAAGTGCCGGCTGCACACCCGGAAGCCGTCTGGGTGTCCCCTGTCGTCTTCCCCCCAGCACTTCCTGGTGTGGCGGAAGTGCTGGGCTCCAGGGTTGTTCAGGCACCGGGGCGCCGCCTGGTGGTGGCCACGGGTCCCTACAGGGCTGGGCTTCCAAGCCCTTTACCCTTGGCCCCCAACATAACCAGGGCGGACACCCCCTCGCAGTCTGGAGGAGGTACAAGCCCTCCTCCGGTCCTCCTGGGCGTCCCGGCCGGATGCCACAATGTCAATTACTTAATATATATAAATTATTTGTTGTCTTTTCTGATAAATGGTTACCATACATTAAAAACACGCACAGTTATAACAGTTTACAGTGCAGCCTTTGAGATTTACTTTAGAGCACAGAATAAGAGAAGGCCATTCAGTCCATCAAGCTTGTTTACTAGACCAGGGTGTCCAAATACAGTCCTGGACAGCCACAGTGGCTGCAGGTTTTCCTTCCTGCCACCTTCTTCATCAGTGACTAGTTTCTGCTGTTATGTGACTTCTTGACCCTTCATTTTAATTGCCTTGGTTTTTAAAACAGTCCTCTGAATTGATTCTTTTTTTTTTCTTAAATGGCAGCCAAAAAATGACATGTGAAGTGAGCCAAGAGATGACCAACTAAGCTGGGGCCTCAAACCCCAATCAGTTTTACTTCAGCCAGTTTCTTATTTAAAAGACGCTCTTTTTGTTAATTAAACCTGTTATTTAATTTAATTCAATGGCTTGTTGGTGCTCTCATTCTTTCCAAAACTGTTGATAGTATTTTTATAATATCATCGAAATGTTTTGTAGACCTGAGTAGATCAACATTACTGAGACCTTCACCTTTCTGTATTTTCCGATATTGAATGATGGAAACGAATTAGCTGTCATATGTTGGCTCATTTTTTATCTCATTATTGTTTGATTGCTAATGAAGGAAAATAAGTAATTAAAGTGTGTTTAGCAGCAAGTCAATTAAAATCAAGGGAAAAGGAGTTAGTTAGCAGCACAAACTGGGCGTTAATCAAGTGGCCTGGCTGAAGCCAAACGGATAACATATGCTGTACTTCGGGAGACAGCCATAAATGAATTGTGCCTAAAACTGGGTAGGAACAGTTAGACGTCTCACTGAGTGTCACATTTTTAAACCAATTCAACCCCCTCATGAAGGCGGCGCAAAAGCAGGGACGATGATTTTGAACTGCAAAGATCAGAGGTGCTCTCATTAACCTGGTTCAAAAGACAACTATCTAGAGTCGAAAAGTCTCCTAAAAAACCCTATTAGACTTTTAAATGTGTAACATGTCTGCAGAGCACATTTTAAAAATAAACATAACCTGACAAAAGGGAAATGCATTGGCATTCAGCAGCATCAATGAACGAATGGTAAACATGAACAATACATTGTCATGGGTGCTGTATGTGCCCTCTGTAGTTCAGCATCACAACAATAATATACTGTAGGAGTTGATGTAAGCTTGTAAGAATTGACATCAACAAGGGGGTACCCAAAAATAACCAGAATTAAAAAAAAAACAATTGTTTTAATAATTTTTACTTACTGAAACTTTCAAAGTCTCCTTCAACGTACTCTCCATGTGAATGAATGCACTTGTCCCAACAGTTTTCCCACTGGTGGAAACATTTTTAGAATTGCTGAAGACGAACGTTGTCCAAGGCCTGCAGTAATTTTTCTTTGACTTCCTCCATGGTACAAAAACATTTTGTTATGTGGGGGAACAAGAAAAAGTCACGCGGAGCAAGATCAAGTGACATTTCCCCTTGTTTGAAACACGAAAACCACTCGTAGACCTGTGTTTTACTTAAAGCTTCCTCTTTCAAAGAAGTTTCAAGCATCACTACAGTGTCAACAGCTGTTTTCCCACCCAGAACATGTTGTGGTGAAAAATTGTAACCAGAAGGCTTTTTACCTGAAAATGAAGGCTATTAGGACTCAGGATAGGCAAACAGAGTTCTAAAGCTTTATTGCAATAAAACAACACAAATAATAACACGGACTCAACCCAATACGGCCAAATTGAGCTGAGCCTCGAACAGTTCAAAACTCAAAACTTATATAGTAATTTCTAATCACTCTGACCTCGTTCAATTAGCTCATTCTGCACCTGTCCTTACTGTCCATTGTTCATCTCTAGTTTCTGTTTTGCTTATTTTTGATTGGTCTTTGGTTGGGCAGATGCTTCCTTTTTCCATCTTTGGGCTTTCTTGTGTCATTTCCTTTCCTAAGCCTTTCATGCTAGTTATTTGGTACCAAAAGCTAAGCTTTTAACTGAAAGAAATACGGCATGTACCTTTATTTAATCATTTGCTTAGCATGCTTGATTTGGCTTAATCTCTGCGCTAATTCCAATATATTTTTCTATATTTATTTATACTAGTGCCTGAATGTACTAATTTTGTTTTTCATGCATGACCTTGTTTATAGCAAAGCCTTTTGCTGTAGCTATAGGCATACTGTCACCTCACAGCTATTTGTACTCACTGCACACTGGCATTAGTAAGGCTGGACTTTATCACAGTTTGCATTCATTTTCTGAATATAAAGCAGACAGCTACTAGACCAGATGAGAAATGAAAGACCCCCATATAGAAAAAACCTGCGGTCTAGAATTAGCTGGAAGAATGGAGCTTCAACTTCAGGGAGATATAAAGGATTAGTCAGTCATTTTACAACCCACTATATCCTAACACAGGGTCACAGGGGTCTGCTGGAGCCAATCCCAGCCAGCCCAGGATGCAAGGCAGGAACAAGCTCAGGCAGGGTGTGTGGCGATGTGGGTTCGACTCCATGCTCCCATTGCTGTTCAGGAGCCCTTGAACCCAACACCGTCGATAGGTATAACCGAGTTGAGCTAGACAGTTGAAGCAATAAACAGTTGAGAAAGGGGATGGTATAAATGTGCAAGAGTGCTTTTATTTAAAAAAAACAATCAAAACCAGTGTTCAATAAATAAAGTGCAGTGCATCAAAAGAGTCATTAAATAAACAATCCATTAAAAGAAAAACGTGGAGGTTAAAATCAATAGATAGAAAAATCCTCTAAAAACAACAAGGTAAAATAGTACAGGAAGTAATATGTTAAAACCCAAAGCCAGGTGTCTTCTGCTTCCATGGCGGCTCCTCTGCTACGCCCATCTGGTCTGCTCTACAGGAGAGTCGCCTACCTGCAGGATCAGCTGCCCTTCAATCAGGTCCGGTAGCCCTTCGACCCTTGGCTTCGTCAGGCTCTCAACCGGACCAAGACTTGGGTTATTTTCCAGCAGCCAAGGCGCTCACGCTTTGACTACACCAGCCCAAAGCCTTCTCGACTCCTGCTCCTTCTACGGTCAAGTCGATTCCTCCACTGGTCACTCCATCTACTTAGTCGCTCAGCTGGAGCGACCGCTTTCTCAGCCCCACTGAGTGTCGGCCATACACTCCCCTCGTGGGCTCGCCTCCCAGCTGCCTGCTTTCTCCCTCGCTCGCTCTTCCGTACCGGCGCTCTCTCTCTTACTTTCTGCTTTCCTCAGCAACCTCCGTCTCTTTCTCTCACTCCTTCTGTTTTGTTCTTTTTTTCGGCTTTTTCTTCTACCCTCTCCCAACCGACTCACGCTTCTTTTATACAGCGAGGGGCCATAGCAGCCGCAGCACATTAGCCACGGGAACAATCACGGATGTGGGCAGTCTCTCACCTGTGCACTCGGTGAGAAACACCCACACCGCAGATCACCCCCCCGTGGCTTGCTATGGCCCAACGCCCCCTCACGAAGCCGCGAGCACGGTGATTATTTATTTAAAAAATGGCCTTTGTTGAGCGAGCTGTGGACCCATAACACCACAGGGTGCCAGCCACCGCAGGACACACACTAGGGACAATTTAGGATCACCAATGCACCTAACCTGCATGTCTTTGGACTGTGGGAGGAAACCCACACAGACATGGGGAGAACATGCAAACTCCACACAGGGAGGACCCGGGAAGTGAACCCAGGTCTCCTTACTGTGAGGCAGCAGCGCTACCACTGCGCCACATTGCTGCCTGGCACCACCAATTCAATCAGTAACTTCCAGGAATGTCATTGAGTTGTGCCTAGTTGAAACAAGATTTCACTTTACAAGTATTTCTTGCTGTTTTTGTGTCATTACTGTTCTCTGAGTGCTAACAACAGGAAATAAAGAAGGACCAAAGGTAATGGGTTAAGGCTGGACACCATGCTCTGTCATTC
Organism: Polypterus senegalus; assembly: GCF_016835505.1. NCBI lineage: Eukaryota > Metazoa > Chordata > Cladistia > Polypteriformes > Polypteridae > Polypterus > Polypterus senegalus. The sequence goes on along the minus strand of NC_053160.1, from coordinate 26,122,724 downwards.
TGTCAGTCAGGAGTCAATATTTAAAACAGATGGCAGCTATTTGTATATTCTTTTTTTGTTCAACTTCTGTTATGTAATCTACAAAAAAATCAGATGGCTTCTTATTTAAGGGTCCCTATGCTTATTGTTCTGTAATAATATTTTTATAATTTTCATAATGATACCTAAGAATTGTGTTGCAGACATTTCATTAGTCTCTTCGCCACAGTGGATCTGAAGGTGTCTCGTTTTTTTCTAATGTCTTTCACAGGGTTCATTCCAGTGTGGAGGATGTAAAGCTGGCTTTGTAGGTAATCAACTCAGTGGCTGCCGGCCAGAAAGAAGTTGTGGTAATGGTCTTGTAAACCCCTGCAACATTAATGCAGAGTGCAGTGTGCAGAGAGATGGAAACACTAGCTGCCAGGTATGGCTCTTTACCAGCAACACTATTTAAATGTTGTGCTAATTGTCAAAATTCAGATTCATAATTTCAAAAGATAGAGCATTTCTGTGTTTTACTGTCTCATGATGGGTACGTGCAATAAAAGTATCAATAATTAGTACTATGCATATCAGCACTTTATATCTTATGCTTGTTTAGTACTGTATATCTCCTCACAGTTTTTAATAAATCCTATCATCTTTGCCTAGAGGAACACAACATCTGCTCACTTCCATTGCACTGAGCAATTGGTTAATATAATACAGCTTTTAGCTAAACCCTCATTTCCAAAATGCAATCACCCTTTCATCTTTCAAGCCTACTTATCCAGGGCAGGGTTGGAGGGCAGCTGGATCCTATCACACCAAATATGAGGCACAAGGCAGGAACAATCCCTGGAGAAGGCGACCACACACTGAGACGTGGGCAGTAAAGGGAGCGCAGGAACCAAAGTTAGATATGGCAGAAATGACAATACTGAGATGGATGTGTGGAAGGCAGAAAAGGACAGAATAAGAAATGAGACAATCAGAGGTACAACAAAAGTGCAAGAGATATCTAAGAAAGTACATTATAGTAGACTAAAGTGGTATGGACATATGATGAGGAGAGACAATGAATATGTGGGCAAAAGAGAGATGGGAATGGAAGTACAGGGGAAGAAAAGGCAAGGGAGGCCCAAAATGAGGCGGATGGATAAAGTAAAAGAAGAAAATCTGAAGGAAAAGGGCCTGACTGGTGAGGACGTGCAGGACTGAGCTGTATGGAGAAGGTTAATCAAAAACATTGACTCTTCACAGAAATGGGACAACATAAAAGGAAGACGAAGAAGAGGAGGAAGAAGAATTATCTTAAATAAGCTATGATCATTTGTATGCATATGAACATTTTGCCCCAATCAACATATTTAGTGTAGTCCAGTTTATACCTCTATATTTGCAGAAATCAAAAGATTCCAAAATATTTATAAATTAAAAGTATTTGAGAGCACTTTATCATCATATAAGAACTTCTTATGTATAAGTTCTACAGAAGATAGTAAAGACTTAAATGTCATTTCATCAGCTAAATGGTGAATGTGCTGGCACATGGAGCAATGGTCACACAGAGACAAGAACAGAGAAAATATTTCCTTTCCAGTGTGTATATAGCTTTGCCTTATGATGAACTGGCTTCTTGCCCAGGGATGGTCCCTGTCGTGCAAGTAAAACTCTCATAATTGGCTCCAGTTTCCCCTGAAACTGTAATGGAAAAATCAAGTTCATAACGAATGGATGTGTGGGTAGCTTGTATATGTGCGTCCTGCACATCCAGGATTGGCTCCGTTCTTGGTGCTGTGAGGAGTGGCTGCCGGTCTCATTCAACTGAAAATGTAAGACAGCCTAAATGAATACTATTATCTCTGTAAACAAAGTTTTATAAAGGATTTCTGCAATGCCTATAAGATTAAGATATTGTAGCACTTCATTATCATCTGCAGCATTTAAATGTAATAACAATAATAAGAATAATAAGACATTTTATTTATATACAGGTAAAATTCCATTACAACGAACTGCCAGGGACCTAACAAATATTTCGTTTTAATTAATATTTCGTTGTATTGAGATTCTGTATTTGTCACTATAGTGCATTTGCAATCATTTCAATAGCTTCTTTCGTGTTAATTTTAATCTCTTCCTGTCTACAAGTTATGCTGATGAGAATTTGTCTCAGCATTTCCTTTCGATAATACACTTTCAGGCTGCGAATGATACCCAAATCTGAAGCTGAAGCACTGCCATGCAATTGGGAGGAATTAAAGGCGAACATTATCTAAATGTGGAAGCATGTTGTGGGCAGCACAGTTATCAATGAGAAGCTGAATCATCCTTTTCTTCTTCTTCATATTGAGAGGTTTCTGGACTCTTTTGGGATTCCCCCCACTCCCCACCCAATGGGAACGACACACTGAAGTGCATCCCGAAGCGCGATTGTGCATCTGTGGAAGATTGTTTGTCCGTTGCTGGGGCAGGGCAACAGCAGGCTCACAGTGCTGCAGTGAAGCACCACAAAAGCAATCCTAAAAGATCGCGGGTGTGCTGTAAGTCCCTGTCCTACACCCTAAAACACGAGGCTTAGTCTCAGTATTTTAGCAAAACCAGCTTTATTCAGCTTGAAACAGGAACAGCAGGCTTATTTATTGTTGCGTGATCTGCCACTCTGCTATACACAGACACAGCAATCAGGCAGGGTTGTGGCCAGGTTAGTGGCCAAGTAATACTGTGCCCTGCATTTACAATGTTCCTTGTATCACCCATTGAGATCTTTTCTGTTTGCTTCAGTGCCGAACCGCATCAGAGCTGTGAGCCTGTTGTTGCCCTGGCAACAGATAAACAGTCTTCCACAGACGTGGTGATCACACTTCGGGACGCTCTTCAGCGTGTTGTCCAGTTGGGGGAGGTCCCAAGAGAGTTTTGAAACCTCACATTTTCTTGAATGATTGCCACATTAATAGGAATGTTCATCACTGAATCACATAAAAACTGCTTTTTCGGTGTCTTCAAATGCAGCAGTTTTCATACGTTTGCAACCCGAGATTTTTCTTCTTTTTTTCTCTGTCTTTCAAGAAAGTTGACAGTGTCGATGGCGAAATTCCAAATTCACTGGCAACGTCTTTTTTCTTTTTGCTACAATCGAGAGCTGCAAAAATGAAAAGTTTTTTTTTTAACATGAACTGTTTTCGTGTCTGCCGTTTCTATAGGAGGGTGACAATGAGTTAAATTCCAATGGATGTTTTTCAGATGTTGATGAGCATTAAGCAAAAGGTATCACTGAAAACCACCGAAAACACAAACAGCAAAAAAAACAGTACAAGGAAAGTCCGAAGAAAGAAATTTTTTTTACAGTGTTTCTGTTTGTGGATTGTTGTGCACAACTGAGCTACAAACACAGAACTAACTGCTCTGTGGATGATTCATTCAGGCATTTCAATGTCACTTTGTTGTAATGAAAGTATCTGCTGAATGTACTTAATAGTAACAAGATCTCTATAGACTTGTGTCATATGGGGAAACTGTCGGGACCATAAAAATACTTTGTTGTAATGATAATTTCGTTGTAACGGAATTTTACCTGTATTTTGAAATGATTACTACCCTTAATACATGACAGTATATATTTTACCATGAATATATATATATTATATTGAAAAGACTGAAAATCGAATAACCCTTGCATTACCCAGGTAAAGCTTGCATTTTCCAGCTGACCTGGGTAAAGCTGGGATAAAATATGAGTTTCTAACTTTACCCGGCTAATCTCTTTAGATAATGAGAGCTTTAACAGGGTTATACTAGGTTTATCCAATTTCTGGCTCTACCTGTAACAATGAGCTGCCGTTCAGGAAAGAAAGATTAGTTTGTAAATATATAAATTGGTTCAGATATGTACAGTATATTGGCTCACATGCTATATCACATATCAATGTGGCAGATGTTTGCTGACTGGCCAACCAAACACAAGTGTTACCTGGTAGCTAACCACCTAATAATCAGACTGCAATTCAGCCTGAGACAGGTTCCAGTCTGTCCCACTCAATTTGTGCCACAGCTGCATTTGACTACATGTCTGTCTCGGACAAGATATGGCCTGTTAGCTGTTAGCACTTAGCTGCTTGCTGGCTCTGCAAATTCACCAAAATAGTAAAACTGCTAGGTATTCTTCAGGTTGTTTTTTTTCTCAAAGATATATATATATATATATATATATATATATATATATATATATATATATATATATATATATATATATATATACATACAGTAGATACAGAATATTGTAAATGAGACAAAGCAACAAGAGTGAGATAAAAGGTTTTGGGGTCTCCATGTATGCCCTACTTAATGTCTAACACTGAACAAAAATCAAGTCATAAAATAAGATGATAAAAAATAATAAATTGCTAGTCTCTAAGTTACCACACTCTGTAAATGCTACTTTAGGAGGATTTGTCCTGTGAGGCAGCTGGTCGTAGAATGAACACCATCTTCTGGTTATGGCACAATTTAAATAATCAAGTGGCAGTCTCTCAGAATAATGTCAGGTGTTTTGTGTTGGTTTCTCCTCCATTCTACTGGTTGAATCGTCATAGAAGTTAGATACTGTGTCACAGTCTCAGTCTGCCCCCATGTTTCCCTTTACCAGAACTTGTTTGGCACTCTTGTGTTGTGTATGTCTATATGTATACTGGGGGTGTGCCCTGCTCGCTGCTTAAGGAGGCCCAACCCCTATACTAAAACTATTGGAAATTGTCGTCTATGCAAGATGAATGGTAATCTACTTGCTGAAGTATTGCCAGTATCTAACTTAATACGCGGAAGAAATATGACTTCTCTTGCATGATCACCAGTCATGATTTTGCCAGCAATTGTATGTTTATGCAGTTTTACAATTTGTAAGTGTTTGCCACTACATAGGCAGTATTTGTTGACTGAACTACTACTGTTCCAAGTGGAGCAGATGTATATGTTATTTTGTTTGATGTATGCATGCCAAATTGGTTGTATTAAAATGAGAGTATCATTGTTGCATTCTCCAAATGAAGACAATAAAAATGATAAATAGATGTATACTATATGACGTATGGTTTTGAAGAAAAATGACCACTGTGTAAAAATGTCACATGAAAATGTTGCACAATTTTGCTAATTTTTTATACAGTAGATGGTCCACATCTAATTATACAAATTTCATTACGCTATAACTTATTAAGTTTATTACATAGAAAATCACCTGACCATCGAGAAGTGTGCGAACTGACAACATGAAGAATCATCTTCGCACCGAACTGGAATCGTCCCCGCATAAATCAAAGCCATCCAGATGATCTGGATCTGCATAATTAGAAATGGACCACCCTGTATATCCCATTGTAGTGAATACTGGAGTAATGAAATTTTCAGAATAACGAATACTTTTTGTTGGCCTGGACAAACTTTCATACAACATCATATTAAACGGATTTTGCTTTAACGAAAAGTATACTTCAGTATAACAAGCATTTTTTCGACCAAAAATGGCCTCTGAAGATAACGTGATGCAAAAAATACTTAATGTTGTGCCTACACCATTGCAAAATCTCGGGAAAACTGCAACATTTTCTTTCTTGTTAGGCCAAAAGAATGTGAAAGTCTGTTGCAAAATGTCTGGTTTCAGGCAGTCTCGGAAAGAGTGTAGGCGTGACATCATATACATTGCCGAGTCTGAGTCGTGCTCCACCGAGCATCTGCTTGGGAAGTTGTGTTAAGTGCGGATAGTGTACTGTTCAAGTTTCATAGTGCTTCCTGAAGTTGTCTTTGCGGTGAACAAATAAACTGAGAAACAGTGTCAGTTTAGGCTAAAGGAAAATTTAACTATCCTGGAAAAAAAGTTGATTCCAGAATGAAGAAAAATGATGTAGCAAAAGCATTTGAAATTGCGCTTTCAACACTGTCAATAATTTTGATAATTGAAAAAGAAATAGATGACAAAGTTAAAAGATCAGGCGTTGGGACCTAAAAGGAAAAATTGAAGCATGTTTGTATTTCTATAAAAAAGTTAGTAGTGATAATCATAAGGATGAAAATGTTAACAGTTTTGATAATGCACATTTTTGTTAAGGCTTTTTAAATATTGTTTTTACAGTGTGGCATTGGCTGGGCTGGCAATGGATATCTGTGTGGAAAGGATACCGATATTGATGGATATCCTGATGAGGAACTGAAATGCAAAGACAAGACATGCAGAAAGGTATTTCCCTTTAATGAAAGAATAGTACTGGATAGGGTCAGTATGCATTAGAAAAAGTTAGAAAGGCAAATGTTAAGTTTGCATTATTAATTAAAAAAGGTTGAAACAACATTTAACAGTTAAGCTGGAATATTAACATTAAATATTTAACATTCTTTTAATTTTATTGCTAATATTTATCTTGAATGTACTTTTTTTATGAATCAGCACATACACAGTTATGGGGAAATATTTTTATTTTTTCTAGGGAAATCTTGAAGCTTGCTTATGGATTAAGGACAAAAACTGTTTTATGTCTCTTTTGTACTTTTTAAGGATAACTGCCTTTATGTTCCCAATTCTGGCCAAGAAGATGCTGACCGAGATGGTTTAGGCGATGCTTGTGACGATGATGCTGATGGAGATGGCATTCCTAACGAGCAAGTATGTGCGCATAATGCAGTGTGTTAAACTTGTGCTTTTCAGAACACTGATTGTATTATTCATAATTTAGGCACCCATTGCCTCATTTAAAGGGGTATACTATCTGAAAACAATTGTACATATTTATTTTTGTGGGACACTCTTGGCAGGGGAACAACAGGGGCTTTTCTTTAATACACGCAGCCCCCAGTTTATAGTACAGTCAGGCACCCCATGAGCTGAAAGGACAGTGGGTTTCACTAGACAGAGCTCTGATCTGATACTCTGGGTCAAGAGATAGTCAAGCCCCAATGCTGGAGATGATTCCAAGAGACCCAGAGGTTAACAAGCATGGAGTTGGGTGGAAGAATAATGAGAAGAGCTCAGATCAAGACAAGGAGAAACACCAGAGGTTGTTAAATAGGAACAGAGGCTGTCATTAATGTGGTCTGGAAATGCATTGTGTAGTAGGCACATGGTAGTTAGGGACACTAATCCCTAAGTGTTATAGATGATTTTTTTCTACTTTTCCTTTGTACCTTGTGTTTGCTCCTTATTTGCTGAGCCTCCCCCTGTTTATAATAAAAAACGTCCTTCTGTACAACCATTTGGAGCATAGATATGTACACATAGATGCCACATTCACTTCATCAGGCACGTCAGTAGAGCTGCCACCATGGAGCAGCCATCTTCTCATTTTAAAGGTGTACAGGGTACATCGGTGTTACTTGTGACTTTAATGGAATGTCACAAAACTGTGCAGCTTCTAAATGGAAGAAGAAGAGAAATCTGCAGAAAGAAAAGAATCACTTCTCACAGCAGAAAGCTCTTTTAATTGTGTTTTAATTTTATTACTAGCTTGTATTTTCTGTAACCCATATCAACTGTATTAGACCTGTAGTTGAAGCAGAAACTTTGACAACATTTAAGAAGAATCGGGTTGAGATTTTGGGACAAATCAACTATTAGCTAAACAAATAGTTTTGATGGACTCAACGGTCTCCTCTCATCTGTCAAATTTCTTAAGATCTTATGTTCTTATCATCTAGTTAGCTCTTTTAAAATAAGAATACAGGCAAAAGCAGTAATTTGTTGATATTTTTATTTGTGTTTATATAATTATGCTAAAATATTTATTGAATGTTTATTGTTTTTTGTGTGGACAAAACCAATAATATTTTATTTTCGAGTCCTGACACAGGTGTGTGCTCTGTGTAATGGCTGTCATGTATATTTACATACTAACCAAATTCTTTTCAAAATCCAACATGGCTAAACATAACCCATGATGAGGCAAAAAGATGTAATCCTGCAAGACAAAAAAATTGTTCTCTAAATTAACTGAGAAGAAAATGCTGTGCTTCCTTGTGGTCTTTGATGAGCCTCTGCTGTGACCACTACAATATTTTGTGCATGCTAATGATGACATCCTCTCCCCAGGGCATGTGTCCTGCCTGATGGGAATTGTAGTCCCCGCGTCAGCTCTGCTTTTTGGGTTGCCCCCTCCCATTTTAAACCTTATGACATATGGCCTTTATTTTACATTGGACCAGCGGCAAGGCACATGCAAAGTTATTATAGTTAACAAAAACTAAAATCAAAACTGAAACTATTATTAAAAAACATTTTTTGTAACCTGAAATAAAATAAGTAACAAAACCGAAATGAAAAACTAAAACTAAATGAAACTATTAAAGAAGCTGGAAAGACTAACTGAAGTAAAATAATAATTTTCTAAAAATATTTTTAGTTTTCATTTTTGAATGAATATTCTTGACAGAGGGCGGGTGTTCACACAGCATTTGTGGTGACTTAGCAAGCTGAATATGAGCGCATGTGGAATAGAAAGCAATTGACCGTTCATCCTTTCTTTGCGCTTGTTGTAAATCAAGATGTAATTTAAACACCTGAAATCGGAATGTGCTGGCCAAGAAAACTTTTACCATACGGACAGAAAAATCATGAGTGAGTAACATTTCAGTTTACTTCTCAGGTGCCTGCGTTTTGTTGACAATAATTCACCTGCCACTTCCCACAGGAGAAATTCTTTTTAAAAAAATAAAACTTCACTGATTGAGAGACTAACTAGTTCATCATACAAGATCAGCATATTGTTGCTGACCAATCATCCATCCATCCATTTTCCAACCCGTTGAATCCGAACACAGGGTCACAGGGGTCTGCTGGAGCCAATCCCAGCCAACACAGGACACAAGGCAGGAACCAATCTTGGGCAGGGCGCCAACCCACAACAGGACGCTGACCAATCACTTTTGCTTTAATAAAGTCATTTAACAACAAAGCAATACAAACTTTGTAAAATTCCCGAGCTGGCAATGTCTCCACTGAACTACAGGTTGGTGGGAGGGTCTGCCAACTGGTGAAAAACTAAACATACTAATGTGTTTTTGCTTTTATTCTATATTTATTCATTTATCTTTTTAGTTCATATTCACAGCTCAAAATAGCTGATATTGTCAAAATAATCCAGCAGCAGAAATATGCTTTATGTTTTTTAAAATATTTGTCCCCCTTTTTTCAATTTTTCTCTCAAAATAGGTAGTTGAAATATCATATTCTTTTTGTTCTTAACATCAGCCATATCATACATATTGCATACCACGGATTTTTCCTGCCTTGCATCCAAACCTGCTGGGGTAGGCTCCAGGTTCCTGTGATCCTGCTCTGGATAAACAGGTTTAGATAATGTATTTATTGTTTCTAATCTCAGATGCCATTTCTGCCATTTTGTGGGTGTCCATACACCTATTACCTGCTCTTGCTCTGCTCATTATGGGTTTACTGTTCTTATGCATGAGCTACTCAAGACTCACTGCCTCTAACCTTGACACTACATGCTTGTTTTTCTTTGTTTCCCTCAATACAGCTAAGTGGGATCTGTACACTGATTCAAGCCTAAGAGTCCTGTTCTTCCTAAGCCCCTGTGATTTTCATGATCACACGGGTCAGAACACAGTAGAATCTGTTTTCTGATGCTTGATATCTTTTCAGGCCTGCAGATAGTGAAATTCTGTCTATAAATTGTATGTGCCTGTGATGGAATCAGAGACCAATCTGGCTGGTAGAAAATAACAAAAGCCATTATAGGAGATTTTTGAATGCAATATTGAAGGCATTCATTTTAAGCACATTGTCTTGGAGCAGGATATGTTGTGTGCTGTAGACATTTTGAGTAAAACCCTCAAACCTTAAAATTCACCTAAATTTCATTACAAATTGGCCCATTCTAGGCAATAAAAGGAAAAGATGAAAAGTGTCAACATTCAGCACACATTTGTTCAGCACAAATGACATCTATACTAATAAAAGGCAAAGCCCTCACTCACTCACTCACTCACTCACTGACTCACTCACTCACTGACTCATCACTAATTCTCCAACTTCCCGTGTGGGTGGAAGGCTGAAATTTGGCAGGTTCATTTCTTACAGCTTCCTTACAAAAGTTGGGCAGGTTTTATATCGAAATTCTACGCGTAATGGTCATAACTGCAAGCAGTTTTTCTCCATTTACTGTAATGGAGATGAGCTTTAACACCGTGGGGGCGGAGTTTCGTGTGACATCATCACGCCTCCCACGTAATCACGCAGTACATAGAAAACCAGGAAGACCGCAAAAAAGCGCTCAAGAAAACATGCATTATATAATTGAGAAGGCAGCGAAACAATAAGAAGCGAGCGAGTGACATATACAACCATATTCATGAGTTCTGCTACTTCGGAAACAAAGCACGATGTAAACCTACACTTTAAATTAAGTTCATAGACAGGCTGCCGCTGGCGTTTGTAATTTAGTGCCTGTCCATATAAGGCCGTCCGTCAGCGGCAATCCAATAGCAAACTGCCACGGGTAAATATTCACAGGTGAAGGACTGTGCTTATGGAGAGGAAGATGAGATGGTCAGGGTGGTGTTTGACACAAACTCAGCGAAACTGCGAGAGAAAGTTTTAAGTGCCAGGACTAAGGTAACATTAAATACAGCCATGGACATAGCACGAGATGGCACCAGCACAGCTGGGAACCTTCGATGCAAGTACACCGAGTGGCTCACGTGAACTGACGCAGTGCACAGATAAAAGGCAACAGTTCCAAAGAGCTGAACAAAAACCGAATTACACAATTGAAAAGGCAGCAAAAATATGAAGCGCCTGATAAGCATATTCATAAATGCAGCTACTGTGGAAACAAAGCACACGGTGGAAAAGTCAATGTCCCGCTAAAGGAAGACAGTGTAAAAAAAACCTGTGCATGCAGTGTGTCAGGTCTCAGAGCTGTTTATTGATGCAGTAAGAAACGAATCGATGAATGAAACCTGTCATCTTTACAACGATTGACAAACACGGAATGTAACTTGAACACAACACATCCTACAAATACGAACCTGATTGAAAGAAATAATGATAATCAAATCCTTGATGACAGCAACACTCAGTAACACTCACAAAACAAATACTGTATATTGACAGTCATGTTACGTTATTTTTAAAATGTTCCCTTTTCTTTTCTACCTTTTTAACACACTACTTCTCGCTGCGATACGCGGGTATATATATATGTATATATATATATCCCGCTCTACATACTCGAATAATGGATACTTTATTCGCCATCAATGATTGTTTTGGTAAAGCCATACTTAGTGTATTCATTAGATGAACGGTAAAAAAGTAAGAGCGAGGGGAGGATGACTTATTGAGGCATGCAGGCTGTAGTGCGTGTCAACTCTATCTGAATTGCGCGATCACATTTGAAAAAATATATCTTTTCAAGTTCTATTTAGTCCATATGTGTCAAACTCAAGGGCCACGGGCCACATCCGGCCCGGTGTAATTATATCCGGCCCGCGAGATCATTTTATATACTGTATTATTGTTATTAAAGCCCAGGTACTGTATATGAAGCGCTGGTAACACAATAAACTACAGATCCCATAATGCAGCGCTTCAGCTGCCTTGCCGAACACTTACCGCGTTAATCAAGTCTACCTTATGATGCTGCAAGTTATTGCGAAGCTAGAGTTATTGCGCACTGAGTTTGCACGGCGCTTTGGTGACTTTGAAGAACAAAAAAAGTCCGTCTACATGCGGCTCGAACCTTGTGCATGTTTGGTAGCACATATCTGTGTGAGAAGCTCTTCTCAGTGATAAAGACTAACAAAACAGCACACAGGAGTCGCCTCACTGATGAGCACCTGCAATCCATCCTGAGAATCTCCACAACACAGAACCTCACACCAAACAGAAACGAACTTGTGGCCAAAAAAAGATGCCAGGCGCCCAGCTCTAAAATGACATATGAGCAAAGACAACTGAATGATTTGATTTGTTATTGCACGTAAGAGCGGAGTCAACGTTTTAACAAACAGCGTATTGCACTGATCTGAAATAGCTGTGTGTGTATATATGTAGATATGTATGTATATGTATATATATGTTTATATATGTGTGTGTGTATGTATATATATATATATATATATATATATATATATATATATATATATATATATATATATATATATATATATATATGACAACAACACTCATCACTCACAACAGTGACAAAACAATTACATTGACAATCAGGTTACGTTATTTTCAAAATGTTTCCTTTTCTTTTCATTGCTTCTTTAACACACTACTTCTCCGCTGCGAAGCGCGGGTATTTTGCTAGTAGAAAATATTTTAAAAATTATAAAATGTATAAAATTGTTCATATTCAATATCTGGTTTTGATTATGCTTATTTTTATAAGGGGGCAGCACAGTGGCGCAGTGGGTAGCACTGCTGCCTGGCAGTTAGGAGACCCGGGTTTGTTTCCTGGGTCCTCCCAGCGTGAAGTTTGCATGTTCTCCCCGTGTCTGCGTGGGTTTCCTCCAAGTACTCCGGTTTCCTCCCACACTGCAAAGACATGTAGGTTAGGTGCATTGGCGATTTCTAAATTGCCCCTAGTGTGTACTTGGTGTGTGTGTGTGCCCTGCGGTGGGCTGGCACCCTGCCCGGGGTTTGTTTCCTGTCTTGCGCCCTGTGTTGGCTGGGATTGGCTCGAGCAGAACCCCCAGCAGACATCCCAATAGCGGGTTGGATAATGGATGGATGGATGGATGTTTTTATCAGACAAAAACAAAACCAGATAGTAAATCATGTAGTGTAATAAGCTTCCACTAACATTAAACTAATATTATATCCAAACCATTTAAGTGTACAGTTCTGTCTGATTCTGACACAAAACTAAACTCCATAGTATCTCTTTAATCATACCATAATTACTAAAACTAATATATATAAAAATAAAATAGAAATGTCTTTATGAAATAAAAATATACAATGAAGGAGAACTAAAACTAAACTGAATTTCCAAGTAAGATGAGAAAAAATCTAGGAATAAAAACTAAAATAAAAAAGCAAAACTATAATAACCTTGGGCACACAAAACATTTCATGAAAACTGGTTCAGATTTGCAAGATTAGAGAACAAACAAACATACAAATAAACAGACATTCAATTGGTGAAGTGAAATTCATAGTGTAATCAACAAGACTGCTGTGCTTAACCGCATCCCTGCTCCTTGGAAAAACAGGAAAAAACAAATATTTATATAGCACATTTTCATACAAACAATGTAGCTCAAAGCACTTTACAAGTAGAAGAAGGCATCATACAAAGGAAATAAAGGCGTTGACTTGGTAAAAAACATTGTTTAAATAGAGTTACAGTGATCCCTCGCTATATCGCGCTTCGACTTTCGCGGCTTCACTCCATTGCGGATTTTAAATGTAAGCATATCTAAATATATATCACGGATTTTTCGCTGGTTTGCAGATTTCTGCGGACACTGGGTCTTTTAATTTATGGTACATGCTTCCTCAGTTTGTTTGCCCTGTTGATTTCATACAAGGCACGCTATTGGCGGATGGCTGAGAAGCTACCCAATCAGAGCACGTATTACGTATTAAATAAAACTCCTCAATGATATACGATATGCTTCCCGTGCGGTGCTTCGCACACTTAAAAGCTCTAACAGCCCGTATTAATTTTTGATTGTTTGCTTTTCTCTGTCTCTCTTATTCTCTCTGACATTCTCTGCTCCTGACGGAGGGGGTGTGAGCAGAGGGGCTGTTTGCACAGTGGCTGTTTGCTTAGAAGATACGGAGGCTACTCTAAAAAATGCTGAACGACTACCTTCACATTGCTCCCTTCATTGCGGCCACTTTATCGCGGTGCTTCGCATACATAAAAGTCCAACAGTCCTATTGATTTTTGCTTGTTTACTTTTCTCTCACTCTCCTTTGAAGAGGAAGATATGTTTGCATTCTTTTAATTGTGAAGAAGAACTGTCATCTCTGTCTTGTCATGGAGCACAGTTTAAACTTTTGACTAAAGGGTGTTATTTCATCTCTAGAGGGCTCTAATAATGTTAAAAAAACGTATTTAGAAGGTCGTAAACAGGTTTTCAGTGCTCCAACTGCGAAAATATTAGATTTATAAATAAAGAATTCTACTTCGTGGAAATATATTTATCTGTCTGAAGCAGATTAACTGCGATAAACAAGGGTTTACTATGTAACTGTGCGGAGAATATTTACAAACAGTGTGGGAGAGTTTCTAAGGGCTTAAAATATATAAAAATACAAACATACGGTTTCTACTTCGAGGATTTTCACCTATCGCGGGAGGTTCTGGAACACAACCCCTGTGATCGAGTAGGGATTGCTGTATTGCTGTCTAAAAATTGACTGAAAAGCGAACACTGACTTGTGGACATACTATAATTTTCACATTCCTATTTTTGGTAACACTTTAGTTTATGTAATGCAAAAATGCTTCTAGTATTCATATACTGTTAAGCAACAACTCATAAATGAATGCATTCTTTGGTGATAATCACACTTAGAAAGCATCAGTAAAGTGTTTATTCATCTGTGCAATGTGCCCTGCTAACAACACATCACTTTGGAACGGTCACAAGTGGCCTAGGCGTAACATATGTCTCTTGATATTGCATACTTTAGTATAAGTCCTGTAAATCCTTCATTGTCATAAGTAATTCTACCAACATATCATTGACCTTTATAAGTGTTATGAAGACGGAAAGAAGCCTTTGTTGAGTGATTGTTACAAAAGACTAAAAGAGTAATAGATGCATATTTTCAGTACATAAACTACATCGTTAGCCTGTTTTTTTCTGTTTTTAGTGTTATTCCTTTCATATTTTGCTCTCCAGCATTGCAGGTCACTTTATGTTACTGGCTCCCTTGTTTGTCACAGTCATTACTGAAGATGCAGCCATTGGTGATTAGTGGATATGAGCACCTGATGACATGTGAGGCTGTGGAGGCATTTATTTAAGATGAAGGCTACTTTATATGCTATGCTTGCCAGTCTTTAGATGCAGAACTTGTCTGTGTTGAACAAAGAAATACACATCATTGTGTTAGATGCCACAAGTGTGGGGTCCTGCCTTATGCATTTGGGGTACATGCCAATAATACTGAATGGAATTTCGTACACTTCTTAATCTTATTAATAGCATTTTAAATTCCAAAGGCTGACATTAAGACTAATTAAATACTGTTTTGTCCAGGATAACTGCATATTAACGCCCAACGTGGATCAGAAAAACAGCGACCAGGACAGTTTTGGTGATGCTTGTGACAATTGTCGGCATGCTGTTAACCCTGATCAAAAAGACACTGACAATGATGGCAAAGGAGATATCTGCGACAACGACATGGATGGAGATGGTAAGGAAACCAAATACTCTCTGCTAAGTTGTATTATAAAAAATAACACGTTCAAGTAGTAAATCTGAACTGTGTCAACAGCGGTCCTGCCACTAATACGACGGCTACAGTATACTATATTTTCATTGATTTAGGGGAATTGTAGATTTCAATAATCAATGATAACTTATATACAATACAAAACAATACAATTCAATTTATTTTTGTATAGCCCAAAATCACACAAGAAGTGCCACAGTGAGCTTTAACAGACCCTGCCTTTTGACTGCACCCCAGCCTTGACTCTCTAAGAAGAAAAGGAAAAACTTCCAAAAAAATCCTTGTATGGAAAAAAATGAGTTCAAAGAGAGACCCCTTTCCATGTAGTTTGGGCACGCATTGGATGCGAGAAATAAGGTAGTAAATACAATGCAGTATACTGAACAGAGCCCAAGTAATCATCAATACAATATAATAGTGCAATAGAAATATTACAAGTACAGAGCAGAAATCAACAATAGATGATATTACATAATGCAATTTGGAAATTGTATTAACTTATATGCCCACACACAACAGAGAAATGATATAATGAAAATGCAGTACAAAACTGTTCTGCCCAGCATTTTAATATCATTCTGGCCTTAACTATGCTAGGTGGGACTTTCCATTTGGCCTGGCTTTAAAATGTTCAAGTCACCTGCTTCCTTACCCTACAGAGTGTCTTATTCCTTTGTTGTGTATATCCTCCTGCTTTCACAATCTATCTGCCAGCACTGCCATCAATGACCAGTTATAAAGAGTGATGTGTCAGAACTCGGAATGCACCATTTATGAATGATTTTTGTGGTCAAATACCATTGGCAGTCTCAAGTCTCCCTAGAACTGGGGTCAGATGCTCTTTTTAATACATATAAATGATTTGCATAGGAATATACATAATAAGCTGGTTAAGTTTGCAGATGATACCAAGCTAGGTGGATTGGCAGAAAATCTTGAATCCACTGAATCATTCCAGAGGGACTTGGACAGCATACAGGTTGGGGCAAATTTGTGGCAGATGAAATTTGATGTAATTAAGTATTGCATTTAGGACATAAAAGTTTTTGGTTTGAATGCACAATGGGAGTTCTGAAAATTGAAAGTACACCTTATGAGAAGGATTTAGGAGTTATAGTGGTCTCAGCATTATCAGAAGCCATTAAGAAAGCAAACAGAATGTGAGGATATATAGCGCTCTGATGTATACAGTACATTTCCAAGGAGGTTAGGCTTAAACATTATAACACAATGGTTAGGTCTCTTCTAGAGTGTAGTTTTGGTCTCCAGGGTGTAAAAAGGACATATTAGTGTTAGAAAAAGTCAAGAGAAGAGCAACCAGGCTGATTCCAGGGGAAAAGTTATGAAAAAAGATTAAATGAGCTGAGCCTTTTTGGTTTAATCAAAAGGAGATTAAGAGGAGAAATGACTGAAGTGTTTAAAATTATGAAGGGAATTAGAACAGTGGACCAAGACTGTTATTTTCAAATGAGTTTATCAAGAACATGGGGACACAGAAACTTGATAAGGGTAAATAGCACACAAACATTAGGATGTTTTTCTTTATGCAGAGAACCACAGTCACACGGAATAAGCTACCAAGTACTGTGGTGGACAGTAGGACTTTAGATACCCCAAATATCATCAAGTTGAGTATTGAAGAAGAATTAAGTGGATAAGACTGGGAAGCTTAATTTGGGCTGAATGACCTAAACTGGTTTAGATTGTTGTAATGTTTTTAAAAATAGTACCACAATACAGGTGATACCTTGGATTCACCATAAACTACCCGCCCCAGTAGTTGACCAGCCTTGATATTCATCAGGTGTCCACAAAGAGAGTATAGCTCAAAGTGCTTTATGAGATGAAGAAAGAAAAAGGGAAAATATAAAAATAAGATTAGGCAATGCTAAGTAACAAAGAATAAAGTAAGGTGGACAGAAAAAAACAAAAAAAAACTCCAGATGGATGGAGAAAAAAAATAAAATCTGCAGGGGTTCCGATGCCACGAGACCACCCTGCCCCCACCGGGCATTCTACCTTGCATAAATGATCTCAATCAGTCCTCATGTTTTTCAGGCTTCATGTGGAAGAATTAGACGATGATAGTCATGTGGGCATCTGGCCTCCCATCCATCAATGTAGAAACTGCAAGGTGCCTTGATCAGGTGGTGGTGGCGTTAATCGCCACCACAAAAAAACAGATAAAGAACAGCAGAGAAAGTAGGGGTTAGTATGAATCAGAGATAGATAGATAGATAGATAGATAGATAGATAGATAGATAGATAGATAGATAGATAGATAGATAGATAGATAGATAGATACTTGGAGACATGGTAATTACAAATTTTAGGTGCATAACAGCAGAAGGCCGCCTCACCGCTTCTTTTAAGTTTAGCTCTCGGAATTATAAGCAGACACTCATTTGAAGATCTAAGGTTACGATTTGGAGTGTAAGGTGAAAGGCAATCTGAAATATAGGACGGAGTGAGGCTTTGTAAACCATAAAAGGTATTTTAAAATCAGTTCTAAATGGCACAGGTAACCAGTGCAGTGACATAAAAACTGAAGAGATGTGCTCGGAATTTCTTTTCCTAGTTAAGATTCTGGCTGCTGCACTAGTTCAATCACTCATTGCAACTGACTGATGTTTTTTTTGGGTAGTCCAGAGAGGAGTGCGTTACAGTAATCTGGTCGACTAAAAACAAAAGAGTGAACTAATTTCTCAGCATCTTTCAATGATATAAGAGGTCTAACATTTGCTATATTTCTTAACTGAAAATATGCTGTCCTAGTAATCTGATTAATATGTGATTTGAAATTTAGGTCAGAATGAATAATTGACCCTTCAGTTCTTCTGTTTTGACTTTTAAGCCTAATAGATCAAGTTTATTTCTAATATCCTCATTATATCCATTTTTTGCCAGTCACTAAGATTTCTGTTTTCTCCCTCTTTAGTTTGAGGTAAGAGTTTAAGCATGTCAAAACAGCATCAAAGTAGAGTAGAACCTTTCCTGGTAGCACATAGAATGAGTGCTTTGTTTTAAGTTTATTTAATGAGACAAAATAAAATCGGTTTCTGTCTTCATAGCCTTATAAATATACAGTATGTAGCATAGCGGTAGTTGAATATTTATTGTGGTTTAGTCAAGATCAAGTTGTACTGCAAAAAAATTTACTGAATCAGAAAAATTGTATTACCAGATTTTTTCTTTAAAATGTCATTCTAACATTTCATTCCATTTAATAAAATCATTGACCTGTGTTATTTTGTTGGCAAAGTTGCTGAAGTTTTAATATCGGTTGTGAGGTGGACAGATCCAATTTATTATTTCTATGTTATTTTCTAAAAATGAATGGTTAGCACTTACTGTTATTTGTATTGTACTAAGTTAGTTTTGGAAGAGGAGCCATTCAGCTAGTGAGGAAATACAAATATGTGTTTTAAACAGAAATTCCGGGGCTGAGATCAGATTTATGAGGTGACGTCTTCTCCGTTGAAAATTCCAGAGTGACCATATTTTCCTTTGGCTGCTACAATAAATGCTTTGTATAAAATGACCTGGAGAATTAATGAAAGTGACTTTTTTTAGTTTAATCAACGAGCCTACTGTGTTTAACTGCATCTCTGCTCCTTGGTAGAAAAGGAAGAAAGGCAAAATGTATCTTACACATCTGACACTCTCACACTGTATTAAACTATATTAGTGTTCTAATGATTAGAACATTACAATTCTGATGATTCTAATGTTTTAATGATACACTTTAACTTCTATCCGTAGAACAGCATGTTGGGGCAGAGGTTACGACTGCCATCTCACTGTTCCAGTGCACTGGTGTCAAATCCTGGGCTGGATGCTCTCTATGCTAGCAGCACATCTTTGATGCCATGCTGGCCTTTTTCTCATAGGCCCATAGCATTATTTCATGTTTTTGTATTTCAGTTTTAATGTAAAGAATGTGTGTATGTGGTTCATAATTTTTAAAATTTAAAGTTAAATTATTATAGAAGTTATCATGAAAACTGCTTTTTTCCAGGCATTACAAACTTCTTAGATAACTGTCAAAGGGTTCCCAACCGTGACCAGAAAGATAGAGATAATGATGGCGTGGGTGATGCATGTGACAGCTGTCCAGACATAAGCAATCCTAATCAGGTCAGTAACTTAAGTCTTTTAACATTTTGTAAAGGATATCTAATCTGTAACATGGGAATATAAGGGCGGAAAACACAAAATCATATAACATCCTTCTACTGAAATTTGCTGGGATAAAATACACCTTTGGAGATGAATTATTGCCTAGTCATCACATACCAAGACCAGTCCTTCATATGCCTCATCAATGATTTGAAACAGGAAACATGCACTATAAACCAGAAATGCTAAAAACTTTATAGTTAACATATTTTAGTACTCAGCGGTTAGTTTTTGCCACTTATCAAATCCGTACAATGGAATACCCCTTACAGGTTCAACCCCCGTGTGTGTGTGCGTGTGTGTGTGTGTGTGTGTGTGTACATTAATGACAAACTGATAAATGTTATATACTATCATATTGTGAGGAGGAGAAAGAATTGTACCCCTTTTTCATTCTGAGATGCCCCTTGAAGATGAATGTTTCTCCAGTCTCACACAAACGATTGTTTCATTCATCTCATTCCGTAAGCACCAGGGGACTCATGTATAACGCTGTGCATAGAATTCACACTTAAACATGGCATATGGACAAAACTGATAATGTGCGTATGCACAAAAACATCCAGATGCATGAAACTGTGCATATGCCAAGTTTCATGCGTTTCCCCTTTATAAATCCTAACGAACGTGAAATTTAATGCAGGCCCACCCGACTCCTCTCAAATTTTGCACATTTGAATATGCAAATAAATATAAACAGCCCCTTCTGTTCAGTAAAAAAGAAGAATTTCAGCGAATGCAAAGTGGAGGCAAGGAAAAATGTACTATTTGTTGGCTTAAGCTGTGGTATAAGCAACAAAAGGAAATTAATGGAGTGATACAACGTGGCTGAGACACTCGAAAGTTCAAGTTCAGAAACTCACACGGTGCCCAAAATAAAAAAAGAAGTGGACAGATATCAAAGTCGACTTGAAAAGGAGACTTGCAGTCCACCGTTGGTTTATTCTGTTTCAGACAATATTACAAAAGCTGACCCCCATACCGAGGATGCGACTCCAAGCAGTGATGGTGGTGCTCTGCCTGGCATATCTTTGGGCACTGGCTGCACACATACCTCTGCATCAGAAACCGCTGGGTGACTTTCTGGCTGTGTTCTGACGGACGCTGTTCTGGAGTCGCATAATGCAATAGTGGATGCTATAAGAGATGTGGCCAATGAACTAAGGAATATATGGGCTGTACTATGTGATACTGACTACAAATTAAATGAATTGGTTAAAAAATAAATGCTGCATCTGATTACCTGTTTTTATATTCTTGCTAATTACATTCAAATGAAGTTGTAACGATGTCCAATTTGGCTGATCATTTGGTGGGTAATGTTCAGGTTCATCATATTGCATCTCTTCAGGTATGGGCAAGTAACGATTGTGTGCCACATTATGCAGCACACTACATGATTGCACAATGCGACATACTTTCTGTGGACTATAGAGCAGCACATTAACAGAGTGGAAATGCTTTCTATTTACATAAGCATATCAACTCTTTGAAGGTGCCTTTATAGTGTAGTGTTGGCACCAGGTGCCACAAAGGATGGATTCTCTGCTCTTTGCATGGCTCTTTGAGGTGACTCAATATCCTTAAAAGAACTGCTTGCCTTTGACTGTGACTGTTTGGAGTTGCCGTTTTTATATACCGCCCTGCTATAGATAATGTAATGCCAGCTCATTTTCTGGTGATTCATCTCTGGCTGATGTAAGCTGTCCAACACCGTTCCAATAGCAATATGCTTGCAGTTGACCACTCCAATTACATTTGGAAAGCCAGAGGTTGCTGAGAATTGCACTTTGATGTTTCCCAGTTCAACCACAGCGTAAGGAAATCTTGTATATCTGGATGAAAAGCGGATAATATCATCCTATGAAGCTGGCAAGGAACGACTCGGTAATGTTTGTGAAATACCCAATTGGTCAGCAAGTTCACATTGAAAAGCTCCTGTGGCTAAAAACCCGAAAGTGGATGGAACTTGCAAATTAGAAGGTAGAGTGCAATTCGTCAATATATCATATAATAAAATATACTTTTTTATGTGCTTATAATACTTTTCTAATACATAGAGATTACAAATTTTAAGAATACAATTTTCTGTACTTTACGCCAAGTTTCGTTTTTATACATCTGGAAAGGAGAATGGAAATTGTAGTAAACCACATTTTTGTGCATATGCACCATTTATAAATGAGGCCCCTGGGACATTGCATTGTTATGAATTTTACATCACTCTCATGTGCTCCTACATCGAATTTTCTCAATATGCTTTTTAATGTATAAAATAAAGTTTTTGATACTACTTGGCTTTTGTTCTCTTCAGATGTGTTTACACACAGCTGCTTACACTTATTGGATTTACAGACTTGTTATCTTGGTTGGAACAAAGCCACTGTTAACATACATGGCTGCTGATACTTCTCAGATTGTTATATCATTACCTACCTTGTCTATTAAAAGTGTTCAACCTCTTTGGAAGTTTTTACATTTTATTATTATTCAATGCTGAATCACAGTGAGTTTAATTTACTTGACATTGATCAACAGAAAAAGACTTTTTAATGTCAAAATGAAAACAGATCTCTGTACATTTAACTAAAATGATTGTGTAAGTATTTATTATTAGCCCTTTTAATAAAACACACCTAAATCAAGGTTTTGGAAGTTATATAATTACCTAAATGGAGATCATCTGTCTGTGGTTTCCATTGATTCTTTTCCTGTTTGTGGAAGGTCCAACTTGTGTTGAGTCAGTACAGTAGCCAAATCTATGGAATGAAGAAAAATGATCACTTCAAACAACTCTGTGAAATGGTGATTGAAAACACAGGGGATAGAGAAAAGAAAATATGCAAGTCACTGAATATTGTTTGGAATCCATTTACTTTATCAAAACAAAATGGAAAGAGTATGGACCTAGAGACATTACCTAATGGGACTAGAATTAGATCCCCTATGTCATTTTTGCCCTCTTAAATTCCCTGACACTTTCCTCCACAAGTTCTGGGAATGTCCTCCGGCTGAATCCCTCTCCAAGATTCGTCCTTTCCCCATTCTTCTGTCCCCTCAAGGTCTTCTCCTCCTGGACCTTTATTCTCTTTCCTCACTTTCCATTGCTGGTAAGTTGCTTTTAGCCTCTCCCTGAAAATACTCGTATGCTTCTCTTGTCTCTTCTGCACTCTGGAAGTCTTCATTTTACAGTCTTAACCTTCTTGAACTGTCCACATATTGGACAAATAACTCTTCTAGCTCTGCTCTCAACAACTTGCTTTATGCTGTTCAATTAGTAAAGGCTGGGGTTGAGGTCTCCTGTCTACCGCTTCCTGTTTTTTTTCCCCTTACTTCACCATGCACTCCTGCATGTAGTACGTGTGTGTGTGTGTGTGTGTGTGTGTGCATGCATGCTAGTTTACCCATTTCTTGTTGTGTTTCTTTTTAAATATCTGTCTCAAGTGGAGTGGGTTGGGTGCTTGACAATGGGGGTCTGTTTGTATTTGTTCTTACATAGCCCAAAAATCAGTTATTTATTTATTTATCCATCCATCCATCCATTATCCAACCTGCTATATCCTAACTACAGGGTCACGGGGGTCTGCTGGAGCCAATCCCAGCCAACACAGGGCGCAAGGCAGGAAATAAACCCTGGGCAGGGCACCAGCCCACTGCAGATTTATTTATTTATTTATTTATTTATTTATGTATGTATGTATGTATGCATTTATTTATTTATATTATTATTTACCAGTAACGGTGCATTGCACAACAACGCGCAGTGAATACACTTAACTTGAACGTTAATAGTTTTCATTCTCTTTCTCTGTACATTTAGAATTTGTTTGCTCAGAGGTTGATGCGCTTGCTGCTTCCTAAGCAGCTCTTCTTTTCTACACCCTAGCGGCCCACTGCTTCTCTTCTTTTGTCAGAATCTTTTTGCGTTAAAACTGATTAAGTCAGTGTTTGTTTTGCAATTACTTAGTAAATTGTCTTTAATTTGTCACTTAAGCAGGCACTTAAGTCTTAAATCTGCCTCAAGAATGATTTAAGATATGAAGAGGTAGGGAAAGTGACAGCGAAGGTGGTAGGGATGAGAACGGCGCCTGTACGCATGTGCCACACGGCCGCCCTGCTTGCCGCAAACCGAGAGTTGATTCGATAATAAAATAAAATAAAAATAAGAATAACATTGGAGGTCAATCACCAAATAAATAATGATCAAACATTATAATTTCTTAGTAGATAATGGGGTTAGTAATGCCATTTTTATGATTGGCTTTTGCCAATTACTTTTACAGCAAGTACCAAAAATAGAAGGACATCAACATAATTTAAGTATTGTTTCATTTCCCTCCTTTCTAGCTTCTGTTACAAGTCTTGCATTTTCCAGCACAGAAAATATTAGGTTCCTGTTTCGTTTCTTCCTTTCACTATCCTGCACCTATTGCTCAACACAATCATGGGGCCCTGCTTGTATAAATATTCTTTGGCATATCTCATAACTCATTTCTGGGACCCTGTTGGAGATGACCTGTAGCCCTAAACTATGTAGAACACCATACCTCTGGCTAAACCCACTCCAGATGTTTGAGCCTAAACATGCCCTCTAGTGGCTACTAATACAAATGTAGCAGAATAGAAAGAAATGAACTTTTCGAGAAATATGGATTCTATTTTTAGTCAAGTCAAGTCAAGTGGCTTTATTGTCATACCATCCATACACAGTGACACAAAATAATATTCCCCAGGACTGCAGTGCAATATATACATAAATACAGGACAAGTGCAAGACAGGTAAAGAACTATACTAAAAGAGACAAATAAATAATTAAAAATAAATAATAGGTTTTGTAAGTGACTAGATAATAATAATTTGAATTGATTGTAATAAATAAATAATAAATAACAATAAAACTGATATTAAAGTAAAACAACAGTAGTGACAAGTGAAACAAATATCGAGTTAAGCCAGGTTGGGGAGCATGCACTTGTACAGCGTGTTGCCACACCCACTAGTTGACGAAACAGCTCATGATCCTGGCTGGCAATCCCCCAGGCAGACACGCGGTCCAGTCCCACCCTCCAGAAATGAACCTCTATCTGCCACAGCCAGGTATTACGTGGTAGACACCTTGGCCTGTTCCAGCCACTCGGGTCCTCAAAAATGAGGATCCTGCAAGCCGGATCATCCTCAGGGAAATGCACCACATGGTCATAGTGCTGTAACTGACGCTCCCTCACAATGTAGCTAATGTGCCTCATTCGGGCCTCCATGAGCAAACCGCTCATTCGACACAAAGTCAAACCAATGGTACCCCAGGATTCTCCGGAGAGACACAATACCAAAGGAGTCCAGTCTTCATCTCAGATCACTGAATGGCATCCATGTCTCACAACCATATAGCAAGACAGGAAGCACCAGGATTCTAAAGACTTGGACCTTCATCCTTTTGCACAGATATCAGGAGCGACACACACCCCTTTCCAGCGACCTCATGATTTTACTGGTATACATTTGCTACTAGGGGCAAGTCTGAGGGCAGGGGGGTAGCACAGAATTCAGTCTCTGGACAGCTAAGGGGTAGAAAATCTTGTAGAACCTGGCAGAACCAGTTTGGATGCTGCAGTACCTTCAGCTGAATTGAAATGGGACAAAAAGATTGTTGGTGGGCTGGGAGTGGTCCTTCATGATATTGTAAGCTTTGTAGATATAATGCTTTATAAAGAGGTCTTCAATGGAGGACAGAGAGGACCCTAATATATACAGTGGCAAGAAAAATGATGTGAACTCTTCCAAAATAACTGCATTTATGAATAAATGTGTCTTAAAATAAACAATAAACAATCTGGTTTAACTAAAAGATCTCAACGTATTGTATTGCTCTTGTACATATTGAACACATTTGCAGTGTAGGTTGGAAAAAGTATGTGAACCCATAGGCTGATGACTTCAACCACAACTAATTGGAAGCAGAAGTTAGCAAATCTGGCATTCAGTCAGTGAAATGAGAGCGGAAGTGTGGCTTAGAGATACTTTGACCAATAAAAAGACTCAAACAGATTGAGTTTGCTATTCACAAGATGCATCCGCTGGTGTGAAGCATGCATTGCTAAACAAAGATTTCAGAAGATGTACGATCAAAGATACGTGATTTTCTTAAAGGTGAAAAGGGTTATAAAGTAATTTCAAAGCTTTTAGATATTCCACAGTTAGGCAAATTGTGTATGAATGCTGATGATTTAGCACTGTGGCTGCTCTCCCTAGATGTGGGCACCCAGCCAAGATGACTCAATAGGCACAACACAGTGAGCTAAAAAGACTCCTAGAGTAGCAGCTAAAGGCCTGAAGGGATCTTTGGAACAGGTTAACAAGTCTTTTCATGAGTCTACCATATGCAATACATTGAGCAGACATGGCGTCTATGACAGGACACCTAGAAGGAAGCCACTGTTCTCAAAATAAAACATCACTCCACATGTGAAGTTTGCCAAAGACCACCTTGACACTCAACAACACTATTGAGAAACTGCAGACTGGGTTGAATTGTTCAAGAAGAATATGGAGCTGAACAAATGGCCTACTAATTAAATCCAAGAGTTCACTTAGTTCTTCCATGGCACACCATGAGTATTCAATGCGTAAGTGTTCAATAAGGATATGAATGTTCATAGTTGTTTGTGTGTTACTAACTTAAGCTTATTGTGTTTTTCTCTACTGTACTTCTAAATTATATGAAAATCAAATCACATTTTTATGACAAATTAATGTGGAAAACCGGGTCATTTCAAAGGGTTTGCATGCTTGCCACCATATAATTAACTGATATTTTAATTTGTGTGAATCTTTGAGAGGCATTCAGTGTATGAAATGTGCCATATAGATACCATTTATTATTATTACTGGTGTCAGTTTTTCCAAGCCTGGAAAAATGTTTGTAGACATTTGGTGGTCTTGTGTGCCACTCTTATAGGATTTATTTTGCATTTGTTTTGGAGTGCAGCAATCCATGAATTATTTTCTACAAATTCAGTGAATGTTTTATTCTTAAAGACTGAATTGTCATTTTGCAACTAGTCATTTAACATTGTCCTTTCTTCTCCTCCATAGTCAGATATTGATAATGATCTTGTGGGGGACACCTGTGACACAAACCAAGACAGGTATGCTTTTGTCGCCAATCATTTGATCAGTAGCTTTATTTCTAATTTTTCTGTTGGTGACTGTAGTGGTTTCATCATTCATCACAATTAGCATCATTACTGGTTTACCAGACATGTTCCAGATTTATGCAGTTTAGCTGGTTGCCCCACAAATCTTTTTCCTCCAATCTCCATGGTCCTGGGCATCCTTTGGAGTAAGACTTATGATTTTCATACCATCAGACACCATCTCAAGTTACATCTCCTTTGGTCTCCTCCTTGGTTTCATACCCTCCACCTTCATCTTAGAGCACCTCTTCACCCAATCATCTTCTTTCTTTTTCCACATTAGTCCACTTCTCCTCAGCACAGTTATCATCTCCACACCGTCTTTCTCTTAACTCAACACTCATCATCTTCATAGAAGAGCAACTAGGCTGATTCCAAGACTAAAAGGTATGAGATATGAAGAGAGACTATAGGAGTTGAACATTTCCAGTTTAAGCAAACTGAGTTTAAGAGGTGGCATAACTGAAGTGTTTAAAAATATGAAAGGAATTAGTAAAGTGGATGCCAACTGTTACAACAAAAAATCTTTAAATCTCAACTTGATGTTTTTTTGGAAGATCTAGGTGACTATGTTGGATGAACATGTTGGGCTCAATGGCTTGTACTCCTTACAATTGTTCTAAAGTTCTTACTCCCTGACACTCCATACATCCACCTGAGCATTCTCCTCTCTATTCTTTCCAGCTCTGCTTCATGTCCCACCTTCAACAGCCATGCGTCACTGCCATACAACGCCTTACA
Organism: Polypterus senegalus; assembly: GCF_016835505.1. Classification (NCBI taxonomy): domain Eukaryota; kingdom Metazoa; phylum Chordata; class Cladistia; order Polypteriformes; family Polypteridae; genus Polypterus; species Polypterus senegalus. Next base: position 26,095,219 of record NC_053160.1, on the reverse strand, counting down.
CAGCTTTCATAAACATTGCCTGTATTGCCAGAAAGATTTGTTTAGAAGTCAGAAGAAAGGACAGATCACAGAATTTCTTATGTGACCTATTTCTCTTACTGTCATTGCTGACCCCACTACTCCATGTGCACTCAGTATGTCACCTAAGTTGCAGACCTACAGATGAAATGTAGAATGGATAAAGCTTTTACTCTTCTGGCCTGACAACAAAGATTACATCTGTTTTTTTTTTCCTTTACTGGCATGAAGCCATACTTTCTTTTGATTCCTGATTATTTTCACTAGCATTCCATGAAGAGTATTTGAAAGGACCCACACTCCAGTAGATCAGCTTGTCGTTTGTATACTAGAATGAGCACATTTCTTTTCCAGTCTTCAGGAATCCTCCCTTCACAAACAATCACATTACACAGGCCTGTCAACCATTCAACTCCAGTAACTTTTGCTGCCTACAACATTACCAACATCACTCTCGTTGTGACCTTCATCTTTTGCAACCTCCACTTTAGAAAACATACAACTCAGTCTTTCTGTTTTCTCACAATGAGCATCATTGTGTCCTCCTCATTCAGTAACTTCTCCATGTACTTCTTCTACGAGTCCTTAATCCCATTACTATTAATCATGATGTTCCCTTCATATTTTTTTTCAAATAATTTAAATCTTCCACATCCTGTCTTTCTTTTCTGTCTGTCCACTTTGAGATCCTGAATATAGTTCTCAGTCCTTCTTCATTCTGCAGCCACCTTGCAAACTCCTGTCTTTAAGCTTCTTACAGCTTCTTTTTTTCCATTTTTGTTTGCTTCCTTATAGATCGCCTTGTCACCTTCTGCCTATTGTCTTCTCCTTTTGGCTGCTCCTGTTAGGGGTTGTCACAATGGATAATCTTGTTCCATATCTTTCTGTCCTCTACATCTTGCTCTGTCACACTCATCACCTGCATGTCCTCTCTCACCACACTCATAAACCTTCTCTTAGGCCTTCCTCTTTTCCTCTTGCCTAGCAGCTCTATCCTTAGCATCCTTTTCCCGATATACCCAGCATCTACTCTCAGCAAATGTCCACATTTTCTTTTATGCCTAATAGCATTTCCTGTTTTTCTCAATTGCCATCTTTACCACAGCATTTCACCACCCTGTTTTTTATGTCTCAGTGGTCTGTTTCTCTAATCCTAGACTTCTTATGTAGTTTTCCACTTGTCATTTTGAATACACAATGGGCGGTCGGAAAATCGAGAGTACACCTCAAGAGAAGGATTTAGGAGTTATAGTGGACTCTAAGCTATCAACTTCCAGACAGTGTTCAAAAGCCATTAAGAAGGCAAATAAAATGTGAGGTTATATAGCACGATGTGTGGAGTACAAGTCACAGGAGGTTATGTTCAACCTTTATAACACACTGGAGAGGCTTCATCTGGAGTACTGTGTGCAGTTTTGGTCTCCTGTAAAAAAAGCACTAGAAAAGGTCCAGAGAAGAGCTACTGGGCTGATTCCAGGGATACAGGGGTTGAAATATGAGGAAAGATTAAAAGAGCTGAGCCCATACAGTTTAAGCAAAAGAAGATTAAGAGGTGACATGATTGAAGTATTTAAAATTATAAAGGGAATTAGTACAGTGGATCGAGACTTGTATTTTAAAATGAGTTCATCAAGAACATGTGGACACAGCTGGAAACTTGTTATGGGTAAATTTTGCACAAACATTAGAAAGTTTTTCTTTACACAAAGAAAATGGAATAAGTTACCAAGTAGTGTGGTAGACATTAAGACTTTAGGGACTTTCAAAACTTGATTTGATGTTTTTTTAGAAGAAATAAGTGGGTAGGACTGGTGAGCTTTGTTGGGCTGAATGGCATGTTCTCATCTATATTGTTCTAATGTTTTAATGTTCTAATGTCATTCACACCTGATGCTTCTGAAATGTCATTTATTCTTGCTACCAATGTTTCAGCACATTTATTTTTCGTACTCCTCTCATTCAACTTCCACACCTTCAACCTCGGAACTTTCTTCTTCTTTTCTTGATGCCTCTGACTAACAGATCTTCTAAAACCAAGTGATATTGCAATACAGAACCTTCTCTAAGGACCATTTTCACATTTTTCATCATGTCTCTATTAACTCTTCTTACTTGTAAATAGTCTGTTGTGTTGTGCTCTTTACAACATCAGAGTTATACAGTATATCACCAACTTTTGTGACTCCTTAATAGCATAGTGTTGCACTCCAAAATCCAGAATTCTACAAGATTCTCCTAATACTAAATTTAAATCCCATATGGACTCCTTCAAAACCATCATCACTCACACCAACATTCCCATTCAAGTCTCCACCCATTATGATCACCTTCCACTGAAACACCCCACATGTTGCTTAATTCAGCCTAACCCAAAATTCATCTTTCCTTTCATTACTTCTACAATCCTGTAGGGCATATGCTGTATGGGCTAAATGGTTTAACATCTGTTTGGGTTACACCATCATCCATCCCTGGTCACACATTTTGGTAATGGTCAACTGTGAACATTCAACATCTGGACTGCACGATCCTCAGACATAGTTTTCTTTTCTACCTTGTTAGCAATAATAGAAATCTTATCCTTGAGCACGGAGTGAGCTCTCACTCAGACAACACCTTCTGTGAAGCACCACCACTACAGTGTCTCTTATGTTACAGGCATGTCACAGTGGACTTTAAGTTTTCCTGTAAACTTGCATTATTTTTTCATATTTTAATAAATAATAAATCATAATTTTTGGTCTGCATCCTCATTAACTTCATTTTACTTTCTGTTGTACACTCCTCTAAATTAGCATAACACATTTATTAAACTTCATTCAACACAGAGTTCTTTTTTGATAATAAAGAATTTTCTGAATTTTCTTTTTTTTTTTTACCAGTGATGGAGATGGTCATCAGGATACCAAAGACAATTGTCCCACCATTATTAACAGCTCTCAGCTAGACTCAGACAAAGATGGATTGGGAGATGCATGTGATGACGACGATGACAATGATGGCATTCCCGATGAACTCCCACCGGGACCTGACAACTGTCGGCTGGTACCAAATCCAGATCAAGTGGACAACAATGGTATGTTTTTAGTTCTCATTTCTTTTAAATATTTCAAACAGGGTGCATACTTTGAAAAGTATAGGATCAAGTGTATATTTTGTTTGAGGTAAATATTATTATTTTTTTTTTTTTTTTGGATACCTTCTGGATTCAGCATTCTAAGTTCAGGTCGTGCAGTCAGCCATTGCCTGTGTGGAGTTTGCATGTTCTCCACATATTTGAGTGGGTTTACCTTACACATGGCCAAAGACATGCAAGTGAGGTTAGCTGGTAACTCAAAATTGGCCTTGCAATGTATCAGTGCCTTGACCAGGGTTGTTTCTTCCCTTCTTCCAAGTGCTGCCATGATTAGCTCTGCCGTCTTAGAGCCCTGAGCTAAATTAAGTGGGTCTGAGCATATATGTTATGCATTGATCTTGGTGGCCTGCATGAAGACTCCGTGATTAGTGTTGCTACCTCCATGGTCCAGCTTCTTGGGATCCTAGCTTTTGTCTTCTAGTTGAGTTTTCATATTCTCCCTGTGTCTGCATGAGTCTTTCACCCACAACCCAAGACTTGTTGGTAGGTTGATTCCCAATTCAAAATTGACCCAATGAGTGTGGATGTGTGCATGAGTTCTAATGAATTGGCACCCCATCCAAGACTGAATTCTCACCTTGCTACTAATACCTCCAGAAAAGTCTCTGGACCCTAAACCTCTGAGTTGAATTAAACAAGTTGGAGAATGTTATGTAGCCACTCTTGTTTTTAAGATTGGGGCGTATAATGTTAGCATTGTCAATTCTCAGACCTTCATTCCTGGGTTCATTCTTGCCTGCAGCTTGCATGTTCTCTTTGTGTACATGAAGGTTTCTGAGGTTTGCAGTTAGGAGATTGGTGGCTCTAAATTACTCTGTTGTGAATAATCCCATGTCTACCAGTGATTCTCCTCCAATTCTCCAATGCATATTTTGTAATCAACAGTCACCCCATTTGGCCGATTAGTAACTATTAATATCTAGAAGAAGTTGCCCTATCTAATACATTTTCCAGAAAATATTTTAGTAATGTATTATATACAGTATGTACTGCTTATATACTGTACTAGCTGTCCCCCGTGGCTCAGAACTCCCCACTCTTGATATCACGTTTCCCCCTTCCCTTGGCCCGCAGCCTCTGTCTTGAATTAGCGTGAATATTTCACTCCTGCAAGCGAACTATAACTCTTAGCATGATGAGAGAAGTCGCAAAATCAGCTGGAATGTTCAAGCAAATTATAGAAAAAACCCAATCTAAATCCATTAATTAGTTCTCTCGTGAAAAGCGGACAGACATACGGACAGACAGACATTGGATTATATATATATAGAGATGCAATGCTTTTGTATATTAATTGCAGAGTGTTGTAAGTAGTCTATTTACATAGTTCAAAAAATGTTATGCGTGGTTGGAAGACAGTCACTTGTACTGTTGAACCTGGGCACCAGTGTTCCCACTATGCTCAGGTAGTATTTTGCTGGGGTTAAGATACATGTTAGAGCTGAAAATCAACTGCAAGCACCAGTTTCTGAGCAAAACACACACCTTAAGCCCAGCAGTGGGTAAATTAGCAGCAATAATGTTTTGTGTGTTATCATAAACTTATGCAACCACTTAGCCTGCAGGTTCCCAAGCTGATGCAGCAGCAGTTAGCTTCTAATCAAGGTTGTCACCTGTATGTCTTACTGGAACAGACATTCATTAGGAAAATTAATAGGCACACTTTACTAATACTAGATAGGATCTCCTTTTGCTCTGAAAACAGCCCCAGTTTTTTGTGGTATGGATTCCTCAAGATGTTGGAAACATTCCTTTGAGATTCTAGTCCATGTTGACATGATTGCATTACGCAATTTCTGTGGATTTGTCAGCTCCATGTTCATTCTGTGATTCTTCTGTTCTGTCATATCCCAAAGGTGATGTAGTGGATTCAGATCAGGTGACTAAGAAGGCCACTGAACTCATTGTCATGTTCATGAAACCAGTTTGAGATGACTTTTGCTTTGTAACCTGGTGTATTATCATGTTGGAAGTAGCCATTAGAAAATGGGTAAATTGTGGCCATGAAGGGATGCATGTGGTCAGCAATAATACTTAAATTCAGCATTCAAGCGAAGAATGATTGGTATTAACAGGCCCAAAGTATACCAAGAAGACATTCTACACTCCATTATACCACCACCACCAGCCAGGACTGTAGACAAAGGGCAGATTAGGTGCATAGATTCATGCTGTTGGTGCCAAATTCTGACCTTACCCTCTGTGTGCCTCAGCAGATACCGAGATTCATCAGACCAGGCTATATTTTTCTAGTCTTCAACTGCCCAATTTGGTGTGTCTGTCCCACTGCAGTCTCGTCTTTCTGTTATTGCTGACAGGAGTGGAACTCTACATAAGTTCGTTGTGTTGTGCATTCTGAGATGCTTTTCTGCTCATCTCACTTGTCCAGAATGGTTATCTGAGTTACCATAGCCATTCTGTCAGCTAGAAAAGGTGGTTTCACCCACAGAATTGCCGCCCACTGGATGATTTCCCTTTTTCGCACAATTCCACGTAAACTCCAAAGACTGTTGTGTATGAAAATCCAGGAAATCAGCAGTTAGAGAATTACTCAAACCAGCCCATCTGACACCAACACTCATGCTACAGCTGAAATAACTGAGATCAAATTTTATCCCCATTCTGATGTTTGATGTAAATATTCACTGGAGCTCCTGACCTGCATCTTTATGATTTCATGCATTGTACTGCCACCATATGATTGGCTGATTAGATAATTGCATGGATAAGCAGGTGTACATATCTTCCCAATAATTTTCTTCTGTAGCGCCATGAATTCTGTCATTCCTTATCAATATAGTGCTATGCTACTGCGCTGTAATTCTCAGTTGTCAGTGCACTCAAAATATCAGTTGTGAGTTCTGGTTTATTTTCTTGGCAGACTGTGTTTTTGCCTCTTTTTGGTAAAATGTTTTCTGTGGGACTGGTGACCTCTACATAGACTGTGATACCCTGATTCAGTACAAATTAGCATCCGAAAGCTTTTGCTGTCAGCTCTATTGACTGTTTGCATGTTTGTCCACTCATTGTGCACATCATCGTCATCATTATCATCATCATCATCATCTTCACTATATAATCACTATTTTCTGTGTTTATCCAGGTTAGGTGCTTGGTATTAATGGACCCAAGGTATGGCATCAAGCTTTGTTTCTCCATATTTCTCAACAACAACAATTTATTTTCTTGTATAGCCCAAAATCACACAAGGAATGCCTCAGTTGGCTTTAACAGGACCTGTTTTTTGACAGCTCCCCAGCCTTGACTCCCTAAGAAGGCAAAAAACTGCCAAAAATAAACCTTTTAGGGAATAAAATGGAAGAAATCTTGGAAAAGGCAATTTAGAGAGAGACCCCCTACTAGGTAGGATGGACATCAAAACTGGGGTAAATACAACACACAAAATTAAACACAAGTAATCCTCTTAACACAGCTAGATGGCCAGTCTATTATGGCCACCTAAGAAATACAACACAACAGTAAAAACTACAAGGCAAAATGCAAGAATAGATGATACCACTCACTAAACACTGAACAATCACATGTGAGGATGCAGATTTGTTCATAATTAATATAAATAAAAAACAACAATATCTGTTCATCAGCCAATTGTTGAACCATAACCAGACTGTAGAAGACTGTAAAAGAGTAAGACCTTCCAAACACAGTCAGGGTCCAGGAGATCTTGGCCAACAATCTGCACACTGGCCATTGTACAGCTGAGTCAGTGCTGGGCTGGCCAATCTGATGAAAGGACCCTTCTACCCAATGATTCCTGTGCTCCTTTATCTGAGATGACTTTTCCATAAGCAGGCAGACAACATGGTACTAGGGCAGTGCCACCAAGTGCCACATGAGGATGCCAGAAAGAGAAACAGAATAGAAGAGGGTTAGTAACAGTTTATAAATAGTGTATTGCTTATATTTTAGTACTAATGACTAACAGCAGAGATGTATTATGCACAGCTTATCAGGAGTTCTAGATAGGGGAATGCTAAACTGAAGTAGCGAGTCTTCAGCCTGATTTCAAAGCTGAGACTGAAGGGGCACCTCTTATAGTAGCAGGCAGACCATTTCACAGCTTCAGGGCCCTGTAACTAAAAGCTCAACCTCCCAATGTTATTTTATTAATCCTTTGAATCATAAGTAGGATGGCATCTTGAGATCTCAGTGTGCACTCTGGTTTGTAAGTAATAAGTAGTTCAGGTAAGTAAGCAGGGCCTTGGCCATTTAAGGCTTTATATGTTAAAAGGAGGATTTAAACTTAACCAAGAGCCAATGCAAGGACTTAAGAACTGGAGTTATGTGTTTGTACTTTCTGGTTTTTGTAATAATTCTTGCAGCAGCATTTTGAATTAACTGAAAGCTGTATAAAGAACGATTTGAGAAGCCAGTGAATATTGCATTGCAGTAGTCAATAGTACTAGAAACTGGATATTTGAGGTGAGGTGAGACCCATTCATTTGAGGTGAGACCCATTCATTTCATCCTTTCTAACACCACCTCCAACCATGTCTTATTTGGCCTCCCTCTTGGCCTCATCTTCTCAATCGTCGTACACTCTCTGTATGTGTTCCTCTGATAGCTCAGTTAATATGGTCGATTACTGCAGTCTAACCTCACAAACAGTATACTTCTCTTATATTCATTGTAGATTTTTCTTCTTTTGTATTTCAACACATTATACACTTTGTGGCAAACATCAACAGTCTTTCACTTGAAATGCTTCCAAACTAAGTTATGTAAATTGTGCTGACTTCATTATACTGAAGAAATCTATTCTGCTTGAACATATAAAATGATCTGATATGTATCTTACATGCTGCTGTGTTGTGTCTATTTAAATCTACAACCTGTCACAAAATAAATCTACTTCAGGATATGCAGTGCAGCAAGGATTTCACAGTGTAAAGTTAAATTAATCTTAAGATTGTTAGGTTCTTAAGTTTAAATTCTTAATGTTAAGTGGATCAGTGGTTAATCATTATAGGTTAAAAACATCACTAGAATCCATATATCAAAAATTTGTGGCAGTTCACCTTTCCGGATTATATACGATCCTACACCTAGATTCCATACTATTGTCTCTGCTTCTGTACGACAAAGATTTCAGTTTCAAAGCAGGGACATTGCAAGTGGGTTTGTTGTTCACGAGAGTTTGCGCAACAGTAAAAAGGTAGAGAATTTTCACTAAAACAATATATGTTAGCAAAAATTCTACCCAAAGCATCAGATTACAAGTACATAGTACAATATTCCATTTTTCTACTAGAGCGTTGGCAGGTGAAGTAACTTATATAATCAGTCAGTGGTGAGAATTAACCCGCCACCTGGGTATTTACAGTCCAATGCTTTCGCCATTCCGCAAAATGAATGAGGACTGCATTTTCAATGCTCAACTTTTAACTGCTATTTAGAGCTTAGCTGATTCTTCATCTTCTTTTAGACAAGATTTTCATAAGTGACATTATTGCAACTTGCCCTTTCTTCCACAGATGATGGAATAGGTGATATCTGCGAAAATGATTTTGACCATGATACTGTTATTGACCGAATTGACATTTGCCCAGAGAATGCAGAAGTCACTCTAACAGATTTCAGAGCCTACCAGACGGTGGTACTTGACCCTGAGGGTGATGCTCAGATTGATCCAAATTGGGTTGTCCTCAACCAGGTCAGTACAAACATATGTTGTCTTTCTTTTGCATGTATTTTGTTTTGTACAGGGACAATGCTTTTTACCTTGTGAACAATGTTGTTTAGCAATAAGCATAAAAAAGATTAAATTAAATATTCCAGAGTCTGTCATAAAACAGGCATCTTCTAGGAACAAACACCATCAGAAGTGTTTTTGTCATGAAAATGATGGTGAGAATTTTCCTGTTTGTGTGTAGACTTCCCTAATGTAAACATTAACTCAGCTAAATAATAATATCTGTTCCTTTTTACTTCCTGTTTATTTTAGTCTACATTTATTTGTGAATGTTATAAATAATGTAACTGATTCTATTGCTTTGTACAATAGAATCAGTTGTCTTGTGTTGTAAAATCTTCTGGTGATTGATTTCCTACAGTATAACTAAAGTGTAATTTACATTAAAGTACTTTATGGATCATTCCATATCGATTTTTGGTAACGAACAGGGAAACATGACAATTCACACACTTTTCACGTCATTAAAAAAAAAAGACAAGCCACGATTGCATGGAAAAAACACAAAAACTAACAATGCACAGCTCGACCTGCAGCAATGTTAATTACTTTGCAGGGAAATGTTTACTGATCAGTGCAATGCCAATAAGCAATTAAAAAAGCTATTTTCCATATACATACCTATTCTTTACACTAGGATTCTGTGCTTCTTTGAAACAGGAGAATCATACAGCTATCTTCTTTTCCACAAAGTAGTAGGAGTACACTAAAATCTGGTTTATACCTACCATATTAAACCTTCGCTCAGGCCACTCCACAATGCCCGTGCGCAGTGAGCAGCCAAAACACATTTATACTTGTTGCATTCGATCAGCATGTTGATAGTCTTATAGCATTTGCAAGGATGCTAAGATTTACACCGTCCAAACATTCAATTTTGACCTGGCATGCACACACCCACAACACAGAGATACTGATAAAGGGGATCAATGAATTGGTAAATAGTAAAGACATACTAAAATAATAAAGTTTATAGGCAGAAAAGGCAAAAAAAACCAAACTATTATTAAATAATGTATACGCAAAAACCCTCCCCAATTCGCCAATGGCGATAGTTATTTACAAACAGTTCACCAATGAAATCGAATGAAACACTAAGCACTAGATGATAATCAATCAACACTTATGAGACAATTCAAAACAAAGTCTAGTACTACAGGTGCAGATGATGGTGAGAATAAATTGAGCTTTCAAGTGATCATTTTCCTGAAAGTTTTCTCCTACCATGTTCCAGTTGTTTGTGCGAAGATCTGTTGAAGTTGATAGCACCTCATACAAAGACGCTTACTAACCCAGATGAAATTGCATGAACAAACAGGCACAGAACAAACACCTAAATCCAGAATGAGGCTGTAATAAAATAATAAAATGGTGATTATATGTCAGAGGTGGGGTGATAAGAGTTAAAACAAATAGATACAGATGATCGCAATTCCCACTACATCTTTTTGGCTGCTTTTTAAAGACACCACTTAATTATCTTTCTTTTCACCAACCCCCGTGCCTTCTGAATCTGCCAAATGATGTAATGCTACTGGGGCCACTGGGAGTTGTATGTAACTTAAAAAGCTCTGCTGCAGTCTTCTAGTCAGTAACAGTAAGGGTGACAGCAAGAAGGGTGCTTGGTGCGACATCTGGAAAGAGGAAGGAGGAAAAGGAAACCTGGTGGTTGAGTGAGGAGATACAGGAGAGCATACAGAGGAAGAGGATGGCAAAGAAGAAGTGGGATAGTCAGAGAGATGCAGAAAGTAGACAAGAGTACAAGGAGATAAGGCACAAGGTGAAGAGAGAGGTGGCGAAAGCTAAGGAAAAGGCGTATGATGAGTTGTATGAGAGGTTAGACACTTAAAAAAGGACCTGTACCGATTGGCTAGACAGTGGGACCGAGGTGGGAAAGATGTGCAGCAGGTTAGGGTGATAAAGGATAAAGATGGAAGCGTACTCACAAGCGAGGAGAGTGTGTTGAGCAGATGGAAAGAGTACTTTTGGAGGTGGAAGTAAGAAGGTTTCTTAATGTGGTTTATGTGGGTGGAGAAAGAAAGGGAGGATGGTTGATAGTACATGCTGATGTCTCTGCTCTGGTGAGTAGACCCAAGGAGGGTGAGCAGACAAGACAAGTTTGAGGCATGCAGTGGACTCAGAGAGACAGATACAGCATGTCGATTCTGACTGTGGTTTATTTTTGATATAAGATTATTTATCAGAACCTATTTATTGAATGATTTTTCATTCACAGAAAAGAATTTGTTTTTATCATGGAGTATTTGTGTATTTCAAGAAGATCTGCATTGCACCATCAGGTTGGATGCAGACCATTCAGCTAACAGCTATTTTCAGGTCTCTTTAGAGATGTTTGATTGGGTTCAAGTCCTGGCTCTGGCTGGACCATACAAGAACATTCACTGAGTTGTCCCTAAGCCAGTCCTGTGTTGTTACTGCTTTGTCCATAGGGTCATTGTCCTGTTGGAAGTTGGACCTTTGGACCAATCTGAGGCTCAGGGTGCTCTGGAGCAGGTTTTCATTAAGGATATCTCCCTACTTTGCTCTGTTCAGATTTCCCTTAACCTTGACTAATCTCATAGCCTGTGCTGTAGACAAACAGCCCCACAGCATGATTCTGCTACCAACATACTTAACCACTTGAATGGTATTGTGGAGGTGACCAGCGGTAACTGGCTTCTTCCAGACATGATGCTTAGAACTGATGCAAAATAGTTCAATCTTGGCTACATCAGACCACAGAATTTTGTTTCTCATCATCTGAGAGTCATTTAGGTGCTGTTTTGAAAATTCCAAGCAGGCTTTCAAGTATCATCTGACCACTTTTCCATAAAGACCACAACAGTAGAGTGTTGCAGTGATAGTTCTTCTTCTGGAAGTTTCTCCCATCTCCACACAGGTTCTCTGGAGCCCAGCCAGAGTGACCATCAGGTTTATGGTCATCTCTCCTACCACGAACCTTCTCTCTGATTGCTCAGTTTACCAGCTCTAGGAAGGTTTGTGGTTGTTCCAAACGTTTACGACTTAAGGATTGTGGAGGCCACTGTGTTGAATCTTCAATTCTGCACAAATGTTTTTGTAGCCTTTACCAGATCTAAACCTTGACTCAAACCTGTCTCTAAGCTCTGTCGGCAGTTCCTTCGATGTCATGGCTTGGTTTTTGGTCTGGTAGACATTGTCAGCTGTGAAAGTGTTGGCAAACAACTGAGTTGAACACAGGTGGACGCCATACACTGTGTATAAACATCTCAATGATGATCAATGGAGTAGGAAACACCTTAAGCATATTTCAAGTGCAAATGGTCTGAATACTTGTGTCAATGTGATACTTCAGCTCTGCATTTTTAATTTAATTTTAATTTTGGGGAATTGAGTGTTGCTTGATAAGGGCAAAATGAATTTAAATGATTTTAGCACAAGATTAAGAAGAAAAATTAAGAATAAGAATACTTGCTGAAGGCACTAAGTACATATACCTGAATTGGATAGACACGATAGAAAGTTTAATTGTTAAGATGAATTTGTTCTGTACAGCTTGAGGGGATTATTTGGTCCTGTAATGCTGGAAGCTGCTATTTGGTCACATAATATTTGTGAAATTCTGTGTTACATCATAAAATCTAAAACTTCCTTATTATAAATGCAGACTGTTGAAATGTTGCCAATTATTCAACACTTTCGACACTAAGGAGAAAGTAATAAAAAATATTTTCTCAAAGGATTTAATGGAGAAGACTTTGCCACTGGTCAACATTTCATTCACATGATGTCAGGGAGAGCAATTTTGGTTGTTTTTTTTTAAAAAAAAGTTTTATTAGTGCCTGTCTGCAGACGGAATTTTTAAAGCAAGTGAATCACTTTTCCAGACGACGCTAAAACCTGAGAAGTTTCAGGATGTCTGTATTGTTTTATTTTTACTAATTTCCAACATTATGTATAGGTCTCATGGATATTTTATTGTTCACATCATACAGGGTTTTAAGAATGTCAGCTAGAAATACAGGGCACTGGTTATTGGTTTAATAAACATGTTCAGCACCTTTAAATTGTGGCATAAATTGGCTGAAAATGTGTTGGTAGTAAAAACTGGTTACATCAAGAGAGTGCTCAACTGGGTGTTAGAGTCAAAGAAGAGCAAACAGAAGAGATCAGCCTTATAAACAGACACAATGTATGTGTGTGGAACGCAGCAAAAGGAATCTACAGGTCACAGTGTTTCTCACAGTGAATGGTTCTGGTCACTCTGTTAGGGTGTGGGTTGATTTCCTTGAATTGGTCAAGGTCAACTGATTTAATCAGAAGACAAGGTAAATGCTACTAAATACACGGCAATCCCAAGTGATGACGCTCACCCTATGGTTATCTATCTATACTAATAAAAGGCAAAGCCCTCACTCACTCACTGACTCACTCACTGACTCACTCACTGACTCACTCACTGACTCATCACTAATTCTCCAACTTCCCGTGTGGGTGGAAGGCTGAAATTTGGCAGGTTCATTCCTTACAGCTTCCTTACAAAAGTTGGGCAGGTTTTATATCGAAATTCTACGCGTAATGGTCATAACTGGAAGCAGTTTTTCTCCATTTACTGTAATGGAGATGAGCTTCAACGCCGTGGGGGCGGAGTTTCGTGTGACATCATCACGCCTCCCACGTAATCACGCAGTACATAGAAAACCAGGAAGAGCTCAAAAAAGCGCTTAAGAAAACATGCATTATATAATTGAGAAGGCAGCGAAACAATAAGAAGCGAGCGAGTGACATATACAACCATATTCATGAGTTCTGCTACTTCGGAAACAAAGCACGATGTAAACCTATACTTTAAATTAAGTTCATAGACAGGCTGCCGCTGGCGTTTGTAATTTAGTGCCTGCCCATATAAGGCCGTCCGTCAGCGGCAATCCAATAGCAAACTGCCACGGGTAAATATTCACGGGTGAAGGACTGTGCTTATGGAGAGGAAGATGAGATGGTCAGGGTGGTGTTTGACACAAACTCAGCAAAACTGCGAGAGAAAGTTTTAAATGCCAGGTCTAAGGTAACATTAAATACAGCCACGGACATAGTACGAGATGGCACCAGCACAGCTGGGAACCTTCGATGCATGTACACCGAGCGGCTCACGTGAACTGACGCAGTGCACAGATAAAAGGCAACAGTTCCAAAGAGCTGAACAAAACCGAATTACACAATTGAAAAGGCAGCAAAAAATATGAAGCGTCTGATAAGCATATTCATAAATCCAGCTACTGTGGAAACAAAGCACACGGTGGAAAAAGTCAATGTCCGCTAAAGGAAGACAGTGTAAAAAACCCGTGCATGCAGTGTGTCAGGTCTCAGATAAAGAAGAAGACGAGCTGTTTATTGATGCAGTAAGAAACGAATCGATGAATGAAACCTGTCATCTTTACAACGATTGACAAACACGGAATGTAACTTGAACACAACACATCCTACAAATACGAACCTGATTGAAAGAAATAATGATAATCAAATCCTTGATGACAGCAACACTCAGTAACACTCACAAAACAAATACTGTATATTGACAGTCATGTTACGTTATTTTTAAAATGTTCCCTTTTCTTTTCTACCTTTTTTAACACACTACTTCTCCGCTGCGATACGCGGGTATATATATATATGTATATATATATATCCCGCTCTACATACTCGAATAATGGATACTTTATTCGCCATCAATGATTGTTTTGGTAAAGCCATACTCAGTGTATTCATTAGATGAACGGTAAAAAAGTAAGAGCGAGGGAGGATGACTTATTGAGGCATGCAGGCTGTAGTCGCGTCAACTCTATCTGAATTGCGCGATCACATTTGAAAAACATATCTTTTCAAGTTCTATTTAGTCCATATGTGTCAAACTCAAGGGCGCGGGCCACATCCGCCCGGCGTGTAATTATATCCGCCCCGAGATCATTTTATATACTGTATTATTGTTATTAAAGCCCGAGTATATGAAGCGCTGGTAACACAATAAACTACAGATCCCATAATGCAGCGCTTCAGCTGCCTTGCATCAGGGTAACCTGAATGCAATTCAGAAGATACAGAAAACAGCATAATTAAATAAGAATCTGACACTTCAGCGGACGTTTTAACCCGTGCACAATCACAAAGTGATTTCAAGTGAAGCTGCTTTTATGGGAGACACAAATGCACCAGTGCACCTTGCCTCACTTTCCCTGTTGCCAAGTAATGTTAAACCAAGTCGTCACTACGGTGTTCCCAAATACGCACTTTGCTGATAAACTGAGCGCACTGCGCACTGAGTTTGCACGGCGCTTTGGTGACTTTCATGAACAAAAAAAGCCTGTCTACATGCGGCTCGAACCTTGTGCATGTTTGGTAGCACATATCTGTGTGAGAAGCTCTTCTCCGTGATAAAGACTAACAAAACAGCACACAGGAGTCGCCTCACTGATGAGCACCTGCAATCCATCCTGAGAATCTCCACAACACAGAACCTCACACCAAACAGAAACGAACTTGTGGCCAAAAAAAGATGCCAGGCGTCCAGCTCTAAAATGACATATGAGCAAAGACAACTGAATGATTTGATTTGTTATTGCACGTAAGAGCGGGAGTCAACCGTTTTAACAAACAGCGTATTGCACTGATCTGAAATAGCTGTGTGTGTATATATGTAGATATGTATGTATATGTATATATATGTTTATATATGTGTGTGTGTATATATGTATATATATATATATATGTATTTGTGTGTATATATGTGTGTGTATGTATGTATATGTGTGTATATATGTTTATGTGTGTGTGTGTATATATATATATATATATATATATATATATATATATGACAACAACACTCATCACTCACAACAGTGACAAAACAATTACATTGACAATCAGGTTACGTTATTTTAAAAATGTTTCCTTTTCTTTTCATTGCTTCTTTAACACACTACTTCTCCGCTGCGAAGCGCGGGTATTTTGCTAGTGTCTTTATATCTGGAAGACAGTAGAATTTTCCAGGGTGAAAATGGCTCCAATCCATACAACATAAGTTGTCCATGGATGGTTTGAAGAATATGACAGTGGCATAAACTAAATAGCAAAGTCATCCCAGTCAAGAGACCACAATCATGCTAAACCCTTACATGAGATTCCAAAGGGGCATCTGAGGCAGTGTTTGTCACCACTTTCATTAAAACACTAAATAAAAGCAGCGCTAGAAAAATCGCAGGGCTACAGGGGATGAGTTATGAGGAAAAAGTAAAGGAGCTTTTCAGTTTAAGAAAACGAAAGTTAAGAGGAGACATGATTAAAGTGGTCATAATTATGAACAGTGGATCGAGACTTTAAGTTCAGCAAGAACACGGGGACACAGTTGGAAATTTGTTAAGAGTAAGTTTCGCACAAACATCAGGAAATCTTTCTTCACACAAAGAATCATAGACACATGGAATAAGTGACCAAATAGTGTGTTAGACAATCAGTGCCGGTGCTAGGTTATTTTGCGCCCTAGACCAAGCTTATTAGTGCGCCAACCGACTGTTCAGTAGCTAACCTGTGTGGCTGGATTTATGCCCCCCTTATGATCTGTGCCGTAGGTGAATGCCTAGTTTGCCTTAATGGTGGCGCTGGCCCTGTAGACAGTAGAACTTTAGGAGCTTCAAAACTAGACTTGATATTATTTTGGAAAAATTAAGTGGATAGTATCGGTGAGATTTGATGGGATGAATGGCCTATTCTCATCTAGATTGTTCTAATGTTCAAATGCAATGTTTCATGGTAGAAAAGTGACGTATCCATCCACTACAGTACCAGACACTTGTTTTGTGTTTATAGGTGAGTGGGCCCAATGATGGACTGGCCCTCTGTCCAGGGTTATTTACTTCATTATACCCAGAGCTGCTAGGGTAAACTCTGGCTCCCTATGAACCTGAATTGGTGGGGTTTGAGAAAGTTATATTTTTAAACTGTATATGTATTTCATTGTGCTCTGTACCCATGACAATAGCGATCCTATAAACCTTAAACATCCACATAAACTTTTAATCTCTATACCAGTGTTTTTCAACCCATGTGTCACAGCATAGTGGTGCACCATGAGAGCTACCCAGGTGTGCCATGGAAACAATAGTGTAGCCCAGGGTCTGAACCTGAGAGAGACAAGCTCCTTCGGTGGAGGAAGACACGACCACCTGGAGAAGCTGGCATAAAAGCAGCTTTGCAATTGCTAAATTGCAGGCACAGCACTTAGAGCACTTCGGATGCTCCTGGCTGCTTGAGTCCATCTGCCTGGGTATGTGGTCTCCAGCGAGCCTTGCAGGGCTGGTGGACAGTGGGCATACGTGTTGCCTCTGAGGTTGAGAGGGGTGGGAAAAGAGACAAAACAGCTGGGAGATGCCACCAAAGTGCTCATTAAGTGCTGTGTCTGCAAACGCTGATCTCTGAGCTGCTTTTTTCCCAGCTTCCCTGGTAGTCCTGTCCCTTCAGACAGCTGAGTATGTGTATGAGATATACTGTATATGTGTTTGCGGTTAGTTAAATAGTGCCATGCCTTGGGATCCCCAGAAAAAAGGCTAGGAAACACTGTGCTATATGGTGGATTCAATAAGTATTCAGATCTCTGTTTACTTTTTTCACATTTTGGTATGTTGCGGCCTTATGCTAAAATCATCTAAATGCTTCTTTCCCCATATTAAGCAACACTCAATATCCTAGGATGACAAAGTGAAAAGAGGGTTTCAGAAATTTTTGAAAATTTTTAAAAATAAAAGCTGAAATCTCACACTGACACAAGTATTTAGACCCTTGTAGACAGTACTTTGTTGAAGCACCTTTATCAGCAATTTCAGCCTGAAGTTTTCTTGGTAATGAAGTGACTAGTTTGGAGATTTTCTGCCATTTTTCTCTGCACAATCTTTCAGGCTGGGTGGAGAAAGTCAGTGGACAGCTACTTTCAAGTCTCTCCAGAGATGTTTGATTGGGTTTAAGTCCAGGCTTTGGCTGGGAATTCAAGGACATTCACCGAGTTTCCCCTAAGCCAATCATGTGTTGTCTTTGCTTTGTGCTTAGGGTAATTGTCCTGTTGGAAGGTGAACCTTCAGCCCAGTCTGAGGTCCAGAGCACTCTCTGTCTAGTCTCTCAGTCCAAGCCAATGACAAACTACCCCATATGACGATGCTGCCACCGATATGTCTTACTGTTGGAACGGCATTGAACAGGTGATAAGAGGTGACTGGTTTCCTCCAGATATAACGCTGCTCTTGGTCTCATTAGAGCACAGACTCTTGCTTCTCACAGTCAGAGAGTCCTTCAGGTGCCTTTCTGAAAACTTCAAGCGAGTTTCCATACATCTTTTACTGAGGAAAGGATTCTGTCTTGCCACCCTACTTATAAAGCCCTGGGGCCTCATGCATAACGGCATGAATAGAACTCGTACAATAACTGGCGTAAGGACAAAAGCAGAAATGTGCATACGCACAAAAAAATCCAGATGCATAAATCTGTGCGAATGCTAACTTCCATGTACTTCTGCCTCATAAATCCCAGTCAGCGTGAAAAGTAATGCGCCTGCTGTCCTGCCCCAACTCCTCTCAGAATTACGCCTCTTTGAATATGCAAATCAACATAAATAGCCCAGCGTTCTGTGAAAAGGCAATGGCAAAAGCACGCGGGGAAATAGAAGAAGTTCAGTGAATACCAAGTGGAGGCAAAGAAAAACGTACTATTGGTTGGTGTAAACAGTGGTATAAACAGCAAAAGGAAGTTGAGTAACATAGAGTGTCGGAGAAACTCGAAAGCTCAAGTTCACAAAGTCGCACAGTGCCCGAAATAAAAAAGAAGCTGTCAGGTATCAAAGTCGACATTAAAGGGCGAGTCGTAGCCTACTGTCTGAGTGTCATATGAAAGCTTATTAGGGTACAGAGAAAAAAAAATAGGCACACAGTGGGGAAAAAAGCAGGAAATGTCAATTTTAATCTTGAAATTTCCACTTTAATCATGTAGTTTATTTTGTCATTAACGTAGAACATCATAAACTTCATCTTGAAATCATTTAATTTATTAGTTTCTCAAATCCCATCGTAGCTAAAGTAGCACATTATGCTTTGTTTTGTATTTGATCTTCTATGTGCTCTATGTGTGTGAATCACTATGTGCTTCCACGCTTTCTTTTCTTCCGACAGGAAACAGAATCCATTACATTCGTGATATTACAGCTCTCTGAATAATTAAAATACTAAGATGTATACTTGATATCATTTTCATGATGACAGGAGTTAAAGCATGTTATTAAACATGGGAACACGGTGGCGCAGTGATTGTGCTCGACCTATGATGAAATAATTTATTGCAGCAGTACTGTCTCTTTCAAACGTACTAATCCCCAATTCCTGTCCTTCCTTTTCTTTCACCATCTTGGGATGAAACTGTTTCTGAACCGCGAGGTCCATACAGGAAAGGCTCTGAAGTGTTTGCCGTGTGAGAGCAGTTCAAATAGGCAGCATGTGCTTGATGCTGTATACCGATAATTCTCTTTCCGATCAACTGATCCGAGTGGTGCAGTGAGAGTAATATGGAAAAAGATGATCTGCTGTGGCAACCCCTAACGGGAGCAGCTGAAAGTAGAAGAAGAAGGTGCAGTGAGAGTAACAACGCTAAAGCAGCTATGGTATTTGGAATAGTTTGGCCATTCTGTGGACCATTATATTGTTACAGGTTAATTACAATCAGATGCATTAAACTAATAAACAATATGCTGTTAATTTCAGTGTATTTATAAAGCCTCTCCAGGGATGTGGATCTAAAAAGAAAGGGAAACCACACTGGAACAGTTACACTGCTTTGATGCTGGATGCCGCCAGTCTGCAAAACCGATCGCAGAACTTGCGTACGCCAGGGTATGAGCTACCGTAGAAATGTGCGTGGCTTTACGCCAAGTTAAGGTTTATACATCGCAATTTGAACATGGAAATGGGAGTACACAACATTTTTGAGCGTACACACCATTTATACATGATGCCCCAGATCAGGATGAATGTTGCAGTGATGGGTGTTCTTTTGGTAGTTCTTCCCATCTTCACATAGGTTCTCTTGAGCTCAGCCAGAGTGACCATTGGGTCCTTGGTCACCTCTCTTACCAAGGCCCTTCTCCTCCAATTGCTCAGTTTGGCCATCTCTAACGAGGGTTGTGGTTGTCCCAAGCTTCTTTCATTTATGAAGGCAACTGTGTTTTTGCTAATCTTCTGTGCCATGACACAATCCTGTCTCTAAGCTCTACAGGCAGTTTCTTCAACTTCATGACTTGGTTTTTGGCACCTTCTCTATAAAGGTTTGAGCCTTTCTTAATCATGCTCACTAAACTGAGTTGAGCAGACATGCGCTCCAGGCAAGGTGTACAAACTTCACAATGATGATCAATAGAATGGGCAAGTATTGAGCCAGATTTCATTTTTCATAACAAAGGTTCTGAATACTTGTGTCATTATGGCATTTCAGTTTTTTATTTTTAATACATTTGCAAAAATGTCTTAAGTTCTTATTTTTTTCTTTGTCGTTCTGGGGTATTGACTTTTACTTGATGAGGGAAAAATGAATTTAAAAGATTTTTGTACAAGGCTGCAACAAAGCAAAAGGTAAAGAGGCCTGAATAAATTTTGAATAGACTGTATAAGATATAGTGTATACGTTATATGGATAAAATATTATTCATCCCCATATTTACTATCCAGATCTGGTACGAAAAAGAACGAGCACAGAATTAACAGAAATCTTTCAAGTAAATAGGACAGTCTTAGCCTAAAGGCAAAATGATAAATCCTTACTATTCTACATAAAGCTGCCAAACAAAAATAGTTTCACATAAAGTTCATCTGATCTGCCAGATGATTTATCTCATGCAAATTTTGGTCAGCTTCTTTACCTCAAAAATCCTGTCTTTCTTACCTGAAAGAACATCCTTATGTGAACTCAAAGTAAGTGTACTGGGGGTAAACAGACACCAGATGGCTGTAGATAGATGAATCAATGCTGATTCTAACTGCACATATGACAATAATGACCCTATAACCCTATAAGCCCATAACCCTATTTAGTCCTTTTACATAGTTACTTAACCTCCATGGCATTAATTAAAAGACTTTCACAGGTTTGGAATTCTATGCAAAAATGGTTAAGCCTGAGTGCCTCTTGTGATATTATGAACCAATGTAAAACCATTAACCCTAAATAATTCTTGGGACAGTATTCTGCTTCCATCTAGTGGTTTAAATAACACCATGCTGCAAAAAGATCATGCATATTTCTATTTGTTTTACATCTCTATAGCAAATCATCAATATTCATGAGTGGTGTGTAGCCTTAAACCAAAACACACAATGGCATGTAAATGAAATACCGTAAATCCAGTTTTAGAACAAACTGTAACTAAACCATTAGTTTAATCAAGTGATTGTGATGTCAAAGTGAATTGGTCATCAGATTTTGACAAGGATTGCAAAACTGATGCATATGGCATTGTACGACTAAACTGCCATGACGTGCCTGCTGACTTCAGTCGTATGAAGGTTCACCATGGTGTAAGCAGGTGAATAGCAAAAAGGCCAAATGATTGCAATAAAGTGGAAGGACAAGAAAGATGTTAGCCCCTAAACACTGTTCATAATGCAGCAACTGTCCTGATTCTTCAGATCATGTGGCTGACGTGTGCTTTGCAAACGTTAGAGGCTGTTGAGAGTTTTTGGTGTGTTCTGTGGTGTGAGATTTAAATAAAAAAATGCATTTTGCTCTCAAAAATGTGGGTTTTGGTTGCCGCTAAGGAACCTTGCTGGAACTTTTAAAGATTTTTTCCCTTTAGAATGTTTTTTTTGCTTTTTTTCACCCACTCAAGAGCAAAAGTAGCTGGGTGTTTGGAGGTGCACTTGGAAAACTTACTTGTACTTGTACGTGTACTTGTTCTTGTTATCTACATTTGAATTAGCAGGTAGGAGGCAAGGTAGAAAGCAGCAGTAACTGATATCATCATTTGTAAGCAAATAACCAGAGATCCCTTAGTTGAAAGGAAAAGAAAAAAAGAGGCCTTGTCTGACTTCAAATCAATAAAGGGGAAGGCTCAACAGTGCGCAGGTAAGCGGCCAGCGTTAAGGCGCCGATCAGGCACAAGGGGCTGTAGGAGCAGATAAGGTAGTAAAGTTTTAACTATTTGTTTATTTTAGATTGAACAGTCCATAGTGGACCAGAGGAAGAGCAGTTAAGCGGGCAACAGCATATGGGTTGATTAATACAGGGGGAATACAAACAGTGTGAATATAGAGCTTTTAAGTAAGGAATAAGAGGAGCGTAAAGTTAGGAGAACAGAGAGAGAAAAGTAAAGTTAACTTCCTAGAAAGACAAACAGCAGGCAGCTGAGATGGAGAGCAGTACTAAAGCTTAAGGGGAAAAGGTGTAAAATAGCTGTAGCAGATCTGAGTTTTACCATTTAAGTTAAATCATTTAATTGTAAGAAAAAAAAAGTTAAGGAAGTTTTACTAATCGTAAATCAAATTTTAATAATGAGGCCAGTGCAATGCAAGTCCTGTTGGATGTTAGACCTTTTAGATGATGGTTTGGAACTGGACGAGGAGTTGGCTGACCTGCATTGTAATAGAGAATTGGCAGACTTGGCCCAAGTGTCCTTTAGATAGATAGTGTGCACCCCCAAGGTGGCACGGGAGGAGATTCCAGACCAGAAAGGTAGAAATAGGTGAGTCACGGTCACAAGGCATAAGGTAAAGGGTGCACACTGTCCGGGGGCATCAACCTCAGAATTAGAAGTGTCAAACCGTTATCATGTCCTTGAGGAGCTGGACAGTGACTCTGATAATTCTGAGGTGGTAGGCAGGGATGAGGAGCCACAACGGACCACCTCAAAACCAGTTCCCAGAAACAGAGAGGTAGTGATAGTTGGGGACTCAGTCATGAGGGGGATTGAAGCGCAGGTGTGCTCCAGAGAGAGAGTCTCGCACGGTGTGTTGTCTTGTGGGTGTACAAGTGGGGGACCTCCCTGGAAGGGTTGATAGGCTCTTGGCCAGAGCGGGGGTAAATCCAGTTGTCATTGTCCATGTTGGAACAAATGACATACATAAGGGTAGTTTGTCAGTTCTGCGATCCAAATTCAAAGAGTTAGGTGCCAAGCTGAGAAGAAGGAATGTACTGGTGCCGATATTTAAGAATAAGGGGGATGTGCAGGACTGCAGTAACTACAGAGGGATAAAATTGATGAGCCACAGCATGAAGTTATGTTAAAGAGTAGTGGAAGCTAGGTTAAGAAGTGGTGTGATGATTAGTGAGCAGCAGTATGGTTTCATGCCAAGAAAGAGCACCACGGATACAATGTTTGCTCTGAGGATGTTGATGGAGAAGTTTAGAGAAGGCCAGAAGAAGTTGCATTGCGTCTTTGTGAACCTGGACAAAGCATATGACAGGGTGCCTCAAAAGGAGCTATGGTATTGTTTGAGGAAGTCGGGAGTGGCAGAGAAGTACGTAAGAATTGTACAGGATATGTATGAGGGAAGTGTGATAGTGGTGAGGTCTGCGGTAAGAGTGATGGATGCATTCAATGTGGAGGTGGGATTAAATCAGGGATCTGCTCTGAGCCCTTTCTTATTTGCAATGGTGATGGACAGGTTGACAGACGAGATTAGACAGGAGTCACTGTGGACTGTGATGTTTGCTGATGACATTGTGATCTGCAGCGATAGTAAGGAGCAGCTTGAGGAGACCCTGGAGAGGTGGAGATATGCTCTAGAGATGAGAGGAATAAAGGTCAGAAGGAACAAGACAGAATACATGTGTGTAAATGAGAGGGAGGTCAGTAGAATGGTGAGGATGCAGGGAGTAGAGATGGTGAAGATGGATGAGTTTAAATACTTGGGGTCAACAGTACAGAGTAACGGGGATTGTGGAAGAGAGGTGAAAAAGAGAGTGCAGGCAGGGTGGAATGGGCGGAGAAGTGTGTCAGGAGTGATTTGTGACAGACGAGTGTCAGCAAGAGTGAAAGGGAAGGTCTACAGGACGGTAGTGAGACCAGCTATGTTATATGGGTTAGAGACGGTGGCACTGACCAGAAAGCAGGAGACAGAGCTGGAGGTGGCAGAGTTAAAGATGCTAAGATTTGCACTGGGTGTGACGAGGATGGACAGGATTAGAAATGAGTACAGTAGAGGGTCAGCTCAGGTTGGATGGTTGGTTAGACAAAGTCAGAGAGGCGAGATTGCGGTGGTTTGGACAACTGCAGAGGAGATGTGCTGGGTATATTAGGAGAAGGATGCTAAGGACAGAGCTGCCAGGGAAGAGGAAAAGAGGAAGCACTAAGAGAAGGTTTATGGATGTGGTGAGAGAGGGCATGCAGGTGATGGGTGTGACAGAGCAAGATGTAGAGGACAGAAAGATATGGAAGAAGATTATCCGCTGTGGCAACCCCTAACGGAAGTAGCTGAAAGAAGAAGAAGATTAATTATTGGAAAGACCAGGCAAATAATAAGTCAGCTTCTCAATCTTTGTCGTAAAATTATTAGTAAAACTCTATTAAAATGATGTGCCGGTTTACCGCAAGACTTCATTACAAATGGAAAACTGAAGGACATCTCTGGTTTTGCTCATAAGTTTGAAGTACACCTTTCTTATTGCCTAATATCTTGTTCTCGAATCTGCTTAACCAAATTTTTCAGTCATTGTAATATATTTGTTATTCATTTTTTAAACAATTATATAAATAAATAAACACACATACACACAAATATATATGTGAGTCATTGTCTTGCATCCGAAAAATTATCCGACTTAATCAAAACAGGAACAACCAGCGTATTTATTGAAGTGGGAGCTACCACTCTATGACACACAGAGATAGCAAACAAGCAGTGACTTCATTAGTTATGCTTCCTCGGCTCCCTCCTTTATTCCAGGCACTGATAATCCTCCTCATCAGGTTGGTCCCGCAGATGTGGATCCGCAACTGGAATCGGATCGTCCTGAAGGAAAGGGGACAAAGAGAAAGCGGGCCAGGTCATTGGACGAATTAAAGTACCCTACGGATCGGCGATCAGTCAATGGTGGATGAACACATTGTGAGATGGGGCTGTGAAGTCACCGTTGATGCAGGACGTGTTGTGCGGCGGGACTGTGTACACGTCACTTATATATATTGTGACGGAAACACGGGTTTCAGCATGCCCCAAACCCCAACATGAACAGACCAAGAGTCCTGGGATTTTTCCGTCTCCACAGTTCACTTCTCACCACCGCACTACCCCCCTCGAGCTGAGTGTTACTCTTCGTCCTTCCAGCTCTGACTCCCTGGACAAGGGAGTGTGGTCCCTTTTTTTAAGGACCTGTGAGCACATCTGGTGCCAGGGCCACTGCCCGAAGGAAGTAAGTACATCCAGGTCATACACAAGTCCCATTTTAGGGAGTGCATCTTCCTGTAGTGCCCCTTGTGGCACCTAGGGACCCCAGCAGGGCTGTGTTGCTGGAATACACATCCCAGAATGCCCTACTGATTCCATACTGGACACTGATATCCAAAAAAGTCCCCAGTGACATCTAGCAGTTCCGGTAGGCTGTCCGTTCATCCTTTTTGGCCCTTTCTTCCGGGTCTGACCCCCTTCTCCGCCATGGTCATGATGCCTGTTAGGAGCCTCCCTGCCAGCTCCCGTGGCGTCAACAGTATATATATTGCCCTCAATGATGTTTGGGAGAAACCCTTTTTTCCTTGATTTACCCCTCGGCTCCACAGTTTAAAATTACAACTCAAACAATTCAGATGTAATTAAAGTGCACATTGCAGACTTTCATTTAAGGGTATTTGCATACATTTTGGTCCCATCATGTAGAAATGACAGGGTCTGTATTGCTTAAAAAATGTTCCTCTCTCCAGTTTTATCACACTAGGTGATCTCCTAGTTGTGCTAAATGGTAGAGTAGAATTTCCTAATTTTCTCCATCTCTCTATGGGTTTTCCCCCCAGTTACTCCGTTTTTTCCCTACATCCAGACGACATAGCCATTGAGTTAGTGACTTATTTAAAACTGATCTTATGTATGTGAGTGGACCTTGTGATGGACCTTCATCTTGTTCAAGTTGCTTCTCTCTAGATAGGTTCTGCCCACACCAATACATTTGGTGACAAATTTAAGTCAGGCTTAAGGTGGCTGTGTGAGTGTGAGTGTGTTTTGTGAGGGATCGGTACCCTGCCCCAGGCTTGTTCCTGCCTTGTCAGGTATAGGCTCTACCCCACAAAGCTTAGTATGCCAACCTATATTATCTGTGCTGATATAAGGTCTACCACCTTGAGGCCATTCGTTCTAACGCCCAAGGTCCACAAGAAAACAATAGGGTACTAAAGTTCTAGAAATTGCTAAAGCTTCCTTTTGCATATCAAGTACTTGCAGCAGCAGAAAGAAGTTGTGGCGGAGCTGCAGACAAGCCTGAATTAAGACCCCACTGGCTGCATTAATGAACAGAGACCCTTAACAGAGAGTTGATCATACTTTCAACAATGCAATGCAATGGCACCCAGTAGTTTCATGAAGCACAGCAATTCCCCCTCTTGATTCTGATGCGCAAAAACTCAATAATTTAATCGAGCAAGGTAAAGGGTCGCCGCTGGTGATTACGCTGCTTAGACACTTGATTGGTTCATCAAGTGGGCAAGGGAGAGGATTCCCTCTGGGTGAATTTGATGCATGAACATTCAATTGCTTCATCCTGTAAGGCTTCCTTTGGTAATTTTGGAATGTAGACACTTGATCGTTTCATCGAGGAAAGTAGGAGGCTGTAAGCTGTGGAGATTTTGCCGTATGGACACTTGAGTGTGTTTCTTCAATCCAGCAGATAGAAACACCTTTTAAATAGTAATAAATCTTTCATTATTATTATTATCTCACAGGGGTCTCATATATTTAAGGTTTGTTTTAATCTGTGCTGCTCCATGTGGCTAATACGGTTTACTCCACCTTCTCTTACACACAGCCGTCGAGACTCAAAGATCGCTTTATGCTACTCTTTACCGGCAGTTAAAGTAAGTGTTTCAGACCAACAGAGCCTCAATTGTAATAACTTGTACAATTTGTGACCAACATGTGGCCAATCTAACATACAGCCAAATGGCCAGTCCCAAATGGAGCTGTAAGTTGGTGCATGACTTTATATATATCTGTGTGGCATGATCATGCTGTCCTAATGACTAAAAAGGGAGGTGAAGAAGAACGAGAGTCTGAGGAGGATCTCGACCTAGTGTGGTCGATGATGTTCCAGATAACATTTTGCACCAATCCCATCTGGGAAAATTCACAATACCATATACTTTTATTACAACTACTCCAATCAGGTTTTATCAACCACTTAAAAACAGGATGTAAAGTCATTAAAGCCATGTGTGGTTTTCCTTTGTTATTTGACTTGTAGCTCCTTCTCAAATTCAGTAATGTATCATTTACTATTTATATTATCAAGGTTCTTAATCTTTGTCTGTACAGCTTGTGTTTTAGATCCACAAGTCTCAATAATCAATACCATAAGGTTCAAAGAACAGCAATTCAGTATGGTACAACATTTGGACATGCATTTTATATTATCTTTAAACAGACTGGGGTCCTTCTTAATATGTAGCCCTCTTGGTATGTGCTAATTCCTACGGTAATATAGAAGGACCTGTACATGAAGATCTCTGCGCCACCATGGCCTTAAATTGGTTTGAGCAAGTTTGAGAATGCTATGTTAGTGACTGTATTTGAATTAATATACTGTACCTAATATTGTTTTTTAAAAAATGTAACATTCCTGGAATATCAATTATGTTTTTTAGGGAATGGAGATTGTGCAAACAATGAATAGTGATCCTGGGCTTGCAGTTGGTACGTTTTATTTATTCACCTTTTAGTTATCTCTAATTTATTATATTTATAGGATTTGTGCATTGCTTTTGAAATTTTTTGGCTATTGCATGGTGAAATATACATAGTTTAGTCACTTTACAAGTGCCCATCTTAATGAAAGCACAAGTGTCTGGTTGTTATGTCTTTGTTTAATGCCATTTGGTGTGAGATTTGTAAAAGCACTGCTAATGTTTTGTGATGTGCCATCTGTTGAAATACAAATTACAATGCATTTCTTACTACATGTAGCACAAAATACATTTCTTAGATGGGTACCACAGTTAGTCTGCTATAAACCAGCTATTAACAGTCTTTAAACTTGTTTTACTTATGTATTTATCAATAATACAGTATATCATTTAAGACTTTTGAATTAGGTTTCTGTAATTTCTGATTGTTTAGTGTCATGTTAAAAGGCAGTTAACAGTTTTCAACTGCAAATGTATATTTTCTGTGTATTTTTATAGGCTAATTGTTTTGAAAGTCTCTTCAAGACTCATTGCATATGAAATACATGCATATTAATTTAACATACGGGACTAAATAGGAAATAGCCTCTACAAATATTTCTAATACAATACAATACAAGACAGGCTATAAAACCACCACAAAGGACTTGAAAGAAAGCAATCAAGATTATGATTGAAGTATAGACTTTCAGCTTTTAGTTTAACAAAAATATTGTGTGAGCTGTTTAGAAAAGACTTGTTACTCAACAACTGATTATTTCTTTATTGATAACAATTTCTTGTCCACGTGTAAATCTTGCAAATACAATGCTATTGTTATCTCCGACCACACCCCTCTGATCATGGAGCTCATATCACTGTGCTCCACATACTCATCTTGCAGCTGGTGTCTTACCCCCTGTCGTTAGCTGATGAGAACTGTACCGAATTTATATCCAAGCAAATTGATTTTTTTTAGAGACAAATGCATCCTCCGAGGAATGCTCTGGGAAATTCTGAAGGCATTATTAAGAGGACAGATTATTTCATATCTTTCCCACAAAAATAAACTGGAAACCAAGAAGACCTCAGAGTTAATCAGTGAAATTATCAGAACAGATCAAGAACAGGTCTCCAAATGAGGCACTATTTAGGGAAAAGACAGGTTTTGCAATCAGAACTCAACCTCTTCACAACAAAAGAAACACAACTCATTTTTAAATTGCGAAACATCATTATTATGAACACGGAGAGAAGGCTAACAAAATCTAAGCGCAACAAATCCATAAGCGGGAAGTTTGCAATGCAATATCAGTAATCACCAAAACAGACGAAGATAGAATCATTGGCCATAAAAATATAATGCACACATTTGGAGACTACTATAAGTCCTTATATTCTACTCAGTTTAGAAAACAAAAGACACACTCTAATGCATTGTTTGATACATTACGGATACCACAGCTAGATACTCTACATTCAGAGGAATTGAATAAACCTCTGACACAATCTGAATTACTAGATGCTATAAACTCGCTTCAGAGTGGGAATGCACCAGGTCCTGATGGCTACCCTGCTGAATTTTATAAAAAATCTTCAGTTAAGTTAACTCCCCTCTTATTAGCAAAATTTATAGAAGCCAGAGACAAAAAATTTCTCCAATTACCGTTTTTCCTAAGAAAAATAAAGACTCATTACAATGTGCATTATACAGACCAACCTCACTTCTGTATAATGATGTTAAGATACTCTCCAAAGCCCTAGCTAGAAGGATGGAGAAAGTGCTCCTTTCAGTAATATGAAAAGACCAAACTGGATTTATTAGAGGTAGATATTTGGCTTCCAATCTTCGATGCCTATTTAATGTAATATATTCACCCATAAAGTCTAACACTCTGGAGATAATATTATCTTTGGATGCAGAAAAAGCATTTGATATAGTTGAATGAGTTTACCTGTTCAACACTTTGCATAAATTTGGGTTTGGCCTGAACATATGTTCATGGATCAAAACTACGGTATACTGTACCAGTCCAGAAGCTTCAGTTTGTATTAACAACATTATTTCAGACCACTTCAAATTAGATCGTGGTACTAGACAAGGATGCTCCCTGTCATCACTGCTATTTACAATTGAGCCATTGGCTGTTCACTTTTGAAATGCATCAAAGATAAAGGGGATTTTCAGAGAAGGAGTTGAACAGAAAATACCACAATATGCAGATGATATGGTACTGTACATATATCAGACCCACAAACTTCTGCGCCGTCAACCCTAACTGTACTAGCAGAATTTCAAAAGATATCAGGACTCAAAATTAATTTGGACAAAAGTGTGCTTTTTCCAGTGAATTCTGTAGCAAGTAACATTAGATTGGACACCTTCCCTGTTATCATTGCAGATCAGTTTAAATACCTAGGGGTAAACATCACAAGTAAATATAAAGCTTTTTTTCAGCAAAATTGTGCTGTTTGCATGGACAAAATTAAACAAGACATGCATAGATGGTCTACCGTCCATCTTACATTAGCAGGGAGAATTAATATTGTCAAGATATTTTTTCTCCCTAAGTTTCTGTTTCTATTTCAAAACATCCCTATATACATTAACAAATCTTTTTTAACAAATTAAATTCAATCATAACCTCGTTTATTTGGAATTGGAAGAATCCACGCCTCCAAAAGGCGACCCTACAACAACCTAAATCAGAAGGCAGCATGGCTCTCCCTAATTTTCAATTTTTTGGGCAGCAAACATACAAGCTATAAAAACCTGGACATTGACACAAATAGATGAACACACACTAGCTTGGCCTGCAATAGAAATAAAATCCTGCAGTATCTATACTAATAAAAGGCAAAGCCCTCACTGACTCTCTCACTTACTCACTCACTCATCACTAATTCTCCAACTTCCCCTGTAGGTGGAAGGCTGCAATTTGGCAGGCTCATTCCTTACAGCTTACTTACAAAAGTTGGGCAGGTTTCATTTTGAAATTCTACGCGTAATGGTCATAACTGGAACCTATTTTT
The DNA here is from genome assembly GCF_016835505.1 of Polypterus senegalus. Taxonomy (NCBI): domain Eukaryota; kingdom Metazoa; phylum Chordata; class Cladistia; order Polypteriformes; family Polypteridae; genus Polypterus; species Polypterus senegalus. The sequence continues at coordinate 26,064,460 of NC_053160.1, read as the reverse complement.
CTCCATATACTGTAATGGTGTTGAGCTCGATGGCCGTGGGGGGGCGGAGTTTCTTGTGACATCATCACGCCTCCCACATAATCACGTGAACTGACTGTCAACGCAGTACGTAGAAAACAAGGAAGAGCTCCAAAAAGCGCTGAAGAAAACATGCATTATACAATTGAGAAGGCAGCGAAACAATAAGAAGCGAGCGAGTGACACATACAAGTATATTCATGACTGCAGCTACTTCGGAAACAAAGCACGGTGTAAACCTAAAGTTTAAATTAAGTTCATAGACAGGCTGCTGCTGCCGTTTGTCATGCCCACGGCTAATGCGGGATACAAGTTTAATGAGAGGATGCAGGGTATAAACGAGAGTTTTGATCACTGTGTAACTAAGTTAAAATTGCTGGTGAAGGGCTGTGCTTATGCAAATTCCGAGAGACTGTGTTTGTGAGGGGCTTGATAGTTAAGGCGGGTGGGGGAGTCACATCATCATCTCCCCTCCCATTCACCTCATTTCGCTCTGAGCTGAGCTCCGCAGCTAACGCGGTGTTGCGGAAGCAACTTTGTCACACTGCCACCAAATACTCACAGAAAAATCCACAAGTTAATACATACGCTGTCTCTAGAGTTTCTCCACACTCTGAATCCTCCAGGCACTACTTACAAAAGGTTACATTGACAATCGTGTTACGTTATTTTTAAAATGTTTCCTTTTCTTAGCACAAGCACAGCTGAGAAGCTTCGATGCATGTGCTCTATAACGTGTTAAAAAATAATGCATTTAATCACACTTTGCATTCCAAGCAAAGGGGAACTTCTGTCAATGCATGATTTCCTGGTACACTGATTACATTGATGCACAAATCAGAGCTACAACAATGTAACAGTCGGAAGAAAGCGCGTTGCTAGGACTGATTGGAGGAAAATTTCATTTCAAAAGACTACCCGACGGAAGCCTTGATAAAAGCGTGGTTTTGTGCACATATATATATGTATATATATATATATATGTGGATGTATATGTATATATACTGTATATATGTGTGTATATATTGTCACAAGAACGAGACATGGACAGATAAAGAGTTGGGGCAGCCACCCGTATAATGTGGTATCCTGGCTGCAAAAGGTCATTTTATCAAATAATCAGCACTGAAGTGCATTCAACTGAGTCCAGAACAAGACTGAGGAAACAAAGGAAAAGGGGCAGGTTTTAAAGGGGGAGACAGGAAGTGAGGTCATATGGATCCGGCACGTGGTCTTCCACCATTGGTTCATAGCCGGACGTGACATCAGAGGGACTGGAGCTGGTGTGGCCGACTTCCATTGGTTCAGTCCCGGAAGTGATGTCAGGAGAGCCAGGTGAAATCCCCCGGGGATGGTCTACAGGCAAGGGAGAAAAAGAGTCAGTGCACTCTGCCACACCCGGCATGCCTCGAACTGCCTTCACTCAAGCCCTTTAGCTGCCTCCTATGCGCACGTGTGTGACAATATATATATGTTTATGTGTGTGTGTGTGTGTGTATATATATATATATATATATATATATATATATATATATTGTGGAGGACTGCCGGCTTCGTGCTCCGGCCCTCACCCCAATGCCGCCAGGAGGAGCTCTCCCGACAGCAGGATCGTGCCCCGAGTTCCAGCAGGGCCTTATGGACTATGTAGTGTTTTTACACAGCCCTGCTGGATACCTTGGATGCCACCAGGAGTCGCTGTGGGGGCTTATGGGCTCTTTTGTGCCTTATGACCGGGAGTACGCCACGGTCATGTGACGGGAAGGAACGACGTGCTCCGGGTTGAAGTAAAGGACTAATTGCCCTGACCCGGAAGGAATAAGGAACTGTGGACTGTTGGGACAGGAACACCTCCGGGTCAGGGGCTATAAAAGGGCGGTGCCTCAGTCCAGACAACAAGCTGAGCTGGGAGGTAGAGGAGCAAGTGTCGGGGCGAGGAGGAGAGTTTATTGTTGGAGAGAATAGTGTTGTTTTGAATGAGTAGTGTGGAGGGTGCTTTGTGCACATTGTTATTAAACAATAAAGAGTCTTGGACTTTTACCTGGTGTCTAAAGTTATACCTGAGGATTCCAGGGAGCACTAGCGCCCCCTACTGCCACAATATATATATATATATATATATATATATATATGACAGCAACACTCATGACAATGACAATGTCAATCATGTTACGTTATTATTAAAATGTTTCCTTTTCTTTTTCATTACTTCTTTAACACACTACTTCTCCGCTGCGAAGCGCGGGTATTTTGCTAGTATACAAATACTTTTGAGTCCCTGGAAATTAGGGAGAGGGGGTTGTGTAGAAAAATGCCTGGCATTCCTAAATGGCTCATATGATTTTTGGTAAACCCTTTAAATTGAAGCTGAAAGCCTTCCGTCATATATTCATCGCTTTATTTCAAAACCATTGTGGTGGGATACAGGGCCAAAATTATGGAAATTGTGTCACTGTCCAAATACTTATGGACCTGACTGTATATGTAGGATGGAGCTACAGCTCATACGGCGCGAAGATCCATGAAAGTTTTGAGGGAGATGTTTCCAGGGAAGCTGATCTCCCTGCGCGCCGATGTCGGGTGGCCTTCACCTACTGATATCGCTCTGTGTGATTTCTTCTTGTGGGATTATCTCAAGTCAAAGATATACAGTATACTCACCAACCTTAAAACTCAGTGGCCCTCAAGGATGCTGTTCATCATATATACGTCAGACAGGAAGTGATGTAATAGACACATAGGAACTTGAACATCAGGTAAGGCAGAACCTTGAATACAGGAAGTGGAAGTGACAGAGGATGGGTTCTGACGACTGGAAAAGAGTTAATGAGTTGGGTTCTTCTGCTGGTCTGCATTGGAAAAAGAGAAAGAGTTAAAGGGGAGCGTCAATCCCTGGTTCGGTGGAAAAATGAAAGTATTCAAGCCCACCAACTCCTATGCACATGAGTGTGACTATATATATAGATATATATATTATAATGTGTGAATCCCTGTCTTGCACCCCAAAACACAAGGCTGAGTCTCAGTGTTTTAGTAAAACCAGCTTTATTCACCTTAAAATAGGAACAGCATGGTTATTTATTGTAGCGGGATCTACCACTCTCTTATACACAGACGCAGCATTCATGCAGGTTCTTGGCCAAGTAATACTGTTCCCTGCATTTATAATGTTCCTTGCATCATCCATTGATGACAGGCACTTATAGCGCAACCATGATCGGTTCAGATTTGTTTTCCCAGCGAGCTGCTGCAGCACGGGGAGCCCACGGTGCCCCAGCAACAGATATGCTTCCATCCACAGACGCAGAAATTGCGCATCAGCACACTCTTCGGTGTGCCGTCCCATTGGGGGGGGGGTCCCAAAAGAGTTTACAAACCTTACTATATATATACAGTATATATATATATATATATATATATATATATATACTATGTATATTTATTTATTTATTTATTTATTTATGTGTTTGTGTATGTTTATTTATTATATAGTTGTTATAGAAATGAATAACAAATATATTACAGAGACAGTAAGAAAAGTGTATTTCAAACTTATGAGATAAACACCAGAGATTTCCTTCAATTTTCCATTTGTTATGAAGTCATGCAATATATTTATATATATATACTATCAAAATACCCGCGATTCACAGCAGAGAAGTAGTGTGTTAAAGAAGTAATGAAAAAGAAAAGGAAACATTTTAAAAATAACGTAACATGATTGTCAATGTAATTGTTTTGTTACTGTTATGAGTGTTGCTGTCATCAAGGATTTGATTATCATTATTTCTTTCAATCACGTTTGTTTTTGGAGGATGTGTTGTGTTCAAGTTATATTCCATGTTTGTCAACGTTGTAAAGATAACAGGTTTCATTCATCGATTTGTTTCTTACTGCATCAATAAACAGCTCGTCTTCCTCTTTATTTGAGACATCACACACTGCATGCACGGTTTTTTTTTACACTGTCTTCCTTTAGCTGGACATTGACTTTTTCCACTGTGTGCTTTGTTTCCGCAGTACCTGCACTTATGAATATGCTTGTATGCGTCACTCGCTTCATATTCTTTTGCTGCCTTCTCAATTGTGTAATGTGTTTTTGTTCAGGGCTCTTTGGAGCTGTTGCTTTTTGTCTGCGAACTGTGTTCACAGTCAGTTCACGTGAGCCGCTTGGTGTACATGCATCGAAGGTTCATCTTCGTTTGCATAAGCACAGTCTTTCACCCGTGAACATTTAGCGGCAGAGTGTTTCTGTTGAATTGCCACTGACGGACAGCCTTATATGGGCAGGCACTCAATTACATGGGAGGCGTGACAATGACGGACGCAACTCCGCCTCACACGGCGACCGAGCTGCAGGCTATTGCCGGTATATATGTACATAAGTAGGTTCCAGTTATGACCATTACGCGTAGAATTTCGAAATGAAACCTGCCCAACTTTTGTAAGTAAGCTGTAAGGAATGCCTGCCAAATTTCAGCCTTCTCCCTACACGGGAGGTTGGAGAATTAGTGATGAGTGAGTGAGTGAGTGAGTCAGTCAGTGAGGGCTTTGCCTTTTATTAGTATAGATAAAACTTCTGTTCCTAATGCATCTTTTTAAAATTGCAATGACTTCAATTGTATCAGTTTATGGTCATGAATTTAATCTTTGTCTGTATTTCTCACAGGTTACACTGCTTTTAATGGTGTGGACTTTGAGGGTACCTTCCATGTCAATACTGTAACAGATGATGACTATGCAGGCTTCATTTTTGGCTATCAGGACAGTTCCAGCTTCTATGTTGTTATGTGGAAGCAGACAGAGCAAACCTACTGGCAGGCCACACCATTCAGAGCTGTGGCTGAACCTGGCATCCAGCTTAAGGTATGAGGAGCAAGGCTTCACATGTAGGCTGAGTTGAATCCTTAACACAGAGTACAAAAAAAAATAAAAAAAATAGCACAATCATTGTGAATGCAGGCCATACTTCATTTTCTACCTGCCATTCTGTGTCCAGGTCATCACAGTGGCTTCTTCAGTATGTAAATCCTCAGGGTCTCTGCTAAGTTGCTTCTCTGGGTGGTAGCACATAATCTTTGTGGTGGTTGAGCAGATGGGTCTAACATTTCATTCATTTGGGGCTGATAGTAGGTGGGAACAAGGATCTGAGGATTGAGGACTGAGGAGTTTGATTGGTGGGTGGCCACCTTCGTGGCAAGCTCACTGAATAGTGGGCCTTTTCCTGAGTGGCACTAGCTTTCTCTTGTTTGTCCATTTATTCCCACACCAAATTTCACCTCTTAATCTTCTTTTGCTTAAATGGTGCGAATGATGTTATTAATGAAGTTTTGAAATGTCTCAGAAAAGCGAAACCCACTCCTGGTCCTGCTAATGACTCAATAAGATGAGGTCATTACAGAGTGTTTTGGTTAAACATAGACAATAATTTAAACGCAGAAAAAGGCCTCTGGATGAAAAAACAATTCAGGCAAGCTCTCACAGCTGGTTTTATCTAACCTAAATAAAAATTCAACAGTACAACTAAGATAGATCACCTCTAATATTAAACAAACATACTCTTACTTTGAAAATTATTAAGGTCACCTGGACACCTGCCTTTCCATACAATCATCTAATCAACCAATCATGTGGCAACATTGCAGCGTGTTAAATCATAATAATAATAATAATTCTTTGCATTTATATAGTTCTTTTCTCACTACTCAAAGCGCTCAGCAATTGCAGGTTAAGGGCCTTACTCAAGGGCCCAAAAGAGCAGAGTCCCTTTTGGCATTTGCGGGATTCAAACCGGCAACCTTCCGATTGCCAGTGCAGATCCCTAGCCTCACAGCAACCACTCCAAAGATACAGATCATGAAGATACAGGTCAGTTCACATCAAACACCAGAATGGGAAAAAAATGTGATATCAATGATTTCAACAGGGCCATGATTATGGGTGCCAAACAGGGTGCTTTGTGTTTTTCTGTAACCGCTGACCTCCTGAGATTTTCATGCACAGCAGTCTCTTGAGTTTTATGGTATAAAATGCGTCCATTGAACGTCAGTTCTGCAGATGGAGACACCTTATTGATGAGGAGGTCAAAGGAGAATGGCCAGGTTGGTTCAAGTTGACAGAAAGGCTACTCAGATAACCACTCTGTACAACTGTTGTGAGCAGAAAAGCATCTTAGAATGTGCAGACGTCAAACCTTGAGGTGGATGGGCTACAGCAGCAAAAGACCAAATCGGGTTCTATTCCTGTCAGCTAAGAACTGAAAGCTGAGACTGTAGTGGGCACAGGCTCACCAAAACTGGACAGTTGAAGACTGAAAAAATGCAGCCTGGTCTGATGAATCTCAATTTCTGCTAATGGTAGGGTCAGAAGTTAGTGACAATGGCAGGAATCCATGCACCCAACCTACCTTGTGTCAACAGTCCAAGCTGCTGGTGGTGGTGGTGGTGGTGTAATGATTTGAGGATTGTTGGCAGCAATCAATCATTGCTTGAATGCCACGGCATATCTGAGTATTACTGCTGACCTTGTGCATCTCTTCATGGCCACGATTTACCCATCTTCTATTGGCTACTTCCATCATGACGATGCACCATGTCACAAGGCAAAAGTCACCTCAAGCTGGTTTCAAGAACATGAGAATGAGTTCAGAGCCCTTCAGTAGTCTTCTCAGTCATCAGATCTGAATCCACAAGAACACCTTTGGGATGTGGTAGAGCGGGAAATTTGCAGCATGAATGTGTAGCTGACAAATCTGCAGAAAGTGTGTGAAGCAATCGTGTCAACATGGACTGGAATCCCAAAGGAATGTTTCCAATATCTTGTGGAATCCATGTCACGAAAAAACTGAACTTATTTTGAGAGCATAAGGAGGCCTTACTCAGTGTTAGTATAGTGGTCACAATAATTTGCTCAGTGAGCGTATATCCAAAACAAAATACAAAACTAGAAATGGGTCTGACATTAAACAAATAAAAGTTGGTTGGTCAGAAGGCTGGGTGAATTGAGTTATCGTAGCTGTTGCTCTGACCTTCTCATTAAAAAGACAATACCATCCGCAGAACTGCTGCTCACTGGATGGTTCTGTTGTAGCCCATCCACCTCAAGGTTTGAAAAATATAAAATCTTAATTGTCTATTGGTGCATAATTCAGACTGTTTGAAGCATCCAGAATACCAACAGGTATAATACTAATACCTGGGTGTAAATTGGAAACCACTTTATTAAAGGATGCTAGGAAATCCCAGGCTACAAATCAGACTGAGATGATTTCCAGTTGATCCAGATCATCCTGACAATTTAGAAGAAATCAGAGAGCCCAGAGGAAACTGGCATGAAGGCTAATACATTGGAGCACTTTAAAAAACTGCTAAAAACACATTACCTTAACATGGCTTTCTCATAACTTCATTTTAGTTTAATCCTGATGCTCTGTATATTTAGTTAATTATCATTACTTTTCATGGTGGCTCCAAAATCCATACTAATCCCTACTCTCTCTTCTGTTCTTTTTCCGATCTGCACCACCACCACATAATCAAAGCACCATGATAGCCCTACAGTGATGGATTAATGGCCAGAAGTCCATGTGACCGTCATCATCAAGTCCTTCCATGATAACCCTGAATATAATGAGGACTGATCATTTATGTTAGGTAAAATGCCCAGAGAGGGCTCGGTGGTCTCATGGCCTCGGAACCCCTTGAAGGTTTTATTTTTTCTCCAGCCGTCTGGAGTTTTTTTTGTTTTTCTGTCCTCCCTGGCCATCGGACCTTACTTTTATTCTATGTTAATTAGTGTTCTCTGATTTTAATCCATACTTTGTCTTTTTTTCTCTTTTCTTCATCCTGTAAAGCACTTTGAGCTCCATTATTTGTATGGAAATGTGCTATATAAATAAATGTTGTTGTTGTTGTTGTTGAACACAGGAAGATGGAACCAATGACATCATCAGTAACCCGGTCAGGGCCTGAAGTCAAAGTACAGAGTTAGTGAAAATAATTTGAACAGCTTTAACACTTTATTATTATTCTTCCTGAGGGCGAGAAGAGGACCAGGAGATGAAACAATCAAAACCAACAAGCAAGTTTAAACCTTAAAGACGAAACCTTTTTGTACCAAAGCCTAATCTAAAACCAGAAATCAAAGTCAGAGAGAAAGCAGTAAAATCACAAGACAGAAATTTGAACAGGAAATCTGCACCAGGTTTAATCACTGATACGAAATTAATCTTTGTGCAGAATTTAATCAATCAATCAATCAATCAACATTTATTTATATAGCACATATTCATACAAAAAAATGTAGCTCAAAGTGCTTTACAAAATGAATAGAAAAATAGAAGACACAATAAAAGATAAACATAAGTCAACATTAATTAACATAGAATAAGAGTACGGTCCGATGGCCAGGGTGGACAGAAAAAAAAAAAAAAAAACTCCAAAGGCTGGAGAAAAAAATAAATTAAAAAAAAAATAAAATCTGTAGGGTTAAAGGGTCACACTGTTGGCGCAAGGTGTGGTGACATCTGAAACAAAGTACCATGGCAATGGGGAGCAGCACGCAAGTAACGGGTATCATAAAATGACACCTTCCAATTGCTAAACAAAATAATGTCACGGCAGCATGAAATAATTAATGGTTATATTCAGGAAACATAGCACAAAGAAAACCACACTCAAAACATCTACAGAAAAAGCAACCCACATTCCCATGTATATTTTTGGTCTAAAAATATTTAGTTCAAGTCAAAAAAATTCTTAAAGTGAACAAATCATAAATATTACATCAGCATCACCTTACAAGGTGACAATTAAACAGTGAACATGCACTCTTTACTTTAATTAACTTTTTAGCCTAGCAATACTGGCCATCAACAATTTTTCACCAAGGACTGTGATAAGCGCTCTAATAATTTTTTATAATGCTCAATGCAAACATAAAGTCAGATTTTTCTACCAGCTTTAGTTTTTTTGTGACATCACCTTAATATTTCTATCATTTAGTGTCATCGCAGGATAAAAATATTAATACACATATATCTATTTTAAAATTAATCAGCACCACCTAAAAATGTAATTCAAAAATGAAGACACTTTGTTATGAACACAACGTGGATGAGTGTAGCTTGTTCATTGACTGCTTGAAACTCAGCTTGAAAGCTGTCATCTCCACAACAAAATTACAATTTCCTTCTCTGTCTATAACACATGTGATAAACATGAAAGTGTCATATGAGAACATGAAGTTACTTTAAGAAAACATTCAGAAACAGAAATGGAGATCTAAAGGTCTTTGTATTTTTGGTTGGTTACACCAAATGCTGTTGTTTTATGTGTGATTGGGACAAGAACAACAACAACATTTATTTCTATAGCACATGTTCATACAAACGGTGTAGCTCAAAGTGCTTTACAAGATGAAGAAAGGAAAGTTTATAAAAAAACAAAATAAAGATTATGCAATACTAAGTAACAAAGAATAAATTACGGTCCGATGGCTGGAAGGGCCGAAAAACCAACAACAACAACAAAAATAAATAAAACTGCAGATGGATTAGACAAAATCTGCAGGGGTTCCAAGACCATGAAACCACTCAGCCCCCATTCTACCTCACATAAATGATCTAAATCAGAAACAGCATCCAAAACATATCTCCCTGTTTCCAGGAAAGAAAAATGTGGTAAACCAGGGGGTTCCCAACCTTTTCAGCCCATTTAGCTCGGGGTAACTTTTCGAAAGTAAATTTCCCCTCACCCTGTTTTGTTTGGTAATCTGAGTTTATACTTCTACCAAAATAAATCAATTGATCAAGGGGAAATTTTAAGATACCGTTCTTAACATTTTTATTTTAAGTTCAAATAACAATAATAATAATAATAATAGTACACAATAAGGCTATTTAACTTATTTAAAAACAACTAATGACATTCAGATATCAGAATAACAGAATGAAACACACCGAGTCGATGAGATCACATCCATCAGTGCGTCACTTGTTCTTGCTTTTCACCTACGATTTTGGATATTCTTGGCACAGTTGTTGAAAATTGTCATTTTTGGAAACTAATTGAGATCTTGGGGACTTGGGGTCTTTTAAGCAAATTTACCCACTGAGTAGCTGAAATTTAGCTCCGGTTGGGATTCTCTGCAGTTAACAGTCCACTTGTTGACCCTGAGAAAGTTTACCTTCCTCCTCTGTGTATTAAACTTAGATTTATGAAAACTTTGTTAAAACAATGGATAAAATAGAAACAGGATTCATGCACTTAAGAAATAAATTTCCCCAGATCAACAACAACAACATTTGTTTGTATAGCACATTTTCATACAAATAATGTAGCTCAAAGTGCTTTACATGATGAAGAAAAGAGAAAAAAGACAAAGTAAGAATTAGAATAAGACAACACTAATTAACATAGAATAAGAATAAGGTCCGATGGCCAGGGAGGACAGAAAACAACAACAAAAAAAAAAAAACTCCAGATGGCTGGAGAGAACAAATAAAATCTGCAGGGGTTCCAGACCATGAGACCACCCAGCCCCCTCTGGGCATTCTACCTAACATAAATGAAACAGTCCTCTTTGTATTTAGGGTTCTCTTGGAAGAACTTGATGATGATGGTCATGTAGACTTCTGGCTTTTAATCCATCAATATAGGAACATCATGATGCTTTGATTAGGTGGTAGTGGCACAGATCGACACCTCAGAGAACCGGGAAAAGAAACAGAAAAGAGAGTAGGGGTCAGTACGGATTTTAAAGCCACCATGAATAGTTATTATAATGAATTGAATATACAGTGCATCAGGATTAAATGAAGGTGAAGTGGTGAGAAGGCCATGTTAAAGTAATGTGTTTATAGCAATTTTTTAAAGTGCTCCACCATATCAGCCTGGTGAATTCCTACTGGCAGACTATTCCAGATTTTAGGTGCATAACAACAGAAGGCCGCCTCACCACTTCTTTTAAGTTTAGCTCATTTGAGGATCTAAGGTTACGATTTGGAATATAAGGTGTCAGACACTCCGATATATTAGATGGAGCGAGATTATTTAAGGCTTTGTAAACCATAAGCAGTATTTTAATATCAATTCTGAATGACACAGGTAACCAGTGTAGTGACATCAAAACTGGAGAAATGTGCTCGGATCAGTGATGCAAAGCCTAAAGAAGACATTTTTGTAAGTGCTCAGATCAAATAAGCGTTAAAAGATTAGGGATCTGAAGAACAGCTGAAGATGAGAAAGTTGGTTGGCAGAGCTTCAAGTGGACACACTTTTTGGGAAATAGGAAGGCTAAAAAACTATCCTGAAATAGTGAGTGACACAGAGAAAAACTCATTTAGGCACCAGGAGAATGGGAGACTTCACACAGATAATGCTCATGAGAGAATTTAAACCCTGGATGTTTCTGGCTCATTGGTGGTAAGTCATCTCATTGTACAGACAAGAATTGAGCTTTCATTTCAAAACTTAAACCAAAACTGGCATCCACAGAGTGTTAGGAAAGCAGTTACGCAACATATTCATAGAAACACAACAACTGGTTAACCCTTCTTCTCCAGTTTCTAATTCAACTGGAATGCATGGCCAGGTCGTGTTTCATTCAGCTATATCAGCTCTTGAGTTTGTTTGAGCCAATGGCTAAGCTCCTAATCTTTCATTGACTGGCCTCCTTGTCCAGTTAAGGAGACTGGTGTCTATCACAACAGTATTGGGTAAAAGCAGGAAGGTCATAAATCACCCTGACTCATATAGAGCCGATTTAGCATGTCTAAGATATATAAAGGTAAAGAAGACTACAAGGAGAAAAGCCCGGGCACAATGGAGTGTTGTCTTTGAACAAAAATATCGCTGGTTTAATTCTGCCTCATTGTGTGACACTATACAGCTCCTTTAAATTGTCTGTGTTCCAACTATAAAAAATATCTGTACATAGCTATAATATATTTTATCATAAGTGTCATTTGTTTTAAATAAAACCACATTCCAGATAACACTTAACATTCTTAAACCCACTTTATTAGTTTAATGGTCACATCGGCCAGGGGCCCATCACATCAGAAGGAAACAATCCTAGAAGGTGAGCCAATCCATCATAGGGCCAACTCCTCAGTATAATAGTAAGAATGTGCCAACTCCTCCCAGACAGTCCCAAACTAACACTCAGGAGTCTCCAACAGTGCAGTAGGAGTGCTATCAACTGCATCACCCATAACATTCAAGACCAAACTTCAAGTTTTAGGGCATAAGACATTTGGGTCTAACTACATGGATTAAAGTAAATGGGAATTTTGAGTGACCATACAATGACATTCTCCTTCATAGATAGCCAATTTATATATGTGTAAGTCTACAAGTTTCATCATGTCATCATTATAAGCTAATCATTCCTTGGGTTCTTTTCTTAAAGGATGACTGAAAGAAACGTCAAATCCAGTTATACTGCCGTTACCTGTAACCTCTTACCTGTCTCACTGTCCTTATTGTATCCAAGTATTCAACCCTTGGGACCTCTAATAGCAGGCTGCTTACTGACTGGGCCTGTCTTTACTTCCAGACCTTTACATCAACCCAATAGGGTCCAAATTGCATGATCATCCTTTCATGCAATTATGGGACAGTAGCTAGAAAAGGCATGAACAAGCTAGATTCTCGGCCATGCTAATAGCAATCAGATAATGACAATGATTTAAGCTCTCCCTTAAAAGTTATATTTATTTGCATCAAAGCGAATAGCAGAAAATATAAGAAATACAAACAATTCATGGGTTCATGCGATCTTCATTCTGTCCCAGATAACAAATCCCAGATGGTTTCTTTACCTTAGGTGCATGTGTAATTTAATCAGAAAAGAAAAAGATTTCTTCTTGAAGAGAGTGGTCTTTTCCAAGTGTAGAGTAACTAAACAACAGCAGATATACAGTTCCATGAAGCTGTTGTCACACAATAGGACAGACAAAGGTTGGGGTACCTGTCTGGTAAACTTTGTTTAATATCGGTAAAGAAAAAAGAGGTAAGAAGAAAAATAACGGCCACAGCCACAAACCTCTTAAACCCTAAGTGGCCCTGTACTGGGCCGAGCAAGAATTCAAAAATCTTTCACCAAATCATACAGGTGAATTACGCCACACACCGACACCAAAAATACCTTGTTTTCAAGCAATGGGTGTCAACTTCACACTCATAGTGATCACATTTCTACAGTTTTTACAGTAGACTTTTAATCTGGCGTAAAAAAGTGGGGTGTTTCATAAATCGACACAACAAAATGAAAAAAGTAGTAATTCTTCTGTACAAGGAATGTCCAAGTGTTATAAATCAAACAAATGGTCTTAACCAGCCGATTTTGACAGGCATTGAACCCTAACTCTGACTGAGCAAACGCGAGCTACGAGCTGAAAACAGGAAAACTGTCACACCTCTGAGCAGGTAATATATACATGTGATATATCAGCATTTACAGCAGATTCTCCTGACCAAAACAAGCCGAAGCCCAAGTCCATGTTTGTATGATGTATCGATCGTGAGATATCCTCCTGAGAATAGAAAACAGGCAGCCATCGCTGGCACCATACCCTCACTTCATACCATTGTATAGATGTGACTGAGACGATTCCAGCAATATGTAACACGACCATGTTTGAAAAAAGGAAAAAGCCAAGGGTGTGCAAAATAAACAAAAATGTGTCATTTTTTTGTGTATATGTGTGTGTGTATTTGTGAGAAATTGTATTTTATATAAAAATCTGTCAGATTTTAGTGAAAACTTGACTGTCCTTCCTTATTTATTGAATAATAAGGTTTTATTTTGGTGTTCTCCCCTTAAGGTGAAATTGCTAAAAAAATGGCCTCAGGGTATAAGAGGTATCAGAAATGTGCTGGTTTAGAGGAGCTCCATCTCTCTCTCTTTTTCAAGTGGGTCTGTCAATGAATGCCCACTTTCAATTAGTGGGCTGAATATATAGTAGCCATGATGGAAACGGAGGGGCTTCCAGGACCCTTCAAGAGTCATGTTCAGGGATCATCTGGTATTTGCCCTTTTGAGTGGTGCAGAAAAAGTAACAGGTGGTTAGCGACTGTACTCTGTCTCACCCCAGGGTGGAACTGCTTCACTTAGCAGAGCTTTGAAGGTGCCCCCTAAGCATGCATGTGTGACACTGTACATATTTTTCCCTACACAGCAACTGAGCTAAACTCTATACAAACGTGTCAGAAAAGGAACATTTGAACTAAAAGAAAGCTTCATCTTTGCACCAAAGACCAACAAAGAGAAAACTATTTTTTGGAAAACTCTCTTTGTGTCCAAAATGACCACCTAGCTTGTTTTCATGTCTGCTATGTGAGTGAGCCATAGCACTTTTCAGGTTCTCAAAACATATAACTTTTATTGAATCATTATCAGTAAGCTCAAGGTTATGTGTCCATGGGAATGACATACTAGCTAATCAAAATACTCTAAATACTGTTTTGCCATTCAGCTTTCCCACTATACACTGCACAGAGTTCAGCATAGCAAGACTTTTAGGCTAAAGGCCTATTACCTGAGATTCTTCAGCAGAAAAGTTAAACAAGTCATCTCCCAAACAGCATACAATTAAAATATTACATTATGCAGGTTTCAAAATGCTTTGTTATTTATTCATTTATTTTTTTTAGGCTGTTAAATCCAAAACTGGCCCTGGTGAGCACTTGAGAAATTCACTTTGGCATACTGGTGACACTTCAGACCAAGTCAGGTTGCTATGGAAGGACCCCAGGAATGTGGGCTGGAAAGATAAGGTCTCCTACCGGTGGTTCTTGCAGCACCGCCCTCAAGTTGGGTACATCAGGTATGCACAGCTAATTCAATATTATTTCCTGTCTCTAAGGCTAAGATAATACAGTTTAGAGTGAAGAACCTTAATTTAATCACCCCGCATGTCATAGCTTTCAAATCAACATGGTACTCCATGTAATCATCTATAAAAATGAGGAGATGCTGTGCAGCTGTACTCACAAACTTGTGTGCTCTTTGTTAGTATTAGTGAAACATCCAGTTGCATATGTTTCTCCTTCTTTGTCATTCTTGTATTCTCTATCCCAGACCTGATGCTCATCAGATGGCGCCGGTCTTCTCCTTCCTCTTCCTGTTATGGTGTTCTTCAGCATGTCACTTGCCTCTGTGATTTGCCTTATGCTCAGCAGATGACACTAGTCCTCTTTTTGTTTCCACCATGTTACATCGTTTGATGATCATTTTGGTATAATATAGGGAATCCATTCCCGGGAATCTGGGAATCCCAGGCACCCAGGGATGACACAGTGCACGGGCATCTCACATGTGAACGGTTTTAGAACGATCGGCACTTATTTTTTAATAAAACTACTGCACCAATAAAATTACCTACAAGCAGTTCATGCTGTCATATAAGTACATGTATCTAGTTAGTTGCGGTAATAACAGCGGAGAAAGCACAACATGTCCAGCGTATGGTCATCCAGGCGAGAGTGCACATTCGTGCAGAGTAAGCCAGCCGCTGAGAAAGCACGCTCTGCCTCCACTAAAGTAGGCAGCACAGTCATCAAATACTGATACACTTGTTCTAAACAACGCCCGCGCTTGCCGTTGCTCTGAAACACCGCTATTTCAGCTTTTATTGATGCATCCAGTTTCTTGTCATCATTCTGTGATGGCAAATTTCGTGGCACAGATAGGTGATCGGGAGCCCGGGAATGGATTCCCTAGTATAATACACCCACGAGTGTAAGTCCGTTTGCCAAGGCTGCTGCTACCTGAAATTTTCTGAACATATCAAGTCATCAGCTTTCAATCAAGACCAAGATCAAAGTTCTAGCCAATGCAGTTACACACAGACTCCAGCCAGTTACAAGGATTTCTCCATCTTTGTCATTCTTACATTCTGTATCTCACACATGACACTCAGGAGATGGCGTGCTTTTCTTCTTCATCTTCTGATTTTGGGGTCCTTTATCATGTCATCGGTTTCTGTAGTTTCCTTGATGCTTATTAAGCTTCACTGGTCTTCTTTTTCTTTCCGATATTTCACTTTGTTTGCTAATCACTTTGCCATAAGAAACCCATGAGTGTAGGTCAATTTGCCAAGGTTGTCACTACCTGAATTTTTTGAATTCCAGTAAGTATCCGGTCATAAGCTTTCAGTCAAGACTGAGGTCAAGGTTCTAGCCCCAGTAGTTTGTGAGTAATCATGCTGCAGATGGACAGATCTTAGTATTTTATATACAGTAACTTATACTGTTCTCTGCAATGTGTGGGATACATACCGTTAAGGTTCTCATTGGTCCGTGTCCATGACAATATACTTGAATTTAACAGCAGACAGAGGCAGTAGTTCAGATGTGACAAAACCAAAGCCTGGCCCAGGACTTCTGCTCTGTACTTCATCAGATATGGTCTGATCTTGTAGATGTTGTGTAGAGTTAATCTGCAAGACTGAGAGACCATAGCAAAATGATCAGCAAAAGACAGATGGTCATCAATCACCACCCAAATGTTGCATAAAGACTTGGCAGGTCTTAGAAATAATGAGTTCTAAACATAGATGGGGTGCTGAATAGACGAATGAGCTAGGATAACAAGAAGGTCCATCATTACCTGGTTGAACTGGAGATGGGGTTCCTTCTTGCAGCTGCAATATCAATGAGATATACAGACATTTTTTTTTTGTTTTAAGAAAAACATAAGAAACTTGGCAAATAAAAGGAGACCATTCAATTTTCCAGCTCCATAGCTTGTAATAGTCCTGATATCTCATTCTGTATATTTGTTAAAAGTGGTTAAGTTTGCCGCTTCAACTGCATTACTTTGTAATTTGTTCCAGATTCACAAAGATTGTTTGTGTGAGGAAGCGCTTCTTTGTTTCAGCTATAAATGCACTTCCCTGTTAACATGCAGCAGCGTTTTCCAGTATGCTGTCTTTGGCTTAATCAAAAGAGTTCTGCTGGATCAACTTTACTTTACTTGTGAAGGCATGGATGTTGTCCCCCACGCAAACTTCTCTGCTCAAGACTCAAGAGATTTCGTTTTCTGAGCCTGTCAGTGTGGTGGTTTATCATCCATTTTACATTTGTGATTTAATAAATTTGGGTTGATTATTTCCTTTAAATTATTCCTCAAGGTAGAATTTATTATTATTGCACATTATGCTTTATGTTAACCACATGGACATTTTTCTTTTTTTTTGTAAATGTTGTTATTCTATGTTTTGGTTGTAATAACGTCAGGGCTTGCAGTCCAAAGAAGCTTTATCAGCTTCATCCAAAAATAACCTTCCTTAAAAATTAAACACTGAAATTTAGAATTCTTTTCTCAACAACAATTTCTCTTCATATATTGGCATTTGGCAATCAGGGTTATTGGTTCTTTCAGTTTCATACTCCTGAATGATTCTTATTTTTTCCACCTCCTGATCACCTAATTATCTTCTTTCCTGCCAATTTCCAGGCTGGCACAACAATTATAGTAGGTGTGAAAGCTGGCCCGGACACACACAGACGGACAACATATTGTTCATCACCACACACTGTTTATTTACAATATTTACAATTTGCTCACGTGCACCCCCAGTGCCTCTTGCACCGATTCCCCCAAAGTCCAGGGCTCACAGTCCTTGTGCCTTTCCTCTGGCCGCCTCCAGTCCTCTCTCCAGCTCTGCCAACTACCTCCCGACATCCACCAATGACTGGAGGGAGGCGGCCCCTTTTATGGTAACCCGGATGGGCTCCAGCTGCTTTCCGGCAATTAGTCCTGGCCACACCCCAGTGTGGCGGAAGTGCCGGCTGCGCACCCGGAAGCCGTCCGGGTGTCCCTTGTCGTCTTCCTCCCGGTACTTCCTGGTGTGGCAGAAGTCCTGGGCTCCCAGGATAATAAGGCACTGGGGCGCCGCCTGGCGGTGGCCCCGGGTCCCTACAGGGCTGGGCTTCCAAGCCCTCTACCCGAGGCCTCCAGCATAACCAGGACGGACACCCCCTCGAGGTCTGGAGGAGGCACAAGCCCTCCTCTCGTCCTCCTGGGTGTCCCGGCCGGGCTCCAGCCCATAGGACATCCCGTTAAATGATAAACTAATGATGACTTTATATTTAAATGTACATTCTGCACATAAATAACATGTCTTTAAATATAAACACTTCTTATTTTAGAAAATAAAGTTAATCAGTTCAGATTTTATAGAGCTTAAGATGTGTTGTTAAGAGTAGGAAGACGCAGTATAGAACAGGACTGAAAGCCATGTGGCTTCAAGTGGATAAAATGCACAAGTGCTCATTGTTTACTTTCCAAGAATGTAATGCTGGTTGTCCACACTAAAACACATGTGAACAATGAATACTCTATCTTTTTATTTTTGTATTATTAATTTTACTTGCAGAAAATAACATTCCATATGATCAAGTCTAACTTATACAACAAAGAAAATAACATTACATACAATCAAGTCACACATACCAAACCAGAATTCAACCCTCATCTGAAATCATTTTAAAATTTCACACAGATGTACACTTTACCCGTGCAGGAAATGTGTATATGGAACTCTTATCACTAGACAATAGAAAGGTGAATGAAAATGAATATGAATACTGAGGGAGATGTGTTTTGATATGCTGCACCAGTATGAGAAAAAAAATGTATGCTTTATTTCAACAGAGCTCGATTTTATGAAGGCACAGAGCTTGTGGCTGATTCTGGAGTAACAATTGACACGACAATGCGTGGTGGGCGGCTAGGTGTGTTTTGTTTCTCCCAAGAAAACATCATATGGTCAAATCTGAAGTATCGCTGTAATGGTAAGTTAATAAATAGCTTTATGACTATTTTAAGAAGACCCTGTGACTTTACCAGAAGACCCTGTTCTGCCCTTTGGTTTAATCTTTCTGCCAAAGGAATTCATAATAGCTGCCTTGCATAAAGATGTCTGTACACACACTAAGTGGTCATTTTATCAGGTAATGAACTGCTTCATAAAGAAGTCTCTAAAAGATCAAGGATTGTGACGTGCTGATTCAACCTACCAAAGAAGGTCAACTGACAGCTTATGTTGGTCCACAAACTTGAACGTGGCTAGATAGATAGATAGATAGATAGATAGATAGATAGATAGATAGATAGATAGATAGATAGATAGATAGATAGATAGATAGTATATTCAGGATAGATAGATATTTATTTTTTTTATTTTTAAAACAACGTTTATTGATATAATTGTTAAAAAACAGTATATAACACCACCCAACAGACAAAAAAGAACACATAAATACAGAAAAAATAAAAATAATCTTATTCAATTTAACAAATGAAGAAAACATTTCCAAACCAAGCTGTCCTACCACTCTCTAATTAAGCATAAGTGTGGAGATATTATACCATCAAGTGTAACTCGTCGTCTTCACATTCACATAGCACACTATTTACACACCATATATCTCTAAACCTTTCCAAATTCTTTGTACATTTATAAAATTTAAAATCAACTAAGATTCTACTTTTACATAACTGTTTGAAGAACCCAATGGTATCCTGAAGCCCAGCCCCACTGATCTTATTTTTGCGGGTTTTCCATATTGTTAGTTTTGCTTGACCTATGATGAAGTTCACCAGGTTCACGTTATTCGCTGTTCGTTTTGTTGCCTTCCACCCAAATAAGAAGCCCACCTCGTTATAAACAAAACCCAATCTAATGGTCAGATTTCTGATGACGGTGAAAAGAGGCTGAAGCCTCATACAAAACATAAAACAATGAAACACAGTTTCTCTTTCATCACAAAAAGGACAAGTATCAGTAACCCCAGGACTAATTATTGCTAAAAAGGAGTTCACCGCTAAAATGCCATGCAACAGCCTCCACTGCAGATCTCCCACCCGATGAGCCAATGGTGGCCTGTACAGCGACCTCCAGGCCGGCTCTGCTCCCTCTAGAACAGCGAGTTTCTCTCTCCATGGTGTATCAGGATGCGTCTTCAGCTGAGTTTGATGGTTGACAGTCACACACATTCTGTAGAGTTGTTTTCCTGTCACACACTGCAGTGGTAAGTCCAGCAGGTTACTTATGGACAGTGAGCCATTAGTTTTCCTGTCAGTCCACTCACATGCCGGGGACACCACAAGTGCAGGAAAATCACAGTCACTGGAAGGGCAAATCTTTGTAACAAACAGGTCTTCTATTTGTGTTACATAGTTCCTGATCAATGATGTTCTCAGTCTATTCAAGAATTTTCCTAATAATCGCAGAGAGTGCACTCCTGTCTCCTCTGCTATTGTTGTTGTGTCCTTCCAACCAAATCTGTCCCAATCAATTAAGTGACGAAGTTTAGTAATATGGCACTGTGTAAAATTACGAGCAAAATGTTGTAATTCCCAAGAGCAGCTGACATGAGGATTAAATAGCAGCGGTTCCTCCAGTACCCAAAACAAAG
Organism: Polypterus senegalus; assembly: GCF_016835505.1. Classification (NCBI taxonomy): domain Eukaryota; kingdom Metazoa; phylum Chordata; class Cladistia; order Polypteriformes; family Polypteridae; genus Polypterus; species Polypterus senegalus. The sequence goes on along the minus strand of NC_053160.1, from coordinate 26,044,016 downwards.
AAGTACTTTCACAATCCCTTGTGACCTTCAGTAGAGACCAAGCACTTAATAAACTTTTATAAAAGGCCGGTAACTGTGAGGTGTTGATCTTGTCCACTTCACACAGCACTATGTTCTTCCCCAGTCTCATCTGTCCAACCTGGTCAAGAAAGAACCGAGCTAAAAAAGTCCATGGGTGCTGCTCCTGTGAATATAACAGTTTTTGTATTGTCTGTAGACGGAAAGCAGCCACTCGACTCCCAACATCCATAAGTCCTTGACCGCCTTCCTCCAGTGGTAAGTACAGCACACTCCGTCTCAGCCAGTGCATACCGTCCCAAAAAAAGTTCACAATAGCCTCCTGTACCTGCTTGATCAGCTGTGATGGGGGCTCCAAACAGATGCACTTGTGCCACAGGCTGGAGGTCACCAAGTTATTAACAACCAGCATCCTGCCCTATAGGACATCTGGGGAGGATCCAGCGCCATTTTGCCAGTCGATCTTGAACCTTTTGTAGTAATCCCTCCCAGTTCTTACTTACAAAGTGTCCATTGCCAAGGTAGACTCCCAGGTATAATAATCCTCCAGTGCTCCACTGCAGATGCCCCTCAAGCTGGGGTGGACTCAATCCGGCCCAGTCTCCCACTAGCAGAGCACTGCTTTTGGCCCAGTTTATTTTGGCTGATGACATTTTCTCATAAATCCTTTGACAAGCTGTCAGCTTATCCACATCCTCCTGATTCTTGATGAGAACCACAATGTCATCCGCATAAGCCGTAACTTTAAATGGCTCCACTGTATATTCTGGGATTGACAATCCACTCAGCACTCTTCGCAACTCCTTTAAAAATGGCTCCAATGCCAGTGCGTACAGCATTCCAGAAAGAGAGCAGCCCTGACAAACTCCTCTTTGAACTGTGAAAGGTGCACACAAGCCACCATTGACTTTCACTACACTAGAAATGTCACTATAGAGTAACTGAATATTTTTAATAAATTTCTCCACAAAACCAAAAGCCCTCATCACACCCCATAAGTAGGAATGACTGACCCGATCAAATGCTTTCTCTTGATCTAAGGAGAGCAAGCCAACTTTGAAATTAAGAAACTCTGAGGAAGCCAAAATATCCCGAATTAAAAAAATATTATTAAAAATAGTTCTGTCAGGGACACAGTAGCTCTGATCTGGATGCACCACTTTAGTCAGGACAGTCCGGAGTCTGTTGGCCAGCGCTTTAGAAAATACCTTATAGTCTGCGCACAGTAGTGACACAGGCCGCCAGTTTCGAATTTCACTCAAATCTCCCTTTTTAGGAAGGAGGGTTATTACTGCTATCTGACAGCTCTGGGGTAAGACACCCGTCCTGATGCTCTCTGTGAACACTTCCAGTAAGTCTGGACCAATGAGATCCCAAAATTCTTTATAAAATTCAACTGGGATCCCGTCAATACCCGGAACCTTGCCCACATTAAGCCCCCTCAAAGCATCAGAAAGTTCTGATAAAGTTATAGCTGCTTCCAGGTTTGTGACATCTCCTTTAGGAAGCTGAGGAAGATTCTGTACCAACTGATGGCAGTCCTTGTCATCTTGAGCCGTCTCTGCAGCATACAAAGTCTTATAGAATTCCCTCACAATCTCCCTGATCTCCACTGGCTGCTGTTTCTCTGTCCCATCTGCTGCCCGCAAACAATATAAAACTTTACTTTGTGAGTTCTTTCTTTCAAGATTAAAAAAATACTTTGTTGGTGCATCCATTTCATTTAGGCTCTGAAATCTTGATCTCACCAGAGCCCCTTTAACTCTGGTGTCCAACAGCTGGGCCAGACCCCTCTTTTTATCTTTGAGGCTCTCTGTAAGCTTTGTGGTTGGGCCCAAATCGAGAAGCCTCTGGATCTCTGTGACCTCAGCTTCTAATTCAGCCATCTCAGATTTTAAACATTTAGTGACATTTCTAGTGTATTGCTGACACAACCCTCGAATCTGCACCTTCCCTAAATCCCACCATTGTTGCAGGCTGATGAACTCCCTTTTTTTAAGTTTCCATGTATTCCAAAAAAACCTGAATATTTCTTTGAAATTCTGATCTTGAAGTAAGTCAGAATTGAAGTGCCAATAAGCACTTTTAGGTGTGTAGGCTGTAAGCAGCACACTGCAGGTTAGTAAACTGTGATCTGACAGCCCAGTGGGTGTGATGGAGCTCGATTTGAACAGTCCAAGGTGATGCTTGAATGTGTAAAAGCGGTCCAGTCTGGCCAGTGACACCTCCCCACCACTTACTCTCCCCCACGTGTATTGCCTGCTCTCCCCATTCTTCCTCCTCCATACATCCACCATCTCCATTCCCCTCAGTATTCTCAGCAGCTCTTGGGCAGAGCGAGGATGAGGCTCAATCCCGTTATTTCTATCTAATGGTGAGTCGATGGTACAGTTAAAATCACCTCCCAACACCACGAGTTCTTCCGAACTGCACTGCTCTAAAAGATCTTCAACTATCTTAAAAAATTGTACTCTGTCATTTCCATCATTCGGAGTGTAGACATTTATGAAGTTAAAAACCTTCCCCTGGATCTGTGCCTTCACTCTCAGTAATCTCCCCTCCAGTATGTTATCCACCCCACAGATGTCCGCATTGATATTATTTGTCAACAGCACAGCCACCCCGGCACTGACATTGGACCCATTACTGTAAAATATCCCACCACTCCAGTCCCGGCTCCACTCCCACTGGTTTTCCTTATCAATGTGAGTTTCTTGTAAGAAAATGACATCCAGATTTTTCTGTTTTAAAAACTCAAAAAGAGCCCATCTCTTGCCAGTATTTCTACCCCCATTGATATTTATGCTCCCAATCTTTATACTGGCCATAATCAAAGATGATATAAAATAACAATTCACGAGAAGACCCCAGTTCAGAAAGGGGTGAATACTACAATTCTAATTCATTTTGACTATTCATTTTGGACTTTCTCTTCAGTTTACTTAGTATGTTCTTTAATCTCACCAGCTCTTGTGAGGTGAACATTGCGGACGAAGACGGACATTTTCTTAAACTGCGAACTGAAGAGACAAACAGATCAATGTCGGGAAAGAATTCGGACTCATCGACTCCTTTTCGCCCAGCGGTCTCTAATAAAAAGTTTTTTATACTCTGGGCACTGTAACCCCCCCTGTCTTTTAGATCTTGTGCTTCAGACACCGTGGATGAATCAGAAATACTGCCTTCCTCTTCCTCACTTTCACTAGCTACCGCGGCGTCTTCCTCCGTCATAGCTGCTAAAACTGCAAAGCTGCTCTCAGTGACGGGAAAGGCGGCAGCACTGCTCTCTCGGTCAGCAACAGGCGATTCCGCCGCGACGTTACTGCGCTTTTTCAGAGAACCTCCTTCAACTGTACTATAATGGCGCTTTTGAGCCGGTCGTTTAAAACCGTCATTGTTTTCAGGATCTTTAATTTCTTCCATTTCGATTGATCCCCAAACACTGTCATTCTCAACAGCAGGTAGTTCTACTGTGACCCCACTGCTCCCCTCCTCACTATTCACAGTCTCATCAACACTCGCGCCCTTGTTCCCCAGCGCACTAACAGAAGCCCCCTCACTGGCTGATCTCACGGGCACTGAGGACACCCCCTGCGCTGCACTTTCTAGGGCTGAGGAGGGTCCAGCCTGCTGTACACCTTGTTCATCTTCTCCCCCTTTATGTTCCACTTTTCGATTCCCTTTTTCGGGGCACTGTTTAATTAAATGCCCTCCACTGCCACACGCTAAACATTTCATCTCGTCAGAAGTAAAATAACGTAATCGTGACCGTCAAGCCTAAACCGCATAGTAATGTTAAGATCCACATCCATCTGGTTAAGCACCATATACACCTGCCTTCGAAACGACAATACGTGTTTTATTGCAGGAGCTTTGCCCCCAAGGGGAATATATCGGATCTTTGATACTAGGCGACCGTGACGCTCCAATTCTCTTTCAAGTACGTCATTTCTTAAAAATGGCGGTACATTCGACAAAATAACTTTACGGGCCGGAGCCGCCAGCGGATACACCTGCACAAAAACACCATCAACTACGACTCCTTTTTCGACAAGCGTCGACACCAAATCAACAGAACTTAAAAATAAAACTATGGATCCATTCATCCGAGACGCTGATTTAATGTTTTCACATCCTATAACTTCTCCCACGGCCAATACTCCACTCTCTAGAGGAATAAAATCCTCCGACACAATTTTAACGCCATGCCGGCGAGTCAACATTTCCAAACCTGCAGCCATAGTGGCTGCCGTGGCCTAAAGCCACACAATAAGTACTTTTAAAACTTTTCCACCAACACTTAGAAAGAAAAGTAAGAAAATTAGAAAAGAAAAGAATATTGATTTAAAGTTTAAACAAAACAACACATACCTCAGGATCCACTCTCACACCCACAACCGCCATCCGCGCCAACACAAACTCCCAACAAGCACTGCGACAGCGAAACAGGAAGGAAGCAGAGAGATAGATAGATAGATAGACTTTAATTTTAGTATAGTTGCCAGGATAGATAGATAGATAGATAGATAGATAGATAGATAGATAGATAGATAGATAGATAGATAGATAGACTTTAATTTTAGTATAGTTAGATAGATAGATAGATAGATAGATAGATTGACTTTAATAGATAGATAGATAGATAGATAGATAGATAGATAGATAGATAGATAGATAGATAGATAGATAGATAGATAGATAGACTTAAATTTTAGTATAGTTGCCAGGATAGATAGATAGATAGATAGATAGATAGATAGATAGATAGATAGATAGATAGATAGATAGATAGACTTTAAGGATTTAGTATATAGGATAGATAGATAGATAGATAGATAGATAGATAGATATTTTTTTTTTTAAAAACAAACTTTATTGACAAAAACATCAAATATACAACTTACACATTATTATAAATATATTTACATGTTCTTTTTTTTTTTTTTGAAAAAACACAATTGAACCAAACAAACCCCCTAAAAAACAAACCGCAGTTCCTCATTATCACAGTCACACAGTACACTATTCACACACCATATTGTTTTAAACTTGTCCATATTCTTTGTGGATTTGTAAAAATTAAAATCAATCAAAATGCGACTAATGCACAGTATTTTAAAAAACACAATCGGATCTTGTAAACCATTCCCTTCAATTTTGTGCTTTCTCGTTTTCCAAATAGCTAATTTACTTTGCCCCATAATAAAGTTTGCCAAATTCACATTATCTGTGTTTCTTTTAGTTTTTTTAAAACCAAACAGAAAGCCCACCCTAGTGTACACCATTTCCAATCCCCCAACAAGCCTCTCTATTAAATTAAACAAAGACTCAAGCCTTGCACAAAACATAAAGCAGTGAAACACGGTCTCTCTTTCCCCACAGAAACAACAACTGTCAGACACCCCAGGTATAATAATTGACAAGAAGGAGTTCACAGCTAAGATCCCATGTAAGACCCTCCACTGTAAATCACCCACCCTACTGGTCAATGGTGGCTTGTATAGCGACCTCCAGGCTGGCTCTGAGAATTCTGTGCAGTCCATCTTTCTCCTCCATGGAGTGTCTGTTACCGTCCTCAGGGAGTCTCGATGTCTAACTTTTACGCACAGCCAGTACAATTGTTTCCCTGTAGCTGTTGGCAAAGACAGGTCCATCAGCCTCTCCACCGAAAGAAATTTGCTCCTCCGCCGTGTCCAGTCACCCCGGAGATACCAAAAGTGTAGGAAAATCAGGATCCTCAGGTGGATGAGTCCGTTCATTGAACATGTCTCTCAGGAGTGCCGATCTCTCAGCTGACAGTGAAGCCTTCACTTGTGTTAAAAGGTCTGCACCACTCTCACTGACCGCACTCCAATTTGGTGTGCAATTTCATTTGCGTTCTTCCAACAAAACTTTTCACAGTCAATAACATGTTTTAGTTTTGCACACTCCATTTTAAGATGATTAATGAAAGTTTGAGACAGTCCCACTGAACTACTGTACTTCGCATTATTAACAATGGGCTCTTCCAAAACCCAGAACAATGACAGGCTGTCCTCATCCCCTTTAATTGTCACCATCTGCCAGGCTCTAAAAGACTCTTATAAAAGTCCGGTATGTCCGACATATCAAATTTATTCACCTGGCACAGCAGCAGAGTTTTTCCAAATTTCAGGTTTTCAATGTGGTCAAAGAAACGTTGTGCCAAATCCATCCACGGCTGGTGCTCAGAAGGATACAACAATTTTGTAAAGTCTGTAGCGAAATGCAGCAACTCTCCGAACACATCTATAATGCCTTGCCCACCTTCATCCAGTGGCTGAAACAGGACACTTCTCCTAAGCCAATGCAGGCCATCCCAAAAAAAGTTGATTAAAACTTCCTGAATATTTTGAAGCAGCTGTGCAGGAGGCTCTAAACAAATGCATTTATGCCACAGTCCTGAGGCTATGAGGTTGTTAATGATGAGCATCCTGCCCTGTAGGATAACTGAGGTAGAATCCACTCCACCGAGCAAGCCGATCCTTCACCTTCTGCAGTACTCCATCCCAGTTCTTTCGTATGAAGTGTTCATCCCCAAGAAACACTCCTAAATATAACAATCCTTCAGAGGACCACTGCAGGTCACCAACCAGTTGTGGTGGTTTTAAACCAGTCCAGTTGCCCAGTAAGATAGCACTGCTCTTTCCCCAGTTTATTTTAGCTGATGAAACAATTTCAAAAGATCTCTGGCATTGAAGCAAAATGTCAACGTCCTCCTGATTTTTAATGACGATGATGATGTCATCAGCGTATGCTGAAACCTTAACAGGCTCCGCAGTGCAACATGGAATTGATAGACCAGTCAACACTCCTCTCAGTTTAACCAGAAAAGGTTCCAAGGCCAACACGTAGAGCATTCCAGACAAAGGGCACCCCTGCCTGACTCCTCTTCTGACATCAAAAGGTTCGCACAAACCACCATTGACCTTAACTACACCAGAAATGTCACTATACAATAGCTGAATATATTTAACAAAACGGTCCCCAAACCCAAAAGCCTGCATGACTTCCCATAAATACGAATGCCTGACCCTGTCAAAGGCCTTCTCTTGATCTAAAGAAATAAGACCAATTGGAAAGTTAAAGAGTTTGGATACTGCAAAAATATCTCAATTAAGAAAATATTATTAAAAATCATTCTATGAGGGACACAATAGCTCTGATCAGGATGCACCACCTGAGCTAAAACAGTTCGCAATCTGTTAGCTAGCCTTTGACAGGATTTTGTAATCAGCACAAAGGAGGGACACAGGCCGCCAGTTTTGAGATTTTGTAGGTCACCTTTTTTTGGCAGTAGTGTTATTACGCCCTGCGGCAACTCTGAGGTAACACACCCATTTTAATACTGTAGAGGAATACCTCCAATACATCAGGACCAATAATATCCCAGAAGTCTTTATAAAATTCCACTGGAATGCCATCAATGCCTGGGACTTTTCCATTATTCAACTCATTCAGTGCAGCAGTGAGCTCTCCTAAGCACAACTCCTTCTCCAGCTCTTCGGAGTCTGCATCACAATGTGGTAAATCCTTCAAGAAGGTCTGCTGTTCCTCAGCCTCACCTTCCTCTGTTGCAAAAAGAGTCTCATAAAACCTCCGGACCGCCCGCCTTATCTCACCCGGGTCCTGAGTCTCCTCACCGTTATCCTGTCTTATGCAATGTAAGACCTTATGTTGAGAGTTCTTTTTCTCAAGTCCAAAAAAATACTGGGTTGGTGCATCCATATCAGTTATCTGTTGGAATCGCCCTCACTAGAGCCCCCCGAGCCCTTGTTTCCAATAAGTGGGCAAGGCCCTTCTTTTTAACCCCAAGAGTTTCCAACAATTTGACATCTGGACCCTGCTGTAGAAGCTGCTGAATCTGAATGATTTCAGTTTCTAACATTGCCATGTCAGACTGTAGTGACTTAGTGACATTTCTGGTGTACTCCTGACATAATAAACGAATGTGGGTCTTCCCAACCTCCCACCACTGTTGTAAACTGGTGAACTCCTTCTTCATGAGTCTCCAACTTGCCCAAAAAAATTTAAATAAGTCTTTAAAACTTTGGTCTTGAAGGAGGAGCGTATTAAAATGCCAGTAGGCACTACGGGGCTTATAATCAGTTAAGATCACAGAACAAGACACCAAACTGTGATCTGAGAACCCTGCAGGGGTAATGTGACCGTTTTTAAATAAACCAATATGGTGCTTGAAACAATAAAGACGATCAAGCCTCGCCATTGAAATAATCCCCCCATTCATCCTCCCCCATGTATATTGTCTGGTGCCCCCATTTTTATTTCGCCACACATCTTCCAGTCCCATCTCGCTCACAACTCTCTCTAATTCCTGGGCTGAGCGTGTGTGCGGCTCCAGCCCGTTATTTCTGTCTTTTTGAGTATCAAGGGTGCAATTAAAATCCCCACCTAGAACGAGGACTTCATTTGTGCAACATTGTGTCAGCACACCCTCCAACTTCTTAAAAAAAGCGATTTTCTCATTCCCATCGTTCGGGGCATATACATTAATAAAAGTAAAAGAACTGCCTTGAAGTTTGACGCACTTTGAGCAGCCTCCCTTCACTATTTCTTCAACATCACAAAGAACTACGTGAACATTCTTAGAAAACAGAATGGCTACTCCAGCACTAATATTTGTACCGTTACTGTAATAAATGTCCCTTTCCAATCCCTACTCCACTCCCATTGATTTGCTGTCTATATGGGTTTCCTGTACAAAGGTAACTTTTAAGTCTTTTGCTTTATGAATTCAAGCAAAGCTAGCCTCTTATTATTATTTCTTCCACCATTAATATTTAAGCTTCCTACATTAAAGCAAGCCATGTTAAATGAAAATATAAAAATAGTCAAAATAAACCACAGATCCCAGAATATACAGGATCTTGGAAATGGTGCAGTTGCCCTCTCCATTACTGCTTATTTAGTTTGAACTGTTTCTTCAGTCTGCTTGACAGATTCTTTAATCTAAGAAGCTCTTTATCAGTGAACAAGACAGAAGAGGACTTTTCTTTTCTTAGGCTTTGTATTGAAGAGATAAAAAGTTGCACATCAGGAAAGTAATCGGTCACATCTACACCCCTTCTGCCCTCAGTTTCCGTCACAAATGTTCTGATACTTTGAGCACTGTATCCCCTCTACCTTTACATTCTTGTAGGTCAGACACAGTTGAACTATCCGACATTTCCCCTCCGCCTCCTCGTCTCCCTCACTCAGCCCAGCCGCGTTTTCACTGTCTGCCTCAGCTAGGGCCGCGTACCTGCCCTGCGTAACCGGTGGGGCTGCAGCGGGACCCTCGCCTTCCTCAGCAGCACAAGCCGTAACATTACTGCGTTTTCGCGCGGTTCCTTCCTCCTCCCCAGCTTGTCTTTTTTTAGCAGGCCGTTTAAACCCATCGTATGGCTCAGGTGCGTTATCGTCGCCTTCCTCCATTTCAATCTCTCCCCACACACTTCCCTGTGCTGTAGCAGAATCTTCTGCTGCATTTTCATTCCCGATGTCCCCCATCGATGCTGGTCTGTGCATTTCCCCATCAAGCAACTCATCTCCCTTATTTAAAGGTTCAGAAACATTTACACTCTCCTCGGGCCGCATCCTCTGGTGTCTTTGTGTTTTCATTACTATTAAGCTGTAAAGGCCGATCTTGTAAATCGTCATTAGTGACATGCAGGTTATCACGAACAACTGCTCTGTTCACTTTCACTGGACAATTTTTAACTAAATGCCCCTCACTTCCACACCCAAAACATTTCATTTCATCCGAACTCAGAAAAATCACATAATCGAAACCATCAATCTTAAACCTCATAGCAACATTTAAACTTTCATCCATTTTGTTGAGCACCATGTAAACTTGTCTCCTAAAAGACATTACATGTTTTAACTCCGCGACTTGCACCCCAAAGGAATATAGCGGATTTTTGAAACTAAACGACCGTGACGTACTAATTCTTTTCTATAGTCTCATTCCTCAAAAATGGGGGACATTCGATAACGTTATTTTACGTGCTGGCGCCGCCAACGGAGACACCTGCACGAACGAGCCATCGATCACTACACCCTTTTCTACAATTGTCTGCACCAGATCGACAGAACTCAAAAATAATACGATTGCGCCGTTCATTCGTGAGGCGGACTTAATGTTCTCACAACCGATCACATTGCCTACCGCCAACACCGCACTTTCTAAGGGAAAAAACATCACACAGAAGTTTTATCCCATGGCGGCGACTCAATCGTTCTAAATTCGCAGCCATTATGGCTGCTGTGGCCAGATGCCACTTCACACAAAAGAAAACGGAAAAACTTTCAAACAATTCACCAAGAAAATGAAAATGGGAAAGGGGGAAAAAAAGTTAAACAAAACACTTCACTCACCAGACTCAGAGCCCACCACCAGCACTCGCGCCAGATCAACCACCCAACATGCACTGCGACAATGAAACAGGAAGGAAGCAGATAGATAGATAGATAGATAGATAGATAGATAGATAGATAGATAGATAGATAGATAGATAGATAGATAGATAGATAGATAGATTAATAATAGATAGATAGATAGATAGATAGATAGATTGATAATTTTAGTATAGTTTAGATAGATAGATAGATAAATAGATATAGATAGATAGATAGATAGATAGATTGATAGATAGATAGTATAGTTAGATAGATAGATAGATAGATAGATAGATAGATAGATATGAATGGCACTAGATAGATAGATAGATAGATAGATAGATAGATAGATAGATAGATAGATTGACTTTAATTTTAGTATAGTTGCCAGGATAGATAGATAGATAGATAGATAGATAGATAGATAGATAGATAGATAGATAGATAGATAGATAGATAGATAGACTTTAATTTTAGTATATTCAGGATAGATAGATAGATAGATAGATAGATAGATTGACTTTAATTTTAATTAAAGATAGATAGATGAATAAATAAACACACGCACACAGCATGGACTGAACACACACCAGAAAATTAAAAAGAAAGAAGAAATTCTAACTTAGCTCTCTCAGTCCCAATGAGGCCTTATTCAGGTGTATTGCTGTTGGTATAAAGGAGCCACCATAGCAATTCTTGAACACACTTCTATTGAGTAATTCCTTGGCTGAAAGTTCTCACTGTTTGTGTGTCAGAGAGAGGATGTGCTGCATTGTTTATAATGGCACTCAGTTTTGTTTTAATTCTGTCTTTGCTGCGACCTCCAAGGCGTCCAGAGTGTGTCCTGTAACTGAGCCTGCTCTTTAATTAGCTTGTTGATTCAGTGAGCCTCTCTTAAAGTGATGTCACCAGCGCAACTCAACACAGCACAGAAAATTGCACTGGCCATCACAGAATTATAGAAGATGTGAAGGATGTCACTTTCCACATTAAAGGAATGCAGTCTCCTAAGTAAAAAGAGCCCCCTTTCCTTTTTTTATATAATTCCTCAGTGTTCTGAGACCAATGTAACCTGTTATAAACTCAATAGACAATCAAACCTTAATTCAAAATCAAAGTTGTAAAATCAGCCAGATGTTGAAAAATCAAATGTCTTTTATGAAAACAACCACATCAGCACACAAGGATTTAATTATGAATATTCACAAACTTGGATACAGAGATGTCAAGGACACTAACCTTTAGACCATTGCACAACTGACATTACCTGATGCAATCTCTGGTACTCAAACAAATGACAACAATAAAAATAATCTGTATGTTGTAAGACACAGCAATATTCAGTAATAATTTTACTTCATGTTGTGGTTGTGTGAATGAGAGAAGGTCAAAAACTGTGGAGTTTTCTGGGTTGTCAACACAGCCTTCCCTGTTTACTTGCAGTTTTTAAACAAAAATAATGCTTGGTGGCATAAACAAAATAATAACAAAAAATAATCAGTACATAAAAGGGTGGCTTCTTATTAAATCGCCTCTGCTGTTGGTTCATCAGACTTGTCTCTATGATAAGTGATGCCTCCTTCCTGGTGTTCATCTTTTTGAAGCCCTAGGACCGGAAGGAGCAGAGTCAGTTACATAAGAAACATAAGAAATTTGACAAATGAGAGGAGACCATTCAGCTCCGTCAAGCCTGTTTCTCTAGCTAATAGCTAAGTTGTCCCGATATCTCATCCAGATCCTTCTTAAAGTTGGTCAAGGTGTCTGTTTCAACTCCATGTCTCAGTAGTTTGTTCCAGATTCCCACAACTCTTTGTTTAAAGATGTGCTTCCTGCCTTAAAACCCGGAATGCACTTCCTCTTAATTTCCATTGATGTCCCTCAAGTATGTAAGTTACACTTAAGCCAAAAGAATGTTGCTGAATCTGCTTTATCAATGCCTTTGAGGAATTCAGGAAACGTAGTCTCCTCTGCTCGAGACTGAACAGGTTTAATTCTCTCAGTCTGTCAGAGTGTGACGTGTCCTGTAGTTCTGGAGTGCACTTGATTGCTTTCCTCTGCACAGCTTCATGTACTGCTATGTCTTTTTTGTGCTATGGTGACAAGAAATGCACACAATACTCCAGTTGCCCCTCAGTTGGTGGAGGACGAAAATGAAAAGGCAGTTAACAGCAGAGACCCTCACGTACCTGGCAAGTGTCTGGATGGTGATCCTCAGGCATGTATGCATGACAGTGTATAGTATATTACTTTAAGCTATTATATTCACTATAACCATAAATAGGCCAAAACCAAATTCCAATAATGCTGCAATGCAACTTAAATGAAAAATGTAATGACAACAGCAGAAAGCTGCCGTCTGGTCTCTTCAGTTGACTGAAACACAATCTGAGAGTGTTTATTAAATGTCTAAAGGCGGCGTGAATTAGCTGTCTTTATAAGGTGCTGATCCAAAGTTTGCAATGCTCTGCCTTTGAACCAAAAGGACACTACTCTAACCAGAGTGACACGCATCTTATAACACCTTCAGAAGACAACTTCTCTACATAGGTGGCTGGAGGAAAAAGAGCCCCACGGAGTCATTCATGGGTGTATCAGGGTTTCTACAATCCTTATGCTCAAATAAAAACTAAGCTCTAATGGTTCTTTCAAAATTAAACTTAAAGAAAAGCAAAATTACAAAAAATTAAAAAAAAATAGAAATGGTTAAGGATTCATACAATTATACTAAGAATGAAATGATAGGTTAAAATAGTATAAAAAAGCGACTAATTTAAAACACCCTTATTGTGACAACACTAATTGAAAATAGATTCATTGTTATGTTCCTGGAATCATTCCAGGACTTTTCCAGTCATTTGGCATGGAGTGTTATCCTGATAAAAACAAACATTTGCAGACTGTTGCCATGAATAAATGCATCTGAAGGACAAACAACATTCAGACATCAATTGGCATTAAAACACAGCAAACATTTATATGTTCATTCCTGGATGGACAGATCCATGTGCTCCTGGGATTTTTGCTATTTCCTGGTTCAGTGTAAATCAACAGGAAACTGGTTTCAGCCAAGAAAACGGTGTTTATTCAAATCCTCCAGTGTCTGTGTTTCTTAATTTTTTGAAAAGAGACTGCCAGAGGTGTTTAATAATTGAAGTTGTAATATTTTTAAATTCTGTTTCTGGAATCAGTTTTTAATTGGTCGCTTTGTTTGTTTTCTACATGCAAAAAATAGTGAAGCAACATGAGAAAAATACTCATATATTTTATTTTTTGTTTTTAGACACAATACCTGAAGATTTTCAAGACTTCAGGACTCAGCATTTCTTGTATCATTTAAAACAAATCTTTAATCAAACATTCGACTGTTTGTCCGTCACAACCACGGACGACGTAGAAAGAGGTCAAGTCAAGGGAAAATTACGCCACATCACCCTTTTTCGGGGTATTCCAAAACTCTTTCCACTTTGAGCGCTGTAACCCCCCCGGCAACTCTGGGGCTCCCCCCGACCCCTGGGGAAAATTACCGTCGCCCTTTTTTTCCCCACCCCCTTTTTGGGGCGACGGCCGCCCGCAACGGGCCTCCCCGCAGGCCGCGGGGTCCTCTCAAAACCCCACTGCCCAAAAAAATTTTCTTTTTTCCCGATTTTTCCTCCCCTTCCTTTTTTGAGGCTTTTAAAATTCCTTTTTTCCCTGCCTTTCGCCCCCCCCCCAACAATTTCTCCCACTTTCTGCCTCTTTTGCATTTCATGCCTTATTTCTTTTGGGGGTCTGACTTAATATTGTCACATCCGACCACTTCGCCTACCGCCAAAACCCCCGCCTCTAAAGGAACAAACTCTTCCGATATAAGTTTAATCCCATGGCGGCGGCTCAAACGCTCAAGATTAGCAGCCATTGCGGCTGCCGTGGCCTAAGCCACTCAGTACAAAAACAAGTGTAGCTGTTTTCACCAAAAAAAAGATAGAAATAAGAAACTAGAAAATTAGAAGAAAAAGAATCACCACACTCACCTCAGCGTCCACCACCAGTTCCACTCGCTCACACTCGAGACAACCACCCAGCATGCACAGCGACAGCAAGAACAGGAAGGAGATAGATAGATAGATAGATAGATAATAGTATATCAGGATAGATAGATAGATAGATAGATAGATAACTTTAATTTTAGTATAGTTGCAGGATAGATAGATAGATAGATAGATAGACTTTAATTTTAGTATATTCAGGATAGATAGATAGATAGATAGATAGATAGATAGATAGATGACTTTAATTTTAGTATAGATAGATAGGATAGATAGATAGATAGATAGATAGATAGATAGATAGACTTTAATTTTATTTAAAGGATAGATGAATAAATAAACACACGCACACAGCATGGACTGAACACACACCAGAAAATTAAAAAGAAAGAAGAAATTCTAACTTAGCTGTCTCAGTCCCAATGAGGCCTTATTCAGGTGTATTGCTGTTGGTATAAAGGAGCCACCATAGCAATTCTTGAACACACTTCTATTGAGTAATTCCTTGGCTGAAAGTTCTCACTGTTTGTGTGTCAGAGAGAGGATGTGCTGCATTGTTTATAATGGCACTCAGTTTTGTTTTAATTCTGTCTTTTGCTGCGACCTCCAAGGCGTCCAGAGTGTGTCCTGTAACTGAGCCTGCTCTTTTAATTAGCTTGTTGATTCAGTGAGCCTCTCTTAAAGTGATGTCACCAGCGCAACTCAACACAGCACAGAAAATTGCACTGGCCATCACAGAATTATAGAAGATGTGAAGGATGTCACTTTCCACATTAAAGGAATGCAGTCTCCTAAGTAAAAAGAGCCCCCTTTCCTTTTTTTATATAATTCCTCAGTGTTCTGAGACCAATGTAACCTGTTATAAACTCAATAGACAATCAAACCTTAATTCAAAATTAAAGTTGCGAAAATCAGCCAGATGTTGAAAAATCAAATGTCTTTTATGAAAACAACCACATCAGCACACAAGGATTTAATTATGAATATTCACAAACTTGGATACAGAGATGTCAAGGACACTAACCTTTAGACCATTGCACAACTGACATTACCTGATGCAATCTCTGGTACTCAAACAAATGACAACAATAAAAATAATCTGTATGTTGTAAGACACAGCAATATTCAGTAATAATTTTACTTCATGTTGTGGTTGTGTGAATGAGAGAAGGTCAAAAACTGTGGAGTTTTCTGGGTTGTCAACACAGCCTTCCCTGTTTACTTGCAGTTTTTAAACAAAAATAATGCTTGGTGGCATAAACAAAATAATAACAAAAAATAATCAGTACATAAAAGGGTGGCTTCTTATTAAATCGCCTCTGCTGTTGGTTCATCAGACTTGTCTCTATGATAAGTGATGCCTCCTTCCTGGTGTTCATCTTTTGAAGCCCTAGGACCGGAAGGAGCAGAGTCAGTTACATAAGAAACATAAGAAATTTGACAAATGAGAGGAGACCATTCAGCTCCGTCAAGCCTGTTTCTCTAGCTAATAGCTAAGTTGTCCCGATATCTCATCCAGATCCTTCTTAAAGGTGGTCAAGGTTTCTGTTTCAACTCCATGTCTCAGTAGTTTGTTCCAGATTCCCACAACTCTTTGTTTAAAGATGTGCTTCCTGCCTTAAAACCCGGAATGCACTTCCTCTTAATTTCCATTGATGTCCCTCAAGTATGTAAGTTACACTTAAGCCAAAAGAATGTTGCTGAATCTGCTTTATCAATGCCTTTGAGGAATTCAGGAAACGTAGTCTCCTCTGCTCGAGACTGAACAGGTTTAATTCTCTCAGTCTGTCAGAGTGTGACGTGTCCTGTAGTTCTGGAGTGCACTTGATTGCTTTCCTCTGCACAGCTTCATGTACTGCTATGTCTTTTTTGTGCTATGGTGACAAGAAATGCACACAATACTCCAGTTGCCCTCAGTTGGTGGAGGACGAAAATGAAAAGGCAGTTAACAGCAGAGACCCCTCACGTACCTGGCAAGTGTCTGGATGGTGATCCTCAGGCATGTATGCATGACAGTGTATAGTATATTACTTTAAGCTATTATATTCACTATAACCATAAATAGGCCAAAACCAAATTCCAATAATGCTGCAATGCAACTTAAATGAAAAATGTAATGACAACAGCAGAAAGCTGCCATCTGGTCTCTTCAGTTGACTGAAACACAATCTGAGAGTGTTTATTAAATGTCTAAAGGCGTGAATTAGCTGTCTTTATAAGGTGCTGATCCAAAGTTTGCAATGCTCTGCCTTTGAACCAAAAGGACACTACTCTAACCAGAGTGACACGCATCTTATAACACCTTCAGAAGACAACTTCTCTACATAGGTGGCTGGAGGAAAAAGAGCCCCACGGAGTCATTCATGGGTGTATCAGGGTTTCTACAATCCTTATGCTCAAATAAAAACTAAGCTCTAATGGTTCTTTCAAAATTAAACTTAAAGAAAAGCAAAATTACAAAAAATTAAAAAAAAATAGAAATGGTTAAGGATTCATACAATTATACTAAGAATGAAATGATAGGTTAAAATAGTATAAAAAAGCGACTAATTTAAAACACCCTTATTGTGACAACACTAATTGAAAATAGATTCATTGTTATGTTCCTGGAATCATTCCAGGACTTTTCCAGTCATTTGGCATGGAGTGTTATCCTGATAAAAACAAACATTTGCAGACTGTTGCCATGAATAAATGCATCTGAAGGACAACAACATTCAGACATCAATTGGCATTAAAACACAGCAAACATTTATATGTTCATTCCTGGATGGACAGATCCATGTGCTCCTGGGATTTTTGCTATTTCCTGGTTCAGTGTAAATCAACAGGAAACTGGTTTCAGCCAAGAAAACGGTGTTTATTCAAATCCTCCAGTGTCTGTGTTTCTTAATTTTTTGAAAAGAGACTGCCAGAGGTGTTTAATAATTGAAGTTGTAATATTTTTTAAATTCTGTTTCTGGAATCAGTTTTTTAATTGGTCGCTTTGTTTGTTTTCTACATGCAAAAAATAGTGAAGCAACATGAGAAAAATACTCATATATTTTATTTTTTGTTTTTAGACACAATACCTGAAGATTTTCAAGACTTCAGGACTCAGCATTTTCAAGGTGATGCAGTTTA
Organism: Polypterus senegalus; assembly: GCF_016835505.1. Classification (NCBI taxonomy): domain Eukaryota; kingdom Metazoa; phylum Chordata; class Cladistia; order Polypteriformes; family Polypteridae; genus Polypterus; species Polypterus senegalus. The sequence continues at coordinate 26,026,431 of NC_053160.1, read as the reverse complement.
AAAAGAAAATCCAGATGCAACAATGTTCAGCATTAAGTAAACAGTACAAAACAGTCCACTTATCTCTTCAAATATGTAACCCAATTGTATTTGAATTATGAATAAAAAACATGTTAAAGTGGACGCAGTAGATTTTTTCATGTTAATGGTTTTATCATGTCTCAGGCAAGTTGGTATGCTTCGAAAGGCTTTTTCTCTTTTAAATAAAAATTCCTAATGTCTGTTCCAAAATATACAAAAGCCGACATTTTTTGGATATTTAATACAGAGGTTACACTTTTAGATAAGCAGTGAAGAATTGATAAGTAGAAAAATGAAATCCCAAAGAAACGTATCAACAAAAATATTTTTCAACAAAAGAAATTACATGCAAATGGCCAAGCACACCGCCCTAATCATGCTGAATGGCCAGGGAGCGTGTTGGTTCCAACTCTGACTGCCTGCCACTGACCTTGTGGCACTGGCTTCAGTCCTGTTCACCAAATTGAGAGATTGTCAATCGACAGCAAGCGCAGCATATTAAAATGAGCAAAACTGACTGAATACAAAACAAGGAGATGGTTAAAAGCAGGCATCCCAAAACACAAAGGGGACCTCGGGAGAACACAGCTTTCAAAGCTAAAATCAATTTAAAAGAACAATAACAAAATACCATCTTAATGGACTGGCTATAATTTCCATAAAGTATCTACTGGTTAAGAAAATTGAATTAGAGGATGCAGTTAAGATCTTTTCAGTCATAACGGCCAAGTGTGCATACTTCTGAAAGATAAGCTTAAACTACACTCTATATATAAAATCCTAAGCCTAAAAGTGCAACGATTTAATGGCACGTTTTTTTGTCATGCTTTAAATCGGGCGTATTTTAAAACCTACATATATATGTTTGGTATCATTCTTTTCAGAATTATTGAACTTTAATGTGATGTTAGATTTTTAGATTCTTATTCTGTTTTTAAATTATAAACTAAAAAATATCAAGAACTCGCCTCCACGAGACGAGACTTTGTGCCAAGAGATTTAACCATGCCCTGGGCCAGAAATAAAAGACAAAGAGTAGGACATCTGCTGTACAGGCTTTTAAATGTTCGAAGCACCAAGCAAGATGCAGATCACACAGCACAGCACAGCAGCAAGCCAGCAGCTGATCGAGCAAAGAGGAGGTAAAAAAAAACTGTGTTTCCCATTGTATCACCGTTTAAGAGGGGGTTTTGGAAGAGCAACCGTGTCTCCTTGGGGTGCGTTCAGCCCCCCTCTTCACAACGCGAGCGGCAGAGAAGCAAAGTGGCTGGTGCATAGCGTAGGCCGGGCTTGGGGGTTTTTGGTTGGTTCAAGCGAAGGGAGCAGACGGCTAACCCCCTAGTTACTATAATAATATAATTAATGTAATTATGTTGTATTAGTCGTATCAGTATGCTGTCGGGATGTATCTTCCCCATAGTAACTCCTTTATTGCTGCTGCTGTTTTGCGTGTGGTTATTTACCCCATTTTTGACACCCCTTGTACAACTACCTACCTGGAAGGGGGTCTCTCTCTCTCTCTGAATTGCCCTTCCATTTCTTCCATTTTTTTTCCTACAAGGTTTTTCTTGTCTTCTTTGAGTGTCCAGGCTGGGGCTGATATCAAAAAATAAATTGTTGTTGTTAAATTGTTTCCATGCTGTTGATTATAGCTTTGTCAATGTGCACACTATGAAGGTTGTTTCATCCTGAATGTCATCAACGACACACTTCTTCTTCTTTCAGCTGCTCTCGTTGGGAGTCGCCACAGTGGATCATCTTCTTCCATATCTTTCTGTCCTCTATATCTTGTTCTGTTACACCCATCACCTGCATGTCCTCTCTCACCACATCCATAAACCTTCTCTTAGGCCTCTTACTTGGCAGCTCTATCCTTAGCATCCTTCTCCCAATATACCCAGCATCTCTCCTCTGCACATGTCCAAACCAGCACAATCTCACCTCTCTGACTTTGTCTCCCAACCGTCCAACTTGAGCTGACCCTCTAATGTCCTCATTTCTAATCCTGTCCATCCTCGTCACACCCAATGCAAATCTTAGCATCTTTAACTCTGCCACCTCCAGCTCTGTCTCCTGCTTTCTGGTCAGTGCCACCGCCTCCAACCCCTATAACACAGCTCTCTGCTCTAAACTCCATATCCCCTTTTTTATTACACAGATGTAGAGATATAGAGATGTAGAAAGGAAGAGGAAGTGCTAAAGTACCTGATCATATAGTGCTAAGTGTATATGAGACTGTATTAAGGTCTACACAATAAATAGTATAAAGTGGAAAACAGGGCCACCATAGGACCTTACATAATAATACAGTGAGATTACTCCCTAATAGCAAGGTCATTTTGATATGGAGAAGGCAAGGTTTTCAGGTTTCTCATCATCCAAACGCATGGCGTGACTTGGATGAAGGTGCAAGTGCAGGTGAGTTTTTTAGGATACTCCAAATGCAGTGTCACAACCGCAGCAACTTTGTGAGTTTTGAATGTGACGCCTTGCACACAGAGAAGGACAACAACAAGCAGGTGTATGATGTCTGGATCAGCCAATTCATCTATCTGAAACAAAACAAACACATATAGTGTTTAATTTAATAAAACAGGCCAACACTTTTACAAACACATTCTAAGACAGTTATCATTACGTTCCAACACACAGAAACAAAATGTCATTATTCACAGATTTCTTCAGTTTTGTCAAACTGTGGCAGTTCTACCTCTTTTCCAAGAGAAACAAACATCTCTGCCATCAATCACAACCTTCCGGCATTTCAGTCAGAAGCAAAAGATTGTCAAGTGCTGGCGTTGATGGCAAGACTCTTGAGATCTGACTTGAAGACATCAATGCTGCTTTGGTCTTCTTACTACCGTTTTCCCTGTCACCAGCTCACTGAGGATGAGGTCTTTTGGCATTCATACATCTGTCATGTGGCTGGCATATTCCAACTGGCTTGAGCAGTGTAAAGACAGCGATGGTGCTGCTTCTTTTTAGTACTGTTGTGATAGAAACCCTGTCTTGCCAAGTGAGTCCGTTATGCTCCTGAGTCAGCTCATGTGGAACGAGTTCAGCCTCTGTTCTCTGAGGTGAGCTGGAACGAGCAAGAAGGAGGACGAGAGGACACTCAATGCCGTGTGGTTTGTATACATAAAAAAAATTCTAATATATAATGTCAATATACTGCTCAAAAAAACTCAAGGGAACACTTAGTCATCGCAGACTAACACCAAGTCAATTAAGCAGTTAGGAAGGATAAGCAATTACGAATCAACTTCACCTGCTTTGGTGCAAATGAAAGGAACAACAGGGGCACTGGAGAGGAAGCACCAAGACACCCCCCAAAAAGGGAACGGTTTTGCAGGTGGTGGCCACAGACAATTGCTTTCTCCTTACCTTCCTTGACTGATTCTTCTCTAGTTTTGCATTTTGCTAGTGTCCTTGTCACTACTGGTAGCATAAGGCCGTACCTGCAGCTGGTTCAGGTTGCACAGTCCAGCTCCTCCAGGATAACTTGTAATTATAAGGAGTAGGGAATTTTTGTAACAGAAACAGCAACATTAAACATCAGAGGTTAAAAGGATGACAAAAAATAATAATCTTTTAACAAAGGCAAAAACGATCATTGAGTACCAAAGAGTTAGGCAAAAGTTGAATCTGAAATGGAACCAAAGTCAAAATCAGAATCCTATTAAAATTACTGAGCACTAAACTATTTTTTCACAAATTCAGATCGTTTAAACATAGAGTTTTAATGCTTTTTCACACTCATAATATATTTCTTTTTTTCCAAATCAGATGGTTAGTTACTTTGTTTCAATCTCCAGTTGGTTCGGTTGAGTTTCACATAAACCAGAATCACAAAGGGTTGGCACCCAAGACAACCCCATACAAAACAGTGGTATTCACAATAAATCAAACCTGCAGAATAGTGACATCACAAAAATAACAATACCAAAACAAAATCAATAACACAAAAACAGATGCAAACAATCTAAATCAATTAGAAGCATATTCCTAAAAATCATTACTGTTATGTCTTGGATGGGGAAAGGCAAAAAGAAATAATGGAGGTACGAAGAGAGAAAACATTCAGAGCAAGCCAGAAATCTGTCAGGAAAAGACAGTCCTATTTATCATCAAAACTAAACTTCAACCTTAGAATTGTAGTCTGAAATTCAGAAACTAAAGTCAGAAAACTGGGAAAACTAAAGAGCGCTAAGAAACGCACACACACAAAGGTTTTACTTTTTATATCAGATGCTGTTAATTCTGAATACGCTGGTTTTTATAGCGTTGCACTTGTGATATCATACATGGGACTTTATAGCAACTGTGTCATGACAAGAAGAACTGAAAACTGTGAGAGTAAAGATGCAAAGTAATTGCAACTAACATAAAACTAACTCAAAGTGGATAATAAATACAAAAATTTAATTCAGTGATCCAAAACACAAAATGGAAAACAACACAGAAGAGACACTCAAAGCAAACATTCAAAATATGGCAAATATTCAGGAATCATAAGAGTAACATGATAGACTTTGCTCGTCTTCCATAATGTAAAAACGGAATATCATAAGCTATTTTTGCTCCATCTATGAATACATTCTCGCTACGAATGTGAAGTGATTCAGTGGAATGCAGTTCGTTATTTGCATCTTTATTGACAGAAGTGATTGTTTTATTGAGTGATAATTGTTTTCTTTTTTCTGCATGGCCCACATCTTACATTGCAGTTTATGAGAAGAGCAGTAAAGACTTTACTGGAAATGTCCTCAGACAGGAGCAATTATGCAACCACACTTTTCTGGTATTTTTCAGAACTTCTTTCACATTCTCAGATTTATTTGGCTATTTTTCAAGAACAAATATTCTCATTTAAAAATAAGAAGTAAAAGTACCTAAAAATAGCAATAGGCCTCACTTTGAAGTTATCACACTTTAACAAAACTACCATATTTACAGCAAAAATTAAAAGCGTGAGTTACTAGAAGTGTTACATTCAACACCTATCATGTGTCAGATATTAAAGTCTTATATTTAAAAGACACTTAATAAAGCTCAGCAATAAAACTACCACTAACTTCGTCTCATTATAATTTCATTGGTCTAAGTTCAGATATGGCAAACACCAACCCATTCAAAAGGGAATTCGTTTGCCATATGGAGTGCTATTTTCATTAAAAATGCGGTGTTTAAAGAAGACAAAGATCATATTAAATATTCTATGTGTTCCAAAGAACGTCAACATGTTCTGTAATCATTTAGCAAATCAGTTTTCTTACAGACTGAAGTGTTGGACTCAAAATGAAATGGCCATGGGTTCGATCACATCCACTGTATACAAGCAATTTAAAACGACAAAGTAAACCAGTCAAGTGCACACCTTCAGCAGTTCAGGAAGGTCAGAGCTGCCCTTGGGTGGGCCTTAAAACCTTAATGACCCTCAAATCTCCAGCTAGTACAGTGTGGTCTTCTTAAAGTGAACAAAGAATAGTCTAAAGGGTTTAGCATATTACTAAAAACAGGGAAGCAAAACTTTTTATTTCCTAATTTTCTTAAGAACTTTAATAGTTTGAGACTTTATAGTGTTTTTCAGTAAATGTGTGGATATTTGGACTTCTTAAAAGAACTGAGAAAAAGGAACACATCAGATGGGAATCTCTTTGTCAGCAATGCATGGTATAGTGGTTAAGACTTTAGACTTCAAACCCTGAGGTTGTGAGTTCAAATCCTACTACTGACACTGTGCGCCCCTGAGCAAGTCACACCAACTGGGTGGAAAAAAACAAAAAAGAAATCTAACCAGTTGTATCTCAGAGGCTGTAAGTTGCTCTGATTAAAAGGCATAAGCTAAAAATGTAAATAGTAAAAACATTTAAAAAATATATATTTTTGTGGGGAATATTCCTTTAAGTTTTCTTGGTAATGGATGGTTTGAGTAAGAACACTGGAATATTTGTAGCAAATCCAGCCAGTTCATCCCAATAAAGCCTGTCAACCCCTTTCATCCAATTTCTCTAAAATAACATTGAGTTGGGTTTTGAAGGTCCCTTAGGTACTGCTGTCGACCTGGTAACTTATTCCATATGTTTATAGATTTATGTGTAGAAAAAAACATGTTAACATTTGAACAAAATTTACCTTTAACCAGTTTCTATCCTGTCTTCTTGCTGACCTCATTTTAAAGTAATAACCTGGATCCACTGTACCAATTTCCTTTAACCATTTTAAATATTTCAATCATGTCACCTTTTAGCATTTGCTTGATTAAACTGAAAAGATTCAACTCCTTTAATCTTTCTTCATTTATTATTTAAAAAGTAGCATAGCAAGTCTTAGTGACTTGTAACATTCTCATTTTAATTCAGTCTTTAAAATCGACCCCAATTCCAATGAAGTTGGGACGTTGTGTAAAACGTAAATAAAAACAGAATACAATGATTTATAAATCCTTTTCAACATATATTCAATTGAATACACTACAAAGACAAGATATCTGATGTTCAAACTGATAAACTTTATTGTTGTTTTGCAAATCTTCACTCATTTTGAATTTGATGCCTTCAACACGTTCCAAAAAGCTGGGACGGGGCATGTTTATCACTGTGTCATATCGCCTTTCCTTTTAACAACACTCAATAAGCGTTTGGGAACTGAGGACACTAATTGTTGAAGCTGTGTAGGTGGAATTCTTTCCCATTCTTGCTTGATGTACAACTTCAGTTGCTCGACAGTTCGGGGTCTCTGTTGTCGTATTTTGCACTTCGTAATGCGCCACACATTTTCAATGGGAGACAGGTCCGGACTGCAGGCAGGCCAGTCTTGTACCCGCACTCTTTTACTACGAAGCCACGCTGTTGTAACACATGCAGAATGTGGCTTCGCATTGTCCTGCTGAAATAAGCAGGGACGTCCCTGAAAAAGACTTCGCTTGGATGGCAGCATATGTTGCTCCAAAACCTTCATGTACCTTTCAGCATTAATGGTGCCTTCACAGATGTGCAAGTTACCCATGCCATGGGCACTAACACACCCCATACCATCACAGATGCTGGCTTTTGAACTTGGCGCTGATAACAATCCGGATGGTCCTTTTCCTCTTTGGCCTGGAGGACACGACGTCCATGATTTCCAAAAACAATTTGAAATGTGGACTCATCAGACCACAGCACACTTTTCTACTTTGCGTCAGTCCATCTCAGATGAGCTCGGACCCAGAGAAGCTGGCAGCATTTCTGGGTGTTGTTGATATATGGCTTTCGCTTTGCGTGGTAGAGTTTTAACTTGCACTTGTAGATGTAGCGACGAACTGTGTTAACTGACAATGGTTTTCTGAAGTATTCCTGAGCCCACGTGGTAATATCCTTTACAGAACGATGTCGGTTTTTAATGCAGTGCCGCCTGAGGGATCAAAGGTCACGGGCATCCAGTGTTGGTATTTGGCCTTGCTGCTTACGTGCAGAGATTTCTCCAGATTCTCTGAATCTTTTGATGATATTATGGACAGTAGATGATGAAATCCCTAGATTCCTTGCAATTGTACGTTGAGAAACGTTGTTCTGAAACTGCTGGACTATTTGCCTACACAGTTGTTCACAAAGTGGTGAACCTCGCCCCATCCTTGCTTGTGAACGACTGAGACTTTTGGGGATGCTCCTTTTATACCCAATCATGACAAACACCTGTTTCCAAATATCCTGTTCACCTGTGGAATGTTCAAAACAGGTGTTTTTTGAACATTCCTCAACTTTCCCAGTCTTTTGCTGCCCCTGTCCCACCTTTTGGAACGTGTTGCAGGCATCAAATTCAAAATGAGTGAAGATTTGCAAAACAACAATACAGTTTATCAGTTTGAACATTAGATATCTTGTCTTCGTAGTGTATTCAATTGAATATAGGCTGAAAAGGATTCGAAATTATTGCATTCTGTTTTTATTTACGTTTTACACAACACCCCAACTTCATTGGAATTGGGGTTGTAGATAGATAGATAGATAGATAGACAGGCACTATACGATAGATAGATAGATAGATAGATAGATAGATAGATAGATAGATAGATAGATAGATAGATAGATAGATAGACAGATAGATAGATAGATAGATAGATAGATAGATAGATAGGCACTATACGATAGATAGATAGATAGATAGATAGATAGATAGATAGATAGATAGATAGATAGATAGATAGATAGATAGATAGATAGATATTTTATTAATCCCCAAGGAAATTGCATGGCTACAGCCGCAGACATAATAGGCACAAGTATACATATAACAAAAATTATAAACAATAACATCCATCCATCCATTATCCAATCTGCTATATCCTTACTACAGGGTCACGGGGGGTCTGCTGGAGCCAATCCCAGCCAACACAGAGCGCAAGGCAGGAAACAAACCCTGGGCAGGGCGCCAGCCCACCACAGATTAACAATAACAAAAATTATTAACACATTTTTACTAAGTGTAAAATGATTTGAATTGCACATGCTTATAGACTGTTTTTCCCGGTTCTTCTGTGGTGGCGATCTGTGCCCCCACCACCTGATCATGGCACCATGTGGCACTCTGTGTTGATGAATTGAAGATGGGGGTCTCTGTTGTCCACATGACCAGCATCAAATGAAGCCTGAAAACAAAGAGGACTGATTTACGAACATTTATGTTAGGTAGAATGCCCACAGTGTGGACTGGCCAGTCTTTTAGGCCTTGGAACCCCTACAGATGTTATTTTTTTCTTTTAGCTTAACTGGAGATTTTTTTTTGTTTGTTTTTCTGTTTTCCCACCATCAGACCTTACCTTTTGTCTTTGGTACAAATTCTTTAATATTATCGCCTAACATTATTTGTTTTTCATTTCATTTAACTTTCTTTTTGTCTTCTTGTAAAATACTTTGAGCTATGAAAATGTGCTATATAAATAAATATTGCTGTTGCTGATGTTACCATTCTGCTCACAGGGAACAATATCACCTTGGGTCAAGATGGTATGAATTGTAGAGCCTAATGGAACATCCTCACATGGTGTTTCTTGGAGCAATGCAGTCGTCTCAGTCTTTTACTAAATGCGCTTCTCTGTTTAGCCAAGACCTTAATTTGGGGTGGTGAGAGTCATTATTCAGGATAGTAAGCACCTTCCTGAGTGACTTTCTGTTCTACCATTTCCTCCAGTGAATTCAACCAGTTTCTGAAGATTGAACCAGCCTATTTAATCAGTTTGTTTAGTCTGTTGGGATCATCTGTACTAATGCCATTTTCCCAACACACTACAGCATAGAAAAATACACTGGCCACTACTTAGACAACATGTAAAAGTGGCCAGTATACATCAAACAACCTCAAAATCCTCAGGAAATAGAGGTGGCTCTGACTTTTCTTGTATATGTAAAGCCTGTCATTCAGGTGCATCTCTGTCCTCACCGCCTCAACATCTTCAACCTCAATGAGAACTGCAGACAGAATGGGCTTGACCCACCAGAAGTCTATGATTATCTCCTTCGTCTTACTGATGTTGAGGTGGAAGTGGTCCAATCTGCAATATTCAACAAAGTCCTTCACTAAAGCCCTGTATCCATTCTTCTGCCCATCACTGTTACACTCAAATATGGTTGTGTTATTGGAAAATTTCTACAGATAACATGATTCAGCATTGTATGTGCAGTCTGAGATGTACAGGGTAAACAGGAATGGAGCCCGTACAATGCTACTCAAGGCCATGTCCAACACACAGTTCTTACACCACACAATCCATGGTCTGCCAGTTAAATAGTCCATTATACAGGATACAGCAGTAGCATCAACACTTACTGACTGAGCAGTTTGGGCTGTATGGTGCTGAATGCACTAGAGAAGTCAACAAACATTATCTTCATCCTGCTGACCTGTTTCTCCAAATGGGAATAGCCTCTATTCAGCACATACAGTGGTGTGAAAAACTATTTGCCCCCTTCCTGATTTCTTATTCTTTTGCATGTTTGTCACACAAAATGTTTCTGATCATCAAACACATTTAACCATTAGTCAAGTATAACACAAGTAAACACAAAATGCAGTTTTTAAATGATGGTTTTTATTATTTAGGGAGAAAAAATCCAAACCTACATGGCCCTGTGTGAAAAAGTAATTGCCCCCTGAACCTAATAACTGGTTGGGCCACCCTTAGCAGCAATAACTGCAATCAAGCGTTTGCGATAACTTGCAGTGAGTCTTTTACAGCTCTGGAGGAATTTTGGCCCACTCATCTTTGCAGAATTGTTGTAATTCAGCTTCATTTGAGGGTTTTCTAGCATGAACCGCCTTTTTAAGGTCATGCCATAGCATCTCAATTGGATTCAGGTCAGGACTTTGACTAGGCCACTCCAAAGTCTTCATTTTGTTTTTCTTCAGCCATTCAGAGGTGCATTTGCTGGTGTGTTATGGGTCATTGTCCTGTTGCAGCACCCAAGATCGCTTCAGCTTGAGTTGACGAACAGATGGCTGGACATTCTCCTTCAGGATTTTTTGGTAGACAGTAGAATTCATGGTTCCATCTATCACAGCAAGCCTTCCAGGTCCTGAAGCAGCAAAACAACCCCAGACCATCACACTACCACCACCATATTTTACTGTTGGTATGATGTTCTTTTCTGAAATGCTGTGTTCCTTTTACGACAGATGTAACGGGTCATTTGCCTTCCAAAAAGTTCAACTTTTGTCTCATCAGTCCACAAGGTATTTTCCCAAAAGTCTTGGCAATCATTGAGATGTTTCTTAGCAAAACTGAGACGAGCCCTAATGTTCTTTTTGCTTAACAGTGGTTTGCGTCTTGGAAATCTGCCATGCAGGCCGTTTTTGCCCAGTCTCTTTCTTATGGTGGAGTCGTGAACACTGACCTTAATTGAGGCAAGTGAGGCCTGCAGTTCTTTAGACGTTGTCCTTGGGTCTTTTGTGACCTCTCGGATGAGTCGTCTCTGCGCTCTTGGGGTAATTTTGGTCGGCCGGCCACTCCTGGGAAGGTTCACCACTGTTCCATGTTTTTGCAATTTGTGGATAATGGCTCTCACTGTGGTTTGCTGGAGTCCCAAAGCTTTAGAAATGGCTTTATAACCTTTACCAGACTGATAGATCTGAATTACTTCTGTTCTCATTTGTTCCTGAATTTCTTTGGATCTTGGCATGATGTCTAGCTTTTGAGGTGCTTTTGGTCTACTTCTCTGTGTCAGGCAGCTCCTATTTAAGTGATTTCTTGATTGAAACAGGTGTGGCAGTAATCAGGCCTGGGGTGGCTACGGAAATTGAACTCAGGTGTGATACACCACAGTTAGGTTATTTTTTAACAAGGGGGCAATTACTTTTTCACACAGGGCCATGTAGGTTTGGATTTTTTTTCTCCCTAAATAATAAAACCAACATTTAAAAACTGCATTTTGTGTTTACTTGTGTTATATTTGACTAATGGTTAAATGTGTTTGATGATCAGAAACATTTTGTGTGACAAACATGCAAAAGAATAAGAAATCAGGAAGGGGGCAAATAGTTTTTCACACCACTGTACATGATAGCATTGTCCACCCTATGTGGAATTGATAAGCAAACTGTAGAGGTTACAGAGCTGTTCTGACCAGGGATGTAAGTGAGCCAATATTAACCATTCCAAGGCCTTCATAATGTGTGAGGTCAGAGCTTTCATTTGATAGTCATTTAAGACTTTCAGCTGCAGATCAAGAACACACAAGATGTTGTCAATACAGCTGGAACCCTTTGCAGGATCAGGCTCTGATGGAAGATTTGCAGAACAACTACACACAGTTGCCCAGCACACTCCTTCAGTGCCTTAGGGTTAACACCATCAGGTCTGGCAGAGTTTTCATGGTTGTCATTTAACCTGGTTTGATGTGAAGGTCAGTCCTGGTGTGCTGAATGATTGGCTGAATAGTGAATGTAAGCCATTATAGATTTGTGGATGGTGCATGAGGATGGAGACATTGGCAGTGGGTATGCAGAAGTGTAAATGAAAAGTAAGGGGGAGGGAGGGTGTGTGGACAGTGGTACATGGTCTTGCAGAGTAATTCCGACTAGAGTGGGAGCAGAAGTGGAGCTGAGCTTAGGTACATGGATGGTTAAACTGTGAACAGGAGGGCCACAGTCAAACCTGTTAAAGAATTTGGTTTAACTAATTAACCCTCTCTGCACTTCCCACATCTAGTCTGCAATCAAACTGTTTAAAGTCTGACATTTTTCCTTCTTTTCCATGCTGTGTGTTTTTTTTTTTTACTTCAGCTTGGCCTGTAGCTCACTACTGTAGTTCACTTTATCCTCCTTGATCTTTTCTTTAAGCTCTCTTTCTGTTCCCTCTTCATTTCCTGTTATATTTCCAGCCTTGAAGGCTCTCTTTTGTAGGTCAAGAAGAAGCTTCTGTTCACTGTTGATCCGATGTTTAATGTCGGGTTAGCAACAAATAGTTCATGATGAAATAACAGTGTTCATACAAAATGAATATACCCAGTGTGGAGATTCCAGCCCGGATCACAGACAGACACAGGACACACAGAAGTCCAACTGCACACACATTTATTTTTACAGTCCTTAGGACAACACACAGTGCCCAAATCCCATCAATGCTCACAGTTCTTTCTTTCTTTCTCTTTCTTTCTTTCTTTCTTTCTTCTTCTCTTCTGACCCCTCAAATCCTCTCCCGCAAGCTCTGTCTTCTGCCTAACAACTCCGACTCCCCGGGTACTCCATGATGACCTTCCTGCTGCAAGGACTCCAGATGTACCTAGTTCCTGTTCCAGCAGCACTTCTTGGTGTGGAGGAAGTGCTGCAGTCCATGGCTCTGTAACCATCGGGGCTCCCCCGGCAGTAGCCACAGGCCCGAACAAGGTAGAGCTTCTAAGCTCCGAACCCGTGGCCCCGATGCAAACCAGGATGGCTGCCATCTTGTGTCCCGGGGAAATATTGTTCCTCTCCTGGTCCTTCCATCCTCCAGGTGTCCCGGCTGGGTAGGAGCCCCAGCAGTCTGCCACACCAGTAATGTAGTCATTAAATAGACAGAGTGGTGGCTCTGAGGCTACGGATTTGGGCCACTAATTGGAAGGTTGTGGGTTCGAATCCTGTAAACACCAGAAGTGACTCTACTCCATTGGGCCCTTGAGCAAGGCCCTAAACTTGCAATTGCTTCATCCTGGGTATGACATTAATCTGCATCCAGCCCTGCCAGCTGGTCCTCCAATCTGCAGGGAAAACTTGGGGGTTGGTGGCAAGATTGGCACTCCAGCCACAGGTAAAAACTTCACACTGTTTCAGTGTGGTGCTGAGGTGTCACCAGCTGCACTCAGGTCCCAGTCTGGGTGGTTTGTTATGTGGTGGTTATGTGGTGTTATGTATTCACTTTGATATGTAAAATATCAAGGGGTATATTGTTATTTCTTATATGGTATGGGCATGGATATGTGCGCATGTGTACTATAAAGGGTGGGTGTGTAGTTTAGAGCAAACAATGTGAATGGAATGAGCAATAGAGAGACCAGCATGTGACAAAGATATATAAGCGTTTGTGGTTGTTTCAGCTTTTTTTAAAGAAAGTTTTCCTGTTGTTCATCACCCTGTGGGATTGGTTGTATTTAGACATATACAGAAGATAAGAATATATAACAGGGGTGGGTTTGGCAACATGCGGCATCAGCACATGCTCTCAACCTCTTTCCTCCTCTAGTCAGTAAGTCCATCAATATCCTCACCATACTGTCCATAGAACCCCACCCAGTCTGAAGCATCAAAGAGACACTTGCCTTAGGTGACCTCACTGAAGTGGTCACTTTTAGCAATAACTTATGACCGCTACCTCATCTCACAGGTAAATAATAGTTTTTGCCATGCCATCTCAATATTCTACATTCAATTACATTTGTCTTACAATTACAGGAAAAAAGGAAATTTATCTCAATACAAAAAAGACGGTGATAAAGCAGTATGAGGGAGGAAAGAAAGCAAATGCAATCGCTTGTGACTTTAAGTTATCCCATTGTAACCGGTGTTTGCCAGACACAATGTATTGCTGTACTTTGGCTTGAAAACGGTTAACCTCCGAAGCTTCTGCATTGTGACTCACAATGTGCCACTTCATGCATAAAGTGTTAATGAAAACACACTGAACTCCTTTACCTGTTAATGTTGATTATTGACAGGCTGAAATGTTAAGAATGCTCAGACTGCCAGCACAACAACTCCTCTCACAGTTAACACAATAAAAACTGGGAGAGGCTCACACTGATGACTTAACATAACACAGACAAAGGAAGGATTTGTGAAGCTATTAAAGGCAACAGTAATAAATAACAAAATAATAAAATAAAAACATATTTACAAAGACATGATAGAAAATCTACACAATGTCCTAAGAATGATGATAAAAAATGATGTACTGTATATCAAACAATATGACTCGCATGCACTTTTATATTTTTTCAGCACTTGCATGCACCTCACATCTCACTGGGCTTACAGGCCCCGTGCTCGCTTGGTTCAGTTCTTATTTATCAAATCAATTCCAGTATGTACAGAAATGTGCAGACAGTACTCCATCATTATATACAGAAGTTGAATATGGTGTCCCGCAGGGCTCAGTACTGGGACCTTTACTGTTTTCACTTTACATGCTTCCACTGGGATCTCTCATTAGGAAACATCATGTTAATTTTCACTCGTATGCAGATGACACCCAGTTATACCTTTCATTTAAATCAAATGAAGTTTCTCCGATGTTGTCTTTAATTAGTTGTGTTAGTGAATTAAAGGAATGGATGAATGAGAACTACTTGTCTTTAAATACAGATAAAACAGAGATGTTAATTGTTGGAGGGAATGACGCTGATCACAGCAGTATTTTGTCGTCATTTAACTCAGTTGGAATCCCAATTAATTTTACTGAATCAGCCCGCAATCTAGGTGTTATCTTTGACTCTAGCATGTCATTTAAAGCACATATTACAAAGTCGTCCAAAACATGTTTTTTCCATCTTAAAAATGTTAGGAAATTAAGGCGCTCTCTAAATAAACAGGATTGTGAGAAATTAATTCATGCATTTATCTCTAGTAGGATTGACTACTGCAATGCGGTGTTCACTGGCTGTTCAAACTGTTCTCTATACAGCCTCCAGTTAATCCAAAATGCCGCTGCAAAATTATTACAAGAACAAGAAAATATGAACACATAACCCCAGTTCTTAAATCTTTACACTGGCTCCCAGTTAAGTTTAGGGCAGATTTCAAAATCCTCCTTTTAACATATAAAGCATTAAATGGCCAAGGTCCGGCTTACTTGTCTGAACTTATCATGACTTACAAACCTGAGCACATTAAGATCTCAAGATGCCGGTCTGCTTAGGATTCCAAGGATTAATAAAATAACAGTGGGAGGTCAAGCTTATAGTTACAGGGCCCCTAAACTGTGGAATGGTCTTCCTGCTTCCATAAGAGATGCCCCTTCAGTCTCAGCCTTTAAATCCCGGCTGAAGACTCACTACTTCTGTTTAGCATATCCTGACTAGAGCTGCTGATTAACTGTACAGACTGCATCTCTGTTGTTAGTCATTAGCACTATAACATAAGTAACATGATAATTATATTTGAATACTAACCCTCACCTATTCTGTTTCTTTTCTCGGTACCCAAATGTGGCAATTGGTGCCACGCCCACCTGCCAAGTTGTTTGCCTGCCTATGGTAAAGTCATCCCTGATGGAGGATCACAGGAATCATGAGAAAGAGGGTCCTTTCATCGGAGCAACGTTTCAGCCGTGGCATGGCCAAATGGGGAGGCAGCTTGATGGATGAGGTCTCCAGGACTCTAAAAATATCCAAACCTAATTATGTCATATCATCTACTGTTAAACCGTACTTCTAAAATTTTTATTATTATGCTGTATTAAGGAATTGTTCTGTTCTGTGTATTGTATTGTATTGACCCCCTACTATTGACACCCACTGCACGCCCAACCTACCTGGAAAGGGGTCTCTCTTTGAACTGCCTTTCCCGAGGTTTCTTCCATTTTCCCTACAAGGTTTTTTTGGGAGTTTTTCCTTGTCTTCTCAGAGAGTCAAGGCTGGGGGGCTGTCAAAAGGCAGGGCCTGTTAAAGCCCATTGCGGCACTTCCTGTGTGATTTTGGGCTATACAAAAATAAACTGTATTGTATTGTACTTGTGTGTAGTAAATGCCGGCACACAACAATGACATTATGCTAATGACGCAGATGAAGAACGTGCAAGTCAAACACCTCAGCAACAGAGTGCAAGGCTTGAAGTTTTCACTATAAACATTGTCTATCTGGAGGTATTTTCTTGAGACCAAGATTAATAGGACTCATATGCCAGTGATACTGCTAAGATATGGGGCATCAAGCACAGGGGGGTCCATGTCCTCTGCACTCCAAGTTTATGAATATAGTAAAATTCATAGGGAGTCTTTAGGTTGTTTTTTGTCCTGAAGACCACACACAGCCTATTTATATATCTATACTAATAAAAGGCAAAGCCCTCACTGACTCACTCACTCACTGACTCATCACTAATTCTCCAGCTTCCCGTGTAGGTAGAAGGCTGAAATTTGGCAGGCTCATTCCTTACAGCTTACTTACAAATGTTGGGCAGGTTTCACTTCGAAATTCTACGCGTAATGGTCATAACTGGAACCTATTTTTTCGTCCATATACTATAATAGACTTCTGCTCAATGCCCGTGGGAGGCGGAGTTACGCCTCCCACCTAATTTAGTGCCTGCCCATATAAGGCCGTCCGTCAGCGGCAATCCAATAGAAACACTGCCGCTAAATATTCATGGGTGAAGGACTGTGCTTATGCAGAGGAAGATGAGATGGTCAGGGTGGTGTTTGGCACAAACTCAGTAAAACTGCGAGAGAAACTTTTAACTGCCGGGTCTTAGCTAACATTAAATACAGCCGTGGACATCACACGAGATGGCACCAGCACAGCTGGGAACCTTCGATGCATGTACACCGAGCGGCTCACGTGAACTGACACAGTGCACAGACAAAAAGCAACAGTTCCAAATTGTGCTGAACAAAAACCGAATTACACAATTGAGAAGGCAGCAAAAAAATGTGAAGCGTGTGATACATACAAGCATATCCATAAGTGCAGCTCGTGTGGAAACAAAGCACACAGTGGAAAAAGTCAATGTCCCGCTAAAGGAAGACAGTGTAAAAAAAACCCGTGCATGCAGTGTGTCAGGTCTCAGATAAAGAGGAAGACGAGCTGTTTATTGATGCAGTAAGAAACAAATCGATGAATGAAACCTGTTATCTTTACAACGATTGACAAACACGGAATGTAACTTGAACACAACACATCCTACAAATACGACCCTGATTGAAACAAATAATGATAATCAAATCCTTGATGACAGCAGCACTCATAACACTCACAAAACAATTACTGTATCAATCATGTTACGTTATTTTTAAAATGTTCCCTTTTCTTTTTCATAACTTCTTTAACACACTACTTCTCCTCTGCGAAGCGCGGGTATATATATATATATGTATATATATATACCCCGATCTATATACGCTTAAATAGATGAACCACACGCCGTAGCGCAATGGTTGAGGCTTCGCCTCTAGCACCGAAGTTCGATTCCCGAGAGGGCGTGCACTGAGTATGTACGCGCGCTTCCTGATTCATTTTACCCTCGCATTCCCTTGGTTTGAGACGTATGAAAAAATATGCGGTTAACCCAGAAAGACAGATCACCAATTGAAGCTTTATGAATAATAGATACTTTATCAATGATTGTTTTGGTAAAACCATACTCAGTGTATTCATTAGATGAACGGTAAAAAAAGTAAGAGCGAGGGGACGGTGACTTATTGAGGCACACAGGCGAAACCACAATAGCACGTGGGCTTGAGGCGTCGGTGCATGTCAACTCGATCTGAATTGCGCGATCACATTCGAAAAAATATATCTTTTCAAGTTCTATTTAGTCCATATGTGTCAAACTCAAGGCCCGCGTGTAATTATATCCGGCCCGCGAGATCATTTTATATATTATTGTTATTAATGGCCCGGGGATATGAAGCGCTGGTAACACAATAAACTACAGATCCCATAATGCAGCGCTTCAGCTGCCTTGCCAACACGCATCACGTTAATCAAGTCTAGCTTATGATGCTGAAAGTTATTGCGAAGCTAGCCCTCACGATGCGAAGAGAAAAGGTGATTCTGAACATAGAGCCTTTAAAAACCGATGGGAGGCTGAGTATATGTTTACTGACATTGCCAGTAAACCTGTGTGTCTCATTTGTGAAGCTAATGTGGCTGTAATTACAGAATTTAATCTAAGACGGCACTATGAGACAAAATATCAAGATAACCTGAAAGACCTGAATGCAATGCAGAAGATACAGAAAGCAGAAGAGTTAAAGAAGAATCTGACACTTCAGCAGATGTTTTTACCCGTGCAAAATCACAAAGTGATTTCAAGTGAAGCTGCTTTTATGGGAGACACAAATGCACCAGTGCAACTTGCCCCACTTTCCCTGTTGCCAAGTAATGTTGAACCAAGTCGGCACTACGGTGTTCCCAAATACGCACTTTGCTCATAAACTGAGCGCACTGTGCACTGAGTTCGCACGGCGCTTTGGTGACTTTGAACAACAAAAAAAGAATTTTGAGTTGTTTCGCAACCCATTTGCCGTCGATGTGGAAACTGCACCTGTGCAGATTCAGATGGAGGTGATTGAGCTGCAGTGTAATGGCACACTGAAGGCAAAGTACGATACTGCAAGGCCCGCACAGTTTATTCACTCCATTCCGCACAAATGCTCCAGCTCCGTCTACATGCGGCTCGAACCTTGTGCATGTCTGGTAGCACATATCTGTGTGAGAAGCTCTTCTCAGTCATGAAGACTAACAAAACAGCACACAGGAGTCGCCTCACTGATGAGCACCTGCAGTCCATCCTGAGAATCTCCACAACACCGAACCTCACACCAAACAGAAACGAACTTCTTGCCAAAAAAAGATGCCAGGCGTCCAGCTCTGATAAAATGACATAAGAACAAAGACAACTGAATGATTTGATTTGTTATTGCTAAAAAGAACACATTTTATTTATATGTCCAGGTTTTGTTATGCACCATGTTCATATTTGAATTTGTATAATTTTGACAGGATATATTTTTATGGAGAGCAAAATCTTTTGGGATATTTAAAATTTAACTTTATTTTTTATATAAAATTACATAAAAGTAAAGAAATTTTAATGTTTTTTCTTTTAACGTTTACTTTATTTCTAACTTGTATAATTTAGACAGGATATATTTTTATGGAGAGCAAAATATTATAAGTTATTTAAGATTTGAGTTGATTTATTCTAATATTCCTGTCTGTTTTTATTCATATTTATGTTCAAAAAAGTTAAGTTTTAAAAGTTTTAAAGTTTTAAAAGTTTAGTTTTAGTGTGTTCAATAAATGTTTATCCTGTTCGGCCCACGACCTAAAGTGTGTTTTGGATTTTGGCCCCCTGTGCAATTGAGTTTGACACCCCTGATTTAGTCGACACAGATATCTTTGGTTGGAATGTAAGGCGAATTTACTCTTTACATTTGTATGGTGAAGAAAAATTTATGTAATGATGCCTACATTTAACTTACATTCCTACCAAAGATATTTCTGTCGACTAAATAAAAATTCCTTCTATTTAAAATTTAAATAGAACTTGAACAGATACGATAGTTCATAATATCCACACAGACTTGCACGTAAGAGCGGGAGTCATCCGTTTTAACAAACAGCGTATGCACTGATACTGAAATAGCCTGCCCATTTAATTATTTAGGAATGGATAAATAAATTAAGATTTTGTACAAATAATGTTTTTCATTTTTCTTCCTTGATGGATTCTGCCATCCCCAGCAACAGCTGCTCGCACCCCAAAGAGTGTATGTATATATATATATATATATATATATATATATATATATGTGTGTGTATATGTATATATGTAGATATGTATGTATATGTATATATGTGGATGTATGTGTATATATGTATAAATATATATATATATATATATATATGTATGTATATATATATGTGTGTGTGTATATATATGTGTATATGTATATGATAATTATAAATATATGTTTATATGTGTGTGTATATATATATATATATATATATATATATATGACAGCAACACTCATCACTCACAACAGTGACAAAACAATTACATTGACAATCATGTTACGTTATTTTCAAAATGTTTCCTTTTCTTTTTCATTACTTCTTTAACACACTACTCAAGTAGAAGGTATTTTGCTAGTATATATATATATATATATATATATATATATATATATATATATATATATATATATATATATATATATATATTTATATATATATATATTTATATTTATATATATATATATATATATATATATATATATATATATATACAGGCAGTCCCCAGGTTACGTACGAGATAGGGACTGTAGGTTTGTACTTAAGTTGAATTTGTATGTAAGTCGGAACAGATACGGATACATTATTTTGATAAATGCTATTGTTGACCGACTGTAACCATGTGCTCCGCCAATGAATGATGGAGTTTCACCTCTCTCTGACCTTTTTATTATTTCCACTTTATTTTCAATAGTGATGGTTTTTCTCTTCTTTACTGTATCACCAGCACTTGCCTCAGATTTTTATTTCAGAGACATTAATGAAGTGTGAAAACAAAAGGTTAAGATGAGCTCTTCTGCACAGCACTGTACACGCTATCACAGCAGGAAGGCACCCGTCGTCAACATGTCTGATGTACTGACAAGAGACAACTTCGTGGGTACTTTGTGGGTTAGTATTTTTCCAGAGCTTTTTTGATAAAATAATTCTAGTAGTGTGGTATAGAACATCACAATTGATTTATCTTTATGCACTTTAATCCTTCCATTAATGAATTAGGACTGATTGCGAGAAGTATGTAAAGATTTGTGTTAATTTTGTGCATTTTTCAGAAAATATGGCCTAGTCAAGCTAGAGCTAGATGGCAATGCTCTCAGGTTGGCTCTTACCGTTGGGATATTTTTGACAATTTTAAATGAGATAAATGTGATCGATGTTGGACCTTTAGACGAATTATTCAATGTTTGCCACATGTACAACTGGAGTGTATTCTGTGTATGGCTGAGTATGGCACTCCTTTTCTGAGATGTTAACTGATAGGTTCCTTTTCCACCATTTCCTCAGATCTTTGAAGGGTATATTCTATGATATATTTGTATATATTGTTGAAATGCTATCTGAGTTTTCATCAACATTAACCAGTATGGCTCCTGGGGTTGACATGCAGAAAGTTGGGTAGGTTTCATTCACTAAAAGTTTTAAATTTGCATACAGGAAAAAAATGTGTTAAATTTGGAATGTATTTGTTCAAAAGATGCAAATATGTTGTCTATGTAAAAATCTTCAAGCATCATAATCTTTAGCATGTTCCATAAGTTAAATAGTAAGTAGGTCTGAAAAGGTTTAAAAAAAAGTGATCATCGGGAACAACAGATAAGAGCTTCTGTACCTTAAAATGTGTCCTGCATTAGCTTCATATTTTAAGTAATTTGTTGGTAAAGTGACAGTAGTTAGAACAGAGCAGTGTATACAAGGAAGATTTAGAACAGGATTTGTTTTCCATTGGAAACCAGGCCAGTGTAAATTCATGAGCTTCAGACTATTTCCAAGATTTTATTGTGTGTATATTTGCTGCCCAGTAGTAAAACTGAAAGTTAGGTAGTGCCATGCCACCTTTTGTTCTATGTCTTTGTAGAATTGCCTTTTTGATGCATGGCTATTTTGAATTCCAGAAGAATTGTGTTATGAAAGAGTCTAATTTCTAAGAATGATTTGTTTATGTACAGTGCATCCGGAAAGTATTCACAGCGCATCACTTTTTCCACATTTTGTTATGTTACAGCCTTATTCCAAAATGGATTAAATTCATTTTTTTCCTCAGAATTCTACACACAACACCCCATAATGACAATGTGAAAAAAGTTTACTTGAGATTTTTGCAAATTTATTAAAAATAAAAAAATTGAGAAAGCACAAGTACATAAGTATTCACAGCCTTTGCCATGAAGCTCAAAATTGAGCTCAGGTGCATCCTGTTTCCCCTGATCATCCTTGAGATGTTTCTGCAGCTTAATTGGAGTCCACCTGTGGTAAAGTCAGTTGACTGGACATGATTTGGAAAGGCACACACCTGTCTATAGAAGGTCCAACAGCTGACAGTTCATGTCAGAGCACAAACCAAGCATGAAGTCAAAGGAATTGTCTGTAGACCTCCGAGACAGGATTGTCTCGAGACACAAATCTGGGGAAGGTTACAGAAAAATTTCTGCTGCTTTGAAGGTCCCAGTGAGCACAGTGGCCTCCATCATCCGTAAGTGGAAGAAGTTCGAAACCACCAGGACTCTTCCTAAAGCTGGCCGGCCATCTAAACTGAGCGAATGGGGGAGAAGGGCCTTAGTCAGGGAGGTCTGACTCTGTCAGAGCTCCAGAGGTCCTCTGTGGAGAGAGGAGAACCTTCCAGAAGGACAACCATCTCTGCAGCAATCCACCAACCAGGCCTGTATGGTAGAGTGGCCAGATGGAAGCCACTCCTTAGTAAAAGGCACATGGCAGCCCGCCTGGAGTTTGCCAAAAGGCACCTAAAGGACTCTCAGACCATGAGAAACAAAATTCTCTGGTCTGATGAGACAAAGATTGAACTCTTTGGTGTGAATGCCAGGCGTCACGTTTGGAGGAAACCAGGCACCGCTCATCACCAGGCCAATACCATCCCTACAGTGAAGCATGGTGGTGGCAGCATCATGCTGTGGGGATGTTTTTCAGTGGCAGGAACTGGGAGACTAGTCAGGATAAAGTTAAAGATGACTGCAGCAATGTACAGAGACATCCTGGATGAAAACCTGCTCCAGAGCACTCTTGACCTCAGACTGGGGCGACGGTTCATCTTTCAGCAGGACAACGACCCTAAGCACACAGCCAAGATATCAAAGGAGTGGCTTCAGGACAACTCTGTGAATGTCCTTGAGTGGCCCAGCCAGAGTCTAGACTTGAATCCGATTGAACATCTCTGGAGAGATCTTAAAATGGCTGTGCACCGACGCTTCCCATCCAACCTGATGGAGCTTGAGAGGTGCTGCAAAGAGGAATGGGCGGAACTGGCCAAGTTGGTGTGCCAAGCTTGTGGCATCATATTCAAAAAGACTTGAGGCTGTAATTGCTGCCAAAGGTGCACCAACAAAGTATTGAGCAAAGGCTGTGAGTACTTATGTACAGTACATGTGATTTCTCAGGTTTTTTTTTATTATTAATAAATTTGCAAAAATCTCAAGTAAACTTTTTTCATGTTGTCATTATGGGGTGTTCTGTGTAGAATTCTGGGGAAAAAAATGAATTGAATCCATTTTGGAATAAGGCTGTAACATAACAAAATGTGGAAAAAGTGATGTGCTGTGAATACTTTCTGAATGCACTGTATATAATGATGTTGTCAGAAGGAATGAAGAATCAAGAGACAAGATAAACATTCAGGCGTCAACTCAGTTGTTAACACGATGGATTGCATTTCATTTTGGCACAAATAATCTTGCATAGATAACTACACTACATGGGGGGCATTTGAAATTGAGCCAAATTTGAAAATCTTAAAAGGACAGTGACCAAAAATCATTCTGAATCTAACTGCAGTTAATCTGCTTGGCTTGGCACCTGACACATAATAACATGTCCCAGTATATAGAACTTGGAATTGAGTCAATTTCAATCTCACCTTTCTACATGAAAACATGAAATCACTTGGAGTAAGTAACATATAAAAATATGATTGTTTTGGAGTATTCCTTCAAGACAGAAAAAAAAACATTGCCTTCCATACCTTCCAGCTAGATAGGTAGATACTTTATTCATCCCTTCAGGGAAATGCACATCAGTAAAAATTGTTACAAAATATTAGAAAGGCAAGGAAAACAAAACAGAAATAAATAAATAGTAAAAACGACAAATGGTCACTTGTTACAGTGTCAGAAGTTAGAGTGGTGACCAGGTCATGAATTACTTGAGTTATAAAAACTCACAGCAGTAGGAATAAATGATCTTGTAAAGTGGTCTGTTCTTCAGCGCAGTTAGAGAAGACAACTGCTATGTTTACATCTCTGAGGTGCCAAAATGTTGAGGAGAAGGTGACGGCTATTGTCAAGGATGGTCTGTGCCTTCCTCCCCATGTCCCTTTCCACCACAATTTCCAGAGAGTTCACAGTCCTATCCAGTAAGGTGCCAGCCTTCTTCACCTGTCCAGCCTCTTTCTGTTCTTATCTGTCATACTGCCTCCTCGACACAGGGCAGCAAAGAAGAGAACCCTGGCAACAACTGTCTGATAGAACACAGATAACACTTCACTACATACATTGAATGATCTGAGTCTTCTGAGGAAAAAGTGCCTGCTCTACACCTTCCTGTACAGGACATCTGTGTTCACTGACCAGTCTAGTCTGTCATTAAGGTGGACACCTAGATATTTATAAGTCTGTACCACCTCAATGTCCTTCCCTTGTATGTTAACAGGCTGAAGGGGGAGCTTAGACCTGCGGAAATCTACAATCATCTCCTTGGTCTTGGTTGTGTTCAGAACCAGACAGTTCTTATTGCTCCAGTTACTGAAAAATTCCAGTCAGATCCCTATATTTCACTTCCTGCCCATTCCTTATGCACACCACAGTAGCTGTAGCATCAGAGTACTTCTGAATGTAGCAAAAGTCTGACTTAGTGTATATTTAAAGTCTGCTATGTTAGGATATAACGGGTTGGAAAATGACTGACTGACTGTGTATAATATGAAGACAACTGGGGCCAGGACAGTCCCTTGTGGGGTCCCAACATTGCTCACTACCGTCCCACAGACACAGTTCCCCAGCTTGACAGACTGCAGTCGTCAAGTCAGGTAGTTATGAACCCAGGAGGTGAAGGTGGAATCCACGCCCATCCTCTCCAGTTTATCTTCAAGAATGGAGGGTTGGATGTTGAATGCACTTGAAACAATCTAAAAACATAATCCTCACATAACCCTGTGCTTCATCCAAAAAGGAGTGAGTCTGGTGTAGCATGTAGAGGACTGCTTACTCAACACCAATGTGCTTGCTGGACTTGTGTAGCCGCTCCAGCGTTCCTCGTGATAATAATAAATAGCAAAAGTATTTCAGGTTTAGGAGTAATCTTAATATTATATAATGTTACATGGATACATTAGTGCAGTCTAAATTCCTGTACAAAGTTTGTAATTTTTTAAGAGAACAATGGTATAAAGATGGATAAACTCCTGAAATCTGACCATCTGTTTCCTATGTGTGAGTGGTTGGGAAATCATCTTGGAAGTTCTAGGTTAATAGGTGATTAGATATATATTGGTGATGTCTACCAGATGCGATAGGGCGTGCTCTTCTTGTTTTCCTCCCTCGTTATACACACTGCTGAGGAAACAGGGTGCTGAGCCTGATTTGTTAATCATTTGTTTAATTTGGCCAGTAAGCTAGCAAAGGTGTTTCTCTTCAAACTTCCTCCAGCATATCATTAATTGTTTTCTTTTTCCTAAAGTGAGAAGCAACTTGTTTTCGTTTGAGAACAACGCTGTTGTCATACAAGCTGCACACGCTCAGCATAGAGATGTGCATTGTGTTTACTGTGGTAGGCTTTTAATTGTAACGGGGAAAAAATATTAACTATTGTACCACTTTTTGTAAATGATAAAGAAAGAAAAGAAAGAAGGCATGTCGAGTGAGTCTGTAACGCAGGCTATAGCCGGTGATGTTGAACGCGTAAGACTGTTTGCAGTTTGTAAGCGAGGGGAGACTGCGCAACCCGTTAATAAAGCAGTGGGTTAGTTTTAACGATTTACTGTTTACTGCCGTGATGTTTATAAGGAAACTAAGCCATCTATTAAGAGAAAAGTAGCACTGATTGGCTTTTGTTAAGGGTACTATAACGCAATGCCCTTAGAATTAATATGTGTGTATGTATATACATATATATTTGGGTGTATGTTTCTGTGAGATTTTTGAGACCCCGACAACCCCCCAAATGCCCTGTGCATGCAGGCAGTGATCGGTTGCAAATACAAGTTCCACTTCTCACCGTATACCGATGGTTGGTTGCGGGGAACATTTACAAACCGGCCACTAACCTGGCCTTGAGCTCACTGACCTGAACTTGCGCACACTTTCGGTCTCCTCTGTCTGTTCTTCGGATCTGAGAAGGAAGCGAACGCACGATGACGTCATTGCACGGCTTGCATGCTGCGCGAGTGTGAGTGACAGCTGCTGTTTGAGTAAACACTCTGGGGATGCGCCTGTCTTCACAACAATAAAGCAGAATTTTTGGAAAACCTGGACTCCCCTCCATCTCTCTTGTGCAAGTCTTTGACTCACACATCATAATACGTCTTTAACGGGCGTGTGTTTCTATATTTGATTTGTATGTACAGCATTTCTTACATGTTTATTATGGGCTTGTTACGCATGTTAATACGTAATACTATTAATAAATAGGAAAGAAACCTGGAAGAGTTAAAAAAGACAGACTGTTGAATTATGATAATACGATGTAAAGAGTTGTAAAAAATGTATAGAAATAAGGAAGGTTTAAGAGATAGACATGAAGAATAAAATAAGCATTAATGTTTATAATTGGTAAAAGTTCTGCATATAAAATGCTGTAAAGTGCTGAATAGAGATAAATGGGGAAATAAAGCACTAAAAATGATGTTTTATTGTGCTGTTATAGACACTGCTGAGGAAACTGTGTTAAGCCTGATTTATTAATCATTCTCCGGTTTGGCATAGGCGTACCATGGGTTTAATTGATGTTTAGTAATTTATGTATTTATTTATTTACAACAACAACATTTATTTATATAGCACATTTTCATACAAATAATATAGCTCAAAGTGCTTTACATGATAAAGAAAGAGAAAAAAGACAAAGTAAGAATTAAAATCAGAGAACACTAATTCATTTATGTCTTTATTAAACTATAAAATGAATATCCTCACTATCTTTGGAGCAACCCTTATATATTTAATATATCTTACATGGTTAGGACTGGATTTTAGCTACAGTGCCACCGTACCTGTGAAATACAAATGATGACAGTTTGCCATGTTGTGCACAGGAAGGGCTTCAGACTACACATTAAAACCTGTTTTACACAAAACTTGATGGCCATATGTTGTTAAAGAAGAAACCGTACTGTTCAGTGACAGTGTCTTTCATTTCACCAAAGCCTTATTTATGCCTTTAATGAATAAAAAATAATTTCTCAAACTCACCTAATTCAGTTTGGGGTCATGGAGCCCAGAGACCTATCCTGGCAGCATTGGGTACATGGCAGGAACCAACCTTGGGCAGGGCAACGGTAAATTACAGGGCCCACTCACACACCGACACAAGGCCACCATAGTGCCATTAGTTAAGCTAATGGGAAAAGGAAAGCTTGAGAACCCAGAGAAAAACCCAGTCAGACACAGGAGGAGCAGGCAGACTCCACAGAGACAGCAGCTACATGTGCCACTCAAACCCTCATTGCTGAATTTGTGAGGCAGCAGTGCTTGCCACTGTGCTTCACAGACCTAAAATTAGCCTATAAATCTATTTAATCTGAATTGAAATCCAAGATACACTATATAATGGCCACATCTAATGGAAAACTGAAGCTAGGGGGTTAAGACCCCCTCACCCCAAGAAATTTACAACCGACTCTCACTTCTTAAAAAGAAGTTAAGTGGCTTCTAAGAAAAGTGTGGTTAGACTAAGTTTTTATTATGCTGATTCTGTTTCCCACTAACTGCAGTTTTGTGTCATAGTTCCTATACTACTACTACTTCTTTTTCTGTAGCCTTTGCCATTTGCATATGGGGTCACTTTTATTTTTGACTAGACTTCACCAATTGAGGTTAGGGCATGATGTTTATGGCTGGATGCCTTTCCTGACGCCAACCATCTCCAATACACTTAACCATACAAATACGTAATTAGAAACTTTCTATTTTAGAATAATAAAAATGTGTTGCAGTAACATGTCTGATACAGTTTCAGTAAATAATGCACTCAGCTTAGTTTGGTGAGTAGCACTGCAACATAGTGAGTTTCAATTTTACATTTTTATTTCAGGGCTACACACTTGCTTTCCTGGTGAAAAACATTCTGCAGTGCAGTGCTACTACAACAAAGATTCTGGTACTTGAATAACCCATTCTCAAGTTCAGTCCTCTGTAGCTGCAGCTTTCATTCCAATGGGTGTGTTTTCTTGGCAGCAAAGGAGAAGATAATACCAGAAGGGGGGTCTCCAGGCACGCATGTGTGACAACTGTTAGGAACAAACTGCTGCTGGGTTTGGGGATTTGGCCTCATGTCTCTGTGGTATAGCTGGTCCACAGCTCAGATGAAAGCCCAGTTTTTAAATAAATAATCGCTGAACTCGTGACTTCAAGAGGGGGCGTGGTAGTGTGGCCAGAGCGGTTCCTGGATGCTATGTGAGGCGGGCGTTTCCTTGCTCATGTGCACAGATGAGGAATCGTCCGCATCCGTAATTGAAGCCGGGAGCTGCTAATCTCCACACCTGAGCCAAGTCCCCGTAATAAAGACTAGTAGCGCGAGGTGGAAGGAGAAAAATAAAAAGAACATTAAAAAAAAGAAAGAGGAAGAGAGCGAGAGAGCAGCATTAGGGAAAGCGTAGACAAGCCAGCCCGCTGTGAAAGAGAGAGGTCAGCACGGTCAGGGGTCCCAGATAGAGTGAGTGATCGGCGCTCATGGGACAGGATTGCTCCCACCAAGGTTATTACAGTTAACAAAAACTAAAATAAAAACTGAAACTATTATTAAAAAAACATTTTTAATAAACTGAAATAAAATAATTAAAACCGAAATGAAAAACTAAAACTAAACTAAACTGTTAAAGTAACTGGAAAGACTAAGTGAAATAAAATAATAATTTACCAAAAATATTTTTTGTTTTTATTTTTGAATGAATATTCTTGTCGTTAGTCTTTTACCCTTGTAACTTTTAACTCTAAAACAGAAAGTCATCCACCACCAGCCATCCGCATATATTTATGATACAAACCATGTAAAATTCCTGAGTTGGCAACGTCTCTAATGAGCTACAGGTAGGTAGGCGAAAAGAGTCTTCCAACTGGTGAAAAACTAAACATACTAATGTCTTTTTGTATTTATTCTATATTTATTAATTTATCTTTTTTTAGTATATATTCACAGCTCAAAATAACTGATATTGTGAAAACAATCCAGTAGCAGAATTATGTTTTAAAATATTTGTACCCCTTTTTCCAATTTTTCTCTCTCTCACAAAATAGATAGTTGAAGTATCATATTGGTTTTGTTCTTAACACCAGCCATATCATACATATTTCATACCAGGGATTTTCCCTGCCTTGCATTCAAACCTGTTGGGGTAGGCTGCAAGTTTCCTGTGATCCTACTCTGGATAAACAGGTTTAGATAATGTATATATTGTTCCTAATCTCAGATTCTGTCTCTGTCATTTTGTGCCTGTCCATACTCTTAATACACCTATTACCTGCTCTTGCTCTGCTCATTAAGGGTTTACTGTTCTTACACATGGGCTATTCATTTCTCACTGCCCCTAACCTTCACAATATATGCTTGTTTCCCTCAATACAGCTAGGTGTGGTCTGCACACTGATACAAGTCTAAGAGTCCTTTTCTTCTTCAGCCCCCATGATTTTCATGATCACACCTGTCAGGACACATTAGAATCTGTTTTCTGATGTTTGATATCTTTTCAGGCCTGCATGTGGGAAAATTCTGTCTATAAATTGTGTGTGCCTGAGATGGATTCAGAGATCAATATGGCTGGTAGAAAATAAAGCCCAGTTTGGGAGATTTTTTTAATGGAATATTGAAGGCATTCATTATAGGCACATTTCCTTTGAGCAGGATATGTTGTGTACTGTAGACATCTAGAGTAAAAAACCCTCACACCTTAAAATGCATATACATTTCATTATTCATATTGCCATTCTGGGCAATAAAAGGAAAAGATAAAAACTGCCAAAGTCAGCGCACATTTCTTCAGCACAATTGTATAGAAAATATTAAAAAATTATAAAATTTTATAAAATTGTTCATATTCAGTACAGTATCTGGTTTTGATTATGCTTGTTTTTATCAAGCAAAAACAAAACCAGATAGTGAACCATGTAGTGTAATAAGCTTCCACTAACATTAAACTCATATTATATCCAAATCTGTTAATTGTATGATTCTGTCTGATTGCGACACTAAACTAAACTCCATAGTAGCTCCATGCGATAATAATTACTAAAACTAAAACTGAAACTAATAGATATAAAAATAAAATAGAAATGTCTTTGTGAAATAAAAACTAAATTAAAACTAAAAATACCAGATGAAGGAAAACTAAAACTAAACTGAATTTCCAAGTGAGGTCAGAAAATAATATAGAAATAAAACCTAATATAAAAAGGCAAAACTGTTTTCCAAACAGCCAATTAAGTGGCTGCAAATTAATCTATGCAGCATTCCCACATGACCAAGAGGTTTAGTTGTTGTTTAAACAAAACATTGAAAGGGCCAAGATGTGTGAGAGAGAGACTTTGACTGTGGTATGAATGTTTCTGCACCACATTGTGATTTAATTATCTCAGAAAGAGCAGCCCCCTAGATATTTTTGTACATTACAGTCATTAGGTGATGCAGAGAATGGGGTGATAAACATAAAAGTCCAATGAACAGCAGATCTGTGGCTGAAAAGAAACTTATTAAAAATAATATTCCATCCACAAATTATATTTTTATATGTAACTTTATGTAGTTTGTAGTGCTGTACAACAACAAACGTGTGAAAAACGCCCATGGGTAAAAAAAACAATTACATTATTCATATCATATAATGCACCTGTCCATTATCCAGTTGTATGCTCAAAATGTCGAGTGTCATGGATGGCCCACAGCTTGGCTGCACCTGGGAGGCCTACGAGCTCACAAATGTCTTCTGGTAAACCGAGTCTATCATCCCAGTGGTATTGTTGTTTGCTACTCTCAAACCAGGAGTGAAACGGGATGTCGACACACAAATTTGAGAACATGCCTGGATAAAGTAAGTATGTATGTAGTTGTGTCCGGCAAGGGGAGGTAGCTCCCTGGGAATGAATTCTTCCGTAACTGTGAATCTATATGCCCTGGTCTGACCTGGAATTACCCTTATTTGTTCCTTTTAGCTGCCTCCCATGTGCACATGTGTGACAATGTATACTTAAATTTTAAGTTATTATATTATAGAATCACAAGTGAATGAGAATTGCACAATTCATAATGATTTGTTTATGAATCAAATGAATGAAAATCGTTAGACTGATTCTTGGCTAGTGACTCGTTAACAAATCAAACAAGTCGAGACTCATGAGTCAGGTGGTTCGTGCACATGCGCTTTACACATCCACCAGTGGGCAGCAACAGCCAGGCGCAAGTTGATGACCACATCATGCTTGACTTTAGCACTAGTCCCACTGAGCTTCACTGAACTGATTTGTTTGTGCTCACAAATCACTGAAAAGAGTCATTCAGAAAGAACGATTTATTCACAAATTTGCCCATCCCTAATAGCCACCATGCAGACAGACACACAAACACTTACCCTTTTATTATGGTGGATAAACTCTGTAATGTGGTGTCAGGTGGCACACTGATTAGTGCATTTGACTTACAGCACCAAGGTTTTGGGTCCAAATGCCAGCCTAGTCACTTTGGTTTAGAGTTGAATGTTCTTATGTTATGTCTGTGTTGATTTTTTTGTGTGTACCCTGTGTTTTTTTCTTGTATCACAGAGACGTGCAGTTTACGTTGATTAGTTACTCTAAATTGCCCCCTTATGTACAGTATGAGTGTGTCATGCAATGGATTAACATGCTACCTTTGGGCTGAAAGTGCCCCTGAGCTGAATTACACATTTTGATAATGGATCATTGGCAATTATTGCTGTTCTACTTCAGGTTGTAATCACCCTTTTGATTTTGTTCTTTGACGCATCAGTTTGCAATATGCAAAAAGCATATATCATGCAATTTTTTGCAGGGGAGCTAGAGCCTACTTCAGTAAGCATAGGGCACAAGGCAGGAATAAACTCCTAGACAGGTTGGCAGTCCATCATAGGGGATCACACTCAAACACACACATAGACACACACTACACACCCTCTAGGACCAAATTAGCATTGCCAGTCCATTTAACCAACATGTCATTGGACTGTGGGAGGAAACCAATGCAGACATGGGGAGAATATACAAACTCCAAAACAAGGCAGGGCCCATGATGTGAGCCCTGATCTCCTTATTGTGAGGCACCAGTGTTATGACTGTACACCCCACAATCAGTGCATAAATACTATTATTACATCAGGCTCTCCAGAGAACTTCATTGGAACGTTTCTAATAAATATAACATTTAAGGAATAATTTGAAACCCGAGAGATTAATTCTGGCTGCTGATCAGATTAAATAAAAAAAGAAAGGAAGCAGATTTCAAGGAAAATAAACTTTGGCTGAAGTTTGCAGTGCAAATTCATTATAAAGGGAGGGGCTGAGGAAGTTAATGTAAAGCAGAATGACATAAAAAGGGAGGACAAGCAAGACATCTCTCATGACTTAACTTCACAGAGTACCACCTGAATACTGCAAAGCTTTTCTGTTGCAATTTTCTTTTTAAATTGAAAACAGTCATGAAACTTTGGTGCTGGCAGCAGGTAAGTTTGTGTATGTTTTTTAACAACTAGGAAAGACAGTAATTTTTACTTAATGGTGAAATTAGGGCTGGCTTTGAATGTTGGGGGAAACAATGTTCAAATGTGAATAATAAAATTCTAAATACTTCTTATATGGGCATTATATTTGTAATATATACTGTATATTTATGTAAATTTACTATATATGCAGTTTATATATATATATTACATACATATATATATGTATATAAACAGTGTATTCAAATGTATTATCCATATGTATATAACTTACTTTATTACAATATTGAGAACTCAACTAATGTAATTAGTTGAAAAATTACAATGTTTTATTATAATATTTGTAAGGGTTAATTCTTATGTTATCTATTAATGAACTGTTCCATTTTGGACATATGGACTTTTAGCATATATTGAAACTTTCTTTCAGGTTGTTTCAAAATTGCAAATCTTTAGAATTTTTCAAGCAGACTTCAGCCCAGTGACTTTGGGCTTTCTGTATACTAAATATTATTATTCCTGTTTTTGTAATCATTTTTTATTACAATGTGAGATTGCAAGAGATATTTTTTAAATAACAGAACAGAACATTTTTAAACTCGCTCAGTCCAATTCAGAGCCTATACTGAAAGAAAGGGGCATGAAGCAGGAATTAAATCTGGACCTGGCTATTTTTAATATTATTTAACACTTATTTAATGTACCTATTTAGTGTTATTTCTATGCCTACTGTATAATCCTTACATTTTTATTTGGTTTCAAACCCTGACAATGTCTGAATAATGCTCTCTATGTTAGCTAATATCTATTGCGATAGCACCCTGTCTTCCCTTGTTTTCTGCTTTGCACCTCATGCTGCCGTAGACCTGAGAGATCAGACTAAGCAGGTTTAGCCATTCTATTAAAGGACATTCATTGCAAGAGTGTTTAGCTTTGTTATATTTTAAGAACCTTGGGATGGTACTTTATGTAAAAGACGCTGTATAAAATAAAGAGTTGTGGGTTAGTTCTGTAGTACTAGGGTGTTGTACTGTGTTAGCCATTATGAATGTAGAGAAGAGCCAAGCAAAATGACGCCTTTTATTGGCTAACTAAAAAGATTACAACATGCAAGTTTTCTAATAGCTTATGAGCTGAATTTGTATTCTTTACACATAGCAAGACAAGGGGAAAATATAAAAAAGTAATTGAAATGACCTCTCTCAAAGTAAATTTAAACCTGTGATTGAAGAATATGTTTTTTTGTGCTAAGGTAGATTAGTTTGCAAATTTGTCTCTGCTTTGCAATGGGAAATTTCAAAATTTTAAAAATGTATGTGGCAAGTTGTATTCTATACATCTTAATAAAAACTAACATTTCCCAGCAAATTTCCTTAAAGATTAAGTTAAATTTCAACAAAATCACTCCACTGGAAGCCAGGTTATATCATACGGACAGAGAGAGGAACAAACCAAAGTATCTGTGTGAAATCTCGGTAAATAATTTTTCCTGTAATATAATTATAATAATAATAATACTGCATTTTATTTATAGGACACTTTACATTAGTAGTAAATCTCAAAGTGCTACATAAAAAAGTTTAAACAAAGGCAAAGCAAGATAAAACAGAGATAAAACAACAGTAATTAGTAGCATTCTTGTTAATAAGCTTTCCTAAACAGAAAAGTCTTTAGCTGTTTTTTAAAACAGCCCACAGTCTGCTATGTTCTCAGGCTCTCTGGTAGGGCATTCCAGAGCCGTGGAGCAGCAGCTGCAAAGGCTCGGCCACCCATTGTATGAAGTTTGGTCACAGAGGGGCGAAGGCGGTAGGTACAGTATTTGCAAAACGGAGGTTTCTTGTAGTGGATTGTAATATAAGGAGTTCCTTAAGATATTGTGGAGCATTTCCATGGATACACTGGTGAGGAAGCAAACAGAGTTTGTATTCGATACGGAGGTGAAGAGGGAGCCAATGAAGTGGCCGAAGGATGGGTGAAACGTGTTCATATTTCCTCATCAGG
This sequence comes from Polypterus senegalus, assembly GCF_016835505.1. Classification (NCBI taxonomy): domain Eukaryota; kingdom Metazoa; phylum Chordata; class Cladistia; order Polypteriformes; family Polypteridae; genus Polypterus; species Polypterus senegalus. Next base: position 25,991,565 of record NC_053160.1, on the reverse strand, counting down.
ATTCTCCAGCACTATTTTGAATTTGTTGGAGCTTTTGAAGGCTCTTGCTGGGAATCCCGATGAGGAGTGCGTTACAATAATCCAACCTGGACATTAAATTGAAGTTTGCCATGATAGATGTTAAGATTGCTGATCAGTCCGCACCATTGACCTTCTTTGCATCATAAGCAGGTTACAAAGTGCAAAGAGAGAAACTTGCATGCTGGTACTGACAGCCTAAGCTGTGTCTGTGCATGAAGAAGGGAGCTCTCAGATATGCCTTGCATGTGTGCTGTGAGCGCTGTCAGTGCACAGATCATTGGCACCAATGTTAGAGAGTGGAGACCTGGATGGAAACACTGTCACTGTATTCCAGAACCCACTAACTGGCAGGGAATGGATGACCCTTTCCTAAAAAAGACAGTAAGCTTATAGTATGAAATGGCAGACATGGTGTATCCAGTCAGGAGCACTCATTCCACAAATGGGCCGGGTTCATTACAGGAAAATGCACAGTAGGGAAATACTTCTGCTTATTTTATATCCAAAAAGAAATAAGCACAACAACAAATACAAATCATGACATAACCTCAGGGAGGAAATGTTTTAGAGGTGCAGGCAAGATGACTTTAGTTATTATATTCAGTTAAACAGCTTTCTGACATTCATTACTTTCTGAGTGTCAAAATAATAATCAGCAGTTGAAAAAATCTTACAACTGTACTGAACGCGTCTTCAGCCTACCTAAAGTTTAAAAGTTTAATATGTAAAAGAGCTTTTAAAACAAAAGCCATCATTTACTGAAATTACACTAACTAACAACTGGGCTTATCAAAAATAGCACACAACATCCTTTAAGAAAGCGGATGCAAAGCTGAAGCAAAACCACATCTTCTGGTCATGATCGGCTGTAAATCTCGCCCTGGGAATTTATTTGTTGTTGCATTTGTATCATGTGTGTTTTTTCTGCTTTTATGGAAACAGTCTGATTTTTTTAATGATTAGCAATCTTCTTTTGTTAGTTTAGGTATGTTTCTCTTGTATTCTCTTAATAATGAGAATAAGAATTTTATGGTGTTTGATGGAGAAGGGCTGAACCTTTAATTAGATTATAAACCCTAAATGCTTTAATCAGTCTCACTGCATCACCGGAGACTATTTAAGGTTCTTTCTGATGCCGCACCAGTACTATGGCTTAAGTTAGGGTCTTTTGTGTTTTTTGTGCTTTATACTTTTGTTTAGTTAAGTTTTCTTTAACCATTTTATTGACAACTAGCAGAATACCCGCGCTTCGCAGCGGAGAAGTAGTGTGTTAAAGAAGTTATGAAAAAGAAAAGGAAATATTTTAAAAATAACGTAAGATGATTGTCAATGTAATTGTTTTGTCATTGATATGAGTGTTGTTGTCATATATATATATATATATATATATATATATATATACACAGTGTGAACGCTGGCCCCGGCACAGACAGACGGACATCATATTTTGCTCCCCACACACCGTTTATTTACACTATTTACAACAATATAATCGTCACGTGCACTCACGAACCCCAGTGCCTCTTGCACCGAATCCCCCAAAGTCCAGGGCCCACAGTCTCTGTGCCTTTGTCCTGGCCGCCTCCTGTCCGCTCTCCAGCTCAGTCCTTCTGCCTCCCGACTTCCACCAATCACTGGAGGGAGGCGGCCCCTTAAATAATGCCCCGGATGAGCCCCAGGTGCTTCTGCCTCTAGCCACGCCCAAGCGTGGCGGAAGTGTCGGCTGTCTTCCTGGCAGCTCTCCGGGTGCCACACAAAGTCTTCCCCCCGGCACTTCCTGGTGTGGCGGAAGTGCCGGGCTCCCGGATAATTAGGCACCGGGGCGCCGCCTGGCGGTGGCCACGGGTCCCTACAGGGCTGGGCTTCAAAGCCCTGTACCCGAGGGCCCCTGCCTAACCAGGACGGACGCCCCCACTCCGTCTGGAGGAGGCACTCGCCCTCCTCCGGTCCTCCAAGCGTCCCGCCGGGCTCCTGCCCGACCGGCAACTGCACGGGATAAACCGGCATCGGGGCGCCGCCTGGCGGTGACCACGGGCCCCTACAGGGAAGGGCTTCCATGCCCTCAACCTGTGGCCCCCAACAGAACCAGGACGGACGCCCCCTCGCGGTCTGGAGGAGGCACAAGCCACAACAGACACACACACACATATATAAACATATATATATACATATATATACACACATACATATATATATACATATACATATATACACATATATATACACACACACATATATATACATATATACATATACATATCTACATATATACTGTATATACACATATATATATACAAATCTACATATATATATCTACATATATATATTAGGGGTGGGACTCGATTAAAAAAATTAATCCAATTAATTAGAGGCTGTGTAATAATCAATCTTGATTAATCGTATGTAATCGCACACGTAAATTTGCCCCAAATCGCAAATGTTTTTTTTCATTTAAAAGGGTTTTAGTGGGCGACAGAATCAAATAATAGACATGGACATGAATATTGTAAACTGAAGCTGTTTTAATTTCTGAAAAAAATGCTTTTAAACTGCATTTGAATTCAAAACAGAAACAAAAATATCATCCCTGGTTAAAATTGGGCAGACTTAAAAATAAAGTTGTATTCTAAGTACTCTAAGTACATTTTCAGAATGGTATTGTCTTTAAATAATAATAACCAAAATTTCAACATAAAGTGCAGTTTTTCTTCTTAAATAAATAAGGTAGAAACATAAAAGGTAATTTGACCAACTTAATCATTAAACTCTGAGTAACCTTAGCCAAAATTATTTTGTACATAAGGCTAAAACAGTGTGATCATTGAACATTCTGTAATTAGATGTAATTAGAATTACTAACGGTCACGGAAGTCCAATGATCCCCAGTAAGAGCCACAAAGTCCGCTTTCTGTAATGCATCTAATTTTGCTTGCTTTTCAGTGTGCACAAAACCATGCTTTTATCAAGGCTTCGCTCGGGTAGTTTTTTGAAATTAAATTTTCCTCCGATCAGTCGTAGGAAAGCGCTTCATTCCGACTCTAACATTTTTGTAGCTGTGATGTGTGCATCAGTGTAATCGATGTACCAGGAAATCATGCATTGACAAAAGTTCCCCTTTGCTTGGAATTGAAAGTGTGATTAAATGCGCTATTTTTTGTTATGGAGTACATGCATCGAAGCTTCTCAGCTGTGCTTGTGCTAAGAAAAGGAAAGATTTTAAAAATAACGTAACATGATTCTGCGTTAACCACATATTTTTTCATACGTCCCAAACCAAGGAGATGCGAGGATAAAATGAATCGGGAAGCGCGTGTACATACTCAGTACATCCCCTCTTGGGAATCACACCTCGGATGTCAGCGCTAGAGGCAAAGCCTCTACAATTGCGCCACGGCGTGTGGCTTGTCTATTTGAGAGTATGTAGATCGGGATATATATATATATTCGCAGCGGAGAAGTAGTGTGTTAAAGAAGTTATGAAAAAGAAAAGGAAACATTTTAAAAATAACATAACATGATTGTCAATATACAGTAATTGTTTTGTGAGTGTTATTGAGTGTTGCTGTCATCAAGGATTTGATTATCACTATTTGTTTCAATCAGGTTCGTATTTGTACGATGTGTTGTGTTCAAGTTACATTCCGTGTTTGTCAATCGTTGTAAAGATAAGAGGTTTCATTCATCGATTTGTTTCTTACTGCATCAATAAACAGCTTGTCTTCTTCTTTATCTGAGACCCGACACACTGCATGCACGGGTTTTTTTTTTTTACACTGTCTTCCTTTAGCGGGACATTGACTTTTTCCACCGTGTGCTTTATTTCCGTAGTAGTTGCACTTATGAATATGCTTGTATGTATCAGACGTTTCATATTTTTTTGCTGCCTTCTCAATTGTGTAATTCAGTTTTTGTTCAGCACTCTTTGGAACTGTTGCTTTTTGTCTGTGCACTGCATCATTTCACGTGAGCCGCTCGGTGTACATGCATCGAAGATTTCCAGCTGTGCTGGTGCCATCTCGTGTGATGTCCACGGCTGTATTTAATGTTAGCTAAGACCCGGCACTTAAAAGTTTCTCTCGCAGTTTCGCTGAGTTTGTGCCAAACACCACCCTGACCATCTCATCTTCCTCTGCATAAGCACAGTCCTTCACCCGTGAATATTTAGTGGCAGTGTTTCTATTGGATTGCCGCTGATGGACGGCCTTATATGGGCAGGCACTAAATTACAAACACCACCGGTAGCCTGTCTATGAACTTAATTTAAACTTTAGGTTTACATCGTGCTTTGTTTCCGAAGTAGCAGAACTCATGAATATGGTTGTATATGTCAGTCGCTCGCTTCTTATTGTTTCGCTGCCTTCTCAATTATATAATGCATGTTTTCTTCACCGCTTTTTTGAGCTCTTCCTGATTTTCTACGTACTGCGTTGACAGTCAGTTCACGTGATTACGTGGGAGGTGTGATGACGTCACACGAAACTCCGCCTCCCAGGGCCATCCAGCTCAACTCCATTGCAGTATATGGAGAAAAATAGCTTGCAGTTATGACCATTACGCTTAGAATTTCGAAATGAAACCTGCCCAACTTTTGTAAGTAAGCTGTAAGGAATAAGCCTGCCAAATTTCAGCCTTCAACCTACACGGGAAGCTGGAGAATTAGTGATGAGTCAGTGAGTGAGTGAGTGAGTGAGGGCTTTGCCTTTTATTAGTATAGATTCAAGGGGTTTTGTTTGAACACATTAGTAAACATGAGGTTTTCTGATTTTTTGATTGTCTCTTTTTCAGTTTGCATAGTTTTATGTTTTAAATGTATATTTAAAATTTTGTATTTTTTTGTATTTTTGATTTTTGACCCCTTTTTGTTATTTTTTTCTTCAGCTTTATTTCGGGTATCTTGTCGTACTTTAGAGAAATTTTGAAACTTTGGTGGTTTACCTTTATTGATTAATAAAGTTTCTTATTTAAAGTTTCATAAGTGTGGCAGTTGTGTTTTCTCCTTCCCTTTTGGCATTTCTTTTGGACAAATTCATAACAATTCCAAAAGTATTATGCAAAATAAAAAATGCACAAAGCAGGGATTCTCAAGGAACAGAATAACCAACTACACCACATCCCTCCCTCTATCAATACAGTAATCTGTCCATCAGACACTATTTACCAGTGAAAAGTGGTGGAGTGGACGCAAGTCCCTGAAATAGGTGGCAGTCCATCAAAGGACACACTCACACACAGTCCCCAATGCACTTGCTTTAAAGTCACCAGTAAACTAAATCTGCACATCTTAGCTGGAAGTAGCAGTAGAGGGGCATCGCCATGTATCAGACCATTTTGACAGAGGTTCTGAACAAACAGCAGCAAATAGAGAGAGTTACCAGCATCATGAATTAGAAGATAGTGGGTCCAAATAGTTTTATAATAGTTGACATAGTGTGATGATAAGGCCATTTAGATCAGAATAGCTCGTACCGCTCCCCAAGCTGGCATGATTATAATATGCACTGCCATCCTAGAGCAGCAGCAAAATAAATAAATAAAGAAATAACCCGGGGCGCAAGCGACCAACACCATTTCCCTACTACACCATCCCAAGTACAGAAACACACCAGTGAAGGCAGAGTTAAGTTAAAAAATAGATAGATAGATAATTATAAGAAATTACACACACTTAACAAAATCCCCCATATACATATCATTGCGCTGCAGCGCGTCCCACCCCACACAAATCACGGCACAAAACACTCAACCACATACGCTACTAATACATAAATATGAAAACGAGAAAAAGAAAAACTGAATGCATTTGGAGTCCTTTAAATATTCATTGTTAGGGATGACCATCTACAGTCTGTGGTGGAGAATGATGCGCCGTACTATACCTCCTGTTTCTGGAAACGTACAGCTAAAAAGTCCCTTGTGCTGGCCAGTCAGGTCCTCTCCCGAATGCCTTCACCTCATTCACCAGAAAAGAAAAATAAGTTGTCCTGAAAATGAATGTTTATGGAGTCTGCTTCTCCTTTGGCTCTGCGCTCTCTTCTCTCTCTTCGCCTTTTTCCCGCCACACATTTACATACCATTGGCTCCTCCCCCTCTGTTGGGCCCTCCAAGCCAGGTTCTCCCCTCGCCATGTACGATTGGCCAGCCTTACACATTCAGCCATTCCACCATTATCAGGAATGGGGAAAGGTGCAAACTCAGTGACGCACACACACACACACATATTCCAGACAACCATTACAAGCTCTTTGATTGCTTATTAAGCTTCTGCTTCAAGAGCAAAACTGAATTTACACATAATGGTAATTACCTCTTTTCCTCCTACGTTCCTGGAAATCCTAGCCAGTACATTAGTTCATTAATTTTCAAACAACTTTTATTGTTTTCTAACAAATAAATACAAGAATTTTCAAACAAACAGGGGGTCAAATCCAGAAAACCAAAAAAAAAAAAAAATGATGGAATCATAATAAACCAAAAGACAGTCAATGAAAAAAAGAACATAATGCCGAAACAGCTGTAACCTCAGCAGTGTCATTTTTTAAACAGGTCTCCATTTACAACATTAGGTGGCCCTGCCTCCTTGGGCACCACAGATGACCATTAAAAGTACTACTAGGATAATATATAGTTACATGTTAATTAACCTTTAAACCACCGGAAATGGCTATATTTGGTTCCCAGTGCAATTTGCCAGTATGCCGGAGCCAAGTATATTCGGCAACATACATTTAGTTGAACAACCAGCCATCTTCTGACCCCTGCAGCCTCATCGTCCCTGGGATTCAGCCGCTGCACTAGACTAGCCTGCAAGTATCAGCGTTTACCTCTGTGTGTTTGCGTGCAGCCAGTTCAAGTGCAGTTGGCTCTGTAATTTACTGAATATCATCAATGGTGTCAGTTGCACCTTATACATATTATAATAGATTGTTGCAGCAGTTTCTTTATAGCTTTGGCAGTGTGTACAATGATCAATATTTATAAATTGTGATGCTCTTTGCACGAAAAAAATGTGTTCCATTAAAATTTCACTTTTTCTTGGTGAATTGTGAAGTTTCCTTAAAAAGTGCAGCAAAAAAGTATTTGGCTACTAGGATTGTGTTAACCCCTCAAGTATGTGCCAGTTTAAGGGTTAACAATTAATATTTTGCAATATCACAAAAATACATCCATCCATCCATTGTCCAACCCGCTATATCCTAACTACAGGGTCATGGGGGTCTGCTGGAGCCAATCCCAGCCAACACAGGGCGCAAGGCAGGAAACAAACCCCGGGCAGGGCACAAGCCCACTGCAGCACAAAAATACAATAAAAACTAAATGAAGCCAAAAACATAAATATACTTGAATGACAGAGTTTGCTTAAAAAATACTAAAACACTAAAAAATATATATATAAATATATATAATATAAACATGAGCCTGGTAGAAGACTTTAGCTGTAACTTAACATGCAAATCCAATGACAATGAATGGCTAAGACCAGCAATTTGTTTAAAAAAAAACCTCTTTCTGACCTTGGACCCTCACAGAGCATTCTATAACATAACGTAGAGGCAGCTGGTGCCAGTTTTGATGGATATGGTAAGATATGATGCTGGATTCATAACTTTGTGACAGCAGTGTCTCCCTTTGAATCTAAAGTCCTGTTCTAATTTAAAAAGACAACACTAAGAAAAACAGAAGATAAAGAAAATGGGAAAATGCAGTAATAGCTAATCACATTGATTGCTACAGCTATTCAAAAATAGGAGTAGAATTAATTAGGTGTACCTAAGAACGTAGCCACTCATTGTAAGTTCCTTAAGCCACTAGGTGGCATTAGAAATTGCCGACAGGGAGCCACTTGGGTCCTTTTTCTTAGTTGACCTCGTGACAATTCTGGGTATCTTACCCTTCAAGTCCACGAGCCCAAAAACACCATTGAACAGCAGAATGTACTTTGTAGGGCTCCACTTGATCCTGAAACTGATTTTGGGGGATGCACAGTGTAGCTGCATTTTCCCAAAATTACCAAAGTTCTGCAGCGTCAACTCAAAAAATGGGATATAACAAAAGCCTGACACGCAGAAATGATTCCACAGACAAAATATCTTCATTTTTAAAAGTTTAGTTAAGTTGCAAAGTAAAACAGTTCACACAAAAAAAAATAATTTAAATAGCAAAAAAAGGAAAAATGAATGTTAAGAAAAGTTCAGGCTTAATCTTGTTATATCTCAAATCGTTACCATTTCAAAACCATTTCTAAACGGTCAGAAAACTGAATGCTTATCCCATTTCTAACTTGAAAATGGGTCTTTCAATTCCCTCTTTACTGGAACTTGTTCTTACCACAACTAAGCTTATTATCACACCATTTCTCAGTTATAGTAAGAAGATTCTATTTCTTACTAACTTATAGGGGGAAAGGACTATACCATAGGTTATGACTATGAAAGAAATTCATATTCAAATTAAGCAAACATTAACATGTGTTTAACTCAAAACTTTAACTTTCTAAGATTGGCTCTTACACACAGAATAAAATCTCATGTGAGATTTAAATCTCAGTTAACTACCAAAGTGAAACACGATTGGTACTGGAAGGATAAAAATGGCAGACCTTTTAAAAAAAAGAGTGGTCCATATTTGGGTGTAAAAGATGGAGAAAATAAATTTGACAGGCTAAGGAGTTAAGACATTGGAGAGCACAGACATAAAGTAGGTCTGCTACATGTTCCTTACAATAACATAAACCCCAGCTCCATTTTTATGAAAGCTCAAGAGTGTCTGCTAGGAACTGATAATTTTGTTTTCTCATACGTTTATCTAACTACTTTGTTAGAAAAATGTGAACAAATGAGAAGGTCTATTCAGTCCATCAAGCTTGTTTGTTTAGCTAATAGCTAAGCTGTCCAAATATCTCTTCCTTTTTGTGTGTTTTTTATTTTATTATAATATACCTATCAATTATGTCTGTGTTACCATCAAAAACAGTGTGAAACAATGGCAGGAGATGCTGTGCTGCACCCTAATTCTAATCTGTTCTCTCTGATTTATCTTGTAGTTGTGCTGCTGCTGTGGCTGTGCGGCCCCTTCTCTCTGCTGTAGATGTTTACCAACAGCAAAACAATCCACTGGCACCCGTGTTATGTATTCATTTTACTTTCTGTTCATTACTTTTATTTCTCTCATCATGAACTCACAAAAAATAAAAGATTACCTTGAAAAACAAGTAAGTAAAACTGGCTAGTGATAAGAAGTTCTCCAAAAAATAAAAATATACTGCAAAATTAATTAGCCTATGGACTGATTGAGTTAGAAAAGGGCTATATCAGCATGCATCTGTAAAATAGAAAAACACCCTAAATATTGTGATTTGTAACATTTTATTTAAAGTAGATAAAAAAGTGGCTTTTAGTTTCTTCTTTTTATAATAAACTAGCAAAATACCCGCGCTTCGCAGCGGAGAAGTAGTGTGTTAAAGAAGTTATGAAAAAGAAAAGGAAACATTTTAAAAATAACGTAACGTGATTGTCAATGTAATTGTTTTGTCCCCGTTATGAGTGTTGCTGTCATCAAGGATTTGATTATCATTATTTTTCAGGTTTATCAGGTTCATATTTGGAGGATGTGTTGTGTTCAAGTTATATTCCGTGTTTGTCAACCATTGTAAAGATAACAGGTTTCATTCATCGAAGTGTTCACTACCCAAATCGGTTCTCGTGAATCTAAGATGTTTAACAACCATTCCCGGTATTAAGATGTGGATTTGCCTGTGAATATTTAGCAGTAGCGTGTCTATGAACTTAATTTAAACTTAAGCTTTACACCTTGCTTTCCTATTGATACAGTATGTCTACAAAGGCTTGTTCAGATTCAGAGGGTTGTTCCTTTCTTACTGCATCAATAAGCAGCTCATCTTTCTCTTTATCTGAGACATCATACACTGCATGCACGGGTTTACCTTTCCCAGTCCTGCAAAGTCAGTTCACGTGAGCCGCTCGGAGTACATGCATCGAAGCTTCTCAGCTGTGCTTGTGCTATCTCGTGCGATCTCGCAATGTCCACGGCTTTATTTAATGTTAGCTAAGACCCGGCACTTAAAAGTTTCTCTCGCACTTTCGCTGAGTTTGTGCCAAACACTAGTCTATCCCTGACCATCTCATCTTCGTTTGCACATGCACAGTCCTTCACCCATGAATATTTCACGGCAGCATGTCTATTGGATAGCTGCTGACGGACGGCCTTATATGGGCAGGCACTCAATTACGTAGGAGGCGTGACGATGAGGGACGCAACTCCGCCTCACACAGCAACCGAGTTACAGGCTATTGCTGTATATATGTACATAAGTAGGTTCCAGTTATGACCGTTACGTGTAGAGTTTCGAAATGAAACCTGCCTAACTTTTGTAAGTAAGCTGTAAGGAATGAGCCTGCCAAATTTCAGCCTTCTACCTACACAGGAAGTTGGAGAATTAGTGATGAGTCAGTCAGTCAGTCAGTGAGGGCTTTGCCTTTTATTAGTATAGATCCATGACATGCTCTGCAGCTGACATGAAATATTAACAAACATTTGGATTTGGCAGGTATGTTATATACAGTATACTGTTTTAAGGGTCTTTATATCACTTAAGGACACTACACAAAAGAATTGAAAACACAGCCACTGTATTATTCTGAAATTAGGGAAACTTACCAGAACCGTTGACTGGGTTCATCTACTCTGGCCTTTGAGGATTAACACACAGAGAGATACACACACATACACATAGTGATCCTGTCCAGAGGTGCCAATTGCTAGTCACTCTGCAATATTCTACTTAAGATTCTCTGTGTAGGTACTCACTATCTCCAGCCCTAACAAACATGTGAGTGATGTTGCAACACGTATAAAAGTGCATATCTTTTGGTTATATGCCACTTACCCGCCAAACAGTGTCATCCCTTTACCACAATTGTTCTGTTTCTTGAGGAGTGACCTCAATAGCCTTGATTAACTCTGTAAATAAGAGAGTAGCTATCTAACTCATAGTTCATGCCCTTTTATTTTTTCAATCACTCTAGATAAAAGAAAAAGTATAGAAAATATAAAAGCAACATGGTATTTATTACTGTAGAGCAATATCAAATAGACGAAAATATAAAAGAAAAGAAAATAGATGGCAAAGTCTGGATAAAAACAAGCTTAGAAAAGCCTACTGAAAATCACAAGTGTCAAGGGATGGATGTTGACCTAGGCAACTTTTGATTTAGCGATTGGTGTTATCACTAGAATACCGGAAGCCTACGAAAAAACTCATAATGGCTGGCCACCTTAAATTTCCTTCGCACCTTCTCATCAGCGTCTTTTGTTTTTTAAATGTGTTGATTAGCACCGGCAACAGCAGCCTGCTATCCCATCCCCTACCGACACAGCTTTAGTCATACATAAAGTTCTCCCAGCTCAGTTCTGCTTATCTGGGTGTGAGGTGCCTGGACTTGTTTAGAGTGAATAATATATTGTTATTAGGAACACATGCATTTCATGTGTGTTCCGTCTCTACAACGATCTGTGTAAATGTAGGATGACAGGAAGTGTGAGGCAAGAAATGGTGAACACATAACTAAAACAGAAACTTTTTTCATGTTGTACTAATAATTGATGACGTGAAGTGAATCATGTGTGAAGACTGAAGTCCAAATATACATGTATATGTTCAATGCCACTCCTTATTAAGGTAGAGATCCCAGTCGTCCCACGGGAGAAAGACTTTCCGAGACTAAGGTCATAAAGCTTATGGAGCCATTTCTGGACAAAAGGCAGAACTACATAATTATAAAAATAATAAACATAAGCAATATTAATATAAAAGATAGGAATTAAAAATTAAAAATGAATAAATAAGACAATAAATGTAATATAACTGTAAACTGATGGGGAATATTGGCTTAAACATAGCACAAATAAAATAACCTGTACATTTAGCAAAATGTTTTTCTTACTAAGCTTTTTCAACATCTGTTTTGCCAGATCTCTGGATCTCCTGTTTGCTCTTTAGAGGGTAGTTTGTTGCAGATAAGCACTCACATTTTCCCACACTGAGGCAGGAGAGAGAAGCAAGTTGATTCAAACATAAGCCTTTCTGCTTTGTTCTTTTTCAGAGAAGTGAAAGAGCTGGTTAGGGCTTTAAGTGTCTTATGCTGTTATGTTTATTGATCAATCGGTGCTAAACTTCTTCTGAATTCAATGGAATGTTTGTGCATATTAATATTTTATTTGTATGTGTCTGCTGGTTGTGACAGTCATTAAAAATACATAATAAGCATAAGAATAAAGACAAAAGTTAAGGCAAGAGGCCCTAAAAATGTATGAACAGTAAGTTCCTAAGTGGAAAAATATAAACCACATTGTGCTCCTAAGAATTACTTATGAATGCTTTGAAATCGCCAGTTTATTTTTTGTCCATTGCCTCCTTACTCACTGGTATGAGTAAACCTCTACATATGATATACTGTCTGACTCGTCTTGATGTCTTATTATGCAAGATTTACAGCTTTATGGCCCCCTAGACCCAAAAAAACACCCATTTTTATCAAATTTTCTGCCGAAAATTACACCCTTATGATAAAGAACAAACCAAAATGTGTCTTCAGAAAAATGATCAGAAGGACTGGAAGTTGTGCATGCCACATCAGACAGTCCCAGAGGTCACCCCCAATGGGTTGTAAGGGGTCAAAGTCACTCCTTTCCACAAAACTTTGAAAAAATAAGAATTGCTATGTGAAGTATGCATTTATGCTATTTCCATCCATCCATCCATTTTCTAACCCGCTGAATCCGAACAGGGTCACGGGGGTCTGCTGGAGCCAATCCCAGCCAACACAGGGCACAAGGCAGGAACCAATCCTGGGCAGGGTGCCAACCCACCGCAGTTTATGCTATTTCAAGGTTGCTTATCATGAATATGCTGATATTTTTGAAAACTGGTTCTTTACTGGTAGTCCTAATACTTGAAACACCATTCCAAGCGAGGTTAAAAATGAACAATTTCAAACAGAAGCATGTGAATTATTGTTTATTGGCTATTTCAATGTCAGTGATTAGGAATATGATTCTATATACTTTACATGGGATCTAGCCCTCTATGGACCTCTATCAGACAGTAAAAAATAAATCACAGTTTTCTATTATAATTCAGAATATTTACACTTTAATATTTTAATTGAAGAAAACATTTTGTTATTTCAAATATTTGATGTAACTATTCTTGTCCAGTGAAATAAATCATTACATAATTTATGAAAGCCCCAAATTAGGGTGGCTTATGCTAATTCAGACTTTTTGTCTCTATGTAAGGCAAGAATAGAATCAGAAAGCCAAAGACGTACTGCCTAACTAGCTTTTTCCATCACATTTTCACTGACTTCATATTAAAAAACTACAAATAATGATTTGAATGTAAATGGTAAAGTGTATTGCTGATTTTTTTTTGCCCAGGAATTTTACTTTCAATCTTGCAAAGAAGCTGAGAAAATATATGTTTCATGTGTAGACCTAATGGGCAAGTTTGCTGTCTACAAGATCTGCAGCGGGATGGCTTGCTTCTTCTTGACTTTCAGTATTCTGACCTTTAAGATCAAAAACAGCTGTGAATGTCGAGCATTGTTGCATAATGGGTAAGTAAGTTTTCAGGCATGTTTTGTATGTTAATACAATAGACTGTGTGGAGCTGGACAAGGCAGAGTTTATCCTTAGAATAGGGGTACTGTGGAACTCCCATCATGCTGGGAACCTGGAACCCTGCAGTAGTAAAACCAACAGCTAATGAGACAAGTATAATTATTAATTCTCAACAATAGAATATAAAGCCCCATTCTTTTCATGTAATTTTCTAATGTACACATACCTAGTGGAACAGATTCTCCAACCATATCACTATCAGTGGCACAGTCAATGAAGGCTGCTAAACTGGGAAGCAACCACACCAACTCTGTTTCCACTGGCCCAGCTTTTCAGTGTCTTATTCTCCTTTAGTGCCTTTTGAGCTCTCATTTTAATGCCCTTCCACAGATTCGTATGTAACCAATGGTATCAGGCCACCTGTTAGTAAATTGTGCAGTGAAAGACGATGAAAGTTTCTTCAATGCTGGAATCCTTCTGTACCCTGGCAGAATCTTTGTGTGTGTCCTTCCAAGACTGCTTTTAAATTTGCCACATTGTAGATCACTGTACATAGAGCTTGTGCTCTAATGTGTTGACCTTGGCACTATTTGGCATTCTGTAAAAAGATTGTCCAACATCTGATGAGGTATTATGTTCCTTCTAGTGAAAACTGGATTATGAACATTATTAAAATTAGAAGTATGCATAGCAGTTGACAGGTATTAAAATTATCAAGGACTTGGCAACAAGCTGTTTTACTGTATTAGGTTTTTCAAATAAACATTTTACTTTCTCCATGTTTCTTTTTGTTACTTTCAATTCTGCGCTTACTAACAAAAAGATTTCCTGATTAATAATGCTTATTCAATCAAGTAACAAAATTTAAATCCTGGATCTACTGGATAACACTGCTCAACATTCTAATACAGTATTAAATTTATGATTCAGTTTGTTTCTGGATGAATGGTACTGACCTTTTTTAATGTATTTTAATAAGCACCAACCTGAATAATATTGTGTTTCCAGTTTTGTGTATTTAGTGTAGTATTTCCAAGTTTGTGTCGTAAAAATGGAAACTTTTTTTTTGCATTTAAGCCTAGAGTACAAATGTATAGGGGCACATTGTTAGTCACCACTGTTAAGAAGCAATCAGACATTAAGCTAACTATGCCTGTGAGAACACCATATTACGGGAGGACTCTCTATGGATTACCTTCTTCTTCTTCATCTTTTCCCACTTCTATGTATGGTCAATGTGCTTGGTAAACCGTCTCCAAACACCTCAGTCCTCCACCTCCTCGACAGTCAAGCCCTTTTTCTTCAGAACGTCTTTTATTTTATCCATCCACCTCTACTTTGGCCTCCCTCACTTTCAATTCCCCTGCATTTCCATTCCCATTGCTCTTTTGCCCACATGTTCATTGTCTTTCCTCATCACATGTCCATACCACTTCAGCCTCCTTTCCTGTACTTTCTTAGATATCTCTCACACTTTTGTTGTACCTGTGATTATCTTATTTCTTATTCTGTCCTTTTTTGTTACCCCACATATTCATCTCAACATTTTCACTTCTACCACATCTAACTTTTGCTGCACTCCCTTTACTACCCATGGCTCAACTTTCTGCATCTTCTTCAATCCTCTATCTTTTAGCTTCCTCTCCACTACCTCAACACAATATCATCAGCACAAAAGCCCGCAATAAGGGGATTGGTCTTTTGCCCAATGGCTCAACACATCCATAACCAGACCAGAGGTAAGGACATAAAGAAGATCCCTGGTGCAAACCTACTCTAACTGAGATCTTGGGCCTCAAGTATAATGACTTGCATAGAATTCAGACTAAAACATGGCATGCAGAAAAAACTAGTGTGTGTGTAAGCACAAAAATATTCAGATGCATAAAACTCTGCGTAAGGAAATTTCTACGCACTTTCCCTTTATAAATCCTAATCAATGTGATTTTTACCGTAAATACATCAGCCTATAGCCACACTCCAACTCCTCCCAGAATTTGAATATTTGAATATGCAAATCAATATTAATAGCCCGTTCCATTCATTATTTTGTTAAAAGACAATGGCAAAAACACGTGTAAAAAAGAAGAATTTCAGCAAATGTGAAATGGAGATCAGTGAAGTGGAGGCAATGAAAAACATACTATTTAGTGGCTTAAGCAGTGGTATAAGCAACAAAAGGAAATTAATGGAGTAGCACAGTGTGGCAGAGGCTCTCAAAAGTTCAATTTCAGAAAGTCGCATGGTGCCCAAAATGAAAAAGAAGAGGTCAGATATCAAAGTCAATGTGAAAAGGCAAGTCGCAGCCCATCGTCTGAGTGTCAACACTACAGGAGGAGGTAGCGGAATTCCAGGGTTTATACTGCAAGAGCAGCGAGCAGCTGCAGTTATTGGCGAGACACTTTTATATCTTGCCACAACATTAATTAAACTCCTTTGTTGCATCACAGTTAATTTTCATATTAATGGAGTGGAAATGCTTTCTATTTACATAGGCAAATTCATTTTCTGAATGCGCCTCTATAGCAATGTGTGTGCAGCCGAACATTCCAATTACATTTGGAAAACTAGACGTTGCTGCAAATTGCGCTTTGATGTTTGCCCAAATATCGTAAATATCTGCATGACAAATGGATAATACCATCCTATACAGCTGGCATGGCGCGACTCAGTGATGACTGAGAAATACCCGATTGGTTAGCCAGTTCACGTTGAAACGCTCCTGTTGCTAAAAAGCCCGAGGGTAGATAGAACTTGCAAAGGAGCAGGTAGAGCACAATTCCTCAAAGTCTACCGTTTGTAAAGCCGGCCCCAATTCAGCACACAGCTCTAAGAGGACAGCTCTTGGAAATCTAAATTTAGTATGATCACTAAATACGCGCACTCTTCTAATTCTTCCCTTTGCGATATCTTATAACAACTCTAAAGCAGTTGTGGTAGTTGGAATAGTTTGGCCATTCCGTGCACCATTATATTGTAACAGACTGATTACAATCAAGTGCTTTAAATTTTTAAACGATATGCAATTAATTTTGGTGTATTTGATAAAACCCAGGAGGGGCTCAGAGTAGAGCCGCTGCTCCTCCACATCTAGAGAAGTTAGATGAGGTGGCTCGGGCATCTGATCAGGATGCCTCCTGGACGCCTCCCTGGTGAGGTGCTCGGGCATGTCTAACTGGGAGGAGGCCCCGGGGAAGACCCAGGACACGCTGGAGGGACTAAGTCTCTAGGCTGCCTGGGAATGCCTCGGGATTCCCCCGGAAGAGCTAGAAGAAATGACCATGGAGAGGGAAGTCTGGGTGTTTCTGCTCAAGCTGCTGCCCCTGCGACCCGATCTCAGATAAGCGGAAGAGGATGGATGGATGGATAAAACCCATCTCATGGATGCAAATCTATAAAAGAAAGGGAAATCACATAGAAACAGTATCCACTGCACCTGTTTACAAAACCAATCAGAAACATACATACTCATGGTCTGAGGCTGCCGTGAAAATGTGTGTAGCATTACGTCAAGTTTAGTTTTTATACATCAAGGTGACCATGGAAAAGGGTATACACACATTTTTGTGCGTATGCACTGTTTATACATGAGGTCCCTTGTCTGTTACCCCAACACTGCTCCTTTAATCCGAGCTTTCACTCCCTCATGCATATTCTGGACAATCCTCACATACCTCTCAATTTCTCATGCACATCTAGGCCTTTCAATCATAAGACTTCTCCAAATCAAACACCACATGCAATCCTTTCTGTTTTTCTCAATGCCTCTCTATGCGGTGTCTCAATGCAAAGACTGCATCAGTTGTTCCTCTCCCTGGTATAAAACCAAACTGCTCCTTCCCTATGGTGGTCTGTGGATCACTGCAGGTCAGCTTAGTCCTGATCTCCTTTCATTGTTCACTGAGGACCAGTTCTTGCTGGTACTGTATTATGTTGTCTAGTCTTGATATATAGATCCCTAATTTTATATTTGCATATATTTTAACAGTATAAAATCTTTTAGATACTTTTGATAGAAGTGGTTACTTAAATTAAATCCTTAGCTTTACCTTTTTATCTTTTAGGTCACATTAACTCTTCTATTTCTATGGTAAAATATGTTTAATCATTTTTACTTTCTAGAAACTATGCCTGCCATATTTACACATTAAAGGAAGATATTTAGTATCTGAATATTGCATTTGTTTTTGGGTTTTTTTTCCCTCAGTTTCTGGCTTTTCAAATTCTTACTTTTGCTGGTGTGCTGCTTTGGGACTTTCTACATACCAGACAAAGAAACCGTACATAAAGGTAATGTTTGTTTATTAAAATGAAAGCATTTTCCAATTATAAAACAACTGTTTCTAACTCCTTTTCCAGTTCAAGAGTTAGTGGTATTTGCCAGAAAATGTTGTCTTCCTGTCCAAGATTTTGGAAGAGGATTGCAGATATTCTCATAAGGGGTGCTTTCAATTTCAGACCTCCCATAGTTTATTAAGATCTAACATTTTTACTTCCAACATGTAATATCTTCCATTTACTCACATTAACTTTCGTCTGCCACAAATTTGCATTGCTGAGAGAGAGAGAGAGTGGTTAGGAGCACGTGCTGATAAATCGCATTGCCGCACCCACCACACGACAAACCAACTCAGGATTCTGATTAGGACCCAACTGCAGCCTGAGCCACACATATAAAATATATATGTCAGGAGACAACCACAAGTAAATTTTGCTTGAAGGTGTCACATTTCTAAACCAATCCAAAGTTTTATGAATGTGGCACGCAAAGAAGGGGCGATTCTTTTGAACTACAAAGGGCAGTGGTGCTCATGCTAAGTTGATCCATCAGAAAGCAAGCTTCTGATTACGATAAACTCTCTACAGCCAAAAAGTCTCCTAAAAATCCCTTATTAAACGTCCACGTGTTAAATAATAAACATGTACCCTCAGATTATACCTTGGCATTCAAAGGCATCACTGGACTAGTAGTAAAAGTGATATGTTGTCGCAAGCACTGAAAGTGCTCTCTCTCTGTTGTTCAGTTATGATGGCTGTGTCAAAGTCAATGTGAGGCTGAAAGAATTGACAGCTATGTTCATGAAAATAAGAATTGCAAAATAAACATTTGACATAAACAATATGTCACACCCCGTCAAAATCAGGTGAAAAGGACAACCAGCAGTAGCTCAGTCGGTAGAGCGGGTTGTAAAGGCCATTTACCATTAAATGACAATGAAGTGCCACAGGAGATGCAGATTTCACTACTTAACACATCTGAATCAATAGATCTGCCTAACAACACCAGTAGAAGCACAGCGAAGCTGCAGAGCAACCACCTTTTGACTGCATGTCTAAATGAATAAATTAAGTAAGTTAACATTACTTTCTAAATGGAAATGCAAACATGCCATGCAAGAATAGATTAACATATACTGTAGTATGTCCAACAACTACAAAGCTTATCTAGACTCTGTTTGCTGTTTTGAAATATAGTGATTCCACAATCAAAATGACAAGAAAATATTGTAGAAGACAAAAGTGCGCAAAGCCAAGTAGCTATTTCTTCTGTCGCAGTGCTCATTAAAATGTGCATATTAGTTATTAAACTTCACTTATGTTGTGCTGCTGAGATCCTGAATTGATTAGAGCAATTTTAGCTTCTCATTGTCTCTCAGCGTCAAGACTTTTCTTCAGTTTCTTTTGCAGTCTTCCTGAAACCCTGCCTGGCACACAATGGGGAAATTGGGGACGGGTGTTTTAGGAAGAAGCCCTGTGGGTGTAGCCCTGTCAGTAGCAGATTTCGCCTCAATTCACTTTTTAACTAGTTGTCTACAGATGTGTATTCTCATTTGAGAATCACGTCTGGCCATGCGAGCCTCAAATCATGGCTGCGGACGCTGCTGTTATCCGCCTGACAATCTCATCTTCCTTCACTTGTTAATAAGATCCTGAGAAACTTAAACGTCTCCACTTGAGGTGTCACCTTATCCCCAACCCAGACAGGGCACTCAACCATTTTGCATCTGAGAACCATGACCTCAGATGTAGAGGTGCTGCTCTTCATCCTGGTCACTTCACACTCGTCTGCAATTTTGCCCCAGTGTGTGTCTAAGGTCACAATCCGATGAAGCCAGCAGGGCCACCAGCTGCAGCCTTGTGGTTGTAAACCCACCACAAAATTTAACATTCACATATAAAAGATGACAAACGCGTAAAATAACATAATAACAGTAATAAAAATTTTTAGGAGGCTTGAGTCTATAAAAAAAAAATGTGTGCAAGGCCGGAAACCCACTTGGGACAGTTCACCAGTCCATTGCAAGACACATTCACGCATGTTGGGTTTGTTGTTTTATATTTTTACTGTTATGATGACTATGAGATAACATCCAGTGCCATTTCAGATCAAATTTTTCATCATCATATCATGCTTGTTCTTCACATTGGCAGCAATGTGCTTTTGACTACTATGTATCATTAGCCAGTAATTCCTATGTAAGATGGAGAAACAGTAAGGAGAGCATCTAGGCTTCTAGATATTGACAAAAAGACTACCGTTTACAGAGAATTAGTAGTTTTTTTGATTTTTTGCTAAATATTCTTTTGAATACTTCATTTTGGATTTAGTTTTTGGTAGTTTGATTTTCATGACTGACATTCTTGTTTATATCCTTTAAATGTTCACCTCGTAGTCTTTATCATGCCTTCTTTTTGCGAACACCGTTTTGAAATGTGGATAGAAAATTATTGCACCTGGAGATTAACCTATAGAAACATGGGAAGAACATACAAACTCCATACAAGTAGTGAGTTATTGTGGGGTTACAATCCAGGAGTTGTGAGGCAGCTGTTCTGAACCTCCACCTCTCTATCAGCAATCTGTGCTTTTTTAAATTGCTTACAGAAACAGATTAGCACCTAAAGTAGCCATCTTCAATCATAATCACATTCCATAAGTTTGTGGAAGCTCCAGGTCTTAGAGAAGTCACTGCGAGAACAAATAAAAGAATATTGAATTTAGGGGTGGACACCAAGACACAACAACAACAACAACATTTATTTATATAGCACATTTTCATACAAAAAGTAGCTCAAAGTGCTTTACATAATAAAGAATAGAAAAATAAAAGACACAGTAAGAAAATAAAATAAGTCAACATTAATTAACACAGAATAAGAGTAAGGTCTGATGGCCAGGGTGGACAGAAAGAACAAAAAAAAAACTCCAGATGGCTGGAGAAAAAAATAAAATCTGTACGGATTCCAGACCATGAGACTGGCCAGTCCCCTCTGGGCAATCTACCTAACATAAATGAAACAGTCCTCTTTGGATTTAGAGTTCTCACGGAAGGACTTGATGATGATGGTCACGTGGACTTCTGGCTTTTGATCCATCCATAATTGTTGGAACATCATGATGCTTTGAGTAAGTAGTGGTGTCGCAGGCACTACATCTTATAATAAGTAGAAATTAGGGTTAGGGTTAAGGTCCCTAGGAATTAGTGTTGTGGGTAGGGTTTTAGGTAGGATTAGGAATATAGGATTCTATAGAAGTTAAATGTACTCTCCTTTTTAATTTCAGTTCTTTTTTACGTTGGAGCAGTTGGAGCGCTGATGTTTATAATGGTTCAGAATAACCAGATGGCTGCATTTGCTCGCAATGTAAATGAGTTTTGGTAAGTTTATGTTATTCCATTCTAGAATATATTCATATAAAATATTTTCATAAAATGGTCAAGAAATCTTTAGAGCTAGGGAAATGCAATGAATAACACAGGCTGTCACATACAGTAAATCCATAATCCATCCATCTATATCTCTTCCATAATTACAGGGAAAAACATAAACATGGGAGCAATGCAAAGGGTTTCAAATATAAAATATGTTCATTTGCTATTTTTCTTATTGATTTTTTGAATTATGGAATGCCCTGTATATGTTATTATTAGTTTTCGTCTAGAAGAAAATAATCTAATTAACTCACAGTGTACCTCTAATTATTTTTCAATGTATGGTATGCCCACAAATCCTCTCTTGTTATAACATATTTTCTGGGTATCCCTCTGTATTTACCCCACACGAAAATCACCAAGAGAAAATCAAGATTTCATATTTCAAGCAAATAATGTATAATTCTCTACTATACATTACTAAATGCAGCATCATAAATATTAAATCTATAACAATCCCAATCCTGAATGTAACTACTGCCTTCACTCTCCTTTACATTAAAGCAGAGTTCATGAATAATATGGCAGCACACCACCACATCCATTCTGCATTACAGAATATTTAAATCCTAAGGATTAGCAAATGTTATTTTTATGTACTATAATATAATTGATAACTTCTCACTCACTTACTTTAATGATGTTCAAGACACATAATAATATATCCTAGGCATAATTTAAGTAAAATTGTACTCTCTTTGATTAAAACAAATGCCACATTATCCCGTAGGTGACACTTTGTCTTATTTTATTTCCCACAGGAAGGATTTGGCAAAGAATAACTGTCTGTGGTACATTCCCTTGACCGTAGTTACCTTACTGCTCGTTGTCTTTGCTTTTGGAGGATTTGCATTTTTGTTGATCCTTTACTATGAATCAGACACCAAAGCCTTTATTTTCATAATCATCAACTTATCATTTTGTGTTTTCCTTGTTCTGTTGTCTTTGTTTAAAAGAGGTAAGTATATTTGATTTATTTTTTTTTTACATATAAACTAATACAGTGAAAAGCTGATAAAAATATGAGATTAACCTATTATAATGCACTTTTTACAGAACTTCACAGGTGAAAAGATATATGAATTGTTGCTCCTACTTTTACTATATGGTTATGATTGTTGTAATAAAATGAATTAATGTGCATACAACATACCCTCAATAATCACAAGGTAACTGGCCTCTCTGAGCAGCAATAATGATTCAGCCTTAGCAAAGAAGAAGAAACAGTTTTAGCTGGTTTCAATAAAACCACAAATCCATTACAATATATAGTTTATATGTGTTGCCAATTCAAATCCTATGAAATCCTAACATAACATTCTGAAACCTGCTGTGACCTGTTGGTGGCGCCAACACAACTTCACAGAGGTCACAGGTTCAAGTGAAGGGTTTATTACAACAAATACCTTCAACAGGCATCTTGTCAACACCAAACACAATCACAATTGCAATTGCTTTCTTCCTTCATCAGCTCCTACCAGGTTAGTTTAGTCCTCTTCTAACCAACTCCAGCTTTTATATATGACCCATGACCCGTTGCCAGTCCATTGTCCATAGAAGTACTTCGAGGTCAGTCAGAGGCCCCACAAAGTAGGAATCACAAATCTCTGCAGCACCCCATTGTGGCTCATGGAACACAACAGGGCTGCTTCATGGGACTCCAGTTCCCAGCATGTCCTGCAGGTGTCTGTACGGGTATCATAGCCCAATTAGCATGTCAGGAGAGTAAAGAGTCAGAGCAGGTTGTCTCCTCTTATTCCTCCATTATGCTACCCTCCTGGCCAGGTAAGGATCTTCCATCCATCCATCCATCCATACCTGCCAGGATCAAGATCATGGTGTAAAGCACAGCATTTTACATGTACAGATACACATAGAGGCTTTGTTTGGCTTCTTTAGACTTAACCTGGTCAGGCTACACAGATCACCTGCTTACCAGATGCACTACCCAAACCCCACCACCAAACCTGGTTCTGTTCATAAAGAGGTTCAGTTAGATTTATCAAGAATCAAACTGGGAGTCTAATTTTTGTACTTCTCAATGTCCCTTAAAATAATTTGCCCCAGTTAAGCCTCTTTGGAGCACAAATCTGTCTAAGGATCATTGAGCCATAAAAGGCCTTCCACCATGACAGGGTCACAAGGTTCTATAAATTTTGCTTTTGTTGAAACAAGATAATTTCAGTGTATGTATGTAACATATAGGTCCATGGGCCTGAAAATCACCAAGGACACAAGTAAACCTCAAGAGAAAATACAAAGTTGCAGCCTTACCAGACAAAACATTTTTTATTTCATTAGCTTTGTTTAATGTGCCAACGGTAGTTAACATTAGAGCATCAGAACAATTTTGAAAGGAACAGGCTATTCAGTCAAGAAAAAACTAACATTTGTCCAAAGAATGTTGCATGTGTAAATCTTTGCCACACATGCAGTTTCTCCAAAAAGAAAAATAAATAAATACCCAGTTCCTGAAACCAATTGTGGGTTACTGTAGAAACGACAGGCATCAGATTATTTAACAAACCATGCCCTACACCAAGGTCAACAATATGAACTTCCCTCTATGTATTATATTAAGAAAGTGAAGCAAAACTCATAAAACCTCTTGGTGGAGAAGTCTAGTCAGACCCCATTTATTCAACCCACCACAAAAAACATCTAACTAGTGTGCGTGATGTGAAAAAACCTAGGAACCTTGGTTTTACTGTGGGAAAATTGTTAGTGTTGATACCTTACAGTTTTAGACACATAAAGTACATTCATTGGACTTTATCTGTGTGTGCGATGGTACATTCTTACTGTTTCCGTGTGGGAGACTCAAAACTGAGTGTGAGTGAGTGCATGAATGTGTCAGAATGTGCCATGAGGTTCATGGCTGGTGAGGCACGGACTCCTTCAGAGTCAGATTTACAAATACATGAACTCAAAAGAGTAGCTTATTCACTACCAGTAATGGCGCACTACACGATAACATGCAGTGAATACACTTGACGTGAGTATTCGTAGTTTTCATCCGCTTTCTCTGTACGTTTAGCATTTGTTTATTCAGAGGTTGATGCGCTTGCAGCTTCCTGAGCAGCTCTTCTTTTCTCCACCCTAGCGGTCCGCTTCATCTCTTCTTTCATCTGCATCTCTTCGTGTTAAAACTGATTAAGTCGGTGTTTTGTGTTGCAATTAGTACGTTTACTTTAATTTTTCACTTAAGATGGCACTTAAGTATTCAACCTGCCTCAAGAATGATTTAAGATATGAAGAGGTAGGGGAAGTGACGGCGAAGGGATGAGATCGGCGCCCGTACACATGCACCGCATGGCCGCCATGCTGTCTGCTGCCGAGAGTTGATTCTACAATAAAAAAAAATTTAAAAAAAAGCGTAATAACCTTGGAGGTCAATCATCACCCAAAAAGCGGATAGTAGACATCACGTAGTATATGTGTACCAAATTTCAGGTCAATAGTTTGAACAGTTTGTGAGCTGCAGGTGATTTAAAATCCTGGACAGACAAACGAACAGCCACGGTAGTATATTATATACTGTATAAAGATTCTTTTGGCAGTTTGCACATGGACTGCTGGTTATGTTTCATATCTCATCAGCATTTCTTTACACAGACATAGGTATGGTACATATATGACAAGAAAGAATGTTACATGTATAGTGGAGAGAGCGCATTTGCTTTGCACCCTTCATGTGTTCTAAATTTGCCATTGCAATTCCACAATTCATACTCATTCAATACAAATGAAAGTACTGAGTGGTGTACAAAAAAAACAGATTTCAATTTTGACTTTATTTGAAATATTTCATTTTTTTTAAAGCTTTTTATTCTGATGCTTTAATCAATTTTAATAGAGGCCGTTCAACAAAAGGATAAGAAAAACAAAAGAACATTTTATTCAAGGTCAAAACATAGTTTTTAAATATTGGATTTTTTTTTTTTTTTAGTCTGATCCCTTTTTTTTTTTTATAAAACTGAAAACCGTTTATGGACTTACCTTTATTTGTAAATGAAGTCCATGAGCCTTTGATTCTCCACAAAAATCTCTGTTACTTTCTTGTCTTGTTATTTTCCTTTTGTCTTAAAAATCTTAATCTTCAATTTTAGCAGTCAGTCGAAACAAAAAATAAAAATAAACGGACCATTGCAGTGCACTTGACTTTCTGATATCGCTAACTTATTGGCACTGAGAGTCTCTGTGTGGAAGAACAGCAGCAACAAGCACCTGTTTGGCTCACATGCGCCCCCTTTGGGGTGGCACGGTACTGTCTGCCTCACCTTGTACCTTTTCACTGTGGTTTTATGTCCGATCAGCAAAACTAAATATGTCACACACATTCATTAAAGATATTAGGCAGACTGTGGAAAGTCAGGGTGTATAATAAACGTGTCTGCAAACATTATATTGGTGACATACAGAGAGACAGCAACAGGCACGCGCCAATTGCATGCATCAACCCAGTGTGTGAGGGAGAGCGCAGTCCAAGGTGAGGGGTCGGCTTGTTTCTGCGCACCTCGTGTTTCTCCCCTGTATTTGAACAGGAAATGCGCAAATTTTGACAATAAAAATTATAAAAAAATTTCAAATCATACAGAAAACAAGTAAGCAGGGTGCCCCATCCAGGGTTCAGAGTCTGAGTACATACAGCACATCGCCACTCTCCAGCCCTGGGATCAGCAAGTATCACTAGTCAAATGTGGTCTTACCTCAAAATGTTTAGTTTTTGGTTGGTACTCCGAAACTGGCTAAGATTATCTCAGGATCATTGCAAACATTGAATGGTAATAATTGCATTCAGTAAATAAATTACTAGATGTTTATTTTGTCTGCGATGGGCTGGTACCCTGCCCGGGGTTTGTTTCCTGCCTTGCGTCCTCGGTTGGCTGGGATTGGCTCCAGCAGACCCCCGTGATCCTGTAGTTAGGATATAGCGGGTTGGATAATGGATGGATGAATGTTTATTTTGTGAATTCTTTTTTACATTTTGTTGACTTCTTAGGCAAGTCAATTAAAACAAAAAAATCAAAAGCTCTCTTGAATGAGTTTTGACTTCAAATGGGTAAGAGTGGGTCTTGCTTCACATCACATGCAAAGCTGAGGTTTTGTTATTGTTCGGTCTTCATTTTTCATTTCCTTAAAAATGACTTTTCATGAAATTATACTGCAAAGTTTAAGTTCTCTACACTAGAAAATGTCATTTGGTACATTTCTTAGAAATTACATTCAATGTTAAACAAGGAACAGCAACAAAATGCTGTAACCACAAACGCCTCAGTTTAAAAATAAAAAGTCCCACTTGGCAATAACTTGACAGCAAACTGAAAGTGACTTTATATCAAACTCATGGCAGTTTTGCATTGTGTTTTATGGAGGTGCATGTGTGAAAAAAACAGGAACCAGGAGGTGGCATGGTAGCGTAGTTGCTAGTACTACTTCCTCACAGCTCCTGCGTTATAGGGTTACAAGCCTGATCCTCCTTACGGTCTGTATGACACTTGCACGTTCATCTCACGACTCTTTTGATTTTCCTCTACACCCCAAAAAGTCTCTAAGATACACGGTTTCGATGAACTGGTAGCTCTAAATGTGAGTGTGATTGTGTCCTGTGATGGACTGGTGCCCTAGTCATGGCAGGTCTTTCTCTCACATGAAGCCTGAAAACCATAAGGACTGATTTAGATCATCTATGTTAGATAGAAAGCCTTTTGTTGATTTTGTTTTTTTCTCTCCAGTATTTCTTTTTGTTTATTTATTCTGTCCTCCCAGCAATCCAACCTTACCTTATTCTTTGTTATTTAGTATTGTTTAATTTTATTTTTAATTTTTTATACATTTTCTTTCTTCATCTTGTAAAGCACTTTGAAATACACCATTTGTATGAAAAAGTGCTATAGAAATAAATGTTGTTGAGGTTGCTTTTGAGGTCCTTGTCTTGTGGTCAACACTGGGTAAGGCTCCAGACACACTTTTGTGGAATAATCAGGTTCTAAAAATGGATGGAAGCATTTCAAGAAGGAACACAAGAAGAGTGAAACTAAAAGCCAAGATTAAAAGACAGATAGATAGATAGTAATTATTTCAAATTCATTCCAGCTATAATTGAAAGTAGTGTCAATGTTGATTAGTGCATGGCAATGAGAATTTTACTGTACGCTGTACAAGTGAAAATCCACCTTAGTAAAGTGTCTGTGTGTCTGTCTTTTTGCCCTGTTAGAAGGTCTCTGCTATCCACCAGATGGCGCATCATAAATATTAGCTCTGCTTTTACAAATTCTGTACGACAATGAGATGTACCAGAGACATAGCAACCAGACAGACACACTGGACTGCAAACGCTAACAACTTACATTTCAGTCCATCTTAGATGGGTAGCACAGCTAGTGACTCTATATAAACAGTACCATGATAAACAATTAGGCAAACTCTACACCTGCAAAATGTTTGTTACAAACATAATAGAACTGCTTTTCTACAAGCTTTCCCACTTTTCCAATAACTATTTTTCAGTTTCATGGAAAATTTTGTAGATTTTCAGAAATAAAATGTCTTTAGCTAAGTAGTTATGCCAGACATAGGAAGGATGAGAGAGTTGTTATATAAAGTAGGTACTTGTTCTTGGTATATCATAACATAATGTAACATATTCAAACCTGCTTAATCCAACTCGGGGTCCTGGGTGGGCCAGAGCTTTTCTTGGTAAAACTGTCTGGAAACATACACTAGTTTAATGTAGTGCCCACTTGTACACAATTGTAGGGTTGTAGAAGAAAAACCAGAATACCTAAAGTAAAACCCTTCTAGACAATGGAAAAGCATGGGGTGTCAACCCCAGATGCTGAGTCTGTGAGGCAGTAACAATAGCCATTGAACGATCATGCCACCCTCCACCACCCCTCTGATCATGCATGTCCATTGGGCCTACACATAGAGTCAACCACATATACGTAATGCAGTAGCATGCCGTGCCGTGCCATGCATTTCATACCTAGGCCTTCGGTGGTGTCCTACCTGAATTAATCCACCTCTTAATACCATCATTATGATGCCACGGCTATAGAAACCATCAATATTATACAGAAACGCAGTATAACAGGGCGTGGCATCCCAGACAGGGTTCTTATGTGGCGAGAATGAATGCTATTACTAAAGCAAGAAACCCAATTAACACAGTTCAATAAGTCTCCTTTCACTGCACTACATACACCATCTTTAGCAGCAGCATCAATATCAAAATAATAAAATTACAAAAATATAAATAAAATGCATTGTACTCACCAAAAATACTGATTATTTGTACACAAAATCCATTCTCCTTTCTTTCCTCAAGAACAGTTCAATCACTCTGTTGTACAGGTTATGTGTGTGTTTCAGTTCCAACAATAAGTCCTTTTCGATCGCCATGGTGGCTAATTCTGAAAGTCGAGTCTGTACGTTCATATTTCTGGCATAGGTTTTAATTCGCTTTAGGGCTGAGAATGTCCGCTCAACAGAAGCCCTGGACACGGGGATAGTTACTGCTAAACATCCTTTGTCAGCCATTGACAGCTATTAAATCTACACAAATATGTTTTAGTTTGAGGGGGTTACTACAGATCTCTTTCTGATCATCTAATCATGGGATGTGAAAATTTTTTACATTATCGTATACCTGCTAGATGGCCCTGGTGTCTCCAACTCGAAATCTGATTAGTTAAAGCAACAGTTTCATTGCTATCCTTTTTAAGCTACAGGCGCCTGCACTGTTGATTCTGAAGGCTCATGGCAGATTTCTTTTACCCTGGCAGCACATGATTGGATAAAACATACACTACTGGAAGCAGCGCAACCAAGAGAAAAGCTAATAAAAGAACAGAATAGACTATTGGGAATTATTTAATACATATTCATAGAAAAATATATTAATACAAAAATAATAGAATAAAACATAAGTCAGTGATTTTTGCCTTGTGTATAGATAGATAGATACTTTATTCATCCCAAGGGGAAATTCACATAATTCAACAGCAGTATACTGATACAAAACAATAAAAAACAATAGTAAATTAAAGAGCGATAAAAATGCAGGTAAAACAGACAATAACTTTGTATAATGTTAACGTTTACTCCCCCGGGTGGAATTGAAGAATCGCATAATGTGGGGAAAGAATGATCTCCTCAGTCTGTCAGTGGAGCAGGACGGTGACAGCAGTCTGTCGCTGAAGCTGCTCCTCTGTCTGGAGATGATCCTGTTCAGTGGATGCAGTGGATTCTCCATGATTGACAGGAGCCTGCTCAGCGCCCGTCGCTCTGATGTCAAACTGTCCAGCTCCGTGTCTACAATACAGCCTGCTTTCCTCATCAGTTTGTCCAGGCGTCCTTCTTATTTATGCTGCTTCCCCAGCACACTACCGTGTAGAAGATGGCACTCACCACAACTGTCTGGTAGAACATCTGCAGCATCTTATTGCCTTTTAAGCATTTAAGCCAGCAGAGAAGGCCTTGATGACCCACCACTGACATAATGTATAGAATTTTCATGGTACTCAAGGACATTTATTTAATTTAAAATTGCCGAAAATGTATCCAGGGCAAGATCCAACCTGTGAACGTTGCAATCGAGTTCCAGCCTCACTGGACCACGTGTGTTGGGAATGCACCAAACATCATTTTGGACCAAAATCTTTGACTGCTTATCAGACAGACTATTTATATTTTTTGATTGAATACATCTTGTATTTTGTGATTATTTGGTATTTTCAAATGGTTTGAAATCAAAGATTCACCATGTATGTTGGTTTTGTAAATTATTGTCTAGACATTTTTTAATAGACTTTAGCATTAACTGTTTTGCTTTTCTGTGACTGCATGTTGCTTTTCGTGGGCACCAAATGATAATGGCAATGGTACCATTATGGTAACAGGTGCCTTTTGTGGTCTCATCACTATGATGGTATATGTGGTTGCTGAGGGAGCGGCTCCAGAGTCGCACCACATTGCTTCATTGGCGTGATTCTTTAACAGTCTTTGCCGTGTGCTTCACAGCATCCATGATTAAGGACTCTTAGAAAAAAAGTGCGCTGTTCTGAATTAAAAGATAACAAATCTAGCACAAATATATGACCACGAATTTCATTAGCAATTTGGTTTTGATTATGCATCCATCTAGCCGGTACTGACTTTCTGATCCCCCAGTATCACCTTTGGTTCTCATTCCATCTCCTGATCCCTTTAATAAAGCAAGTAAGGGGTAATAATTTGGGCAGCCAGCATGTAAAATTAAATTTTTGGAATGAGTGAAGCAGAGTTACAAAAATGACAACAGTTTCAGAAAGACTAGAACCTTAGTAAAAGGAAGGATGATGTTAGGCTCCCATATCCTATTCATTTTCTTATGTGTACTTAATTTAATATGGCCAATAGCAACTTACCTTTGGTGAAATTTGTTGTTCTCCTTTTTAATTTTAGGGAATCCACAGTCGAATCCACTGCAGTTAGGAACAATATGCGCATATATTTTTTACCTCACGTTTTCTTCAATTCAGAGTCACGGTGAGTACCATTTTTTCCGCTGAAGTAATGAAAAGAGCAGCAACTCCTTCACCATTCTTGTATAGTTTAATGTGTTAATTTTATATGTATTATGGACAGGGATGACCAAAACAAGCAAGTTTCGATTAG
This sequence comes from Polypterus senegalus, assembly GCF_016835505.1. Classification (NCBI taxonomy): domain Eukaryota; kingdom Metazoa; phylum Chordata; class Cladistia; order Polypteriformes; family Polypteridae; genus Polypterus; species Polypterus senegalus. Next base: position 25,960,534 of record NC_053160.1, on the reverse strand, counting down.
CATATGGTTCGTTTTATAGGTGTTTTGGCAATTGTGAAACACAAAAGACACTAAAAAGAGTTTTTTGCAGACATTTAAATGTTTTTTGAAGTGGAAAACAAGGAGCCTTGTCCTCACTTTGGTGTTTCCTTATGTTATGCGTGTAATCTGTATACACCAGGAAAATCAATTCTATATATACCTCTTGGTCATATCAACATGAAGCAGTGTAGTACCATTTTTAAAAGTGTTAAATGCTGTATAGTTTCTCAACACAGATGCACCAGAACACCCAACCATGCATATTACCGTCCACAGAAGAATCTCACTATACAAGAAGCTTCCTCACCCCGTTCTGCGGCTGTCATAGTTTTCATAGCAAGCACTCTTTCCTGTTTTTGATTCCTACAGAAGAGGTTGAGCATATGTACAGTACTCTCACAGTAACATGGAGCTTTAAGCTTCTATTCTGTCTAGGATGTATCTTTAGGATAATGAACATCAAGATTGATATTGGAATACAGTGATCCCTCACTATATCGCGCTTTGACTTTCGCGGCTTCACTCCATCGCGGATTTTAAAAGTAAGCATATCTAAATATTTATCACAGATTTTTCGCTGCTTCGTGGATTTCTGCGGACAATGGGTGTTTTAATTTAAGGTACATGCTTGCTCAGTTTGTTTGCCCAGTTGATTTCATACAAAGGACACTATTGGCGGATGGCTGAGAAGCTACCCAATCAGAACACGTATTACGTATTAAATAAAACTCCTCAATGATATAAGATATACTTCCCGCGCGGTGCTTCGCACACATCAAAGCTCTAGCATCCCGTATATATTTCTAATTGTTTGCTTTTCTCTGTCTCTCTCACTCTCTCTGACATTCTCTGCTCCTGACAGAGGGGGTGTGAGCAGAGGGGCTGTTTGCACAGTGGCTGTTTGCTTAGAAGATACGGACGCGCCTGTAAAAAATGCTGAAAGACTACCTTCACATTGATCCTTTCATTGCGGCCGCTTTATCACGGTGCTTCCCATACTTAAAAGCCCAACAGCCCTATTGATTTTTGCTTGTTTACTTTTCTCTCACTCTCTGACATTCTCTGCTCCTGACGCGCACTCCTTTGAAGAGGAAGATATGTTTACATTCTTTTAATTGTGAGAAAGAACTGTCATCTCTGTCTTGTCATGGAGCACAGTTTAAACTTTTGACTAAAGGGTGTTATTCCATGTCTAGAGGGCTCTAATAATGTTAAAAAACGTATTTAGAAGGTCATAAACAGGTTTTCTATGCTCTAAATGCGAAAATATTAGATTTATAAATAAAGAATCCAACTTCGTGGAAATTCATTTATCTGTCTGGAGCGGATTAACCACGACAAACGAGGGTTTACTGTATAACTGTGCGGAGAATATTTATAAACAATGTGGGAAAGTTTCTAAGGGCTTAAAATACTGTATATAAAAATAACCATACAAACATATGGTTTCTACTTTGCGGATTTTCACCTATCACGGGGGGTTCTGGAACGCAACCCCCACGATCGAGGAGGGATTACTGTAGTTGGGCATTGCACTACTAGAACACATCTGGAGTCCCAACAAAACATCTCTATGTAATTTTGGTGATTTTTTTTTTTTCTAATGATCTTTTTTAAAATTCTAAATGACAGGCAGGTAGGGTCCGTGTACTTTTTGGTATTTGAAATTTCATTTTAGAAGCAAAAACGAAAAAACGAAAATGAAAGGAATTTTCAGATTTTGATTTTTGATTAAAGAATAAAATGAGAGAAAATAAGATATTTTTTAATTCTATGGTAACAGCAGTCAAAAAACATAAAATTGCACATATTTTTCTGGATTTATTTGTGATTCAAATAATGAAAGTGTAATAGCTCAAAAACAACAAAACAGACGCATTTTCTTTGTCTGAAACGGGAAGTACTTCTTCTGCGCAATTTTTGACGATACGTGCGAACCTCCCAACATCTTCCTCACAACACATCGATCAACGGCCTTGAAGTTACACGGCCCAGCAGAGGATGTAACTTCAAGGCCGTCGGTCTTTCAGATAAAGAAAAAAAATAAAATGTATAATTTTAACTTTATGACTGCTATTTGTTACCACAGAATTACAAAATACCTTATTTTCTCTCATTTTATTCTTTAATCAAAAATCAAAATCTGAAAATTCCTTTCATTTTCGTATTTTCATTTTTGCTTCTAAAATGAAATTTTAAATACCAAAAAGTACACGGACCCTTTTCAATCCGTGTATCATTTGTTCTTTTGTTTTTTGATTGACAATCAAATAAGGTCTCTTAAACCCAACAAATGAAATATTAAAATCAAATTCGGTCTGGCAGCCCGTTTTTGCATTTCATATTTTTGATCCGAGTCTAAAATTGAAATAATGAAAAACTCGGCTTTTTTCGTTTTTGATATCAAATTCAAAATCAAATAACATATTTTCATTTTTTAATTTTTGATGGTCAATTGAAAAACGAAAGAAGGAGTGAATTCATATAGCCCTCAGTGTTTTGTACTTCTGAATAAGATAACTATTAGTATTATTATCCTGTTCACATGTTTTGAATTTAGAAGTTTACAGTGAGCATTTAATAGTGAATAATATGTAATGTTTCAAATGAATCTAGATATGTTTAATCTTCCCGAAGGTTTTTTGTTCCAGACAGACATTTTCTTCATTTTATGTGGTCTTCAAATATGAAAGGCAGAGTGATTTTGGTAAAAACTTAGTTTAGATGTATTTGTGTTCTTTGTGAAGACAAGTATGTCATTTGCAATACAAATGTCATAAAATAGTTCATTTGCATTTAATGTTAATAGTTCAAAGAATGTCAGGCTGAATGGTCAGCCCCCACACATTTTCACCTCACCAAATCTGGCCCTCTTTGGAAAACGTTTGGACACCCCTGCTCTAAGTGATCATTTCTTTTTCAATGTCAAACAGTATAGAACATCAGACACCTGCTGACTTATAAAAGGTGGGTTGGGATTTTTCCAGTTCAACAAGATAAATCTACGTGCTAATAGTGAGGTAAAGGCAGTTATACTCAGTTTGTCTTTTTCCACTTTAAACCCATTTGGGAGTCCACCAAACATAGCTGTTAATGTTTTAGGAGTGGTTGTGACACCAAGGCTGTCTGATAAACATTCAAAAGTTTTTGGCCAAAATTATGTTAATTTGGTGCACTCCCAAAACATGTGGCCCAGTGAGGCTGAAGATAGATTGCAACATTTCAATTTAAGTTGAATTTAAAAAATTCATTGAATTTCATTTAAATCAAATTATTGAATACTTTGTGCAAATAGAGCTAGAGTGTAGTCAATGCATGGCTGCCTCCCACTCCTTCCTGAGGGATTAATTGAAAGATCCTTTCCCACTGTACCCTAGGATCTTTCAGATGTTTTTTATATATTATTGAGATGCTGTCTGTGTCTTCAAGACAGATCAGTATTCCTTCTGGAATAGAAATGGATGGGAGGTGTAGAAAATCAGGTAGGTTTCTTTTAGCTAACTCTCTAATTTGAAAGTAGTGGAAAAATCATGTTGCTTGGAAGTTAAATTTGAAGCGTAATTGTATATAAGACGCAAAAACATTATATACTGTTCTGTTTGAATTGTAATTGTACATAAGATGCAAAAACATTATCTATATACTTAATTTGTCTACATTAGGTGCATAAATATTAAAATTATGCATGAATAAATTGCCCATCATCATGGCATAGCACCCTTCCAGTTCAGATACTATGTTTGGTGTTAAAAATGAAATGTTTTATGTATTAAGATTCCCAAACATCTGGTTTTCCTTGTTCAGCTGAGATGAAAAACTTAACTGTTCCAATCTCTATGCAAACAAAACTGGTCCTTACATCTTAAGTGAGTCTTCTGTAAAAATGCTATCTTAGCATTTAGGGATGTTACGTAGGAGAATGCCATTTTTCTCTTTAGATCGTAGTTGAAACCTTTGACATTCCAGCTTACAAAATTCACTGTATAGTCAGAGAGACTCTTCTTCTCAATGTCTGAGGACATTTTATAATCTTAAGTAAAAGTAGTGTGGCCAGGTCACTGTTAAAGTAGAGTCTGCACATTCTCCCTTATTTCTTCCTTTAGATGTTCCAGTTTCCTCTCATATTGAAAAGACTTGCAGAGTTTACTAACAATTTATATTTGGACCAGAGTGAGAAAGCTTAACCAGTGATGAACCATCCCATCCCGAAATGGTTCCTTCTTTGTGCTTCTTACATTTCCTGCAACATTGAATATCCTGTGCCTAGTTGTTTTTTGTGGGAAGTTATGCATGTCCACTCATGTTTGCATGGATTGTACTCTAAATAAACTCCAGGTTTTTCTTCCACATCCCCAAAGGTGTACAGATGAGGCTGATTGGCTATCCCAAATTCACACCAGCGTTGGTGTGTGTCAGTGGGTCCTGCAATGGACTGGCACCCTGTCCAAGGTTGATTGTTTACTGTCTTATGTCTATTGTAGTAGTCAGAGGTCCTGCCCTCCTATAGCCATGCAATTAATTAAGCAGGTATGAGAATTTTATAAATTTAACTCAATAAGGAAAACACAAAATAAAGAAGTCCTACGAAATAGTGCAGTAAATGGTTTGCAAATTGAAAAAATAAGCTGGCATTCAACATGTGGCTCCATGATAGACAAAGTGAATTCTTAATATCTGAGGCAGTGAATAAATTAACCTGACTCTTCTACACTTTTCCCAGTCTGGTTCAATATACTAAATTTAACTGGCCAAAATATAACCATGTGAACAGGAAGGACTACACAGCTGCTACAAGGCTGTTCCTGGATTTTCCAGGTGATGATAGACAGTTCAAAGCAATTAGTGACTTCAAAATTGTGGAACATGGTATAGACATATAAAAAAAGTTCAGCTTGAACTTAAATATTGTATTTTTTTTATTTGTAGGCATCACAATAAAAGAACCTGATGTCTCACAGAAAGGTAAGTGCTCTCTTTTTTGCCTTTCTGAATTAATAAAATGGAAATAGAAGCCATATTTTACCAAAGATTTGCTTCTGGCGAGCTCCAGTCCCAGGCACTTCCAGGAACAAAACAGAGTTGAGGCTCTTGGAGCCTCACTAGATACTCAGTGGAATGACTCTGCAGATTGTGGTTTTCCTCCACTGCCACTATCCATGTAGACAAATATTTGATTGAAAATCCAGCTAGTCACAGCCAATAATCTTGAACTCATAGTTGACTGCTGCACCGTACTAATAACCCATAGTGTCACAATAATGTGTCACTGCAGAGACGAAGAGTGGTAGGTGAAACTGGTAGTACTACAGGCACAAAATGTTTCAGTCAGGCAGGCAACTGCTGCTGTGGAGTAACAGGGACACACAAGCAAAGTGGTGGCATGTGCACATTGTGGCCAATAATGTGGTCCTCTGTTGCACTGAAAAACAGCAACTCTTAGTTAATAAAAGATTTAAAGACAAGAGGAAACCAGAAGCCATATAAGAATTTTATTGTATAATTTTCACATAAGAAAAACTGATCTTGAACTTAAATATTGTTATTTATGTTTTAATAGACTTTGCATCAAATCTACATAAGACCTGGGAGAAATGTAAGTGATATCTTTGTTGTCTTTCTGAATTAAAAACAAAAAAAAAAGCAAAAATTGCATTATACCAAAGATTTGCTTTGGGGAGAACTCCTGCCCAAGGCACTTCAAACTAAATAGATTGAGATTAGAGGAGAATATCAAAGTCTTTAGGTAAATATGTGGGTCAGGAATGCAGTGTCATTTACAACCACCAAGGGCTGTAAAATCTCACATAACACCCTCACTTAAAAATGACTTGAGTCTGCACATCTCTACCTACATAGACATTTGGACAACATGCAATCTCCTCTCAGACAGGGAGTACGCTTGGATTCAGATGAAGGTCTGTGGACTTGTAAGTTAGCAGCTTTAACAGCTTAGGGGCACCATGCCCTACAGCCCTTACCACTCCCCAAAAAGCCATTATCACAATGGCATGCACACTGTCCTTCATTTTGGGACTTTCTATCCATCTTGGTGGCATCCTTGCTACCTGCAATGTCCTGCAGCCAAGCACTCACTATCTGTCTTTCCATATATACCAGTTGAGTCTGAAGGGTAAAGAACATCAGTTTATAGTGTATATTTTGGCTTACGGCATTCATTTAGTACTAGGATGTTGTACCGTGTTAGCCATTGTGAATGTAGTGAGAAATCAAGCAAAATGACACCTTTGATTGGCTAACTGAAAAGATTACAATATGCAAGCCTCGAAAGCTTGCATATTGTAATCTTTTTAGTTAGCCAATAACAGGTGTCATTTTTCTTGATTTCTCACGGCATTCATTTAGAATTGAATGTTGACTTTATCATATTGGTTAAGATATGTAATACATTATTAATGGTTATGTTTTTTCCAGTATGTTGATTGGTTTTACTATTTTGATTTAGCTTTATATGCATTGATCTTGACAGGTGTTGATTGATCTACATCTACAACTAAATACATTCCTTCAGATATAGGTAATGCAAAAGACTTGGCCAAAATTTTTTGCATTACCTTCTGTACTTCATTCAAACTTGACAATAAATATTTGGGGATTATTCAGTAGTTACTTTAACATGAGCTGCTGCTACTGCTGTGCTGCAGAGCAATTGAGCAGTTAGCCCTCAAAATGACATCTTTCATTGGTAGCATTTTAAACAGCGGGCTTTTGAACATTTTGGCATAGAGAAGGTATGGCACAGATAAACTTTAAAATGAGGCTTAGTACAGTATGGGCACCAAGAAAATATTTCCCACTCAATGAAACTACCACCATTAGGCTGTATGTCTAACATAAGGCAAGATGGTATTATGATCGACGTTGTTCATGAATTATTTTGTGTTTTCCGCAACATGTGAAAATATACATTGTTTTTTGGTTTTCCTTTTTTACTTCAGGAAATCAGTTTCTGGCATTAGTTTTATGTTGAAAGCCTCCTAAGAAAAGTTATACATTTTAAAGTTATACAACTTTTGCAGTGCCATATTGGGCACCATCACTTTCTGTTATTTAGTCTTGGGATTTCCATGTGGATTTTACCCAGAAGACATCACAATGACCATATAAAAGTTGGTGAAAACGTCCTTCAATTATCTGATATATTGAGTTTTTTTCAATGTACCAATAGTTTTGGTGTATTTCTGTTGGTAAAAGACAGCTTTTGTTTTATGGTTTTGTTATTTGAATCAACATTTAGAATTTGTTTGCAAGATCATTTTGATCTCACGTTAAGAACAGGGCATGCTTTCTTACCATTTTTCTCCTCCTAGTCCTTGACATAAAGCCTCTCTGACTATTGCAGATAGAACAGATGGATCCACGACTTTATGCTATTACAGTAGTATCAGAATCTTACTCTGCTATCTGCATGTTGCCACAGAAATCAACATTTGTCAGACCAGGCGACGTTCTTTCAATCCAAAGTGCTCCAGCGTTACTCGATCATCTGCCTCATGATTGGAACCCAGGGTTGTCTTCTGTTACTGCAGCCCTTCCACTTCAAGATCTGATACATTGTTCAGAGATGCCCTTCTTCACACTCAAGTTGTGAAGTTCTCTTATTGGAGTATTTGTGTTTTTTCTGTTATCTTGTATGGTCCAGGAATTCTCTCATTGACAGGGTGTTTGCACCCACAGAGCAGACCCTCATTGGATCTTTAATTTTTATCTCACTCTACTCTGTAAACTTCTAGAGACTGTGTAGTATGTCAAGATCACAGCAGGGCAGCTGTTTCTGAGATTTTGTTACCACCACCCTGGGCATAAATAGACATGCCACGGTCCAACTCATTTTGATTAGACATCTTGCCCGTTTTAATATTTAGTGGAAACTAAATAACTAAATTTCTTGACCATATTTGCATACTATATAGATTGTGTTGCATTGCACTTAATATTGTGACCACCAATGTACATAATTAGGTTGGATAGACTGATATTTAACTAAAATATATATCTACTGTATTTTCTTTAAGACCTTGAGTTTTTTGACTCACATACTCAAGAAACCATGGTTAAGACGGTGGGCAGCCTGATAATTTTTGCCTGTGTTTTGCTCTTGTGGTAAGTAAGACTTTACATTTATGCATTATACAATTATAACAAATAAAATAAAACATAGGTGCATGTGAGTCATCTACAATATGTCAGTAAACCTGTGATCTCCCAGTTTTGTTTTTCTATCTTTGCTACATTCTTAGATGTGTAAAAGTATCGTAAAAGAAACATGAATAGTAACACCTTGGTTGACCTACAGGATTTTGTCACTGCCAACATGTAATTGGGGAATTCATGATCAAAGATTAAGTATAGGTTCTTGTTTTACTCTGAGTGGAGTTAGCCAAGCTGTTAGAGGGCAATATATACTGTAGATCCAGTGCATTGTGTCATAGCTCCTCAAGGGAACCAGGGAGGACAGAACATCTGGATTTCAGCAATACAACTACAGTCATGGCCAAAAGTTTTGAGAATGACACAAATATTAACTTTCACAAAGTTTGCTGCCTCAGTTTTTATGATGGCAATTTGCATCTACTCCAGAATGTTATGAAGAGTGATCAGATGAATAGCAATTAATTGCAAAATCCCTCTTTACCATGAAAATGAACTTAATCCCAAAAAACCCATTTCCACTTCAGTAGCGAAGAAGGATACAGGGCGCTCAAGAAAGTCCAGCAAGTGCCAGGAACGTCTCTTAAAGTTGATTCAGTTGTGGGATCGTTGGGCACCACCAGTGCAAAGCTTGCTACGGAATGGCAGCAGGCAGGTGTGAGTGCATCTGCACACACTGTGAGGCGAAGACTTTTGGAAGATGGCCTGACTGATATTCTTTAAAACGTACAGGATTGGACTGATGAGGACTGGGGTGAAGTCATTTACTCTGATGAATCCCCTTTCCGAATGTTTGGGGCATCTGCAAAAAGGTAAAGGTTAACTCTACCATCAGTCATGAGTCACGCCCAGGGCCGGATTAAGACCCTTAGATGCCCTAAGCACTAAGTAATTTTGGTGCCCCTTACACTATTAATTCAAAATATTAAAACAATAACAAACTAGAAAATAAAATTTTATTTTAGTATCGAAAATTTGAAATTAAACAATACATACTTATAGTAAGAAGGAAAATAATATGTATTTTTGTATGCTTCATTTTATTTTTATCTTAATTTTCTCCTACTTTTTATGCATTTCATAAACTGAATAATACAGACATTTTAATTCCCAGCTTACTGCTGATGCTGAATCATGTGATTTTAAGGTGACGGGAGGGGGGGACTGACAAGTGCCGTATGAAGGATTGTATGAATTCTAGGCAGGAAGTAGAAAAAAGAATCATCCGTAACTACAGGGTGGGCCATTTATATGGATACACCTTAATAAAATGGGAATGGTTGGTGATATTAACTTCCTGTTTGTGGCACATTAGTATATGTGAGGGGGGAAACTTTTCAAGATGGGTGGTGACCATGGTGGCCATTTGGAAGTCGGCCATTTTGGATCCAACTTTTGTTTTTTCAATAGGAAGAGGGTCATGTGACACATCTAACTTATTGGGAATTTCACAAGAAAAACAATGGTGTGCTTGGTTTTAACGTAACTTTATTCTTTCATGAGTTATTTACAAGTTTCTGACCACTTATAAAATGTGTTCAATGTGCTGCCCATTGTGTTGGATTGTCAATACAACCCTCTTCTTCCACTCTTCACACACTGATAGCAACACCGCAGGAGAATTGCTAGCACAGGCTTCCAGTATCCGTAGTTTCAGGTGCTGCACATCTCGTATCTTCACAGCATAGACAATTGCCTTCAGATGACCCCAAAGATAAAAGTCTAAGGGGGTCAGATCGGGAGACCTTGGGGGCCATTCAACTGGCCCACGACGACCAATCCACTTTCCAGGAAACTGTTCATCTAGGAATGCTCGGACCTGACACCCATAATGTGGTGGTGCACCATCTTGCTGGAAAAACTCGGGGGAACGTGCCAGCTTCAGTGCATAAAGAGGGAAACACATCATCATGTAGCAATTTCGCATATCCAGTGGCCTTGAGGTTTCCATTGATGATAGAATGGCTCCACTATCTTTGTACCCCATATACCACACCATACCATCAATTTTTTTGTTCCAGCAGTCTTGGAGGGATGTATCCAATGTGGGTTAATGTCAGACCAATAGCAGTGGTTTTGTTTGTTAACTTCATTCACATAAAAGTTTGCCTCATCACTGAACAAAATCTTCTGCGTAAACTGAGGGGCCTGTTCCAATTTTTGTTTTGCCCATTCTGCAAATTTAGTGCGCCGATCTGGGTCATCCTCATTGAGATGCTGCAGTAGCTGGAGTTTGTAAGGGTGCCATTTGTGAGTAGCTAATATCCGCCGAAGGGATGTTCGACTAATGCCACTCTCCAGTGACATGCGGCGAGTGCTACGCTGTGGGCTCTTGCTGAATGAAGCTAGGACAGCCACTGATGTTTCTTCATTAGTGACAGTTTTCATGCGTCCACATTTTGGCAAATCCAACACTGAACCAGTTTCACGAAACTTAGCAAGCAGTTTGCTAACTGTAGCATGGGAGATGGGTGGTCTCGTAGGGTGTCTTGCATTGAAATCTGCGGCAATGACCCGGTTACTGAGTTCACCAGACATCAACACAATTTCTATCCGCTCCTCACGTGTTAACCTCTGCGACATGTCAATGGCTGTAAACAAAGAGAAACTTGTAAATAATTCATGAAAGAATAAAGTTACGTTAAAACCAAGCACACCATTGTTTTTCTTGTGAAATTCCCAATAAGTTTAATGTGTCACATGACCCTCTTCCTATTGAAAAAACAAAAGTTGGATCCAAAATGGCTGACTTCCAAATGGCCACCATGGTCACCACCCATCTTGAAAAGTTTCCCCCTCACATATACTAATGTGTCACAAACAGGAAGTTAATATCACCAACCATTCCCATTTTATTAAGGTGTATCCATATAAATGGCCCACCCTGTACATTATGTAAAAGTCAAAATCGTACAGCTAATTACTATTGGATAAATTTATTGATAACTTTTTTACTAAGAAAGATTTAGTTACAAAATTTTCACAGAATATTCTTTAAACCTTATATTAAGAAGGTGTGTAAAAGATTTGCTAAATAATGAACGCAATAGTCATAAATAAATAATAAAAATGGTAAAAATTCATGACAGTTAAAGTTGTACGGCAATGTAATGCTTAAAAACTGCAGCCTCCATGTCTTAAACTGAACGACTTTAATTGTTATAGTACCTAGGGGTCGGGAAAATTGTCATATCAAAATGAGACTAGGACCAAAATTTTTGTAAAAATCTCTACTTTTTGATTAAGCAAACCAAATTCCAAAATATCAATTAGCGCAGATTTTGTTTCAGCTTTTTAAAAATTTTTTACATCTCATATTTAAGGATGTTTTAGGTCTCAAACTGACTTCAAAGTGGCTTAAATGGCTACAGATATTAACTTTATCTGCCATAATTCTAAGGACTACAAATTATCTCCTGCCAAAACCTGTAGAAATTGACTTTAACCTTAAAATTGATTTAAAAATGTATTTTGTGCGGCACTGCTTTTCGATAAAGATCTGGTCGCGTTTTTATCATTACTTGAAGAGAAAATGGCATCTGAAATTTTACAAATTTTAACATTTGGGGTCGATTTTAAAGGTTTTTTTGAAATGTACCGTTTTCGTTTTGACACGAAAACCATAGATTTACCATTTTGATTATTTAATTTATTTATGGCTTTTGTGTCAATTTAGCAAATCTATTTACACATATTCTTGGTACAAGATTTGAAGAATATTTTGTTAATAAATCTTTATTAGTAAAAAGTTATAAGCAATTTTATCCAATACTAATCAGCTGTACGATTTTCACTTTTACATAATGTAAATGAATTTAAAAATATCCAAGAATAGAATTAAATAGGCTTACCAGAATATTTTTCCTGAAACTGGGACGATTTTTTGTTTTTACTTAAAACAAAAAATAATGCTTTCTACGCACTAGAACTTTATTTTAAGTTAAATAACAGATAATTCACGAAACACAACAAATACGTGATAATAATTTTTAATCAACTATTATTTAAAAATATAACATATTGTTTTGTATCAAATTATTTTCACAATACTTTGATATAACATGGCATTTAAAGGAATCACCATTAAACGGGAATTCCCCATCGTAGATGGCACCAGTATGCTGAACGCACTGTGTAAGGCGCCATCTACAAACAGTGACGGCATAGGGAGGTACAGGGAGGCATTATTCATTTTTCATTAAATTTTAAAAATGGCTATAAATTTAATTAATTTAATAATTTATGTGATAAATTCACCCATGAAAAATTTTTGTGCTGCCCCCTTGATGCCCTAAGCATGTGCTTACTTTGCTTATATGGTTAATCCAGCACTGGTCATGCCAACAGTAAAGCATCCTGAGACCATTCATGTGTGGGGTTGCTTCTCAGCCAGGGGAGTGGGCTCACTCACAATTCTGCCTAAGAACATAGCCATGAATAAAGAATGAGACCAAAACATCCTCAGAAAGCAACTTCTCCCACCCATCCAAGAACAGTTTGGTCATGAACAGTGACCTTTCCAGCATGATAGAGCACCGTGCCATAAGGCAAAAGTGATAATTAAGTGGCTCAGGGAACAAAACATCGAATTTTTGGGTCTATGGCCAGGAAACTCCCCAGACCTTAATTCCATTGGGAACTTGTGGTCAATCCTCAAGAGGTGAGTGGACAAACAAAAATCCACAAATTCTGACAAACTCCAAGCATTGATTATGCCAGAATGGGCTGCTGTCAGGATTTGGTCCAGAAGTCGATTGTCAGCATGCCAGGGCAAATTGCAGAGGTCTTGACAAAGAAGGGCCAACACTGCAAATGTTGACTCTTTGCATACATAACCTTAATGTAATTCTCAATAAAAGCCTTTGAAACGTATGAAATGCTTGTCATTATACTTCAGTATACCACAGAAACATCTGACAAAACGATCTAAAAACACTGAAGCAGCAAACGTTGTGAAAACCATTAGTTGTGTCATTCTCAAAACCTTTGTCCATAACTGTTCATAATGCTGTACTGGAATAAGGACTCCTGGGACTCCTAGGGGAAGCTCTACTCATACAACAACTGAATTTCAAGTCTTCTGAGATCCAGGAAAACGTTTCTGTTGCACACCCAGAAGTAGTGAGAGTCAAGAGCTTAAAAGCACCTACTGGCCATAGCATTACTGGACTTGGAGCTGTTGGAAGGCAGGTGTTTGACAAGGCCTTGACTGACAGGAGAGGGTTGGAGGAAGGCAGATAAGTGTGTGGAAAAGTGTGTACCAGAAAAAATTAAAAGGTAATATCCAACAACTCCATATATTGTTCCTACCCAAAAAGAAAAGTTAATGCCGATATAAAATAAAGAGATGTAAGGTAGCACTGTCCCAATAATATCATTCCACAATGCACAGCAGACTATTGCCTTCTTTGATTCATTATCAGCCTTGTAAAAACGGCCCTTACAAAAGATAACATTGTGTAGAAGTTCAGGGTTTTCCAGGAAAGGAAGTCTGGTTGTTTGAATTTGTAATTCTCTTTTTTTAATGGCAAACACAACATTTTGACTGGAACACCTCCATGTTTTTCCCCAATAAACTTGTGGTAGCTGCTTGTTTTTCTTCTTCCTTTAAATCGAAAATGGGAATGTCTTTATGGAGTGTGACAGACCAAAGCAACAAAGTATGAATGTCACTTTGGTTTAGAAAGGCTGTGTATAATCCTGCCTTCCTTAACGGGGTGCACCATTTACACTGAAAGAAGTAGATTCAAACTATACATGAAAATGTAAAACAAAAATGACTCCTTAGTTAGCCTAAAATATACTAAACAAAATTATGAGGGCAGAAAAATAAATGATAATAATGTGCTATGTGCAGTGTTGTAGTAACCATGAAAATGGAGGTAACCGGACAAGATGTACTTGAATTTGAGAAACTGTAATAAAAGTCAATGTCTAAGACTCAGTCAAAAACCAAAGAGCAAGACAAAAGTAAAATAGATAAATAAATGACTGTTAGGAACAGTTAACTAGATGATGTGTTGAGATTTCCATTTTTATTACATTCTTACAGAGTTTTCCTGCGTCCTGAAAAAATCATCTTTGCATCTTTTTTTGGGTTTAGTTTAAAAGTTGAATATTTTTTTTTTATGTTGCTTTAGGTGCCGTTTTGTTTTGGTAAAGTGTGCCACAATTTTGCGGGTTTCATGTTGCCTGTTACCATTTTAAAACATGCTGTGATGTATTGGAACGTGTGACAGTGACATCTTCAGAAAAAAAATAAAAAAATCTCTTATGATTTCCATTTTTCTTTAACTTTCTTTTTCATCTTTTCTATGGTGTTTTCTAAAATATTTACATTTAACTACAGGTTTATTAACCCAAGAATTCTCGACCTGATCTTCAGGTCCTTCCAGACAGTGTTATTATAATATGATTTTTACTGTCTCATTTGTTTGGAGACGTTGTTACTGCATAGCTATGGAAATGACCCAATAATTAGTGGCTGTAACATGAAAAGGTTGTGGGTATTAAGGTCATGAGGAGAAATTCCCACCCATCTGAGTCTGCAGAAAAGTAAAAGAAGAATATTGTATTCTTATTTAGTTACTGTTCCTGGTAAACGACTTCAGATCTATGTATTTTCAACTATGATTTAGGATAGTGTTTTCCAACCTTTGCGATGTCATGCCGGTATGTTTGTGAGAGTGTCCTCCGTGAAGTTTGCGCAATTGTTTCAGTGTGGGGTTGGTCCTCCTTGGGGACCATTAGGGCATCAGGGAGTTAGATGAATCAAATGTGATGGGCATTGCTTTTCCTTTTTTGGTGAATCGAGCATGATCGTCAGAGCGAGGGTTGAGGAGGTCGTCCGTCCAGGATTCAACTGCGATGCTACTTCTTTGAATTGAACACAGTAGTCGGATCGGTGAGGTCAGGGGGTAAACTCTGACTTAGGATTTTTGATTTGGCTTCTTGTTAGTGTTTAATTGACTTCAAAGTTACAAATACAGTGATACCTTGGTATACGTCCGCTTTGGAATAAGTCCAACTTGGTATACGTCCTGTTTGGACATTTTGCTTGGTATACGACTCGCGAGCTACCCTTGTTTACCTCTATCTCGAGACGAAGCCACAACTACCCACAAGCATCAGTACGGCAGTTGCTAGCATTCAGTGAACAACCCGCGTGCTACCTGTTGTATATGATTGTTCAATGATGCTTTTGTCTATTGCTTTATGTTTGGGTGTTGATTGCTATGGTCTGTGTCTTTTGAGACGTATGACTGCCGAAGGGAGAGGTGTGGTTTCGAAGGCACGCTGTATGGAGAGTTGGTTAAACGTGGTTCAAAATAAACAGCATTCGAAACGTTATTCTGAGTGTGTCGCTACTTCAATCTAGAGAACACTACACCACCCTTGTTTACCACTCTCGAGACAAAGCCACGACTGCCCACGAGTGTCAGTAGACCAGTTGCTAGCATTCAGTGAACAACCCGCGCTATAACTCTCTGTGAATTTTCACGTGATTTTGTGTTTTTTCGTGTAAATTTGAATTGATTATTGAAAAGTATAAAGGTGACATGCGTATCCGGGACATGGCTGCTGCATACCGTATGCCGAGAACGACAGTATCTACGATTGTGAAAAACAAAGACGTTATTATAAAGTAAAGTGAGGTTAAATTTTCATTTATTTAGTCTAATTGCTTTTGTATTTATGTATTTTAGTATTAAGCAGTGTTTAAATTATTTTATACAACCCCATCAATGTATAATGTGCCAATAACAATAGGATTTTTTTCATGGGAACGGATTAATCATTTTCCCTTTATTTCTTATGGAAAAAATCGTTTGGTATAAGTCAAAGGGTCTGGAACGGATTCAGGACGTCCGCCAAGGTACCACTGTATTTGCTTGTTTTTCTAGATCATTTGTCTTCTTTTGGGCTTTTATTTAAAACTTCTCTGTAAACCTCTCTGTGTCAGAACACTCGCACAGTCCCAGTTCATCTGAAACTGAATAAACTTAGCAACTCTTATTTTGTGACTCCAGGCATTTTATATTTACTCTAAAATTTTTGACTTTGATTTTTGGATAGCATTTTCACTTTGACGACTCTCCCTTTAACTTCTGGTTTCCAGCTTTGGCTTAGCTTTTTATTCTTGTCCTTTCTCTTGGTCCTTGCTCAAAATGTTTTTAACTAAATGCATTTTCAGTCAGTACCATAATCTTGAATTAACATGAATGACCACAAGAAGGTTTTTGAGAAATGAGAAGATACCTGCAGAAATAAAAGATTTGCAGGAATGAGCGTCTGGAATATGATATAGTACTCTCACAGCAAAAGAACTTAGAGAGCAAAGTAGGACATTTAAGGTGTCAAAATATTATGCAAGACGTCAATGAAATTCATGCAAGGAAGAGCAGACTCATTTATGATGAGTAGTCCAAACAGCCCACTGTGAAAGTGAAGGTGTGCTTAGACAGTCAAATATGTTACAAAAATGCAGTTACAGTGTCAGAAGGAACATGGGAGACTCAACTGGAGAAAGGTTCTATGGTCGAGATCAAAATTGATGTTTTTGACCATCAGACTAAAAGTCACGATAGACAAAACGTGAAAACTACTGCACATTATCAAAAGCACACCATCCCCACTGTATAGCATGGTGGAGGCAGTATGATACTGTGGGGATACTTCATCTGCAGCAGGCCCTGATGGGTTAGTGAGAGGAAAATGAATGCTGCAAAAATACAAGGAAATTCTGCAGTAAAGCCTGATACAGTCTGCAAGAAACCTGGGGAAAATATTTTTTTCCAGTAAGACGATGATCCAAAGCATCAAGCCAAAGCTACACAGAAATGGCTTCAGAACAACAATGTCAATGTCCTAGAGTGGCTAGGTTAGAGTTCAGTGCTTATATTTATCAAGTGTCTCAGAGTAGGAAAGCAGAATAACTGCCTCTAAATCCTCAAATTTGGTCCTACTCCTAGGAGTAGAAGTAAAAACGTTTTATCAATTTTCTGAATTTAGGAAACTACTCCTAACTTCACCAGGATTTAGGAGAGTGTATGAGCTCTCCTAACTCACTAGGAGCTGCCAAAAACACTGTATGCATTCAGGCAGAGATCGGCACACACATCCCGGGAAAGGCAGAATGCTTTGTTAATGCTGAACAATAATAAGCTAATAAAAAGATATTGATTTGACATTATTGACAGAGATGGGAATAATATTCATTATTCATTGTTCTTGTACTTTAAGTAATTGATCCATCTATGCAGAGAAGCCATGCACTCTCAACCAAAAAGGAAGCGCTGGTAACGTTACGTGTAAAATGCAGCTTTTCAGTAGCGGTAATCTGGGTATGTCACAACCAAGAATTTTTTCAATTCTTACCAAAGGTTGAACGGTCATATAATTTGTGTAGTAATATGCAGATTTATACAGTTCCCCAGCTCCATGCGAGGTAATACTAAAGCAAGCTACACTCATGCAAATTGGCACCCACATAAAAATCGTTGCCCCAAGTGTGGATGAGCACAGATTTGATTTGCAAGCAATATCACAGTATCAATGGAGACCATATTGTAGTAGCCAGCATAGTACCCTGACCATATGCAGGGCAAGATGGGTGACTGACAGCGAAATGTCAAACCGGTACACTTTACAAGCCCAGGAAGGTTTAAGAAGGCAGGTGAAGATTCTCTGAGTATTTGATAAATAGAGCCTCACAGAAGATAAGTGGGGATCGCAGAGAGGGACACCGAGCAGAACACTGGAAAAATGACAACTTATAGTCTTTATGACTTATGGCCACAGCTATTTACAGTATGGTAACTGTTACTTTATGAAGTGCCGCCAATGGCCATAAGCAGTAGGGTGATTCTTATGAAAGTATGGCTGTGGATCACTCATTGTTAACTACACATGCCTGTTTTCTGGCTTCATTCTTGTTCAGCGACTCTTGTTCGGTGTGTGTGTGTATGTGTCTTGGCCTTTCTATCTCAGACTCCATACTGTATTATTCTTGATATTGTTGCAATCATGTAGCACCAATTACATGCAGCTTTGCACATTATACTGCTGTTTTGAATATTATTATTATTATCTTTGTGGTGAAGCCTTAGTTGGCATTAATAACATAAAACTGCAAAAAGTGGCAATTTATAGCAAAGGGAGCTGTAAAATCATGACATCATTCATATTTCAAATGAGAATTCATATCTTTAGCTTGCACCTGGACTAGGACACTTTGGAAATACTTCTCATGTCCTACTCTGAGGTAGGACAAATTCTTAATCCTAGTGTGATGTTTCGAGCAATTCCTAGAAGTAATTCGGTGACGGTTGGTAAATACGCGTCCTGATCTCAATCCAATTGGGAATTTGTGGCTGGATTGAAAAAAGCCGTTCATTCACAATCAACATACAGCCTGACGGAGGGAGCTTGAGCAGAGAGAGGTAGTGAGAGAGACCTGTGCACACAGACCCAAGGCTGTCATGGCCACCAATTTGTATTCAATTTGATGATCAATGTCGAAAATGTCAAATGAAATACACTGCAGTTGAATGTTGTGAAAACTTGGCGGAGGTGAATTCTTTTTACGTGCGCTGTTGTTGTATTAACTGGGCCTTGATGGTGTCTGTGGGTAAATGTTGTGTTAACTGTAACCTTTAGTTACAGATTATTGCTTAGCAATCCAAGTATGTGATACAGTTTGTAGGCCAGTCAAACACATGTTAAAGGAAATGTAACCAACTGTCACTCTTCATGTGTCTCTTTTAGTGTAAACACGACAGCACAAGAGAAACAAATGAAAGACATTCTTTCCCCTACATTTGCAGTAAGTAGAAAGCAAAAAAAAAAATCATCATGCTATATCTGTTGGCATCGTTTAGAGAAACGTACAGCAGCTTTACACATTTCCCTCTTCATCTGCAGATCAAGGGCATTTTAAACTGCTGCTCCTCATCTGACCAAGGTATCATTTATTCTGATTTCATTTTAGAAGGTTGCAAGGCTAACTAACTCTTACATAAAGAATCATCAGGGCGTACATTTTCCGATGTAATAATTTGCATTTTTGTTCTGATGTGTTTTTATTTTTTACTTCATCTTGCTTTGATATTATTTTTTTAGGGATGTTATATTAGCCTGCTCTCATTGGTATTTCCTGGGCTTTAAAACTTTTTATTGATAGCTTTTTTTAATTATGGTTTCAAAGAACTAAAGGACAAAAATTTACTTTCTGTAATTCTACTTATGAGTTGGATTGAGTCTTGTTATTTTTATTTATCATTATGTTTTGAAAAATACTAGGAAGCCATCATTAAAAGGTGCTGTCATTTTCGGGTGCTACCACTAAGACATGATGATCCATTGTTAGGAGATGCTGTCCAGAAAGTAGCATGGTGTGACATCATCATTAAAAGAATATTTAAAGGAATACCCAAAAATGACATTTTTTATATGTTACTTACTCCATGTGCTTTTTTAGTAGTGACCAAGATCAAGTTTTCATGTAGAATGGAGAATAAAATGTTTATGATATTACAGAAACCTATGATGCCTAATGTTGTACAGGAGCAAACAATGTGATTAGTGATGTGATTCCACCTGAGGTCTCTTGGGAAGGACTCTTTGAACTGAAGATAGGAGTCTTGACCAGCAAATACGTAGGAGAGGCAGGTCTTCCATTCAAAACTTTAATCCTGTGAGGTTTAGTTTACTCCTTAGGACGTATTCCAGAAGTAACTGAATATCCAAGAAGTAACTATTTAACAATATTTTAGCAAAAAGTATACATTTTGAGCATATAACTGGATAACTGACATGTGGATAATGCAACACAAATAATGTTGTTTTTTCTTTTTCTCACATTGTTTTTGATTGTACGGCGCTGGTTGCCTTCCATTATGTCATAAATGTCTTTCTATTTTACATGTAAACATTAAATGACATTTTTGTTGGCCTCCTCTAAATAGTAACGTATTAAAAAATAAATATATAATTGTTGGGTTGAGTATTTTAAGCCAGTGCAGTGTGTTCTTCTTTGTCCACGATTGTAAATACCTTCGAAAAACATTTATTGAAAGTACTTTGGCCAGATCTCTTCTGGTTACAGACTTTTTGCCCAGAAATTTGGCTTTGATGCACAGTCAGTTGTATATTTGTAATCGGCATGCCACTTTATTTTTTGACTAGACATTAAGCCCGTTACAATAACGGGCGCTAGAACAGTAGTGCATAAACATTAGTAGGAACAGTTTATATTAAATGGCAAGGGACCTTGAATGTGGCTGTAATATGTGTCACTGTATTGTGTGCCTTTCATTTTCTCTCTCAGTAATACTGGTTTGTATTTCTGTGAAATAGGATTGTATGTAAATTCAATTAATCCGTTCCAGATCGTATGAACTGTATGTAAATATATATATTTTTTAAGATTTTAAGCACAAATATAGTTAATTATACCATTGAATGCACAGCGTAATAGTAAACTAAATGTAAAAACATTGAACAACAGAGAAAACTAACACTGCAAGAGTTTGCGCTATAGCCTTACGACCCGCTCGCTAAAAACACCTTTTTTAATGAGTTTTAAGCACAGGGGAAAAAATGAACATTTGAAAAATCTGTAATTTAATAAACAACCAAGAAAAGTAACATCGCAACAATGCAACAATGCACGTGTGTGCCTGTGTGTGTGTGTGTGTCTGTCTCTGTCGCGGGCCTGCCTGCGTTCGTGTGTGTGAGTGTGTCTCTCGTGTGTGTGTGTGTGCGCGTGCGTGCGTGTGTGTGTGCGCGTGCGTGCGTGCGTGTCTGTCTGTCTGTCTGTCTCTCGCGCGGGCCTGCCTGTGTGCGTGCGTGCGTGCGTGCGTGTCTGTCTGTCTGTCTGTCTCTCGTGCGCACACACCTGTGTGTGTCTCTCTCTCTCTCTGTCTCTCTCTGCACACACAAGGAATGCACAGGAAGAGACTGAACACGTGCCGTGTGGCCCCGCGCATGTACACTTCACCAGAAGACACACACACACGGACACCTGGACGCACACAGGGGTTTTATTAAAGAGGATTGTTTATCACCTTCTGGTCCACTCTGACTTCATCGACTTCCAGTTTTTTTTACCCTGTGGCCGTGCAATGAACACCAATATGTTGAGGAATAAGATGCAGTGTATTATCAGGTAACATGCCACCCAAGTGTATGACACCTGACATTGGCACATCTGCACCATAAAAAATGGTGGTGCACACAATGAGTGTTTAGTATTTGGATCAGAATGAGGAATATTTACCAGCTTCAACTTGTGTTTGATTTTTGTTGAATTGAATTTGGTTTAGTCATCATAATATAAAAAATAGTGATTTCAGTATATTGAATTTACATTAGAACATTAAATAAAAAAGCCGACAAGAACAGGCCATTCCGGCCAACTAAGCTTGTCAATGCTATCCACATAATTCCTTCAAAATGACAGACAGTCAGGTTTTCAAGGTTCCAAAAAACTTACTGTCTACCACACTAATTAGTAATTTATTGCATGTGTCTGTAGGTCTCTGTTATGAACAAAAACTTCCCAAAGTTAGCCAAAGTTTTAAGAAATTTACTCTTAAACTATACCCACATGTTCTTGTTAAACTCACTTTAAGGTAACAGTCTCGAGCCACTGTATTAATTCCTGTCAAAATTTTAAACACTCCTGTAACTGAAATGGTGCATCTCCTTCAATCTCTCCTCATAGCTTGTACCTATCACTTCTAGAGTTAGCCTAGTCATTCTTGTCCGGACATTTTCTAGCACTGCTATGTCTTTTTATAATATTGATACCCAAACAGTGCTCCAGATGGAGCCTCACTAGTCTATACTAATAAAAGGCAAAGCCCTCACTCACTCACTCACTCACTGACTCACTCACTCACTGACTCATCACTAATTCTCCAACTTCCCGTGTGGGTGGAAGGCTGAAATTTGGCAGGTTCATTCCTTACAGCTTCCTTACAAAAGTTGGGCAGGTTTTATATCGAAATTCTACGCGTAATGGTCATAACTGGAAGCAGTTTTTCTCCATTTACTGTAATGGAGATGAGCTTCAACGCCGTGGGCGGAGTTTCGTGTGACATCATCACGCCTCCCACGTAATCACGCAGTACATAGAAAACCAGGAAGACCTCAAAAAAGCGCTGAAGAAAACATGCATTATATAATTGAGAAGGCAGCGAAACAATAAGAAGCGAGCGAGTGACATATACAACCATATTCATGAGTTCTGCTACTTGAAACAAAGCACGATGTAAACCTACACTTTAAATTAAGTTCATAGACAGGCTGCGCTGGCGTTTGTAATTTAGTGCCTGCCCATATAAGGCCGTCCGTCAGCGGCAATCCAATAGCAAACTGCCACGGGTAAATATTCACGGGTGAAGGACTGTGCTTATGGAGAGGAAGATGAGATGGTCAGGGTGGTGTTTGACACAAACTCAGCGAAACTGCGAGAGAAAGTTTTAAGTGCCAGGACTAAGGTAACATTAAATACAGCCATGGACATAGCACGAGATGGCACCAGCACAGCTGGGAACCTTCGATGCATGTACACCGAGTGGCTCACGTGAACTGGCGCAGTGCACAGATAAAAGCAACAGTTCCAAAGAGCTGAACAAAACCGAATTACACAATTGAAAAGGCAGCAAAAATATGAAGCGTCTGATACATACAAGCATATTCATAAATCCAACTACTGCGGAAACAAAGCACACGTTGGAAAAAGTCAATGTCCCGCTAAAGGAAGACAGTGTAAAAAAAACCCGTGCATGCAGTGTGTCAGGTCTCAGATAAAGAAGAAGACGAGCTGTTTATTGATGCAGTAAGAAACGAATCGATGAATGAAACCTGTCATCTTTACAGCGATTGACAAACACGGAATGTAACTTGAACACAACACATCCTACAAATACGAACCTGATTGAAAGAAATAATGATAATCAAATCCTTGATGACAGCAACACTCAGTAACACTCACAAAACAAATACTGTATATTGACAGTCATGTTACGTTATTTTTAAAATGTTCCCTTTTCTTTTCTAGCTTTTTAACACACTACTTCTCCTGCGATACGCTGGTATATATATATATATATATATATATCCCGATCTACATACTCGAATAATGGATACTTTATTCGCCATCAATGATTGTTTTGGTAAAGCCATACTCAGTGTATTCATTAGATGAGCGGTAAAAAGTAAGAGCGAGGGAGGATGACTTATTGAGGCATGCAGGCTGTAGTCGCGTCAACTCTATCTGAATTGCGATCACATTTGAAAAATATATCTTTTCAAGTTCTATTTAGTCCATATGTGTCAAACTCAAGGGCAGCGGGCCACATCCGCCCGGCGTGTAATTATATCCGCCCCGAGATCATTTTATATACTGTATTATTGTTATTAAAGCCGGGTATATGAAGCGCTGGTAACACAATAAACTACAGATCCCATAATGCAGCGCTTCAGCTGCCTTGCCGAACACTTACCGTTAATCAAGTCTACCTTATGATGCTGCAAGTTATTGCGAAGCTAGCTCACACGATGCTGAAGAGAAAAGTTGATTCTGAAAATAGAGCCTTTAAAAACCGATGGGAGGCTGAGTATATGTTTACTGAACCCGTGTGTCTCATTTGTGGAGCTAATGTGGCTGTAATTACAGAATTTAATCTAAGACGGCACTATGAGACAAAACATCAGGGTAACCTGAATGCAATGCAGAAGATACAGAAAGCAGCATAATTAAATAAGAATCTGACACTTCAGCGGACGTTTTACCGTGCACAATCACAAAGTGATTTCAAGTGAAGCTGCTTTTATGGGAGACACAAATGCACCAGCACTTGCCCCACTTTCCCTGTTGCCAAGTAATGTTAAACCAAGTCGTCACTACGGTGTTCCCAAACACGCACTTTGCTGATAAACTGCACTGCGCACTGAGTTTGCACGGCGCTTTGGTGACTTTGAAGAACAAAAAGTCCGTCTACATGCGGCTCGAACCTTGTGCATGTTTGGTAGCACATATCTGTGTGAGAAGCTCTTCTCAGTGATAAAGACTAACAAAACAGCACACAGGAGTCGCCTCACTGATGAGCACCTGCAATCCATCCTGAGAATCTCCACAACACAGAACCTCACACCAAACAGAAACGAACCTGTGCCAAAAAGATGCCAGGCGTCCAGCTCTAAAATGACATATGAGCAAAGACAACTGAATGATTTGATTTGTTATTGCTGAAAGGAACACATTTTATTTATATTTCCAGGTTTTGTTATGCAGCATGTTCATATTTGAATTTGTATAATTTTGACAGGATATATTTTTATGGAGAGCAAAATCTTTTGGGATATTTAAAATCTAAGTTTATTTTTTATATAAAATTACATAAGAGTAAAGAAATTTGAATGTTTGTTCTTTTAACGTTTACTTTATTTCTAACTTGTATAATTTAGACAGGATATATTTTTATGGAGAGCAAAATATTATAAGTTGTTTAAGGTTTGAGTTGATTTATTCACGAATAATATTCCTGTCTGTTTTACCATTCCTACCAAAGATATTTCTGTCGACTAAATAAAAATTCCTTCTATTTAAAATTTAAATAGAACTTGAACAAATACGATAGTTCATAATATCCACGCAGACTTGCACGTAAGAGCGGGTGTCATCCGTTTTAACAAGCAGCGTATTGCACTGATACGAAATAGCTGTGTGTGTATATATGTAGATATGTATATATATGTTTATATATATGTGTGTGTATGTATGTATATATATATATGTATTTGTGTGTATGTATGTGTGCATGTATTTATGTGTGTGTGTGTATATGTATGTGTATATATGTAGATATATATATATGTATGTATATATGTGTATATGTATAGATATGTATATATATATATGTTTATGTGTGTGTGTAAATATATATATATATCTATATATATGACAGCAACACTCATCACTCACAACAGTGACAAAACAATTACATTGACAATCATGTTACGTTATTTTCAAAATGTTTCCTTTTCTTTTTCATTGCTTCTTTAACACACTACTTCTCCGCTGCGAAGCGCGGGTATTTTGCTAGTGTGTTATAAAGCTCAACCATAACCTCCTCTGACTTGTACTCTACACATCGTGCTGTATGACCTAACATTGTTTCAGCCTACTTTATGGCCTCTTGAGCACTGCCTGGAAGTTGACAGTGACAAGGTTACTAAATGTCCTCGACTATTTTTCTGCCAATTCCTACCTCAAAGACTTTTTATAAAACCTCTTCCACTCACTATCCCATTTCCACTATCACTATCACACTCTGAGACTTCCTGTTTAATCTACCCAATAAGACATATTTTTTGCTATCACAAAGTGGCATGGATACAACATAATGAACACTCTATATAAATATAAGCAGTGTGTGTGATTTGCTCAGAATCAAACGTAGACAATGAATCCTTGATTTTGTGGCCACTGGCCCAACACCATTTGTAATCCGTAATTTCTGGTAACGAGAACTGCAATGAGCAGCTGTACTGCTGAAGCAAAATGATGTTTATTTTGGGCCTAAAAAAAGAAATTTGAATGAAACGAAGTACGTGCCAAGGTCAAAACCAAAGAGACAAACCGATCTTTTGCCAAGCCAGAAATATGAGTCAAGAATCAGAACCTTAAATCTAAAAGTAATTCAGAAAACTGCGAACAAAAATACCAAGAAGTGCACGTTAAGCCTTTTAGTTTTATCCAAAACACAAATACTTGAATGGCACATAAATAACCGTTTTAAAGAGTCACGCCTGTGAGACTTCTAGAAGGTTGCCTTAATAATAGCCGATGCCTGTTAATATTCAAAAATAATGGCGTGATTAGATGCTAAAAATTACAGCTTAGTCAGGAACCAAGTTAGGACAAAATACTGTAGATGCATTAATCAAATTCTTAGACCTCGGAAACTCCACAGTAGTCAACAAGAAGTCCCAACAACTCCTCAGAAAATTAAAAAAAAGAAAAAGAAACAGCACCAATCACAGTAACAGCATCATGCATGCCTAGAAGATAATGTTTGGTTTTTACATTAGAAAATACTGCACAACTATTATGGCTACAGCATACCAGACAAGTTGGAAGTTAAAAGAGCTGGTTGCACATACCATTGAGTCTTCATGTTTATAGTAGTAATAAGGAGACCAAATTAGACTTTTGTATATGGTGTTAAATCTTCTATGCCATGTTGACAAATAAAGCCCAACAGAGAACCACAAAGACTAACCTAACTCATTTGGAGTTAAATATTCTTACTGGAGTGACTCTCTAAGTAAACTGGCTCCTAAGGAGCAAACACAATTGCACAATACTGAGAAAGGGAAAAGATGAGAGTAAAACAAATAGGAAAACAAAAATAAACATGTTTTGAAAGCTCAAAAGATCATACGTAACATGCAAAAAACAATCACATAGAAGAAAAATATTGCCGAGCTGAATGTCAAAAGGTAAGTTCTAGAAGATAATCAGAAGAAGTGACAAACTGACAATAGGACTTAATGGCTCTTGTGATTTCAGATACTTATTCAAGCCCACAGTCTCACATGGCTACACCGACTGGATGTACAAAACCGCATGAAATAAATGAGAAATGCATAACAGTTCAACAACTTTATAAATTGACTAATGAACTTGATACTTTTTCTTATAAAGACACATGCTATGTTTTACATTATTCTCTTTTCACAGGTGATAACACAAATAACGCCTTCATGGCCCCATTTCAAGGTCAGTTCTACTTTGAACTTTTTTGTACTCCAAAATTTTTATTTTTTATTAATTTAAATTAATAGTTTCAAATGAGGACTGGTGAAAGATTTTTTGGTAGAAAAAAAGGAATTCACTTTAATGAAAAGTGTTGTGTAATGGACCCACAAACTTGAGAACTCCAAAATATCCATAAGTCAAGCCCCAAAATGAGAACCCGGCTTGAAAGTTCAAAAAGACCACACAAGTCCCAAAATATTCAAAACTTCCTTCCAATGGAGATAAAAGCTGTGTCTTGTAAAGTATATCCCAGTCTGTAATGTTTAAAAATTAAGTTTATTTAATAAAATAGAAGAAATAACAAAAATGCCCCAAATAGCAGAAAAGATGTGCCTAAAAAGGCAATCTAAGGTAAATAAGTCGAAATGTGAAATCCACAAGCAAAATCCAAAAACTGAAGCAAAAATCCAGAACCTGAAAATATCAAAAGAAAACAAAACTAACAGAAATCCACCAAACAGCTTGTGATGATTAACTGCCTGAGCCTCCAAATAAAGACAACGCCAGGAGCCGGCAGCAGTGACATCAGGGTGGCCCTGTCTCTTGGGGCGCCACACACAATGTTCATGGAATGGATTATCACATTTAAAGACACAGTGCATACGTTAAATACAAACATAATGGAAAATACATAAAAAATATAAATAAGAATTAAAAAATGACAAAAATAACAATAAAACACAAAATACACAAATGTATAAACACATAGAGTACATATCCAAAAGAAGTCGCCTGCAGTTTAGCCAGATTGGTTGTAAAGCCCTACTTGTGTCTCACTAGTCCAAGGGTCCTCAATCCCAGTCCTGGAGAGCCGCAGTGGCTGCAGGTTTTTGTTCTGACCTGGTTGCTTAATTAGAAAGCAATTCTTGCCAATAAAGCACTAACAAGCTATGACATTAAATTAACTCTGCTATGTCAGGTCATTCTCATATCCTAGATTTTCTTTCCCTTTCTATCAGCCAAATGATTTGAAGGCTAAAATGGACGAGTAATTCTCAGTCCTTCACTTTTTTCTCTTCATTTTTCTTCCAAGTATTTAATTAAACCCAATAGTGCAGATAAATACACACAGGTGTAAATGTAAATAAGCTAAATGGAGAAATGCTGCTCTCTCTTGTCATTTGCATGTTATTGATAATAAGGAGCAATTAAAATAGCTGTTTAAGACAAAATTAAGCAATAAGGGCTCAAAATCACTAAAGTGAAGCAGAAGTGTTACTTTAGCAATAAGTGCTTTTTATTAAGCAACTGGGTTGGAGCAAAAACCTGCAGCCACTGCGGCTCTCCAGGACCGTGATTGAGGACCCCTGCACTAGTCCCATAGATTTTCTATAGGCTTTAAATCTAGGGATTTTGCGGGCCAGTTGAGATTCAAGAATGCTTTAGAATGATCTTAGTGCCAATCACACACAGTAACATTCTTTTTTGTGTGATAGTGTGACACATGGCGGATGGTCCCTATCTATGAGAACCATCCATCGACCACGGTTCTGGTGGCAATTTGCGTTTGACTACAATGTACACCAGTGCACTTAAACGCACCTGAGAATTTGGCAACATCCCATACACTATAGGCTTTGACACAGCCGAGTACAATAACACCTTTTTGCCAATCCATTCATGTCTGTTGTATGACCCATTTTTCACGGAGAGAAGCAAAATCATGTGGCACACCATTACTCTCCATCACTCTACAAACCCTGCAGCACAAAACACAGCTATCTATGGGATGGTATTCATACTTGGGTACCCCTTTTTGTGTGTGAAGTACGTATCACGGGCAGTGACTCATTTTTTGTCTGGTGAGCTTATAATGATATACGGTACTGTATTACCATTTAATTGTAGTGTTCTCTTTCATTTTAATCAGGTGTGAATGATAATAGTGGGCAGAAAGTGTTCTATGATGAGAAAGAGAATCTGATCTATAGCTACTCTCGCTTTCACTTCATTTTCTTCCTTGGATCTCTTTATGTAATGATGGTCGTCACTGACTGGGATGGGTGAGTATGAAAATAAAAAAATGGAAATCTAAAGCACAATAACAGGCAGGAAATTCATTACCTCTACAGCTACATAACAATCTCCCAGACTAGCGATACTGATGTTGATAAGGAGCTGGGCTACTTAAAATAGACAAAAAGCTTTGTACTATTGATTTTCAAATTGTAAGCATGCTTTATACTCTTATGATACTTTATTTGTCCTCAAGGGGAAATGAAAATGCAAACAACAACACACACATAAGACCTTCTGGCTTGGATTTTAGAGAGCTGCTGCTATCAATAACAGATGGTGATGGTCGGACCTGCTCAGATTGTGCCACTGGTTTATATTTAAAGTCATTAACATTTTAATACAGAAGGTCCAGTTCATAGTGTCCACAAATGGAACACACTAATAGACGTTTGTTTCATTGCTTGAAGAAACCAGCATTCAGAATGATTCATCATTAAGATTTTGGTACAGAGTGAATCTCTTCTGTTGCTAAGTCATTCAGGGTGATTTAACTTACTACGCTGGACAGTAATATGGGCAAATTTAGTCTGCATATCAATATCTGCATCACACATTTTATTTTAATTATGCAGTGGTCACTTTTTTTATTATGTCTTATTTATATAAATCTCTAGTCCCCCATCTGCTTTTTTCACTCTGTCTGATGAAACCCATCCAACATTTAAAACGTTTTCTGCAGTACCCAAAATTCCACACTACCTGAACTTGCGGTGACACACGAGGAGATGTAACAGTTCATGTAACATATATACAGTAAAAGCAATGAGACATTTCTCATTATATGGAGTCAGGCCTGGTCTCGTTCCTTTTATTGTCACTCTGGATTTTCGCGCTTTCTATCTTTGGACAAGCTGCTCCTTCAATAAGATGTAACAGGGATTGTTAGGTGGCAATCGCTGTGCTACCAGCTAAAAATGGGATATCTAATATTTTACATTCCTCAGAGTCTCTTACTTTCTTGAATATAAGAGTTAGGTAGCCATCAGATCCTTTATGCATCTCTCAAGTTCACAACCTGTTCGAAAGGCACTTTAGATGAGTCACTGCACGGGCTCTTTAATGATAGCAGCATCTCTTTAATTTAAAAATCCATTTAAAAGTTAATAATAACACGACTAGAGGCCAAGTCTTAAAATTATTAATTAATTAATTAATTAATTAATTAATTAATTAACATTAACAACACTGCTAATTGTAAAAAATAACTGTAAAATAATAAAAAGAGAGAGAGAGCTTCTATTAGACAACCTGCTATTTTCCATTCAATCATTTTTTTTCTGTGCAGTACACAATTGGCACAACCAAACATATATTTCTATTGTTTTGTAAAGACAACCATTTTTCAGGTATTATCTTTTCATGCCATATGATGGAACAGTTTGATTGTGCCTATTTATAAGGAGAAGGGTGAAAATGTGAACATTTGGGAAAGGGTTAGAGAGAAGGTTTAGGGAAGAGATCACCATAGGGGAGGAACAGTTTGGTTTTATGCCAGGGACAGAAACAACTGATGCAGTCTTGAGACAGCTGATGGAGAAGCATCAAGAAAAACAGGACTGCATATGGTGTTTTGATTTGGAGAAGGCTTATGCTTTTGCTTTTTGCTGATTACATTGTGTTATGTTGTGTAGCACCAGAAAAGAGGAATTGGAGAGGACATTGGAAGACTTGAGAAGGACTTTGAAAGATACAGGGTTGAAGATAAATAGGAAGAAGACAGAATATATGAGGTTTAATGATGATCAGGATTCAGAAGTTAGCCTGCAGGGAGAGCTATTGAAAAAAATTGGATACATTTCAATATCTAGGATCAGTGATAGCCTGAGATGCAGAGATAACTCATAGTGTGTAGTGTGTGGAACAATTTGAAGAAGAAGGTATCAGGAATATTGTGTGAACAAAGAATTAAGGCAAATGCTAAAGGTAAGATTTTTAAGATGGTGGTAAGAACGGCAGTAATGCATGGAGCTTAGACATAGGCAGTAAATGGAGCAAAGGAGAAGACATCAGATGTGGCATAAAATGAATGTTGAGGTAGATATCTGGAGTTACACAAAAAAACAGACAGAATAAGAAATTAAATCAGAGGTACAACAAAAGTGGGAGAGATCTCTAAGAAAGTATGGAAAAGTAGGTTGTGGTGGTATGGATATGTGATGAGGAGAGACAATGAAATGGAAGTAGAAGGAGAAGAGAAAGTGAGGGAAGCCAAAGCGGAGTTGAGTGGTTAAAATAATAGAAGATCTGAAGGAAAAGAGTCTGACTGGGGAGGAGGTGCAGGACAGTCCTGCAGGGAGAAGAATGATCATGCACAATAACCCAAGAAGTGGGAAAACATGAAAAGGGAGAAGAATCTACATGACAGATCATAGACACTTTATCTGCAGATCACAACAGCCCTGACTACAATAGTGTAAACGATACAACTGAAAAAAGGTTAATAGGAAAAAAGAATATGATATATCTTATCAGCTTATTACCTATTACATATTGGAAGCATTTTGAGGGGAAAACGAGAACGTTCAGTCCAAGCTGTGGAGTATTATCCAGAAATATAAAAGTAACACATCTGCCTTGCACTTTACATACTAAGCAAAAATTCAACTTGTAAGGTCGGGCTGGAGAAATATGCCATTTTAGCCACACTAGCATGGAAAAAGTGCAGTCAGGGGAAATCATACCAATGGCGTGTACAAAGATTTGTTACCAAATTAATATGCTTGTCTGCAAAAATGTTATGGAGAAGATGCAAGAGGTGAAAACCCAGGTGTCTAAAACCAGTAAGCTTGCACTTTCAACTGACTTCTGGACTGTGGTGTGGTAACAACTGAGAATCATATTGCGATCACGTTCCACTATATGGATAAAGACTATGAGACGAAACTGATGGTAAGAAAGACACCAAATGTTCCAATAAGACATAATCAAAAAGCCTTGTCGATAAAATGAACAAAGAGGTTACGTCTACAGTATTTGCGATAATACACCAAATGTGGTGGCTGCTAATTCAGCCCCCCTTAAGTCCTGGGCCTCAGTAGTACGCTTTACTGATATGCTGCAAATTGCAGCCAGTGATTGATTTAGTGTGCATCCTAAGCATGGCAAGAAGCTACCTGAGCATATCAGAAACATCAATCAGTGCCATCAGATGTAGTGGTCAGCTGCCGTCCTTGCATGTAACTGAGCATAGCTGTTTCTAAAATGCATTTCAATAAATTAAAGAGACAGTTTGTGACAAATTTTCACTTAACATTCAAAATATATTACATGCATACAGAATTTCATAAATAAAATGTTTTTCTGGGAAAAAAGTATCCTTGCATTGTTGTTCAAGAGTTTGAAAGATCAGGAAATGACACACATGGAGGGCAAGAGAAAAGAGATGTCAGAAGAATGGACTGAGATCCAAACCTGTAGGACAGAGAGCACAACAAGAAAAACAAAACTCAATGTCAAAAAAAAATTGTTGCCAAAGGGCCCTTACTATCTCAATGAATTACAGTGGTGTGAAAAACTATGTGCCCCCTTCCTGATTTCTTATTCTTTTGCATGTTTGTCACACAAAATGTTTCTGATCATCAAACACATTTAACCATTAGTCAAATATAACACAAGTAAACACAAAATGCAGTTTTTAAATGATGGTTTTTATTATTTAGGGAGAAAAAAAAATCCAGACCTACATGGCCCTGTGTGAAAAAGTAATTGCCCCTGAACCTAATAACTGGTTGGGCCACCCTTAGCAGCAATAACTGCAATCAAGCGTTTGCGATAACTTGCAATGAGTCTTTTACAGCGCTCTGGAGGAATTTTGGCCCACTCATCTTTGCAGAATTGTTGTAATTCAGCTTTATTTGAGGGTTTTCTAGCATGAACCGCCTTTTTAAGGTCATGCCATAGCATCTCAATTGGATTCAGGTCAGGACTTTGACTAGGCCACTCCAAAGTCTTCATTTTGTTTTTCTTCAGCCATTCAGAGGTGGATTTGCTGGTGTGTTTTGGGTCATTGTCCTGTTGCAGCACCCAAGATCGCTTCAGCTTGAGTTGACGAACAGACGGCCGGACATTCTCCTTCAGGATTTTTTGGTAGACAGTAGAATTCATGGTTCCATCTATCACAGCAAGCCTTCCAGGTCCTGAAGCAGCAAAACAACCCCAGACCATCACACTACCACCACCATATTTTACTGTTGGTATGATGTTCTTTTTCTGAAATGCTGTGTTCCTTTAACGCCAGATGTAACGGGACATTTGCCTTCCAAAAGTTCAACTTTTGTCTCATCAGTCCACAAGGTATTTTCCCAAAAGTCTTGGCAATCATTGAGATGTTTCTTAGCAAAATTGAGACGAGCCCTAATGTTCTTTTGCTTAACAGTGGTTTGCGTCTTGGAAATCTGCCATGCAGGCCGTTTTTGCCCAGTCTCTTTCTTATGGTGGAGTCGTGAACACTGACCTTAATTGAGGCAAGTGAGGCCTGCAGTTCTTTAGATCTTGTCCTGGGGTCTTTTGTGACCTCTCGGATGAGTCGTCTCTGCGCTCTTGGGGTAATTTTGGTCGGCCGGCCACTCCTGGGAAGGTTCACCACTGTTCCATGTTTTTGCCATTTGTGGATAATGGCTCTCACTGTGGTTCGCTGGAGTCCCAAAGCTTTAGAAATGGCTTTATAACCTTTACCAGACTGATAGATCTCAATGACTTCTGTTCTCATTTGTTCCTGAATTTCTTTGGATCTTGGCATGATGTCTAGCTTTTGAGGTGCTTTTGGTCTACTTCTCTGTGTCAGCCAGCTCCTATTTAAGTGATTTCTTGATTGAAACAGGTGTGGCAGTAATCAGGCCCGGGGGTGGCTACGGAAATTGAACTCAGGTGTGATACACCACAGTTAGGTTATTTTTGAACAAGGGGGCAATTACTTTTTCACACAGGGCCATGTAGGTTTGGATTTTTTCTCCCTAAATAATAAAACCATCATTTAAAAACTGCATTTTGTGTTTACTTGTGTTATATTTGACTAATGGTTAAATGTGTTTGATGATCAGAAACATTTTGTGTGACAAACATGCAAAAGAATAAGAAATCGGGAAGGGGGCAAATAGTTTTTCACACCACTGTACATTGAATTTAGTATATTGAAGACAGGATTCCGGACAAACGAGCGAGGGGGGAGATGCAGATCTTCAATTCAGAAGCACAGCATTACGGGAATGCGCTTTCTTGTTTGTGACATGAGCTGATTTTTCCAGAAGGAAGTATATATAATAGCAAAAAATAAGTGTTTTACATGTTTTGAGCATACAATTGGATAACAGATGTGTGAATTATGCAACACAAGTAACGTGAGATATGTTTTGCTTCCTTTTTCCATGGAGCTTTGTCACATCATTTGCTTTTGTATTTCACTACTCACAATTGGGATCCATTATAATTTTTTTTCTCTAGTTCTGTATGAAACAAATATGTTACTTACAAGGGGTTACTGTTACTTACATGTATTAGTTGGGTCTTGAAACCTAAAAAATCAATCCTAAAATTAGACCCCGGCTTATACATCTGTTTAAAAATGTGACTCTTAATTATTTTTTTTTTTCACATCTTCATGCCTCCTCCAGTCCCGCATCAGTTTCTCAGACACATTCAATTTCGTTGCAGCAGCACAGTTACCAATTTATTTTGCTATTTCAACGACGTTCAATTTAAAATCTTACGATAAAGGTGTATGAGGGTGTGAGATACAATAAACACAAATCAATGCAAACATTGCTTCGGAATAGTTTAGGTATTACCGTGTGGTCACGTAGGCACAATAGAGGGAGAGAGGTTAGAAGCACAGGCTGATACAGCGCATTGCTGCACCCACATAGAAAAAAAAGGCAGTGTGCTCCGTGGTTATTCTATCAGGTGGGCATTAGCATACAGTATCATAATCCCTTGTATCAATAGAGTTCTCCACATTTAACTTATATAACCAACATTATAAAATACCAGAAATTACACGGTAAAATCAAGTCCCAACTTATTTGCGAGTATATATGGTAATTTTGGGTTATAGTATTTCTTAAAATAGTTGTAGAGGTCATCATATCTCAATCATCACCAATATCAACCTTGAGACTGGCATCATCATCAATGCCAACAACAAAATGTATAGTGAAGGAAATGGGGAAACAAAGTGATGACGTCACCAATGAAATGATAGAATCTAATTACAGAGCTAGAAATAGATCAAAGCAAAAGAATTAATATGCCCAAATTAGTAGCAGCGTCTTTTTGCAATGATTAATCAATCAAAGGTGGTTGACTGTTATATATTAAATGTGATCAAAATTGACATTCCTAACTTGTGCATTATTTTATTTATTTTTTTTTTTGGCAGTTTCAGTTTAACAAATGACAATTCTGCCAAGAACGAGACTGCTTTTTGGATCAAGATGATTTCTTCCTGGGCTTGCCTCCTGTATAACATCGTAATGCTTTTCTGTCACTCTGGAAAATAAAGCATCACAGGTTTCTTTATGAGGACACCAAACATCACACTCTATGGTCAGTTCTGAAAACATTACTTAGGAATGGTGTGAAAAGTGGGACAAAAGTCAATATTTTGATGTGCCCTACTTTGGACTGAGAGAAGCTGCCCATGATTGCTTGGCTTAAGTCGCTTAAGGCCGTTATTCTCACATCATTTGGAAGAGTAGATTTCCAAAATCAGTCAAACCACAACCAGCATCCAGGTATTCCCACAAGTCTCTTATTCACATAATACCGACTTTAAAAACAATTAAGAGACTAATCATTTAAATACAGTTATTTGGTGGAGACAGTTGAAATGCTTATATTTGTAGCACTGTCAGATTAAGTGATTTATTCAGAGTGACACTGTCACTAGTGTGGATTGTAGTCTATTTGGTTTATGGTCCCATTCTTAGCTACTAAGCCACACAAATCAAAATTGCAAACAAAAAAGAAAATATGTATTATACCAAGATAAAAGTATGGATTAGGACTAGCAACTTCATGCAGCCTTCCTTGAGGAATACCAGGACATTCCCAGGGTAGTTGAGAGAGATGTAATCCTGCCTGGACAGCCTGGCTCAACACGTTGCTACTATGTCTATCACCATTAAATGGGAACACTCACGACTTTCTATCTTTTAATAGCAAAAAGTACTCTTTCATGTTGGAGTTTTGAAAAAGTAGAGGCATAAAATGATGCAATTGTTTTCATAAAAATCTTCACAAAAGAGTGGTGCAGTGACATCACTGGTCCAGTATTTCACTATAGGAAGAACACAAAAACGAGACCAAGAATGAACACGGCGGTTAGGAGGAAGACTGGCTTGTCACATTACATGACTTTTCCAGATATTTTCAGTTGCACACTTCACTTACATAATCATTTGGCGAGTTAGGGGCAGTCGCAGAGCACTTCCGTGCCCGTCATTCGTGTATTCTGACATTTCTACCAACTCAGTTCATTCAGTCTTCAACTGACCCCAATAAAATCAATCAGGTTTGATTTTTGTTTCAGGTTGTAGGGTTAGCCTTGTGTGTGTGAGAGAACTGAAAACCAAATTGCACATCCTCAGAAATACAATGCATATAATGCAGTGAGGAGGAATAACGAACATGGGTGTTTTGGACCTGACAAACAGAAGAGAGACCCGTCTGTCTGATATTGCTTCTTTTACATTCTGTTCTGTTTTAGGAAGTATATTCAAATAGGAGATTGGTGACCATGAACTTCCATAATTCTCTGTTCTGTGAGCCACAAATAATCTTCAAACTTGTCATTCTCATCCAATTCAGAAAGACTCCTCGTGAAAGTTAGTCTCTGTCTTTAGATCAGGGTAGAGATTGCAGTATTAATATGGGCTCTGGTTCCGTCAGATAAAGGGGCGAGCTGACGATGCTTTGAAAATATGAATCTGCTGGAAGGTCATCCAGTTTGACATACCCTGCAGTTTCTAGTGGTGTAATCTGTCATGCTCATCAATTTTGACATCCCCCCCCCCCTCCAAGTAGAAGTCATGTAATGTGACACCAACTTTGCTCCATTGAAGATGATGATGATAAATACAGTAGTATTTCAAACAGTACTTCCAGTGGAGAAAGGGCTGAAGGCTTTCCTCATGTTCTGTTACAGAGTGCATCATGTCCAGAATTTAAACGCACACCATCCTTTCTCAGTGGATTATCTCCACTCTTCTAGTCTGAAATGTAAAGATTTTATCGCACTCATCTCACCCGTCCATCTTTTCTTTACTAGGATGTAAATTCATAAGCCTGACCACAAGTTGTGCGGTGCATCTTGACTCTGAGCGTGTTAGACATATTGATCACATTTGCATTGGATGCTTATGGGCTGAAATTCGACCGCTGCTGTCCATACAATGTATAATTGTGTTGATTCCATATGAGCATCGCTCAGGAAGATTTCATGGTTCTGATGTTGCCATCACAATAAGTTAAGATATGGCTTATACGCAATTAAATAGGAATGATTTTGGTCCAGTAATTCTTCTTCTTCTTTTGGCTGCTTCCGTTAGGGGTTGCCACAGTGGATTTTTCCATATCTTCTTGTCTTCTGTTCTGTTACACCCATCACCTGCATGTCCTCTCTCACCACATCCATAAACCTGCTCTTTGGCCTTCCTCTTTTCCTTTTCCCTGGCAGCTCTATCCTTAACATCCTTTTCCCAATATACCCCTCATCTCTCCTCTGCACATGTTCAAACGAATGCAATCTCGCCTCTCTGACTTTGTCTCCCAACTGTCCAACGAGCTGACCCTCTAATGTCCTCATTTCTAATCCTGTCCATCCTCGTCACACCCAGTGCAAATCTCAGCATCTTTAACTCTGGCACCTTCAGCTCTGTCTCCTGTGCCACCGTCCCCAGCCCATATAACATAGCTGGTCTCACTACCGTCCTGTAGACCTTCCCTTTCACTCTTGCTGATACCCGTCTGTCACAAATTACTCCTGACACTCTTTTCCACCCACACCATCCTGCCTGCACTCTCTTCTTCTAATTGTTAAAAATGGGTTTTGTATAAGAAGCCATGTACCAGCATTGTATGTTAGAAACAATTAAAAAATTGAATATTTGTATTTATCTCTATTGTTTTGTATCAATATTGTAGGCAAAATATTTGTGTTCATGCTAATAAAGCACTATACCACATTACCATTATAATTTATGTTAAATGTTTGTAGTCAGCCCACAACAGCTGATCATCAATCTGTCATTCGTGGGTTAGGCTTGAGCTCACACCTGGATTAAGAGGTTTGGCGATTGGACAGATGGGGGGAAAAAAAGTATCCCTGCTCGGTGCATGGGAAGCACACTGGGATGGTTCTCACTATTGAAAGGTGCCATCTGTATTTAAAACAGAATGTCTGTCTGTCTCTACAGTATGTTCCCTATGCAACGCATGACTGTGTTGATGTCGTACGAGTTATACTACACACCTTGACTGATCCAGTAAAGATTTTGCATTGTTGCTCCCTAGGACCATACAGACTAGAAAGACTACTTTAGAACCTGATATGTTTGATTTTGGGGTCCCAGTGATTTTTGTTTGTTTGATTTTCTATGTGCTATGGTTTGCACACCAATGTCACCTGAGCAAGTGAAACATCCAGATGGCCTAAAGCAGACTAGTAGACAAAAGGAGCACAGCTGAACATTACTTACCGGGTCAATGCCGTGTGCTACTTCTGTCTACTGTAAAATGAAAAGCAGTATTGTGCACTTTTGTATAGAATCGTTGGGTAAGGCTTGATCAAAAGTGGAAGATCAACACAACACAAAGGAAAATCAAAGGGTTCTTGTTTAACTTCTAGTTTGTCAGCTTTTCTTCATAATTTAAGCACTATAAACTGGCCATCTTGAACTAAGACGATGAGTTACTGCAATTCTGTCAGCAAATCACACCCAAAAAGAACAAATTCTTGACCTGCGAGTGCAGACATTGATAGACAGGCAATGTGCTGGCAATAACAACAGGGTCGCTATTTAAAAAACACAAACCTTTGCCTTCTTTCTTTACCTGATTCTACAAATACATCAAGGCAATACCGGTTACTTTGGCCAGTATAAAAGAAAAGTTGGTCGTTTTAATTTTGGTTTAGCTGCCAAAATACTAAAATGTTTCAAGCTGCTAGCTATTCATCTGACCATGGCTGAATTCCCCCTTATTCAGGGCTCTGTGGGACCTTGACTTATCCCAGAAGCACTGAGTATAAACCAGAGGGTGCGGTGCTAGTCTGCTCTGAATCATACACTTGTGGTAGACAGTTTAATAATGTGTAAAAAATATTTGAAATTTAATTGGGAGTATAAACTTCTGGAAGCTCTAAAGTGTGAAGTTTGGGGTCCTGCAGCCATTTAATCAATTTAGGAGGTTGAGAGAAACCAAGGGGGTGCTTGTAGTCCAAAGTAAACTGTTGCTCGCTATAAACATGGAAAAGATTGCCCTGTATGCTTATCACGTAAGTCTCCAGAGTCAACATGCAAATACTGGAATTGAGCTCGTAATTTTGCAGCTCCACTTTATGTCTTTAACAGAGCGTAGATCTGATTATGTGGCCATGTAAACCCTTAACCCAGGTTACTGTTTAAAGATTTTGTAGTCTGTGCATGTCCATTGCATTTTGCCAGCCTGCGCATGTATTTTCTTTGTGCATGCTGTGGACACGAGGGGCCACTGTTGCTCCTCAACCCCGACACACAGACACTGAAGACACAACTTAAAGGGACCACAAGCTTCTTTATTCTTTGTCTGACTCCTCACAGTGCTTTTCCCAGCACTACAGTCATAAGCAAATAAACAATACTGTCCACATAATGATTTTATCTTTCTTTCTTTCTCTTCCGCTCCTCCCAGTAACCTTTTTCCACCATCCACCCAACTCTTGTTTGTCCCTTTGAGGTCAGCCCAGTCCTTTAATATTGGCCAACCTGGAAGTTCTTCTACTCTTCCACCCACGTGGTCTGCCAGCACTTCTGGGTTAGGTGGAAACCTCATGTCATATGGCTCCTGAATATTCATAGCTCCCCCTGGCGGCAACCACGGCACCCAACTGGGCTGACATGTGGAACTCCAAGTCCCATGGTGCCCTGTGGGAATCCAGGGCACTTCGGTCACCCAAGGGGGCTGCCATGTAGCGTTCTGTGGGAGGCAGTGTACCCCATCCTTCCGTTCTCTGGGCATCCCGGCCAGATTAGGCTGCCGGCCGTCCCTTACAACAATTTTATCAGCCATGAGTAGAAGTGTCCACAAAATAAATTTACACAGAGAAATGTTCAGATAATTGCATTATTCCTTCACCAGTCTGAAGTGATCTGTTTTAATATTTCAGAAATTTGTGTTGATACGCTGAACATACATGGCTAAACTCAATCTCGAGAGTAGTAGAGTAACATGTTAAATGGAACCTGCATTGTGTAGTTTGATTACTTTTTAAAGTAACGAGTAACCTAATGAATTTCTTATTGTGTTATTATTATTCCAGCAGCTCTGGGTGGAAGGCAAGAAACACTCGTACCACCAGTACTTTGTAGGGCTCAGCCAAGCAGAAAAGAGTGTGCTGCTTTGTTAAGAAACCAGGTTTTTGTCTTTATTGAGTTATTCGCCTTAACCTGGTTATGTGTGTGCCAGTAAAACACACTGATATCAGGTCTTAAGTCTTCTCTTGCAGTTCGCAAACAAAGATGTTGCTATTTTTCAGTCTTTTCTAAGAGTTTAGTGTCTTTCCTGTTGCATAGAGATCAAGAGTCCAAGTGAGGCTTCATCGGTGAGTTGTACTCTCACCGGCTATTTTATTAGGTAAACCTGTTCAACTGTTTCTTAATACAAATATCTAGTCAGCCAATCACATGGCAGCATCTCAATGAATTGCGGCCTGTAGACATTGTCAAGGTGACCTGCTGAAGTTCAAACTGAGCATCAGATTGGGAAAGAAAGGGGATTTAAGTGGCTTTGAATGTGGCAGGTTGTTGGTGCCAGATGGGCTGGTCTGAGTATTTCAGAAACTGCTGACATACTGGGATTTTAATACAAAACCATCTCTAGGGTTTACAGTGAATGGTCCAAAAAAGGGAAAATATCCAGTGAGCGGCAGATCTCTGGGCGAAAACGCCTCACTGATCTCAAGGGTCAAAGGAGAATGGCCTACCTGGTTCGAGCTGATAGAAAGGCAACAGTAACTCAAATAGCCACTCATTACAACCGAGGTATGCAGAAAAGCATCTCTGAATTCACAACACATTGAACTTTGAAGCAGATGAGCTACAGCAGCTGGAGAGCACACCGGGTACCACTCCTGTCAGCTATGAACAGGCCACTGAGGCTACAATTTACATGGGCTCACCAAAAATTCTACAACAGAAGATTGGAAAAACGTTGTCTGGTCTGAGGAGTCTCGATTTCTGAGGCAGCATTCGGATGGTGAGGTCAGAATTTGGCGTCAGCAACATGAAAGCATGGATCCATCCTGCCTTGGTGTCAAAGGTTCAGGCTGGTGGTGGTGGTGGTGGTGTGTGAGTTATTTTCTTGGCACACTTTGGGCCCCTTAATACCAATCATTGAAATGCCACAGCCTACCTGAGTATTGCAGATGATCACATCTATCCCTTTATGACCATAGTGTACCCATCTTCTGATGGCTACTTCCAGCAGGATAGTCATGTCATAAAGCTCACATCATCTCAAACTGCTCTCTTGAACATAAAAATGAGTTCACTGTACTCAAATGGCCCCCACAATCATCAGATCTCAATCCAATAGAGCACCTTTGGGATGTGCTAGAACGGAAGATTTGCATCATGGATATGCAGCCAACAAATCTGCAGCAGCTGCGTGATGCTATCACGTCAATATGGACCAAAATCCCTGAGGAATGTTTGTAGCCCCTTGTTTAATCTGTGCCATGAAGAATTATGACAGTTCTGAAGTCAAAAGGGGGTCCAGCAAAGTGTAACTAATAATGTGGCCAGTGACTGTATGTACCCTCAAAATTTTGTAGCCCACCTTGAAGGGTTCTCAGACTAGTGACATTGGTGTCCGTCTCCAAAAGCCTTCTATCACTGCCAGCCCTTAAGCTCTGAAACAAATTAATATAAAAACCAGAAAAGCCGTCTCCATAAGTGAAATAACATTTCAGCACTTCTCTTTTTACAGATCGAATGTCTGTGTTTTAAATTCTGAGA
The DNA here is from genome assembly GCF_016835505.1 of Polypterus senegalus. Lineage (NCBI taxonomy): Eukaryota > Metazoa > Chordata > Cladistia > Polypteriformes > Polypteridae > Polypterus > Polypterus senegalus. Next base: position 25,918,285 of record NC_053160.1, on the reverse strand, counting down.
CAATATATGACACCAAATTAAGAAGGAGTAATAGAGGACATTAAAATAAGATTCAAGCCACATGTGTTCAACTGCAATAAAAGTCAAAAAAGAACACGATGCTCGGAATATTGCAAAGAAGGACAAACCATTTTAGACATGTAATTAAAAACCACAACCACCGGCACATTTTATGATCACATTTTGTGAATTGTGCTATAAAAACCAAAAGGGCTCCTCGGTGGTCAGCAGTACACTTGATAATTACATTGTGCTCAGTCTGTTTGCATCACCCTCCTCAGTAAATAAAAGTCGCAAGTCTCGTAATTCACTTACTCGGCGTCTTTTACACATTTCTGTTTTTTTAATACTAAATATAATAGAAGTGCCCCTAATGTGTTCATGATGTGCTTTTTAACTGCAATACCAAGAGAAGAATGGAGTCAGTTGCAAAAGAAAAGCCATTATGATGTACTTAAACATGCCAGAAAGAAAAAGCTAATGTATTAGTAGTTCACATTTTAAAATGGCTAAAATAATTTCCTATTTATTGTGTACTTTTTACTTTTATTTGCAACACTTCCTGGGCTTAATAAATGAAATGAATTATTCTTGAAGTTCATAACATCTTTGACATAATGATAAAACATATTACCATAAATAATATAAATATAAAAATAAAGAAGTTATAAAATGCATGGATGGCGTAACATTCAGGCATGTTGTTATAATGGGCCATTTTCATTTTAAATTGCTATTCCTTCGAAGTCTGAGTACAACTTGTTGGGGTTTTGTATTCATTTCTCACATTATGCAGTATTTATAAAGTTTAATTTTAATAACATCTGATTGTGATGTCATATTGTTGTGAACTAGAGCAGCGTTTCTTGAATTGTGGGTCGCAAACCCATTTTAGGTCGCTTGATGTCCGAACTTGGGTCACGCTGAGCCGTGAGTCACATTAAGACTGAATGGGAGAAGGTCGCAAACGGTTTGCAGAATGCCTTGCAAAGGATTGCTGTGGTTAAGCTGAAACCGCTACACCCCCCCATGTAGGATGTTGATCATCAGCAATTCTCCAAAGGGGAAGGAGGGCAACAAGTGGGGATTCTCCATGGGAGTTGGATCTCCAGGATGCTCTGCACCAATTCTGGGTCACGAAAATACAAAAATGACAAAATTGGGTTGTGAGAGAAAAAAAAAGGTTATATGATAATGATGTTTTCGTTTCTTTCTAGTTTTTTTTTTTTTTCCTTCATCATTCCCCACTTGCCCCTTTGTACGTTCCTCTTATTTCTCCTTTCTTTCACTGCACCGATCACCTGCTTTCATACTCGGTCACACACAACATCCTATGTATTTACAAATCTGCAAGGCACGACCACGAACATATACACCCAGCGTCAACGCATCCACTCCGACCTCACAGCGCACACAGTCATACAGGACATACACACACACTCACTCATATCTCATTCAGTTGAACATCACACGCTAACGTGCAACATTAGCTACACACACACATCTATGGGCACCCTAAGGTTCGTCACATGGAATGTGAATGGAGCTGGCTCCAGAGAGAAGAGGTTAAAAATGTTTAGCCAACTTAGAAACCTACAGGCAGACGTTGCTTTATTACAAGAGACTCATAGACCTACCTCAGCTGCAGATGAACTTAAAACACCTGAGTTTCCTAATGTGTTCTCAGCCTGCTATAACTCTAGGCAAAGGGGGGTAGCAATCTTAATACATAAAAATGTTAATTTCAAAGTACTCAACACAGTCACAGATCCAGAGGGTAGATTTCTAATCATTAAATTATCTATTCTTAACAAAAAAATATGTATTGTCAGTATATATGGTCCAAATGTTGATGATCCCTCATTTTTCCACGCTTTTTTCACTGCACTCTCTGAACACCTAGATTGCGCACTTGTTCTTGGGGGTGACCTCAACTTTGGGCTACATAAAGAAATGGACAGGCTCAGTACAGTTGGAACTCAGCGCAATTGGGAATCTATTAATATATTGAAACAGTACATGAGCGACTATGGACTTTGCATGCATGCGTTCTCTTCACCCCAACCGTAGGGAATATACTTTCTTCTCACATGTCCATCACTCTTACTCTCGTCTGGATTATTTCTTAGTCAGCAGCTCACTGCTGAGTGACATTTCAGACACAGAGATACACACTATAGCTATCAGCGATCATGCTCCTGTATCTCTAACTCTAATAAATAAGAAGGCCATTCCACCAAGTAAAAACTGGAGATTTAATACATCATTGCTTAAAGATGTAGATTTTATTAACTATTTCAAAAAAGAGTGGGCTCTGTATTTAGACTATAATGACCTGCCTGGAACATCAGCATCAGTTCTCTGGGAAGCAGGCAAAGCTGTGATGAGAGGTAGAATAATTTCATTCTCATCACATAAAAAGAAAAGAGAAAGTAAACGTATTCAGGAATTGGAAGAAACCATCAAATTCTTAGAAGAAGCCTACGTATCCTCTCAGGAACGGGAAATGCTGAACAAAATATGTAAAGCAAAACTAGAATTAAATGAAATTATCAATAAAAAAACTCAATTCTTAGCACAAAGACTTCGGTGGCAAAACTTCGAACATAGTAATAAGTCAGGTAAATTTCTAGCTAATCAGTTAAAAATAAATAAAGAAAAAACAACTATATGTGCTGTTAAAGATTTATCTGGGGAAACAGTATATGACCCTGAAGGAATTAACATCACTTTCAGGGACTTTTACAAATCTTTATATTCACCACAGATAAACCCATCTAAATATGAAATTGACCAGTTTCTTGATAATATAACTCTTCCAAAATTATCAGATTTACAAGCAATGGCATTGGATTCTCCTCTGACCTCAGATGAACTCCAAGAAGCCCTGAATAGTATGCCCAATACAAAGGCTCCAGGTCCAGATGGTTTTCCAGCAGAATTCTATAAAGAATTCTGGACAATTCTGGCACCAATATTCTACAGGATGCTGCAAGAAGCCAAGAGGGATGGCATTCTACCACCAAATATGAATTCTGCCAGCATTAATCTCTTGCTAAAACCAGGCAAAGACCCACTATTACCTACCAGCTATCGACCAATATCCCTTATTAACGTTGACCTTAAAATAATCTGCAAAGCTCTGTCAAAAAGAATAGAGAAGATAATGCCTCACATAATTCATCCTGATCAAACTGGTTTTATAAAAGGGAGGCACTCCTCAACAAATACATGTAGATTACTTAATTTGATCGACTATTCGTATAATAAAAACCTTCAAACTACAATATTATCTCTAGATGCAGAAAAAGCATTTGATAGAGTTAACTGGAATTTTCTATTTGCAACTTTACAAAAATTTGGTTTTGGAAACTCTTTCTTAAATTGGTTAAAAATAATATATAATGCTCCAACAGCATGCGTCAGGACAAATGACCAATCATCTTCCAGCTTCTGTCTCAAGAGGGGCACCAGGCAGGGATGCCCTCTCTCTCCCTCATTGTTTGCAATTTTTATTGAACCACTAGCAGCAGCGATTAGACAGGCGGCAATGATTAAAGGCATTAAATGTAAAAATATAGAACATAAAATCAGTCTTTACGCAGATGATGTGTTACTTTTTCTCCAGCATTCACAAACCACGCCTCTGAGGTAATCACATTAATAAATTCTTTCTCAAGTGTCTCAGATTATTCGATAAACTGGTTAAAATCTACAGTTCTTCCGATTAACTGCTCCTTCCAGAACTCTTCTTCCACTGCACTTCAATCTGGAAATATTAAATATTTAGGTATTAATATTTCACCTAGGCTAGCGGATTTAACTAAATTAAACCACATCCCACTCTTAAAGAAGGTGGAAGATGATTTGGCTAGATGGAAGTCTCTACCCATATCACTCATGGGAAGAGTAGCCTCAATAAAAATGATGATTTTACCAAGAATTAATTATGTATTTGCAATGATCCCAAGCAAACCAACACCGGACTGGTTTAGATCTCTGGACTCCTCCATCTCTAAATTCCTTTGGAAAGATAAACCCCCTCGTATTAGCTTAAAAACGCTACAAAAGACTAAAGATAAAGGAGGACTAGATTTGCCTAACTTTAACCACTATTTCTTAGCCAACAGGCTTCAGCACATCTCAGGGTGGTTTAAACATACCCTCTTAGATGAACCTTGGCTAGACATAGAAAAGGCACTATGCAATAAGATAGAGATCTCTGATCTGCCATTCTTTAGCATAAACATTAAACGACACATATGTTTCAAAAGCATCAGCATCAGCTCCTCTCTGATGGCTTGGTGGGAGTTTCTAAAATTGACTAAGTCTTCATTAATCCCATGCAAACGCACCCCATCTGGAACAACCCTGACCTACTACAAAACAATAATATGATAAACTTCCCAGATTGGAGTTGTAAAGGTATTAAGTACTTAGAACATATATTCGAAGGAACAGACTTTATTTCGTTTGACAGATTAGTAAAACAATATGGGATTAACAAGAATAGATTTTTAGAATATCAACAAGTAAAATCTATAGTAAAAAGGAAATATAAGTTTAATCAAATCGAATTGCAAATACCATCAGGTGTGGCAGAACTATTAAATTTTAAACCCCCTAAATTACTGTCTAAAATATACAGGACACTCTCCAAAATAGATGAATCGGTATCCCTTCCTATTGTGAAATGGGAGGCAGATTTATCAATCAGCTGGGACCATAATTTCTGGTCTCAGATAAGTTTAAAAGTCTTTAAACTGATTAGAAATCCCAGTTTACAATTAATACAATACAAAATCCTACATAGAGTGCACTATACAGGTCAACGGATGTTCAGGATGGGTTATACGTCTTCTAACAACTGCTCTCACTGTCAAGGCGACACACCTGACATCTACATCCACGCTCTTTGGTTCTGTCCACCTGTTCAGAGGTTCTGGAGCAGGATTTGTGAAGACTTATCAAGTGTCTGAAATGCACCATTCCAACCTCTCCTTCAGTCTGCTTGTTGGGCGACCTAGACTGTGTCACCACGGAGATTAATACAATCCATATGGCTTATATCGCCTTATGCATTGCTAAGAAGACTGTTCTCATGAACTGGAAAAATAAAACAATCTTAATATCAACCAATATAGAGACCGTTTGTTGGACTATATTAGTCTTGATACAGCTTCTGCCACAACATTAGATCAATCTCTCTGGGCTCCTTTGATCGGTTCCATTACTTAGTGGGGTGGGGATCGCGCTCTGTCCCACTTTGGTCTTTGTTGTTGATGTGGGGAGTACATACGGGCCTGGGGCATCTGGGGGCTCACGGGGGGCAGGTTTCTTGGGGGTGTCAGCGCTGGGGCTGTGGTCCTGGCCTGGACGGGGCATAGGGGGCTCTTGGATGGTGCGTCTCTGGTAGCTGCATGCTTCGCTACTGGCGGAGCCTGTGCTGGTGGGCGTGGGCTGCCAGCCTGGTAGCCGTGCAGCGCCGGGAGGCTCCGGGCGGCCTGGGGTTCTGGGGCTGCTCCGCCTCTGGGATGGGGTTCTGGCTGGGTCTGGGGGGCTTGGGTCCTGTGGGGTGTGTCGCCGGGGTTGTGGGTCAGTGAATATACTTGGGCCCGGCCCTGACGCGGGGGCTCTCAGCGCATCGGCGGAACTGGGGGCCTCGTTAGCTGGCGGGAAGTTGTTGCCATCTGTCTGCAGGTGGTCCCTGCTTATGAGGTGCCCACTCTGCAGGCGGGGGGAGCCAACAGAGGTGGAGGATGGACTCGGCCTGGGTTTCTATTGTCATATGTAGTTTGGGAGTTGACTGAATGTTGGGATGGGCATAGTTTTTGCATGGTGGTGGGGCCGGAGGGCTGCGCCGTTCTCCGGGTCGCCTGGTGGTACGCTGGCGTGGGCCCTGGTCTCGTTGGGCCTGGGCCCCCTGCCCTGGATGGTTTCTGGGGAGCGGGGGTGCCTATGGGGGTCAGCAGGGGAGCTGGCACCGGGGTGGGGGTGGCTTTCCCCCCCATTCTTCCTTTCCTTCCCATCCCTTAATGCTCCCCTTCTCCCGCTCCATCACACCAACACTCATGTAGGGCCTGGAGGTGCAGGTGAGTTGCTGGGGTGCAGGGAAGGTATTCCTCCTTTGTCCCCTAGTGACCACCTGTATCTCTATTTTAATTCACAACTTAGACATTCCCATTACCTACCCTTTCATGACACATACATATAGGGCCTTGGGGTGGACACACTGAATGGTGTCAAGAGGGCGGTCTGTTCATTCAGCCTTACCTCTGGCGCCAGTGTCTACTTCTCAATTTTAAATCACACATAGACAGTGAGGGTTCTCGGGAGGAGAGGTGTTCAGAGCCATATCCTCCTCCTGTTTTAAAAGCACTTCAGAACAACACTCACCAACATCATATTAGAGCGGAGAGGCGGGGTCCCGCTCTTTCTGTTCGCCGGCTGGGGCTGGGGGCTGAGAGGAGGAGCTGGCCGTCGAGTCAGGTTCTGGGCTGGTGGGCCTCCGGACTACTGCGGAGCTGGGGCGGTCCTCCTGGTCTACACCCCAGAGGTAAAGTATACATGGGGAGTGGAGTGTGTGTACAGTGTTCATTTTGTATGTCTCCATGTTGGATGAGTGTGTGAGCGATTGTATACGTGCACATGAAGGTGGGAACGTATGCTTGTGTATACATGTGCCTGTATGTCTATGTCTTTGTGTCAGGTCAGATCTTAGACTCCACCTCACTCAAAACATCGCCAGCTCCCTCAGGGAGGGGGCCTTACTCTCCCATCCCCCCCACCACTCCTGCCGGTGGATGATCCCCCTACCGCTGTTGTGTTGGCGGTTCTCGATGTCTGGGCTGGATACTCGGGTGGGTGCTGGCTCACTCCCGGCGATTGCTTGGCGGGACCTGGACCTCACAGCTGTGTCAGGCCCCTGCTGGTGGGCGGGGGGCTCTTGGATCCCGGGGCACAGGGCCCGGTCCTCCCTGGTGCGGCCGACTGCCGGGGCCCTGGCTCGCCACCATGGCCCCCAGGGCTTTGGCACAGTGGCTGCTGGATGACCTTCCTCCGGGCTCTCCTCTGCTCTTTTCTGAGTGGGGCTGCAGTCATCCCTGCGTGGATCCACCTAGGACTCCTGTGTCCGGGAGTTTCTCTGGATGTCTGGGGCACGGGTCTCCTACATATCTGCTTCGGGTCCTGGGGAGCGGGCTGCTGTTCCCCACACACACTATTACACTATTAGACATTTACATGGAAGAACCTTATGAATACAAGTGCGCTCACATATACGGGTGTGCACACAGGTGAACACGTGTGTATAATCAGGTAATCACAGACACACACTGTCTTGCCTAGTGGCTCCCTCTAATCCTATCCTGTAATATTAGTACTATGTGCTGTTCAATAACATTTAATATTTATTAATCACTGTGATTGATACAGATGTTGGTTGCTGTGTTTTTGCCTGTTTTTTTTTTTTCTCCTCTCAACAGGTATTGAAGCAGATTGTCGGTGTTTTGTTTTGTCTCCCCCTCTCTCTCTATCCTCCTTTTTATCTTTTCTTCCATTGTCCACCATCTGACTCTTTCCCCACTTTCTTCCTTTTTCTTTTGTTTTTGTTTTCCCCCAGTCCGGTCTGTGACTATAACAAACCTATTTAAATGAAAAATAAATATATATATATTTAAAAAAAAAAAGCCATGAATGATGACAGCACAACTACACATACATTACATATGCATGTGTCATCTGTGTTACTGACAGGCTGGTAAAAAAAAAAAAAAAAAAAAGGTTTAAGAACCACTGAACTAGAGAGTTCCAATATAATGCACCCCAAAATGACTTAACATGCCCACTAAAGGGGGAAGAACCATCTTCAGGAAAGGGCAAGCTCAGGATCTTTATACATAAAAGGCTTATTAATACAAAAAGATGCTATTTAATAGTGAAGCTGCAAAGAGCACAAAAGGCAAAAGGAGTTGCCTGAAACAAGAAAGGCAATCCAAAGCAAACAAATCCCAAAACGCAATCCAGCAGAACTCAAGAAACAGGGCCAGGGTTTTAAAATCCAGTACAATAAATCAAAGCAAAGCAGAAGACGCTAGAACTCACCAACACACATGAGCACATTCAAAATGAACCGCAGAGGACTGTGGATTTTTCTCAGCCTATATAGGACTGAGCACAGTCCCTTGACGGTTGATAGGCAGTGGGACCACCCAAAAAACACACGAAATACTTAGAAAAAGATACCTAGACATAAAGAAACTACATGATCAATGATGTTAGCATAAAAAATGCTAACATTTAGTCAGCCGTGCAGAGATTGCTTCTAAACACTGTGAGAGGAGCACTTCCTGATCACGTCAGCTGTTCTCTTCCTGTGTCGACCCCCACATTTTATAGTGTAATGTCGTTACTATGACCCACCTTTTCACTGTGTAAATGCTATTCTATTCGCCAAGTGAAGAGCCATGGACTCAGACCATGAAGTGTATATGTTCAAAGATTTGCATTGTGAGACACGAAGAATCTTAGTTTGAAGGTTGTAGCTATGGCAACTGTCGGTGGCCAGCTATGAATATGCAACATCTGGCTCAGAAGTGATCTTCTTGCAGTGTTAGCCAGACAGAAAGCTTCTGATTAGTTGTGAACTCGCAACATTTAGCATTTAGAAGTGGTGTCCTTGTAAATGAGCTAATAGTAGAACTCCTTTAGTCAGCCATGTAGAGACTGCATCTGGTTACTGTGAGTGGAGCGCTTCCTGATCACGTCAGCTCAGCTAAATCTCTTTCTGTGTCGGCCTTTGTAACTAAAGGTTAAAAGTATGCCACTGTGAACTGTTTTATTCCACAGATAAATGGGTTGTGACTCGGGAGTTTGCTGCTTCAGTGTTTTTAGATCTTTTTGTCAGATGTTTCTATGGTATACTGAAGAATAATTACAAACATTTCATAAGTGTCGAAGGATTTTATTGACAGCTACATTAAGTTTATGCAAAGAATCAATATTTGCAGTGTTGGCCCTTCTTTCTTTGCCAAGACCTCTGCAATTTGCCCTGGCATGCTGTCAATCAACTTCTGGGCCAGATCCTGACTGATGGCAGCCCATTCTTACATGATCAGTGCTTGGAGTTTGTCAGAATTTGTTGGTTTTTGTTTGGCTACCATTGACTCAATGGTTATTAAGGTCTGGGGAGTTTCCCGGTCATGGACCCAAAATGTCGATGTTTTGTTCCTCGAGCCACTTGTTCTTACTTTTGCCTTATGGCACGGTGCCCCATCATGCTGGAAAAGGCATTGTTGGTCACCAAACTGTTCTTGGATGGTTGGGAGAAGTTGCTCCCAGAGGATGTTTTGGGTGACAAGGCTTTTAAAAAAACACAGCTGAGTCAGGCTGACAGGGAGAAAACATTACTGCCATGCAAGCAACAACAACAACAACATTTATTTATATAGCACATATTCATACAAACAGTAGCTCAAAGTGCTTTACATAATGAAGAATAGAAAAATAAGAGACACAGTTAGAAAATAAAATAAGTCAACATTAATTAACATAGAATAAGAGTAAGGTCCAATGGCCAGGGGGGACAGAAAAAACAAAAAAAAAACTCCAGACGGCCGGAGAAAAAAAAAAATAAAATCTGCAGGGATTCCAGGCCATGAGACCGCCTAGTCCCCTCTGGGCAATCTACCTAACATAAATGAAACAGTCCTCTTTGGATTTATGGTTTTCACGGAAGGATTTGATTTGAAGCAACCTGAAAGGGTGATGAGTAGTGTGAAAGACGGCTGGCATCCTTACCCAGCCGGTATGCACTCAGGATGGAATGTCAGAGGAGACAGCATATACAGGGCTTTATCTCCCCGAGGACGCTAGATGGCTCAGATTATCACATGGGTGCCTGCAGGGCATGCTGGGTATTAAAGTCCCGGAGGACAGCCCTGTTGGGCTACGCTTTTGTTTTCAGTCGACTAGATTACTGTAAAACACTCCTCTCAGGACTACCCAAAAAAGACATAAATCACTTGCAACGAGTGCAGAATGCAGCTGCTGGAATCCTAACCAGGAAAAGGAAATCAGAACACATTACTCCAGTTTTGATGTCACTACACTGGTTGCCTGTGTCATTCAGGATTGACTTTAAAATTCTGCTTATGGTTTATAAAGCCTTAAATAATCTCTCCCATCGTATATATCGGAATGTCTGACACCTTATATTCCAAATCGTAACCTTAGATCCTCAAATGAGTGTCTCCTTAGAATTCCAAGAACAAAACTTAAAAGAAGTGGTGAGGCGGCCTTCTGCTGTTATGCACCTAAAATCTGGACTAGCCTGCCAATAGGAATTCGCCAGGCTGATACAGTAGAGCACTTTAAAACACTGCTGAAAACACATTACTTTAACATGGCCTTCTCATAACTTCACTTTAACTTAATCCTGATACTCTATATGTTCAATTTCCTTATAATAACTACTCATGGTGGCTCTAAAATCCATACTGACCCCAACTCTCTCTTCTGTTTCTTTTTCCAGTTTCTTTGTGGTGACAGCCTGCGCCACCTCCACCTACTCAAAGCATCATGATGCTCCAACAATGATGGATGGATCAAAAGCCAGAAGTCTACGTGACCATCATCATCAAGTCCTTCCGTGTGAACTCTAAATCCAAAGAGGACTGTTTCATTTATGTTAGGTAGAATGCCCAGAGGGGACTGGCCAGTCTAATGGTCTGGAATCCCTACAGATTTTATTTTTTTTCTCCGGCCGTCTGGAGTTTTTTTGTTTTTTCTGTCCACCCTGGCCATTGGACCTTACTCTTATTCTATGTTAATTAATGTTGACTTAATTTATTTTCTTACTGTGTCTCTTTGTGACGATGTGGGTTCTAGCTCCACACTCCCATCTGATTTTGGGAACCCTTGAACCCAACACCTTGAACCCAACACCGTCGATAATGAAACCGAGTGAGCTAGTCAATGGAGGCAAACAAACAATTGAGCAAGGGGTGGTGCAAAAAGTGAATAGGGCTTTTATTTAAAATTGTCCATCAAAACAAAACAGTGTTCCAATAAATAGTGCAGTTCATTCAATAAATAATCCAATAAAAGAACGTGGAGGTTAAAATCAATAAATAGAAAAAACAATCCTTTAAAACGAGAGGCTAAAAATCTTCTTTAGGAAGCAGTCTTAAAACAACAAACAAGCTCGGTGCTTCTTTTAACATGTGACTCCCCTGCATCTCCATGTCCAGGCTTCGCAACAGAGGAGTCACACTCTCTATGCAGCTCTCTCTCTCTCTCTCTCTCACCGACCTGCCTCCTCATCTGCTCCCGGTAACCTCCGTCCTCTTTCCTTTCCTTTTTCTCTCCGATCGTTTCTTTTTCACCCCCTTCAACCGACTTGCGCTTCTTTTTTATAACGTGAGGGGCCATCACAGCTGTAGCATTAGCCACGGGAGCAATCACGAATGTGGGCAGTTCCTCACCTGTGCACACGGTGAGAAACGCCCACATCGACGACTGCCCTGCGGCTCGCTACAACATCGCCCCCCCTCACGAAGCCGCCTCGGGTGCGGTGATTATTTAAAAATGGCCTTTGCTCAGTGAGCCGTGGACCCGCTATACCACACTCTTATTTTTCTATTCTTCATTATGTAAGGCACTTTGAGCTAATTTTTGTATGAAAATGTGCTATATAAATAAATGTTGTTGTTGTGGGGGCCACCAGGGGAAGCTGCAGGATTGGGGAGTCTCTACATCACTCAGAAGTGCTGACAGACCATGTGTGTGGAAGACAGAGATCACTTCCTGGGCAGCTAAAATAAAAGGAGCTGCCTGCCTCACATCATGGAGCCTGAATAGAGAGAAGGAGGAGGATGAAGCTTGCGAGAGGAGCGGAGGAGGCAGTGAGAGACAGAGAGAGGAAAAGACAAAGAGTGTGGTGTATTGTGCTTGCTGTACTTGTGGCTGTGTGAACCCTTATAAAATAAGTTTTTCCAAATATGAACTCTTTCCCTTTTAACTTGTGTTCATGTCTGCTTCCTGCACTTGAGGACGCTGCTGCTATGCAAGCACTGTAGTGTACTGTCTAACCTTACGCGCACACTTTAAGTAAATCTGGAGGATTCCACCAGGTGGCAGTGCCACAAATCATCACGTTGAAAAAACAATGTCCGGGTTCACTGTGTTGTGAGTTGAGGGAAGAAAGAAGTTAAACATAAAAATTCTTCACATTCTGATGCTGTTGTAAAGATGCAAAAAAAAAAAGAAAAAGAAAAGATAGCATTAGCAACATAGAGGATGGTATGTAAGACCTTTAAATGTATCACGCCATTACAATGGGGAATATGCAACACTTGTATTGCCTATGCGAGAAATGGATGATGAAAAGCACTGTGAAGACTTTTGTATGTCAGCATTTAAGTATAATTACATTGAAGCATTCATCAAATATTGAAACACACAGATTGATCCTGGATTGGAGCAGCAACGCGGCTCGCTGTCACATGTTGATAGTAAACAACGCTGCTTACGTCACGTACCAAAATTTGAACACACATGACACCCAAATATTAGCTGCTACTGCAATTCGTGCATGTGTCGCGTTCATTTCTGACATTATGCTCAGAGGATGCGTCAAAAGTATGCTGGGAATGTGTGACAGCCATGATGTATGCGCGTAAATGTTCTGAGCGTGAAGTATAAACTGGCCCTAACACCGAGGCCTTTAAATTTTAATGAATTATTCAGCAGAAGTGTGTCAGGAAACGCTACGGGGGCTCCTTCATACCAACAACAATACAACAGAGTAATGCCTCACTGGCACTGCTTGCTTAACGTAAGCCACATCAGACGTTTTCTTCTTTTCTGTGTATATTTGAGGGGGGTTGTTATTGTTGTTTGCAATATTTCTTGAGCTTCTCTTATTTATTATATAGTGTGTGGCACGCGGCTGGGGGTGGTACCCAGCCGGGACGCCCAGAAGGACCGGAGGAGGGCTTCCGGCTCTTCCAGACCAAGAGGGGGCGACCGCCCTGGTTATACTGGGGAACACGGGTGCAGAGCTTGGAAGCTTAACCCTGTAGGGGCCCGTGGCCACTGCCAGGGGGCGCCCTGGTGCCTGAAGTGCTCGGGAGAAGAAGACTGGGGAAACCCGGAGGGCTTCCGGGAGTGCAGCCGACACTTCTGCCACACAGGGGAGTGTCTGCGGGAGAGTGTCGGGGAACAGCTGGAGCCCATCCGGGCTGGTAGAAAGGGGGCTGTCGGGTGGAAGGAGACGGGAGACTGGAGAGAGGGGAGTGGAGGCGGCCGGAAGGAAGGCACTGGGAAGAGAGGTCTGGACTTTGGGGGATCGGTGCTGGAGGCACTGGGTTTGTGCACGGACTTATATAAACTGTAAATATTGTATATAATAAACACGTGTGTGCTGGGTGACAAACCGTTGTCCATCTGTCTGTGTCCGGGCCACGTTCCACAAGTGCCATTCATATCTATCTCTCTACCTGTCTGTCCATTTCAAGGCAGTAAATAAAAAGAACTTAAAAGCACATAATACAGGATGCCTTTCTAGATGAGGTGTCTCCAAATAATAGGTAGGGTACATATACAAACATTCAAAATAAACTTTATTATCATTGTATATTTGGCATGATACCTGTATCTCCGTAACAAGAGGGGCACAGGCAGGTCAGATCATACAGTAATCTTGTGGTTTTAAGGTCTGACGCTTTTACTAATGAAGTTGCCAATTGACTGGCAATTACCGTGCTTTGAAAACACAAGTTGGGATTTTAATAAGTCTGACTGAGAATTTGTATTTGTCAATCAAAATTCTCAGAAATTTTCTTTTTTTCACAGTGCTGCCCAAAAACCAAAATAATGAATAATTAAAAATTGAATCCTAAAAACCGAAGTGTCAGCAATCTGTATTTGTCACTCGTGTTCAGCATCTGGTTGAACTGTCTCTCGCACCTGCTACAGCAAGGTGTCTTTCAGGATACATCTCTGCTGATTTTGCACAAAGTGATGGAGCATGAATTGTCTGTCCCTCCCTAAAAAAATGCCCAGCCTGTGCCAGGTTGCAAAGGAGAAGCCGTGGAAAGTAATTTTTAGGTCTTAACACAGACGTTTAATGACTCTAGTAGTGTGCTTTGTGTCATTGTCCAGATAGATAGATAGATAGATAGACAGAGAGATGACAGAGAAACTTCCTTCCCCATTTAAGGTTTCTAGCAAAAGCACGACGTGTTGCATGTTGGTCAGGCATACAAGTGTGAATTTCACTTTACTCTTCACTCATGATAGTAAACTTGAAGACAAGGCTTTAATACATTTGGAAATTCTGTTCTTAGTGCACCCTCTAGTGGTCAGGGACACCTACTGTACTAACAAAAATGAGAAATGTGAACTTCCTCAAAGTATAAAAAAAGTAATTTAAAAAGAAAACATCTATCCATTTGCTTTATCAGAACAGTTTAAATATCGAGGGGTAAATATCACAAGTAAATATAAAGATCTTTTTCAACACAGTTTTGCTATCAGCATAGAAGAAAAATTAGACAAGATGTGAGCAGGGAGAAACAATACAGATGTCAATCCTTATAGCCTTATTTCAGGGCCATTCTTAGCAGTCTGGGGGCCCTACGTGGTTCAGAAATGTGCAGGCCTCAGATGTGCAGGCCCCAGATGGGGGCAGGCTGAGCCCCCCAAAGCTCAGAAAGGTGTTCTAATAGAACGTCAGGAAAAGAACGATAAAATTTAGGATGAGGAGGGTATCGTGACACACGACATGAGGGACTGGCACAGACGGCTGTAGTGCCAGGGGCATGACAGGGGCCCCAGGCTCACAGCCCGACAAAAAAAAAAAAAATTGTAAGTCATGGTTGGGGCCGTACGTGGATGCGTAGTTCGCGTATGCCTAAGAACATCCCTGCTTATTTATCTGGAATTGAAGACATCCACACATCCAAAGGTTGTCTCTACAAAGACCATAACAGAAGGTGGCATGGCACTGCCTTACTTTCAGTTTTATTATCAGGCGGCAAACCATAAAGACCTGGGGTGTCATGTATAAACAGTGTGTACACACAAAAATGTTGCATAAGCTCGTTTCCACACTCAAATCATGATGTATAAAACCTAAACTTGGCGTAAATCCACACACATTTTCACGGCAGCTAAATGCTTGGTGTACGCAAGTTCTACGCTCGGTTTTGCAAACTGGCGGCACCCAGCGTCAAAGCAGTGCTGCTGTTCCTGTGTGGTTTCACTTTCTTTTTCAGATCCACATCCCTGACGTGGCTTTATCATATACACTGAAATTAACTGCATATCGTTTATTAGTTTAAGGCATCGGATTGTAATTAACCTGTAACAATATAATGGTCCACGGAATGGCCAAACTTCCAAATACCATAGCTGCTTTAGCGTTGCTCCTCTCAATGCACCACTCAGAGTATTTATATCACTGTATCTGAGTGACCATGTACTACGAAGATATTTCAATGTTCTTTAAAAGTTTTGAAGAATCGGCGTTCTCAGCTTACAGATGGCTTAACATCTATTACAGAGCTGATTGTGTGGTGATTGGGTATTTGGAGAAAGAAAAAGAAGTACAGGAATAGGAGGTTAGTACGTTTGAAAGAGACAGTACTCTAATAATAAATTATTTCATCGAAGGTTGCCCACAGCGCAGCAAGCATCTTACAGGAGGCAGGAACAATCTCTGGACAGAGCACTAGCTCATCACTGTCACTGTGCCACTGTATTCCCATGTTTAATAACATGCTTTAACTCCTATCATCATTAAAATGATATCACATATACATCTCAGTATTTAAATTATTCAGAGAGTTGTAATATCACGAATGTAATGGATTCTGTGTCCTGTCGGAGGAAGAGAAAGCCTGTTTATGAAGCACGTAGTGATTCACACACATAGAGCACATAGAAGAACACATACAATACAAAGCATTTAATGTGCTACTATAGTTACGATGGGATTTGAGAAACAGGTTAATTAAACAATTCAAAGATGAAGTTTATGATGTTCTACTTTAATGACAAAATAGACTACATGATTAAAGTGGAAATGTCGAGATTAAAGTCGACATTTTGTGCTTTTTTCTCACTATGTCCCTATTTTTTTTTTTCTCTGTACCCTAATAAGCTTTCATATGACACTCAGAGGGTGGGCTACGGCACTCCTTTTCACGGTGACTTTGATATCTGACAACTTCTTTTTTATTTCGGGCACTGTGCGACTTTGTGAACTTGAGCTTTCGAGTTTCTCCGACACTCTATGTCACTCAATCAACTTCCTTTTGTTGTTTATACCACTGTTTAAACCAACAAATTGTACATTTTTCCTTTGCCTCCACTTGGTATTCGCTGAAATTCTTCTATTTTCTCCCATGCTTTTGCCATTGCCTTTTCACAGAAGCTGAGCTTAAGGGCTATTTATATTGATTTGCATATTCAAAGAGGCATAATACTGAGAGGAGTTTGAGAGTGGCGGCAGGCTCGTGTGTTACTTTTCACGCTGACCGGGATTTATGGAGCAGAAGAACGTGGAAATTGGTGATCGCACAGATTTATGCATCTGGATTTTTTTGTGCTTACACTCATTGCTGCTTTTGTCCATACGCCATGTTTTAGTGTGAATTCTATGCACGGTGTTATACATGAGGACCCTGGACATTGACACAAATTCATGAATATACACACGCCTGGTCTGCAATAGAAATAAAATCTTGCCGTCCTTCTTTACATGTCCTGCTTTGTGCCCCAGTAAATACAAATTATCATCTATTGCCCGAAATTCAATTGCCTATCAATCACTCAGTATAAGGAACCAATGCAGGAAGCACTTTAAGGCAGAGAAGCTTTTATCTTTTACATGATAATCACCTTTTTTTCTACCCTTACAAACCTACATAGTATTTAATGTTTGTAAAAAGTTTGGCATTAAAACAGAGATTTGTATATAGATAATGTCTTTACCGGTTCCATGACAACTCCCCACATCAGTCAATTCCCCACATTCCCAACTCCCCACAATTACAATTCCCCACATCACAATTCCCCACATTGCAATTCCCCACATTGCAATTCCCCACATTGCAATTCCCCACTTCCACAACTCCCCACATTGGGATAATATTTATTATAACCATAGACTAATGTACTATATAAGACAGTCCATATAATGATACAAAAGCGTGCCCTCCGTTTCCCCACATCGAGCATTATTTTATTTAAAAACGCTACTTGTTAATAAATATGTAAAAATACATTATCCAAGCATGCATTTTTATATACAATTTGCCTTTTAAAAATTTGAAACAGGTAAGTTGAATTCTATTATTTTTTGAATCTTTCTTAAAACATGCTAAAACGTAACATTTTTGATTTTTATCTTTTTTTAAATTACCAAAATTAAAGTTCTCAAAAATAATAGACTTTACTTATGGTGTAAAAATAAAACACGAAATAAATCAAATAAAATTCTTCTCGCCTATACAACGTATCTACGTGCTCGTCGCAGACCAGACCACAGCCAAAAGGAAGAAGTATTGAGGCTGTCCAAGGGTATGCCAATCAACAGGATAAGATTAAGTATTTGAGAAAATTGGCCAACATGCAGTTTCCAAAGTAACCTTTGTGTTTAGTAGTTTCTGTGTACTTTAGTCATTCTTGTCAATTATTAATAGTTTTTGTACTGTACATTTAGTTTAATGATTTTTCTTTTATTAGATAAACCTGTACAGTGGAATTATTAGCAAATGGAATAGGACCTTATCTAATTCATTATTTTGTACCAAGCATATTTTGTATTAAACTCATTTGTTCATTTGTGTATATCAGTTACTTGTATTTTGTAATCAGTAATGCATTTCAATAAATTGTCATGAAATAAAACTTTTGGAGATTAATTACTACTATTTGCATTTTAGAATTCCTTCATTATATTATTAATTCAGTGCACTCCATATTATCCCAATGTGGGGAGTTGTGGAAGTGGGGAATTGCAATGTGGGAATTGCAATGTGGGAATTGTGATGTGGGGAATTGTAATTGTGGGGAGTTGGGAATGTGGGGAATTGACTGATGTGGGGAATTGTCTGGCCACCGTCTTGACCACTTATGAATAATTACACTTCAAATTTAACTTCCCAGCAACACAATTTTTCCACTCCTTTCAAATCAGAAATTTTGCTCCCACCCATTTCTTTTAGAATTGCATGCCCAAGCCAGTCTGGGAATCTTCTCACCATCATCTTTACTGCATCCCATTCTCCTTTAAACGGTGTTGTATAAAGTAACCAACAGACATCCATACTCGAGTAAAAGCCGAGTTACTATCGTGGAAAGGGGCTTCGGTAGAAGAAAATCTGCTCAAGCGCAAACTACTCAACAAGAAGTTTTAAAGTATCTTACACTGCGTGAACTTAAACATCAAAAATATACTTAAATGTAGGATCTTTCATTTTCACATAGTCAAAATGTCTTACAAACTTAAAACAGGTCAGTCAGTCAGTATTTTTACAGTACATGAGATGTATTACAATCGCTAACATAGGGGCCAAACAACTGCAACCTGAAGCAGCGACATTCAGCGTGAGTGGGCATCTTCATTAACGACCGTATCCTAAATCAGTGGGGTGGCCGCTGAGAGGAGAGGCCTGCAGGTGTCCCCACTTCAAAACCTCTTTAGAAATTGAATTTTCATAACCTAATTACAATTAATTTGTACAATTACAATGCTGCTGCTGTGAGTTGAGCACAAACAACAGACCAGTGGACGGGGTTTTGTCTGACGGTGGCTGTGATCCACCTGCAGTGCCATCATTGTGAATCAATTGCTATCATTCTAACCGGTGAAGGGGCAGCATAGTTCCATTAGAGTTGGCCACGGAACACAAGTTGGGAAACACTAAATACCTGTAGTTTCACATTCAGAAGGGTGACCTTTTAATTTTTCTTGGGCTTTTCCAAACATTTCATGTTCTGTCTTGGACATCTGAAGCCTACCTCACTGGCGTCTGTGGTTCAAATTCCTCCCAGTCTGGCAGGCTGTCATGAAGGTCGAGTTTGAATGTTGTAGATTCAGCCCAGGGTTACCAGGGGCCTCATGTATAACGCCGTGCGTAGAACTCGCACTATAACATGGCGTAAGCACAAAAGCCGAAATGTGCTTACGCACAGAAAAATCCAGATGCAGGAATCTGTGCGTACTCCAACTTCCACGTTCTTCCGCTACATAAATCCCGATCAGCGAGAAAACTAACGCTCGTGCACGTGCTTTATGTAACGCCCCAACTCCTCCCAGAATTACGCCTCTTTGAATATGCAAATCAATATAAATCGCCCTTAAGCTCAGCCTTCTGTGAAAAGACAATGGGAAAAGCACGGGGGAAAATATAAGAATTTCAGCGAATACCAAGTGGAGGCAAAGGAAAAATATACTATTTGTTTAATTAAACCGTGGTATAATCAACAAAAGGAAGTTGATCGAGTGACATAGCGTGTTGGAGAAACTTGAAAGCTCAGATATCAGTCGCCGTGAAAAGGCGAGTCGTAGCCTACCGTCTGAGTGTCATATGAAAGCTTTTTAGGGTACAGAGAAAAAAAAGGCACAGTGGGGAAAAAAAGCACGAAATGTCAACTTCAATCACGAAATTTCCACTTTATTCACATAGTTTATTTTGTCATTAAAGTAGAAAATCATAAACGTCATCTTAAAATCATTTGCTTAACCAGTTTCTCAAATCACATCGTAATTAAAGTAGCACGTTAAATGCTTTGTTTTGTATTTGATCTTCTATGTGCTCTATGTGTGTGAATCACTACTTGCTTCTTAAACCGGCTCTCTTCCTCCGACTGTACACAGAATCCATTACATTCGTGATATTACAGCTCTCTGAATAACTAAAATACTGAGGTGTATATGTGATATCATTAAGAGTGAAGGTACGTTATTAAATATGGGTTTTACAGTGCAGCGATTGTGCTCGACCATCGATGAAATTATTTATTGCAGCAGTATCAGGGGCGGCTCTAGGTTTATGGTGGCACTGGGCAGAAAAAGAATCGGTGGCTCCTTCGCCCGCCAATGTCAGTGCGGTAGCTTATGCACGGCGGATGGCCACATCCGTTGCAGACACTGCATAGCTGCCTCGTGCTCATGACACAAGCATTTAACTTTTGTCGAAATTTGCCGCTGCATTTTTAGCTGTGTCGTTATTTTCTCTTTCTGTTTTATATTCAATATGTATTGACGTGGCCGCCCATGCAGTTCTTGCTTTTCTTTCTCCAAGTAACCGATCGCCACACAATCAGCTCTGTAATACATGTTAAGCCATCTGTAAACTTAGAGCACTGATTCTTTAAAAAGTTTAAGGAACATTGAAATATCTTCGTAGTACATGTTTAATTATTCTATCCTTCACGCCAGTCCCAGTGAAGAATATAGATTATTTAAATGAAGTTAAAGTTTTACCTGTATAATATAATAAACATATTTTGCTGCATTTCATCTTAAAATGATATTGTCATCATATGTAAATACGCACTTTATAAAGTGGCTCAGGTTGTGCAATATTATAACTGTAGTACAAGTTTACAGTGAGGTAATTGTACTTATAAGTACAAACAGTTCTACAAGGAGCAGTGATTGAGTGCGTTTATAGTTCTTGGGATGAAACTGTTTCTGAACCGCAAGGTCCGTATAGGAAAGGCTTTAAAACGTTTTGCCGTGGCTGAGGTAGCGTGTGCCTGATGCTGTATACCGATAATTCTCTTTCCGATCAGCTGCTGCTGTGATTCACACTCAGATACAGTGATATAAATACTCCGAGTGGTGCAGTGAGAGTAATATGGAAAAAGATGATCCGCTGTGGCAACTCCTAACGGGAGCAGCTGAAAGAAGAAGAAGGTGCAGTGAGAGTAACAACGCTAAAGCAGTTATGGTATTTGGAATACTATGGCTGTTCCCTGGACCATTATATTGTTACAAGTTAATTACAATCAGATGCATTACACTAATAAACAATATGCGGTTAGTTTCTGTGTATTTATAAAGCCGCGTCATGAAAATAATGAGTAATCACACAAGAACAGTAGCACTGCTTTGACACTGGGTGCCGCCAGTTTGCAAAACCGAGCGGAGAACTTGCGTACGACAAGGCATTAGGTACCGTGGAAAAGTGCGTGGCTTTACGCCAAGTGTAGGTTTTATACATCGCGATTTGAACGTGGAAAAGTTCTTACGCAACATTTCTGTGCGTACGCACCGTTTATACATGAGGCCCCAGGTCCTTAAAAAATGTAGAGCCCAAGGACAGCTTGAAAAAAAAAGTCCAATACTGGAGGTGGAAAAAACGACACACTGGCTATCCGGTGTTGGGGTGTTGGGTGGGGTGGTGTGGCATCTGAGTGAGAGGGTTATGTGCATACCATCAAAGCCCTGGGTGGGGTCCTTTCAGAAATAATTCAGAGTGATAGAATGGTTATATACTATCACTTAATGGTGTCGGATTTTACAACGGTAAAAAAACATGTACAAGTTGTGAATAGCAGAGAAAGGCGTGCCAGATGGATGAAAAATGCTGTAAAAATACAGTGGAGGGGCGTTGAAAGGTAGCCCAGAAAACCACAACCTGCAAAAGCCATTTTTTTGCCCTGCAGATGATAATCAAAAATAGCCCAATTCAGCAGGAAAACTGCAAAGTTGGCAACACTGCATCAGCGGTAGAAATAAATGGGACTGGAGATTGTGTGTCATCAATGTTAAACCCCGCCCTAAAACATCTGGCCCTGCCCCCTTAGTGTAATTGCGGCGAAGAAGTACTTGCATAGCTGAGCAGGTGAGAGCATCGGCAGGAAGATGGGTCTGAGTGCTGCCTGCATTACCTACGAGATCAGTCACCTAACGCCCTCAACCTCATGGAGTGCCCACAATGCCAGACATGAAATGCCCATCGAGTGCCCATTTACACTATGGCTAACATTGGGGTTGTTGGGAGGGTTACTGACTCAGAGGGAGAATCCAAAGGAGAACATGAGGTCAAGTGTGCATTCCAGGGGCAGCAAATGTTAAGCGCAGGTGTCGCTTCACCAGGAGCTGAGAAAGAGAGAAGCTAAGGAGTGAGTGCCCAGAAAAGCCAGGAGTGGTGGCGTGCTTTGGTCAGCTAAAACGCCAACACCGCTCAGTATAGGCCAGAACAGTGGCAGAGTACGCACACTGTCCACAACATTGTTTCTTGTGACCAGTACCTCCCTGCAGCATCTCCATTTCTCCTCGGTTTTGAACCTCACATGGCAATAAACACTTCTTTCTGGATGACTATATACACTAACTTGTGTGTTTGACGAAAAGATTACAAAGCACACGGTACATAGAGTGATTTATATTTACATCTGCCATTAAAATGCATCTCTGGTGTCCTCATCCTGGCCAGACAGATACCAGATGGACTTGGCATAAGTACACAGCAGCTCACCATTTAGCGGTCACTCGCGTTTATTTACGTATGTGGCACAGCACCAGTAGTTACAATGGGAATGGGTGGCATGTAATGACCCAGCAGAAGGGGACACTGCCATCAAGAACATGATAGCAAAGTTATGACAGACTCATGTTACAATTATGAAATTCCGGCAATTTAAAAAAAACAAAAAAACTATGCAATAAAAAATAAAAAAACATGCAGATTGTTTTCGAAACACCATTAGCAGCAAACGTTTGTTGGAAAATAGAAGCTCAAAACAAGAAACTGCGGCAAAAGTACAAAAGGGGAAATATCACGGCCTGTGTAGGGGGTCCTGCTTATACCTTCTCGGTTCACTGGGGGACCTTGGAGGAACAGGTTGAAGCCAGACGTTTTCATACACTTAGTATAAAATCTGTGGAGGGCTTATGCAGTGAGTTTTAACGCACTCATCCTAACTATAAATTTGTCATATCATTTAAGACAGCATCTACTTTATTCCAACAATGTGCACAGACCTCAGAGTATTTCACAATTCCAGTGGGTCACAAGCTTACATACACTGTCTCACAGCATTGCCTTTAAATTGCTTAAAGTGAGTCTTCCACAAGCTTCTTATAATAAGTTGGTGGAATTTTGGCACATTCTTCCAGAAAGAACTGGTGTCACTGGGACAGTTTCCTACGTCTCCTCCGCACAGGATTTTTCAGTTCTGCCCACACATTTTCAATCAGATTGAGATCGGGACTTTGTGATGGCCACTCCAATACCTTGACCTTGTTGTCCTTAAGCTGCTTTACCACAATGTTGGAGGTATGCTTGGGGTCATTGTCCATTTGGAAGACCCATTAGTGATGGAGTGATGGAGCTTCAACATTCTCACTGACTTCTTGAGATGTTGCTAATTTGTGAAGTGCAACAGACCCTTCTGCAGTAAAGGACTCCCACAACATGGTGTTCCCAGCTCCATGCTTGACAGCTGGGATGATGTTCTTTGGCTTGCAAGCCTCAACCTTTTTCCTCCAAACAAGACGACGGTAATTACGGGCAAACAATTCGACAACTACTCCAAGAAGGTAAGATCTTTGTCCCCATGTGTCACTGCAAATTACAGTCTAGCTTTTTATGGTGGCACTGGAGCAGTGGCTTCTTCCTTGCTGTGTAGCCTTTTGGGTGATGTCGATATAGGACTTATTTTAGTGTGGATATGGATACTTGTCTACTTGTGTCGTCCAGCATCTTCACAAAGGTCCTTTGCTGTTGTTCTGGGATTGATTTACACTTTCCTGCCAAAGGACGTTCTTCTCTAGGAAACAGAATGCGTCTCCTTCCTGAGCGATATGACGGTTGTGTATTCCCATAGTGTATATACTTACGTATTATTGTTTGTGCAGATGAATGTGCAACTTTCAGCCATTTGGAAATTGTTCCCAAGGATCAAGCACATCTGTGGAGGTCCATGACTTTTTTTTCTAAGGTCTAAGCTGATTTCTTCAGATTTTCCCCATTATGTAAACCAAAATGGCAGTGAGTTTGAACGTAGGCCTTAACATCCATCCAAATGTTGACTCCAATTTGGCTAATTGGCTATCAGAAGACAATTATCTAATTGCTTCAAGTTGACGTAATTTTCTGGAATTTTCCAAGCTGTTTAAAGGCACAGGTAAGAAAATGTATGTAAACATGTGACCCACTGCAATTGTGATATAGAAAATAAAATGTGAAATACTCTGTGAACATTGCTGGGAAAAAAATGATTTTTTTTTGCATATAACAAAGTCTTGAATGATATGCCAAATTTGTAGTTTGTTAGTATAATATCTGTGGAGGGGTTATAAAGTGAGTTTTAAAGAATTCACCGTCAGCATATGGAAACTTCTGACTTCAACTGTAACTCATCTGCTCCCAGCTTCACTTTTCCATTTTTACCATCCTCATGTTTCTGAGCATATATTGAGTTTCATGATCTAATTACCTTCATCCAACACTCATGTCAGGTTGGTGAACATGCACTGGTACACCTCGTTGCTGCACCCACCACACAACAAACTCAGCATGGGCATTGGGTCCTCAACAATGTGGATCCAGAGAGCTGGATCACCCTCGGGTAATCACTCCACATGGCCAAAGTGCCATAACTGACACTCCCTCACAATGCAGGTAATGTGCCTCATTTGGGACTCCATGAGCAATCGCTCATTTGACACAAAGTCGAGACAGCGGTACCCAAGGATTCTCCAAAGAGTCATAGTACCAAAGGAGTACAGTCTTCATCTGAGGTCACTAGATAGCGTCCATGTCTCTTCAACCATATAGCAAAACAGGAAGCACCAGGACTCTAAAGACTTGGACCTTCGTCCCTTTGCATAGATATTGGGAGCGCCACACAACCCTTTCTATGCTCTCCCAATCCATCTACTGACTTCATTGGAAGAGACACCAGAGACATGAATGTCACTTTTAAGGTAAGTAAACCTCTCGACAAGGTCGACACTCTCTCCGCAGACAGACACACTGCTGATAACTGTGTGTTGAGAGGTTTTTATCCCACGGTCCCCAAAAGCAAAACTAAATAAACTACCTAATGTAAAAAAGACTTTTCCATGAATGCTATAAGCTTGGAATGGAAAAATACTTGCTGCAGTAAAGGGGTGCACAGTAGGCGTGTCATGCATTAAGAAAAAACAGAGCATTATACTGTGCATGTGTAACCTCAGTGACCGCAGTGATTGAAGTGATAGATATATACAGTCATATGAAAATGTTTGGGAACCCCTCTTAATTCTTTAGATTTTTGTTTATCATTGGCTAAGCTTTCAAAGTAGCAACGTCCTTTTTAATATAGAGTATGACAAGCCTTATGGAAACAGTAGTATTTCAGCAGTGACATTAAGTTTATTGCATTAACCGAAAATATGCAATATGCATCATAACAAAATTAGACAGGTACATACCCAACAGAGATATCACATCAATACTTAGTTGAGCCTCCTTTTGCTAATATAACGGCCTCTAGATGCCTCCTATAGCCTTTGATGAGTGTCTGGATTCTGGGTGAAGGTATTTTTGACTATTCTTCCATACAAAATCTCTCCAGTTCAGTTAAATTTGATGGCTGCCGAGCATGGACAACCTGCTTCAAATCATCCCATGGATTTTCGATCATATACAAGTCAGGGGACTGTGACGGCCATTCCAGAACATTGCACATGTAAAATTCCGTTACAACGAACTCCCAGGGCCCTAAAAAATATTTCATTGTAACGAAAATTTTGTTGTAATGAGATTCTGTATTTGTTACTATAGTGCTTTCTTTAACTTGCGCCCAGGTGTTTGCAATCATTTCAATAGCTTCTTCACGTTAATTTTAATCTCCTCCTGCCTACAAGTTAATGCTGATGAGAATTTTTCTCAGCAGTTCCTTGCGATAATACACTTTCAGGGTGCGAATGATGCCCAAATCCAATGGCTGAAGCACTGCTGTGCACTTGGGTGGGAGGAATTTGACCGAACATTATCTAAATGTGGAAGCATGTTGTAGGCAGCACAGTTATCAATCAGGAGCCGATTCATCCTTTACTTCTTCATATTGTGAGGTTTCTGAACTCTTTTGAGACCCCCCCACTCCCCACCCAAACAATACCGACACACCGAAGTGTGTCCCAAAGCGAGATTGCAGCGTCTGTGGAAGATTGTTTGTCCGTTGCTGGGTCAGGGCAACAGCAGGCTCACAGCGCTGCAGTGAAGCGCCACAGAAGCGAATCCTAAAAGATCGGGGTCGCGCTATAACTCCCTGTCTTGCATCCCAAAACATGAGGCTGAGTCTCAGTACTTTAGTAAAACCAGCTTTATTCAGCTTGAAACAGTAATGGCACACTTATTTATTGTCGCGTGATCTGCCACTCTGCTATACACAGACACAGCAGTCAGGCAGGGTCATGGCCAGGTCAGTAATCAAGTAATCCTGTTACCTGCATTTACAACGTTCCTTGCATATCACCCATCGAGATCTTTTCTGATTGCTTTGGCGGAGAGACGCAGCATAGCTGAGAGATGCAGCACAGCTTTGAGCCAGCTGTTGCCCTGGCAACAGATAAACAGTCTTCTATAGACGCGGAGTTTGGACATCAGGACGCTCTTTGGCGTGTTGTCCCATTGACAGAGGTTCCAAGAGAGTTTACAAACCTCACATTTTCTTGGATGAGTGCCGCAGTAACAGGAATGTTTCTTGAATGAGCATCACTGAACCACATAAAAACTGCTTTTTCGACGTCTGCAGCAGTTCACATACGTTTGCAACCCGAGATTTGTCTTCTTTTTTAGCTTGGTATTTCAAGAAAGTTGACAGTGTCAATGGCGAAATTCCGAATTCACTGGCAATGTCTTTTTTTCTTTTTACCGCAATCAAGGGCTGCAAAAATGTAAAATTTTTTTTTCCTAATATGAACTGTTATCATTTATTTGTGTCTGCTGTTTCTACAGGAGGGTGACAATGAGTTAAATTCCAATGGATGTTTTTCAAATGTTGATGAGCAATAAGCAAAAGGTATCACTGAAAACCGCAAGAAACAAAAAAGGCAAAAAAAATGAGGAAATATCAAAGAAAGAAAAAAATTAGTGTTTCTGTTTGGGGATCATTGTGCACAACTAAGCTGCGGCCACAGAATTTTACCCGTACTTCTCCCTCTGCATGATTGCCTTTGTAGATTTCGAACTGTGTTTTGGGTCTTCCTCTTGTTAGAATATCCAACCCCTGCGTAACTTCAACTTTGTGACTGATGCTTGAACATTATCCTGAAGAATTTGTTGATATTGGGTTGAATTCATCCCACCCTTGACTTTAACAAGGGCCGCAGTCCGTGAACTAGTCACGCAACCCCACAGCATGATGTAACCTCCACCAAATTTGACAGCAGTAGGTAGCGGGTGTTTTTCTTGGAATGTGGTGTTCTTCTTCCTCCATGCAAAGCACTTTTTGTTATGACCAAATAACTACATTTTTGTCTCATCAGTCCAAAGCACTTTGTTCCAAAATGAATCTGGCTTGTCTAAATGAGCAATTGCATGCAAGTGGCGTGAGTGCACAAAGGGCTTCTTTCTCATCACCCTGCGGTACAGATATTTTTAGTGCAAATTGCATTGAATTGTAGAACGATGTACAGATACACCATCTGCAGCAAGATGTTCTTGCAGGTCTTTGGAGGTGATCTGTGGGTTGTCTGTAACCATTCTCACAATCCTGCGCATATGCCGCTCCTGTATTTTTCTTGGCCTCCCAGACCTGCTGGGTTTAACAGCAACTGTGCCTGTGGCCTTCCATTTCCTGATTCCATTCCTTACACTTGAAACTGACAGTTTAAACTTCTGAGATAGCTTTTTGTAGCCTTCCCCTAAACCAGGAGACTGAACAATCTTTGTTTTCAGATCTTTTGAGAGTTGCTTTGAGGATCCCATGCTGTCTGTCACTCTTCAGAGGAGAGTCAAAGGGAAGCACAACTTGCAATTAACCACCTTAAATACCTTACTCATGATTGGACACACCTGTCTGTGAAGTTCAAGGCTTAACGAGCTAATCCAACCAATTTGGTGTTGCAAGTAATCAGCATTGAGCAGCGACAGGCATTCAAATCAGCAAAATTACAAGGGGAGCCAAATTTTTGCACAGCCAGTTTTTCACATTTGATTTAATTTCACACAACTAAATACTGCTACACTGAATATCTTTGTTCGGAAAACAACCCAGTAATCAGATGTTCCTAGGAAATGAAAGACATACCACTGTTATCTTTCTTGTTGAAAGTAGAGTCAATTATTATGCAGGCTGAGGGGGGTTCCCAAACTTTTTCCTATGACTGTATGTATCAATTTTTGTTTTTAATATATTACTACTTTGTGGCCATTTGTTATCTTTTGTTTGTGGTTATCGTCCCGCCTGCGTCTTTTGTTGGTTGTGGCGCAGTGGTTAGTACTGCTGTCTTACAGCTCAGATCACATTTTTGGTCACAATAATCAGTCCAGAATAGTTGGCAGATGCTTTCCCGGCTGTCAGGGACATTTAAAAGACCACTGTACCATCATAATCCACTCAAAACTACCTCAGCTCCTCCTTCCCCATTGATTTCCAAAGCATTTTGCCAAGTTAAGCGAAGTCCCGGCCCAATTCTGTGATTTCTGCAAACTCACAGTGAAGTAAACACCACGCAGTTCGCTCATCACTAGTCATGAATGAAGAAGCAAAGACTCTCTGCAAGAAAGAAATCTGACTTTTATTAAATGATAAATAAAATAAACTCAAGGGGAATATTCAGTCGACAGAATAGTTAAAAGACTTCATTTTCAATTTTCTCTCGCACACATTTTGGAGAAAATTAAATACAGGAACTTGTTCCTAAAATGGAAAATGAGTAAATGAAGAGGACTGAATATGCCCCAAAAATAAATAGCACCATAGAGAATTATAGTTGTGTAGGAATGCATTGTTTTAAAGTGATCAATACAAATGATGAACAGCACTGAGGGTTTTAATAATGAAACTAAATAATTTTATAGTTTTTGTTCAACCAGCACAAAAGCTTTTGGTCTGTACTCATGCATAATTTGAGGTAAACTTGTTTAAGAAAAAAACCGGGAATTATATATGAAATATATAACACAATTACGCAAAATCCTACATTTCAATAAACAAATGTTTTGTACAAATACCATTATTGCAATACAAATACAGAAACTGTGTGTGTGTGTGTGTGTATATCTTTATATAAAACAAGGTATACACACATGCACATCAACACATAAGACACTTATATATGAAACGTTAATGTATAATTTTTAACAGTATAAATTATTACATAATGATATTAATATCATAAAAAACAGGTTCACATGGAGATCTAGAAAAAGAGAAATTTAAACTGGCATGAACAATAAGTGTCTTTAATTATACTGATATTTTATGCTGCAAAAATGAATTTTGATTTGTCATACAGAGTATATCAGTAACATATGAAACTAAACTGCGAAAATAGCCCATGAAATCCAAACTCTGCTTAGGTGTGGTATTACAATTCATTCTAATTCTATTACAATTACACTTCCTTATCATGTGAACAATATGAAAAGAAATTAATACAAAGTGTTTTCTCTTAAATATTATTCATACGTATTAATCAATAAATTGTTGTTTGTCTGTACCCGCAACATAGATTTATTTTAAATTATTTAATTGAGTTTTGTTTTGGTATCTTCAATACATTCTAAAGCTTTCATGTTAATTCATTAATTTAGTTTCTAACTTTTTTATTTGGTTTATGGAAGCACTGCCTTTAGTTTAAAATATTAAAAGGTAAATTTGTTGTGAATTTAAAAATCTGATTAAGAACAATGGTAACACATTAATTTATATAATGCAAAAATTCACCTATTACTCAATTACTCTTACTGTATGTAACAAAACCTTAAAGGCCATGGGTGACTGTCAAAAAACAGGACCTGTAAATGTAACTTCTGTGCAATGTGGCCTACTAAAATAACTTCACTTTGGAACAGTCAGACGTATCTTCTGTGAGACACATTCCTCTTGATAGTGCATACTTCAATATATGGCCTGTGAATCCTTCATATTCGTGAGTGTGCAGTTTAATGAGAATATCAGATGCCACTCAGCACAGGGATGAATATCCACTTTACTAATTCTTTGTGTTATGAGCGAAGCCTTTGCTAAGGTCTTGTTACCTACGACTAAATGAGTGATTGATGTATTTTGAAGTACCTAAAGTGTTACCAGATTATTAATGCTCAATCAAACAAAACACAAGTTATAAATGGCAAACCATAATAAAAATTTTCCTATGTGAATATATGTCTAACTATGAAAACATAATAAATAAATGTAGTAGTTACTTTTTCACAGTCATGGTATATATTAAGTTTTCACGTGAAATTGCATTTATAAATTGTTTTTTATAAAAATAAAAAAAATTACCTAGCTTGCACATTCACTTATAATGGAGGTTAAGTATATCAGGGTCCCAATGTTTAAGAAAAGGAGCAGTCCGCATTTCTGAGGAATGCTTGTGACAACAAAAGTAAAGCAGCAGTAATACATTTTATCACAGATTTCAGGTGTAATTTCCTTGAGGTCAGGATGAGACTCATACTCGCAGTGGGTGATGTATGCAATGTTTTGACACCAAGTTTTAATACTAATCGATTCATACACAGAGAGAATGTCCAAATTCCATGCAGAGTTGAGTGCTGTGAGGCTGGAATGACAGCTCTGTGATACCACTCTGCCCATGCTAAAACATCAGTACTAAACTTCAGCTCGATTAAAACTAAATGCAAGTCCCTAACGTCTGTTCAGCTCTTGTCACTTGATTGCACACTACATGCGCGCTCTCCAAGTTTCTTTTGCTAGACCACTGGAGCACATGCGTGCACTGTGATACTGAAAAAAGCAGACAGTATCTGTTGAAACTAATACAATCTTCATTTTCTTTTTGAGTGTGTGTGGGTTTAGCTGGTTCATATCCCAGATCCTAAATGTGTCTTGTGTGGGCTTCCTCTGGGTACTCTGGTTTCCTTGCACAGTCTAAAGACATGCAAGTTGGGTGGATTAGTGATGTTAAAATGGCCCTAGTGACTGTCTGTATGTCTACCCTGTGTTTGACTGGCACCCTTTCCAGAGATTGTAGATTGTTCCTATCTTGCCAATGTTTGCAAGAATGGTCTCGAGTTTCCCCTTGACACTGCTCTGGATAAAGCAAGTTTGGAAAATGGATGGATGGGAATAAGCTTCTACATAGTGAAAGACAGTGAGTGACCACAAGTGTGACTTTTGTCAGTAATTATTTCCTGGTTGTCTACAGCACAGATTCTTAAACTATGAGTTGTGACCCACAATGGATTGCGTATTATCTGAAACTGGGGCGTACACAGTTCATTCACAATAGTACATGATGGGAAACAGTCACATACTGTTTGTGGAGAAAGCTGCTTCTGTGATTCACCAAGGGGATAGGGTTGACAGCAAGCAGAGATTTCCCAAAGGAGACCCAAAACACCGGAAATGACTGTTGGAGGCAAATACGGAACTTGAAGACATAAAATTGGCAAAACTGGGTCACAGGAAAAAAAAAAAAAGGTTCTGGTCTACAGAACAGAGTCAGAAATTAATTATCTGGACATTAACATTCAATAATGTCAATAACAGCATCTGGAGACTGCTTTTCGAGGTTAGACCACAACAGAGGAAGACCGTGCAGGTCGTCACCTTATAAAATGGCCAAATTTCACAATAATGTTTTTCTTTTGGTGCCTTTATTCCTTATTAATGAATCTGCAGTCAATTTGGTGAAATCCTTCAAAATTTTGGGCACAACTATAACAAACACTCGCCACTGGGACATTAACACAACTTCCATCATAAGAAGGCTCAGCAGCAGTTGTACTGCATACACCAAATAAAGAAATTAAATATTTCCCAGCCAATCCTAGTTCAACTTTACAAAGCCATAATTGAAAGTATAATCACATTCTCTATTATTGTCTGGTTTGGTTCAGCAACAGCACACTATAGACATAAATTACAGTATCTTGTGAGGTCTGCTGAGAAAATAATTGTCCGTGCTCTTCCATCTGTGGCAGACTTGTACACATCTCGTGTCACTAACCATTTCATAAAGATCACCACGTACTGATCTCACCCAGCTCATCACTTATTCCAAAAACTCCCCTCTGGTGAACGCTTCCGGTCAATTAAAACCAAAACTAACAGGCACCTCAAAAGTTTCTTTCCCAGAGCCACAGCCCACTCAAACCAGTAACTTAGCCTGTCTTACAACACTTATTATTATGTTCTCTCATAAACTGTGTAAAGGTGTGTGTGCACAGTATGTGTACGTGTATGTGTATGCACATGCACACACACTACACACTCACACTTTCTCTTGCTTATAATTATTTGCACATCTCCTTTATAGTTTTACAATATAATTGCAACTCTGAAGTTTTTCTTTTTAACTTATGCTATTGAGGTTATTTGTATGTGATGTTGTGTTCTGTTATAAACAGCTCCAAATCTACCAAGTCAAATTCCTACACATTATGTACTGGCAAATAAAAGGGATTCTGATTCCTAAAACAACATGGGTATTATGCCTTTTAGCAATATGCGTGCAATCTTAAGATATGGATCAATACTCTTTAACGATTTTGACTTTACAAATTTACTTACTGATAATGCTTTGTTTTATGCTGGGACCTTGGTACCCTTAATAGGCAAGAATATACTATGTATGTTTTTCATTTATAAAAAAAGCTTCACTTTAGAATGCAATTTTACACTTCAAATTACTATATATCATGACTGTGAAGAAATAAGTTTAATCTAAAAAACAAAACAAAAAAAATCTACTTATTCAGCAATTAATACACATCTCCACACCTCCTTCACAAAAAGTGACACACATTCTTCTTTTGGTTATGAAATTTCACAAAAAGTTCAACTTAGTGAACGTCTTCACTTTGTGGAATATGCAATGGCATATGAAGTGTGAACTTTAAGTTTTATTTTCAATTTCACTGTATATCAAATTTTTACAAAAATCTCAATTTCTTTACGTAAATATTAAAGACAGACACTATTACTGTACGTGACTATTATAATAATGTGGCATCCTGAGGAAATTAAACAAAAACAATAAAAATGGAAAACTTCACTTTAAAAAATTACTTTAAAGATTTTAGTTTTTCTAATAAAGAAATGGGCAGTTTCATGACGATTATATTAACAATTCACAAAATTAAAATATAAACGCAAAGGAGAATCATAGCTTGTTCACACTGGGAATTTTAATCTAAATCCACATTTTTCCTATAGCTCAATGACTCCTACTTAGTGTTATAAAGTCAGTTCATTATTAGAGTGAAAATACAAAAGAGAGAACAAATTTATATTTAAATAAAACAAAAATATCAATCATAATATAGAACTTTACAAAACCAAATATGACTGATCCAAGTCATATTTTGTTCAGCATATGGCTTTATAAATGGCTACAAATGTACCACTCCCTATATATTTCTAATTAATGTTAATTTCAAAACACCATTTTTTGGCTGGGATATAAAACATATTTATACAATTGATCTTGTTTGCTTTATTCTAACATAAACTCTTCTCCCCACTAACAACCTTTAATTATAAATGCAAATAGAAAAGTGACAAGAGGGCTGTAGATAAAATTTGACCTAGTGAAATAAAATGTCAGTGCTGGAAAAAATGCAAATACTTCTTTTAATGACTCTCCATGCATGCCTTCCCAAATGCTTGATAGGTATACCAAACCAAAGTCAGGTTTCATATTGTCCCAGTCCAGAAATGCCACAGTGGCTTTAAAAAGCTTGAAAAAGAAATTCTGTTAAGGGGCATCCTTGCCATAGGCTTACAGAGGAATTACTTCTTT
Source organism: Polypterus senegalus (assembly GCF_016835505.1). Taxonomy (NCBI): domain Eukaryota; kingdom Metazoa; phylum Chordata; class Cladistia; order Polypteriformes; family Polypteridae; genus Polypterus; species Polypterus senegalus. The sequence continues at coordinate 25,884,333 of NC_053160.1, read as the reverse complement.
AAACATTGTATTCAAAAAGTCCATAAAAGTCGTACCATTTACAAAAAAATAAACTGTCTACAGAAAATTGAAAAAGGTTGACAACAAAAGGTTAATTCACCAAAATACACATAACTTCAGTTTCTTCACTGCAAGAATTCTCTGTTTGGGCAAACAATAGGAGCAACAAGGGTCCATGTGTACAGCAGAAGGCAGGCCCAGCAGGAAGCCATCTTGATCCAGTATGTAGACCAGCTTCCATGAAATAACTTCTCAATTTTGGCATCATAATAGCTGTAGAATAATAAGAAAAAGATTACAAGTTCACAATAATACTGATTATCAGATTGCAGAAATTAAAACATCTCTCCGATGGCATTAAAGTAAATCAAGGATGTTTCACAAAAATGCAGCTATCACATGCAGCAAACATAGTGTTCAGGAAAACTGATCTAAGGTGCTGGTACAGTTTGATGTCTCATGTTTTACATACCATGACAGAAAAGGAAAAAGAAAAGAACTGCAGGAATTGCCGCTGAACTCTCCACAGATGTTAACCCTTCATACAGCATCGGCGCCATCAGGCAGCACGCTATTTTGCTGTCATTAAAAGGGGCAACCATGACTGTCCTGGAAAGTTGGCACTCAGTTGGTAAATGTGACATCAGCAGCAATTTTAAGTCATTTAAATTGACAGGTCCAGTAACGATATCAGCAAATGCAACTCTGCAAATCTGGCATATCCCATGGCTAGAAGTCACATAAATATGATATTAGCTAAACCTGCATGTCTTTAGACTGTGGGAGTAAACTGAAGTTCCTGGATGAAATCCATGCAGACATGGGGAGGAACATAAACATGGGGAGGAACATGCAAACTCCACTCAGAAAGGACCTTGGAAGTAAACCCTGGCCTCCTTGTTGCATGGCAGGAGCGCTAACACTGAGCCACCATGCACCCTTTAATTTGTCCATAAGACAACTCCAAAACTCTACTGGCTTGCCACTGATCTTTTTAAAAAACTGTACTGCGGCCATTTCATTTTACGTGCTTATAACACATTAGGAAGTTCTAGAGTAATTTTTATAATTGTGCTGTCATTAGATTATCAGACATTTACCCTTTTAGCTCCAAGGACTGTTGATTTAGTTGAAGTAGTTTTAACCTCCACATACAGATCTCATGTACTATTCAACGGTCATTTGATGACCTAGTCACTGCTGGTTTCAGAGAACATTGATATCCCTAACGTTTACAACAAATCACAAACTGTCACTTTTGCCATGACCGGTTTTCGGCACTCTGATTCTAACTTAAAATTGGCATTTAGTTTTAAGAATACTTGTTTTTCTTGTATAGAGACTGTTAAGAAACATCTGGCAGCCAACTGCGTGAATGTTTATGCTCCCTTAAAAATATGGAAATGACATTCAAAGTTGTATGATTCTAAAACATTACAAGGATATATGAACAGAAAGGACCTGTAATATATAGACATAGTCTGTATTTTTTCATTGTGAACACCTTTTATTCTCAAATCCACAGTGTGTGTGTATATAACTTAAATTTTAACTGCATTTGTAAGGGTTTCCAAGTACTCTTTGTAAAAGAAGTAACTCATGAGTCTAAGCCATCCTCGTTTAAAAGATGTCGGCGTTATTCAAAGCAAACAGTTCATACAAAATAAGTAAAAAATTTTATAATACATGCAAAAAAAGAAAAAAAAAAAAAAAAAAAAAGGAAATATCTTGTTTATATATCTATATGTTAACTTCACTGTACAAACACACACAATAGTCAGAAATGTTTATGCCATTAATACCTATCTGACTAACAGTTCATGCTGTTTCTAGCTGTCTACCTTCAATTTAATTGTCACACAGTGCTAACATTAAGAACATTCTATTACTTTTAACTTATAAGGGGTACAAGAGAATCTTCCATTATCTATGTTAAAGCTACTTTATATATGTTGTGGCGAACGTCCGGACACCTTGAGGATGGAAGGACCGGGAGACAATACCTCCCCCGAGACACGAGAGGGCAGCCCCTCCGGTTTGCATCAAGGCCACGGAATTGGGGCCTGTGGCCACTGCCAGGGGGCGCCTGGACAATTGTGGAGCCTTGGATGGTGGGAGTGCTGCCAGAAGACGACTCCTGGAGTACAGTACTTCCGAGTGCCCATGCAGCATTTCCGCCACTCCCGGGGGTGCTGCCGGAACCTAATGGGACTGCACCTGGAGCACTTCCAGGTGTAATGTAAAAGAGGCAACCTCACTCCATTTTGAGAGCTGAAGTCGGGAGGTGGAGGACAGCTTGCGAGGAGAGGAGTCGGCAGAAGATTAGGCAAAGGAGAGAGAAGAAACAAAGGAAAAGAGAAAGAAGGGACTGAACCTTCGTGGGGGATTTGTGTACTGTGTGCAGTGCTGTAAAGGCAAAAGAGGAGGAAAAATAAAAGCGTGGTTTCTTTTTGGACTTGTGTGTCACTGTGTCTGTCTGTGTCAGGGCTGAATTTCCACGATGTATATATATTCAAACAAAGCAAAAGCAAAGGTAAATTTATCAATAGCATTAACTTTAAGGATTTGGCTCTTACATATATTACAGTATACAAAATATACAAGCAAAAAAGTTATTGACGGATGAAGTGTTCAGACATACACCCATGGATTCACATGAGATTTAACAATAGGATGATAATAACTTACTGAAACCAATTGGTGACTGTCATCATCACATACAGTGATCCAAGAAAGAAGATGAAATGGAAGAAAGAATAGCTATAGACTGTGCCTTGTTTCTCATCAAGAACTATTTTCTGCCCACCGTTTTCATTACCCACTTCATAGTCACCTGTGCAGAATAAACAAAAAAAATAAATTAACATTAAACTGAAATTATTTCTCAATATATTGTAATAATACTTTTTGTACGCCTTTTAATAAAAGTGCAGACAGTGTACTAAGTTGTATTGAATGAAATAGTATTTATTTATTTATTTTAGCCAGGTCTGGTGGTCTCAGATAAGAGAAAAGGCATGTAACTATGGAGTAATAGCATATTAGGATCATCACTGAGCAAAAGGGTATAATTGGCTTAGAAGGTCAACATGGTGTCTTCTAATAAAGTACTGCAGGGATTACATATTTTTGGTCAAAACAGTTTGTCACCTTGAGGTTTATCACTGCTTTTAACAGAAAATCTGTTTTTTTTAATAAGGAAAACCTGCACTCTTGACTGCATTTAAAATAGGAAAGTGATTTGGCCAGTTTAAGGCTCCACCGACACAACCCAGGCATTTTCAAGCCCCAAAAACAAAAACTCACTCTAGAGCCATATACTTCTTAAATCACTGGCTCAGTGTTGCAATGCTGATGGGTGAAAATGTAGACTTTAAAAAAAACAGATACTAATTGCTTTGCTTATTACATTGCTCTTCCTGACTTGCTTGTTACAACCTCACATTCCCGATTGGTCAATCCTCACAGAAGAAAACCATATTCCAACATGGTGGGTATAGAAGAGATGCTTTCAAAGGCACTTACTGTGTTGCTTACCAGTATTGATCTAAATTGTATTTTGTAAAGTTTGAAAGCTGCAAACATGCGTTAAAGGCAAATAATTTACTGGTCACTACAGTTGTGAGATAAATCCCATGGATTGTGCTACCATCACTTCAGGGATTTTTCAGACAACGTGCACATGGCCAGTGTAGGCAAATGTCTACATAATATTACATTTTGGTTGTTTTAGTGTGGACTAGATACTTTTCTCAATAATGTGAAAATGCAAGTATGGATGGAGATCGTTTTAGTTTAAGAACCCATTTTTACATGAAAATAAGTAGTATGGATGTAAAAAAGAAAATTCTCAGTAAAATTTATAAAGACACCTACAGTTTGCACATCTAGACCACACAAATTTATTCTACATTTTAACTCTCTCTCATTAAGATGCTCAAGTAAACAGCACAATAACATGCAAATAGATAAAAGTTTCAGAAGATAACTAGCAGGACTGGTAGTATTTACTGCAGCATTCTACGCCTGTACTCATTTAAGAGCATGAATAACAATAAATTGAATTGAATATTTACAGGACATCTCCAAGTGTCAAATCATTTTAATACAGAGTTCAAAAAGGAATGAAGAGAAAATTTTCATACTCGGATCACCTTGCAGATTTTCTCATAAAAGTAAAATTTCTAAGATGGCAGTACAAAGTCAGGTTCAAGCCACCTAATTCAGATTAGCAGAACGAATTGACTTGAAATGAAGAAATTATTTCAAATGAAAGCCTATAGCTGCCCTTGCACTGCGAAACCAGGATTGCCTAAAGATATTTAACTTCTGTCAGATGATTTCATTTTTCAATTTGCCATTTACTTCACCATGACATTGGGCAACTGAGTTTTTTTAAAACACGTATTCTATTTTAATAAACTAAAGAACGAAAAATCATGTTTAGTGTGTGACAGCCCAAAATACTTACTCATGCTGACAGATTATTTTTTGGCAAGATTTAAACATAACATACAGTAGTTAGAACATACACATTAGAATTTATATTTTATTTTCCTCTTCATTGTTGTCATAAAGTGAACTTGAAATGTCTAAAATGTGCATTTTTTTTATTGTGTTTGGTGGATTGCTAACAGTTCTTAGTCATTATTTTTTGTTATTTATTCACCGTATACAATTTCTTGTATTAGGAATTTGTTATTTCTCGCATACCCCTTGGGGTCAGCAACCCTGGAACAATTGCACGTTACAGGCCTTGCTCAAGGACCCAACGGAGTAGGATCCCATTTCGCAGTAACAAGATTCGAACTGGCAACCTTCCGGATAACCAGAGCAGAGCCACCACCCTGTCATTTAATAAAATAAAGAGAGCTATAGACTAATAGGCAAGTCAAAGAATGCATATAACCAAGATTTATTTTAAAAAATACCCAAATCCACTAATTATTAAATACAATGGAGTAATTCTATCAGTTAAACTGAAAATTAGGAATAACACACACATAGTTCTAAGTGAGATGACAATGACAATAATTGACAACGAAAGAATTACGATTGAAAGACAAATCAATGCTTAAACCTGCAACATGCTAGACACAAGTTGGAAAACACTACACATAACCAGAAGATGAGAGGCACTAAGGAGCTGAAAGTAGACTGCAGTAGAAGAAGAGACGAAAAGGTGCCCTTTTGTTTATTCTCAGTAGCATTTGTGAATGTAAAACAACTCCTGTTCATAAGGCAAACACAAATATTTTTCCAAAAGCTTGGCTGGATGGATTAGGGAGCCTCTACTGCTACATGGATACTCAACAACTGTCTATATAACTAACAAGCTATTAAATGATCTCAGCAAGAAAATGAATGCAACATTGAAATATTTCAAGTTAAATAATGACTTAAAAGAAGTTACCTCAAGTTTTACTAACTTTGTTATTGTTTTCACTACAATGTTCACAGACATAACAGCAAACTTCTTGTACCTTTGCTGGTTTCACTTATGTCATGCAAGAAGAACTTGATGAATGTAGAGTTACGGCTTTGCTTCAAAATTCTTCAGTCAAATGAAACAAGCCTAACAGGTGCATAATTCAATGTGCTATTCATTTAGATAGTTATAGTTTGGGCAGAGGTCTTTCAAATAGCATTTTATTTACTTAGGCAAAATATAAGAAAACTCATTACCGTCATCATCGGGGGCACAACAGAAGCAGCAACGGGCTACCTATTAAAAAACAACAAATAATATTTTTTTGATTACTGCTTCAAGTACTATGTGGCAAAGTTTTTAAAGGCCACAAACTCAATGAGTCAAGCATATCACCTTAATGAAAGTTTTGTAATACCAAATTACCTTTTCATTACTAGATTTATAGAATGTGGCCACCATTCACTATACATTAAACAGTAACTTAATAAAATATGGCAAGCAGCCATTACAATTACTATTGCATACATAAGAATATCAAAATATCATCCTATTGTTAAATGAAAACCAAACACTACACTTTCATGAATGAAATCACCTTCATATAATGCCATATATCCTAGGTTACTGCTATGGTAGAAAAAGGTATTAAACTGAGTAAGGTAACTCACTACGGTTAGGGTCAACGTGATGTAGCAGCATTGTAGGCTATTACAAGGATATCCCACCTTGCAACATTCTTACTAGAATAAACAGTCCCACTTTGTAAGGGGCAAAAAATGAAACAAGCTTAAAAAAAATGTTTAAAGAAACTTACTAACCTCGTTTTCAGGAACAGAAGTCCTGCATACTCGTAAAGCTTCAGAACTTGATCGGGTTGTTGAAGTTAAACTAAAAACATTAAAAAACAGTTCCCTATTTTAAATCCAAAATAGAATAAGATTTTGTAATTACATTTCCACAAACTTTCATTTGTTTATTCACCCAGTGCTGAATGAAGGAAACAAATGACATGGCAAGCATTCTATCACAGGGCCCACTTACAGACACACACACTTCCTAAAGTACCAAATTTATTCACTTCCATTAATCCATTGCAATGGCTCTACTGCTGAAAGCCAGCAGGATTAAGCAGTGCACCTCATTTAAATCCCAATTCTTGTATACAGTGCCTTCAGAAAGTATTCAGACATTTTTTCTTTTTACATATTTTCTTATGTTGCAGCCTTATGCTACAATCAATTAAATTTATTTTTCCCCGCATCAAGCAACACTCAAACCAGAGAATGACAAAGCAAAAATAAGATTTTAGAAAAATCAGGAAATTTGTTAAAAAAAAAAAAAATGAAATATCACACTGGCACAAGTATTCAGACCCTTTACTCGTGTATTTTATTACAGCTCCTTTGGCAGCGATTCCAGCTTTAAATCTTCTTGAGTATAACATAACAAACCACGCCCTCTGAGAGAGACAAACAGGCACGCACGACCGACAGACAGACACACACACAGACAGACACAGAGGCGTGCGCTTAAGAGACACACACGCGAGAGACACACACACACACAGGCACGCGCGTGCATTGTTGCAATGTTACTTTTCTTGGTTGTTTATTAAATTACAGATTTTTCAAATGTTCATTTTTTCCCCTGTGCTTAAAACTCATTAAAAAAAAAAAAAAGAGTTTTTAGCGAGCGGGTCATAAGGCGCAAATTCTTGCAGTGTTAAGTTTTCTCTGTTGTTCAAGGTTTTCTTAGTGTTAGTAAATGTTTTTACATTTAGTTTACTATTACGCTGTGCTTTATATGGTATAGTTAACTATATTTGTGCTTAAAAACTTTAAAAAAATATGTATTTACGTACAGTTCATACGGTCTGGAACGGATTATGGTCGTGAACCGAGGTTCCACTGTATTACTGTCAGACAAAATTACAGGCATTTCACGGAAATGCAAACCAGTATTACTGAGAGTGAAAATTAAAGGCACACAATACAGTGACACATATTACAGCCACATACAAGGTCCCTTGCCATTTAATATAGACTGTTCATACAAATATTTATGCACTACTGTTCTAGCGCCCGTTATTTTAACGGGCTTAATGTCTAGTTGTTAATAATTAAACATGCCAGGACACGGTGCTGCAGCGCTAGCTAGGAGCTTGCGCTCCGTTAATGGATTGTTCCTGCCTCGCGCTGTATTCTTGCTTGTGCTGGCGTGACAGTGGAAGGATAGATGGATAGAATAATTAAACACGTACTAAGAAGATACCTCAATGTTCCTTAAAAGTTTTGAAGAATCTGTGTTCTAAGCTTACAGATGGCTTAACGTCTATTACAGAGCTGATTGTGTGGCGATTGGGTATTTGGAGAAAGAAAAGTAAGGACAGGAATTGGAGGTTAGTACATTAGAAAGAAACAGTACTGCTACAATAAAATATTTCATTGAAGGTCGCACATGGTGCAGCAAGCATCTTGCGTGAGACATGAACAATCACTGTGCCACAGTGTTCCCATGTTTAATAACATGATTTAACTCCTATCATCATGAAAAAAATGTCACTTATATATCTCAGTATTTTAATTATTCAGAGAGCTGTAATATCATGGATGTAATGGATTCTGTGTCCTGTCGGAGGAAGAGAAAGCCTGGAAGCATGTAGTAGTAAGTTTTTCCTTGCCTCCACTTGGTATTCGCTGAAATTCTTATATTTTCCCCAATGCTTTTCCCATTGTCTTTTCACAGAAGGCTGAGCTTAAGGGCTATTTATATTGATTTGCATATACAAAGAGGAGTAATTTTGGGAGGAGTTGTGGCGGGACAGCAGTAGTGTGCGTTACTTTTCACGCTGACCGGGATTTATGTAGCGGAAGAACGTGGAAGTTTACGTACGCACAGATTTATGCATCTGTGTTTTTCTGTGCGTACGCACATTTCTGCTTTTGTGCTTACATCATGTTATAGTGCGAGTTCTATGCACGGCGTTATACATGAGGCCCCTGGTCTCCTTCAAAATAATTCTCAGAGTTAAGGACAAATATTTTAATCTGTGTTTCGAAGAAATTTGTTTCTCAAAGTTTGGCAGTCCTTTAGGTACATTTTTGCAACCTCTAAATGGTCTTTCATGTGTCGTCTGTCTACTCTACCATAAAGCCTAGATCATTGGAGCATTGTAGTGGTGGCTGTCAAAGTTTCCCCCATTTTACACAAATTCTGTGGAGCTCTTGCATAACTAGATACCAGGATGAGTCAAAGAGCATCATATGTGGGGATTTTCTCATACTGGTGAGTTGGGAGCATCAGACACAAAAAAAAAATAAAAAAATAAAATAAACTAAAGTGACATCAAAAGGGTTAAAATTCAAATGTAATTTCGCTCTATCATTCATTATATATATATATATATATATATATATATATATATATATATATATATATATATATATACAAACAAAAAGTATGGTTATGTGGCCTGTGACTGTGCTAGAATAAGCAGACCCTTGTGGAAAAACCTGCACATTTATCTAAGAAAATACAAAACAACAAAACCACCAAGAAAACATATTTTATACTATAAGAAGTATTATTAGATTTGATAAACTTTAAATGTCATTTTCACACTGAAAAAAGTAACATCACCTTTCGAATGTATAACCTTTGTCAGTTGTTCAAAAGATACATAAAAAGGGAAAACAAAGTGGGTGCAAAAAGTGCCCCATGTTTTCTTTTTCAATCATGCACAAGACGAAGCCAATATAGTCAGTTTTTTTTTTTTTTTACTCTAATCTTTTAATTTTTTTCAGTGTGGATTTCACACATATACTTTTTCCATTTGCAGAAGATACAATCATATATAATTTTGCTCTACCAATCAAAAAGGTTTTAAACAAAAGAACAGTAGAGATCATTAAGTACATTTTGAATGTATCCAGACTTACCAGGAGTATAAAATGCAGGCAAACAATATAATTGTTCCCAAAGTTGGCACGATTTTATTGTCACCCTCCAGGCTTGTACCAAAGGACGGAGCACAAATGGAAACATTCACATTATTGGGTCCTAGTACTAAAATATATTAAAAAAACTAATCACAACACTGATATTCAATAAAAGTTGCTCTAAAATTATGTTATTAAAATAAACTTTCATTTTAGGTGTAAATTTAATCTCATCACCAAAATACAGAAAATACTATTCAAGCTTATCCCTGTATACTGATGTTTATTACAGAAGAAAATGTCAGACAGATAGTATTAGCAGGAAGACACGACAGGAGAATTTCAGAGTTTTAATTTACAGGCAACATGTATCAAATAAAACTTAAATGTTATTGTTTATATCTATCCAGAAACTAACAAATTAATAAAAACTGATCAAAATGATTGCATGTTTCCAAATGATTAACCAAATTTATTAAAGAAAAAGATTTTAAAGCACATGAACAGTTGAAGTTAGCAGACATAATTGTTTATTATTATAAGGATAAATATTTTGTTCAGGATAACAAAAGCCACATTGTCTCGTAATTTGCAGATTTTGAAATGTCCAATATTCCCTTTATTAGGAACTGCTCGATATACCATTCCTCTCAGCAGTTGTATCCATTGCCATTTATTACATATTGATAAAAAGAGCTACTCTGAGGTTTGTTAAAATGTATTGTTCTTTTACTGGAGAAGTAACTCCTTTGTGGCCATGACTTGTTTCATTATATCCATTTTGTAAATGAAAAGGAATGAGTGACATTTAGGAATGCACAGAGTTGTGTTCGGTACTAAAATTTTGACTTTGGTATCAAAACCAGTTTTCTGACCTCAGTACCGGTACCAAAACAAACATTGGATAACTCCTCCCAAACCCCTATCGCAGAGCTGCTTCATTCCTCAGCCCATAAACATGGGTGCCTCCCTACACCAGTACACAATTGAATGCCTTCCTGCTCTGCTGCACTCGGGGAGTTGGGTTCACTCCATGCCTTTAAATGCTCTACACGATTAAATTAATATATTATAGAAAATTTACTTAGGGACCAATTAGCTTTAAAATTACTAAAAACTTATACTTATGTTTTCATTTTTAAGTAGCTTATAAGCCCTTGTTTGTAAGCATAAAGGCTGCTTTTTGCTTGCAAAAAACCTGTCTTTTCTTTCTTGCTGCCAAGTTTAAAACTTCAGAAAGATTGTGCAAAGTCAAGGACACTGTGTGCTCTGGGAGAGTTAAACAGTTCAGAAGACCAGCTGCCAAGGCTTTAACCTTCAGAAAGCTAAATAGACTATTAGTTTAAAAAAAAAAATATATATATATATATATATATATATATATATATATATATATATATATATATATATATATATATATATATAGTGTCGTGGATGCCAGGGCGATGACCCGCTGGGATGCCTTGAAGACCAGAAGTGGGCGTCGCCCATCTGGGATCACGGGGCTGCCTTCCTGGTTGCTTTGGGGGCCACGGGTACAGGGCATGGAAGCTCCACCCTGTAGGGGCCCGTGGTCACTGCCAGGAGGCGCCCCAATGCCTTGGGGACCTTGGGGAAGATTTAGGACGGCACCCGGAGAGCTGCCGGGAGGACAGCCGGCACTTCCGCCACGCTGGGGCGTGGCCAAGGGAGGAATGCTGGGAACACCTGGGACTCATCCGGGGACTGCATAAAAGGGGCCGTCTCCATTCAATCAGCATATTGGGTGTTAGTGACCATTATTTGGGTCTGTGTGACCGGTGAACTTCTTTGTAAATATTGAAAATAAACATGTGTCTGTGTCCGGGTTGGCCCCACTATATATATATATATATATATATATATATACACACACACACACACACACGTATACATATGTATTTATATATATATATATATATATATAGTTTGTAAGTGTATGGACACTACCCAACAAACAGATGCTCTGGACACAGGTTAAAACACCAAGAAGTTGTTTTCATTTTCTTCTTCCTTTTTTCCAGTGCTCCAAAGCACCTCCACCACAATAAACACAATAATCAACCAATAAACACAATATTATTTCTTCTCCACACCTCCCAGCAAGCATTATCCATCTCCTCCCAACTCAGGCTCACTTTCTGGGTTTCCAACAGTTCTTTATATAGTCCTTGACCCAGAAGTGCTTCCTTCCTTCCGTCCTCGTGACTTGCCTGTATTCCTGGGAATACAGGAATGAAAAATGTCCGGGAATCGGGGGCTCCCGGTAATTGGGAGCCCGGGAATGGATTCCCTAGTAGTGTGTTCTTTAAGAAAACTTAGCACCATTTTCTCAAAAAATATAGCTGCGTAAAAACAGCATTGAAGGAAGAGTGTGTAACATGAGACCATTCATTTGAGCAGCCCAGTATCAAGTGTTTGGGTCCTTTTGATTCCACCTTATTGATAGGAACTGATCATTAAACAAGTCGCAGTCGCCTGCATAGGGTAAGGAGTACTTAATAAACAAGAAAGTTTCGGTAAGTTTCAGTCAGATGATAGATGTAAGGCCAGGTGAAAGGCTTTTGTAATGGTGGGTTTGGACAATGGTAGGAAAAACTAGAACAAGCAGAATCCTCTGCATAGGTGATAAGAAATGTACTATAAACCTACACATTTCCTAGTTTAAACACTTGATCCATGGTCAAGTCTCTTTTACATTGCTGTGTAATAAACATGATTTTCTGCATTCCCATCTGGACTCCAAGACTACCTTCTTTAAAGAGAGACAGAAGGCGCTTTTCCACTGCATAGTACGGCACAGCACGGTTCAGTACAGCTCACCTTGATTCGGCTCAGTTCGGCTCGGTTTGCGTTTCGACTGCAGTTTAGTACCGCTTTAGAGTGGGCGGGATTATTCACGTGTCGTTATAGTTGCGCCGCCTCTACTGCCGTGACACCGTGGAACTTTTACAACAACACGCAGACAACGACAACACTTTAGCTTGACGACGCGCAAGGGTAAGCATCTAAAAAAAAGCACATCACTAGTTAACTTTTATCACTGTTGCAAAGCATAAAATGAACTTAACTGCCAGTGTAACATTAAAATGCTGATTCTGTATATTACAGATCTTCCACATTTTGCAAAAAAGTCGCCGCAACAGACCATCTGTTTGGACATTTAACTGTGCTTCAGAGTGGTGGGATGTGATTGTTCCCGGTTTTACAAACACTTACAAACAGCCAGTGACGCAGTAATGACGATTTTCTCCGGCCAATCAGTGACCAGCAGAGTTTACACGTCACGTTTTGGTAACAATTCGCGCGCTTGGAACCTCGGCTGAGGTGGTACTAAAAAAAGGACCAGGTACCAGGTACCGTTCCCAGTGGAAAACCCCCCAAACATGAGCTGAACTGAACCGTGTCGTGCCGTACTATGCAGTGGAAAAGCGCCAAGAGAGAGCTTTTCTCCACAACAATATAAGCTGTCCTACTTGCTGATTTGTGTAAAATATAAGAAATATATTCAATTTAACAGTCAAAGTGTGGGTTTCACCTCTGAAGTTCCATCTGCACTAATCAATGGCTGAGCACAAGGTGCTTAAAAACTACCATTTACTACTGGTACCGAAATTAAAGAAATAATGGTACCATGCCATTTTAAAAATTGTTTTTCATTTTGTACTGTTTCAGTACTAGTATACTGCCCAGCTGTAGCACCGAGTAAGTCTGCAGCACAATGAACCACCTTCATGAATGCCTAAATTAAGGAAACGAGTGAAGTGCATATTGAATGGATAAGTCCAGGAAAGTTACAGTAAAATACTGAATATCCCATGTAAAAAAATGGAGAACTGAAGCTTGAACTCTCTATCCTAACAATCCAATCTGAAGCTGAATAAGTACAACTGACCAAAAGTTCAACTTTCGCTTAAGCAGTTGATATAGAACAGTGCAATACAGTGGTGAAAATGTGCACTAAATGGGAAATGGAAAATCAAAGTGCTTAAAATGGGGACAATAACAGTCAGGTCCTGGTGACTGCCACTGCAGTCCAGTAAAGACAGCATTCAGAAGCAACAAAATAGGCAAGGAGTATAGCGGGTATATATAAGGACAAAAATATATGGCTTGAAATTAGATGACAAGACAAAAAATTCGTTCATCATGTTCACTAGAAAGTTAACCACTGCACCCAGAAATGGTGTTTGCTGTGGACAATCCATAGTATAATATCAATTCACTACTCAAACTTTAATCACACAGGCCATTTCCCTCAGGTATCTTTCACACAAGCTACGTGAAAGTTGAAATTGTCATATTAATTACAGCCAGTAGGTGGCACCCTCTCAAGCACAGCATCCAATGTATCTAAAAAGTCCAAATAACCGGCATAGTTTTTAGCTGCAAATGAACAAACAGGTTTATACTGTATCTATGCAAATCAAAGTCAATTAAAATAGACCATATAGGCTTAAACATGGACAAACATGAAATAGAATCCAATCCTCTATTCATTTACATTTTCATAAATATTTAGTATTTAATGCAAGATCGACCCAAAGAGACCTTCAAATTAATAGTGCCTTTATAAATATTGTTATATTTATTTAAAAAAAACAAAGCTGATTTAGTCACATACTCAGGGTCACAGAGTTAAGTTGGTGTTAAAGAGTGAATCTGCAATCTTATTCTTTAAAATGCAACACATTAGTTAGTCACAGCTCAATAAAGTTACTAAAATGCCACTTGTGTCTTAGGAGTTATGCAAAAAAAATTAAGCAGACTTACTGTACTCTGTAGGTTTACTTGCAAGCGCTGAATAAGTAAGGTACATGACATATACACTGATGACTCCAGACTGCAAAAGACCAGAGTTTGGCTGAACTGGGAAAAAATAACATTTATATTATTATTATTTTTAATTATTATTATTAAAACAAAACACTTCAATTTATATAAATACAATAGACAAAATGTTTAATATAACAAATCTGAAGAGACGATATACAAATCTGAGACTCTTACAAAAAGATCAGGCAGTCCAACTCATAAGAGACCCAACTGCCAATAACAGCAAATTAACTTAATATTATATTCATTTAGGAGATCAGAGTAGATTATCAAAGAAAGCAGATCCCAAACTAGCCTTAGTTACTCCAAATTGCAAGTGATTATTAGCAAAATATTTATATCTTTGCAAAATGTATATAGTAACATATTTACATTTTTCAATCACTTCCTGTACCCAGGATTTCATTCATTCATTTTCTTATCCAACTTACTAGGGCCCTACGGAATCAGTTTTATTTTTTCACAAATTCTGAACAACACCTGTATAGGGAGCCAAACCACTGCAGGGTATGCACAAACACATATTTCCATGATCATAAAGGCCAATTTGAAAAACACCAATCTATGTACGGTATTCTAGCTGAGGGTTGCAAGGGATGCAAGCAGAACTGACAACAAGGCATAAACCAATATGAAATACCAATAGGGTTAAATTCAGCAATGGATACAATGAAAGAAAAGGACATCCAAATACATTTTCCTATTATTATCATTATATATTCTTGAGCCACTCTAGCATAGTTTTGGTACTGTGTTTTGTACCAATATCCTCTGGCAAGGACCAAACTGGTTTTCTAAAAGTGCATACTGCATCCGTTTATTTTGGTTTCATTTTTAACAATTTTTCCAATTTGTGGTGAGCAGAAATAACCTTACATATAAGCCTTCCACCACAATGGTGCATTGTAAAAGTGAGATATTATATCTATATCTTATATATATATATATATCTATATATATATATATATATATATATATATATATATATATATATATATATATATATATATATATATATATATATATATATATATATATATATATATATATATATATAAAAGCTTCATTTTTCCACAATACTTTATCCTGATTACTTACATGCTGCCAAGCAAATTCCAGAGAGGTTTATTTCTTTAATTGAAATATCCAACTTTTTAAAGCAAAATGTTATCCTCAAACACAATTATTTTCCACCTGAATTAATTTAGTCCTGCATACAAATGTAAAATGTATTCAACTGTTATGTCTCCTTTTCAGTTCTTTACTGTTTGTTTTCTTGTGATACACAGTGGAATAGAAAGGCTGATTAAAACTATAATGAGAAGTGCAAAAGCAGTTTTTAAGGCACAGGAATTTCCAGCCAGGCCACAGAGCTGACTAATTCGAGGCTTTTGTTTTTGTGTGGTAGATAGGACAGATAATTACTAAGAATCCAGTACCACTCCAACCAGATACCAGAACCACATAAAGAGTAAAAATAAAGGGATAATAAATTGTATATATGAAGGAAGTTTCCACACTTTTACATTTTCATTGGAGAAAACGAAGGCTGAAAGAGTAGTAACTGATCGTGTCTGAGAGTGTCATCTGATTAGTTCTGTCTGGCAAGTCGGCTGCCCTTGCAGTTTAGTATAAGAGTTGTCACTCTATGGTGAAGATGGCTGCAAAACTTATAAATTGTACCAAAGAGGACCAGAGTTCTGTCAAATTCATCTCTGCATGTGCGCTTGGTATGGGGATAAAGATCTCTCTCATAGAATCGTCTATGAGTCGATTGAAATGTTTGAAAATGGCCATACTAGTGTGATGGATGCAGAGTGCTCCGGACGTCCAGCTACATGCGATGATGATGATGTGAAAGCAGCAGTGCATCAGTGGTTACGCGCTGAACCAAAAACATTTTTTGCTGATGGCATTAAAAACTTAGGAAGGAGACTATGTAGAAAAGTGATGTAATTTGTTTTTGAAATTCTTAATAGAGTGAAAAAAAAAAATATCTGAACATCCCTTGTAGATTAATCTGAGGATAACAGTGTATAGCTAAGAACTGCAAGGGATACAAAAAAATAATTTATTTAATCATGTGATGAATTGAAGCTTGAAAACAAGAAAACAGAAATACTGTTTAAGAAAACATATTTTGGTATGCACCATATATTATAAAATTAAAACTTACCATTGATGTAAAACTATCAGTGTATTTTTAAACAGTCTACATTTTTTCTTTATATTGCCCTCCATAATGTTTGGGACAAAGACACATTTTTTCCTTGATTTACCCATATGCTCCTCAGTTTAAAATTACAAATCAAACAATTCAGACAGAATTCAAGTACACATTGCAGTCTTTCATTTAAGAGTTATTTGCACACATTTCAGTCACACCATGTAGAAATGACACTTTTTCTGCATGGTCCCCCCTTTTAGGGCACCATAATGTTTACACACACTCATATCTATTGTCGGCTGGGACGCCCAGGAGGACCGGAGGAGGGCTTGCGCCTTCCCCAGACCATCTGGGAGCGACCGCCGGGTGGGTTTGTGCACTTGAACTGTAAATATTGTATATAGTTGTGGTGTAAAAAGTGTGCTGGCTGATCAAACGATGTCCGTCTGTCTGTGTCCAGGGCCAGTTCCACACTAATATATATATATATATATATATATATATATATGAACTTGTGATTGTACATGTTGGTACAAAAACATCTCTTTTCTTGAAAATGCAATCTCTGTAATTAAATTATGAAGCATCTTTTACTGAGAACCCCACAAGGCAATACAGTACATGTGCAATACAACACAATTGTACATACAGTAATTTGTTCAATGGTAAAGTCATTTGCTGAGCCAGTAGTGAGCTTGGTATCTATAGCAACAATACTCAGCAGTAGGAAAAACTCATTTACAAAATTACTTTGTAAATGATCAAGGCTTAATAAACACTGTATTGGTAGATCACAAAAGAGTCAATTAGGGCCATAATCAAAAAAAGAAAGAGCTAAAGAAATAAAGGATTAACTTACGTTTCTGTATACAAGGTGCAATAGCCAGCAGTGAGACAAACAAGCATAGTCCACCATTGACTCCTAAGAATATCTTGTTGAGGGTGCAGCCCTCAGGATGAGTGTGGAAAACAGCCATAACAACTAAGGCTCCAACTGCAACAGAGTACAGCACTAAGGTAACAAATGCCAGTGCAGCATACCACAACCTGTTGTGCTTGGTACCTGATGTCCTGTAAAAGGAAAATGAGTGATGACTCACAATATTACCTTGATGAAGCATACAGATATCAAGCATAACAAATGTAACACAGAGTAATGAGAAGCACAGGTCTAAATCTGCAGTGTCAATTTAGGTATCACAACTTATCTCTCTATTACATAAAAAAATATTGAGACGAGACAAAACCTTTTCAGAGAGACGAGATGTGACTTTCTCAGAGAGACACTTTAATGTCCCGTAAGACAAGACTTTGTGCCAAGAGATTTAACCCGGGGCCGGAATATATTATTTGGATTTAAACTTTAAGTCGGAGACTTGTAGATTGTCTAATTCGTGTTGCCATCAGGGAAAAGTAGTGTTTCTTCCCAATGTAGAGGCATATCCGCGAGAATTAAAAGATTTCTTGTTTGGTAAATGTGAAATCCACATACGCTGTCACGCTTGGGTCACAGAGTTACACAGATACACAGAAGATTTTATAGACTGCAATATTATCTGAAACACTTCAAACAAACATAAGTCTCTTTCAGGAGAAAAGTTCTTTATAGGGGCGCGCCTCAGGAACGGGACCCCCAACAGGAGCAGAGGATGTCTGGGGGAGAAGAGAGACAGGGCAGTGAGACAAAAGGACAGCTGCTATATAGGCTTTCAAATGTTCGAAGCACGGATTGAGATGCAGATCACGCGGCATGCCAACAGCAGCAATCCAGCAGCTGATCGAACAAAGAGAAAGTAAAAAAAAAAAAAATTTGTTTCCCATTGTATCACCATTTAAGAGGGGGTTTCGGAGGAGCGACCTTGTTTCCTTGGTGTGCGTTCAGCGCCCCTCTTCACAACGCCAGAGCCGCAACGCTAGACCCATAGCACTGGCGAGCAAAACCCCCTAGTTTTTAGAAATATTACTTTTCCTCTATTATTAATGCAAATCATTTCTTTTACAAGTAAATTGATCAGGCACTACACAGTAGACATTGTTATACACAGATCCTTTCTTGTGATTCATCAGAGCATTAAATGAGATTAGATAAACTTTATTAATCCCATAGGATTAATTGATTGATTAATTGATTACATCTTGCCTGAAGAGCTTGCATATCTTTTTAGTTAGCCAATAAAAGGTGTCACTTTGCTTGACTTCTCACAATCCCATGGGGAAATTCAAATGTATACAGCAACAGAAAGATGAAAATAAAACAAGAATACAGACTAATCAGATAAAAAATAATACAGCCAATCAATCATTAATTAAATAAATAAACTTAATGAGTACATTGGGTGAATGCGTTGAATTTCCTAATAACAGTGGGCAGAAATGACCTCCAGTCACGTTTCTTGGGAAACTGTGGTGAAATGAGCCTGTGGCTAAACATGCTCCAACAGAGTGCCTCTTGGAGGGGATGGAAGGGATTTTTTCATGACGGAATTCAATTTTGCCAGAATACACTCTTCCACATCAGCTTCCAGTGTGTCCAGGGTTTGTCCTGTGCTGGAGAAGGCTTTCTTCATACGTTTGTTCAGGTATTGGGCTTCTTTTGTGTTTAGGTTGCTTCCCCAGGAACACTGGCTACTACGGACTGATAGAACATTTCCATTTAGCTTGCTGCACACATCAAAAGACCCAAGTCTTCTTAGCAAGTAGTCTGCTCTGGCCCTTCTTGTGATGATGGACCAGTGCAGTTTGTTATTTATATGAACCCCAGGTACAGGGGTGTGAAAAACTATTTGCCCCCTTCCTGATTTCTTATTCTTTTGCATGTTTGTCACACAAAATGTTTCTGATCATCAAACACATTTAACCATTAGTCAGATATAACACAAGTAAACACAAAATGCAGTTTTTAAACGATGGTTTTTATTATTTAGGGAGAAAAAAAATCCAAACCTACATGGCCCTGTGTGAAAAAGTTATTGCCCCCTTGTTAAAAAATCACCTAACTGTGGTGTATCACACTTGAGTTCAATTTCTGTAGCCACCCCCAGGCCTGATTACTGCCACACCTGTTTCAATCAAGAAATCACTTCAATAGGAGCTGCCTGACACAGAGAAGTAGACCAAAAGCACCTCAAAAGCTAGACATCATGCCAAGATCCAAAGAAATTCAGGAACAAATGAGAACAGAAGTAATTGAGATCTATCAGTCTGGTAAAGGTTATAAAGCCATTTCTAAAGCTTTGGGACTCCAGCGAACCACAGTGAGAGCCATTATCCACAAATGGCAAAAACATGGAACAGTGGTGAACCTTCCCAGGAGTGGCCGGCCGACCAAAATTACCCCAAGAGCACAGAGACGACTCATCCGAGAGGTCACAAAAGACCCCAGGACAACGTCTAAAGAACTGCAGGCCTCACTTGCCTCAATTAAGGTCAGTGTTCACGACTCCACCATAAGAAAGAGACTGGGCAAAACGGCCTGCATGGCAGATTTCCAAGACGCGAAACCACTGTTAAGCAAAAAGAACATTAGGGCTCGTCTCAATTTTGCTAAGAAACATCTCAATGATTGCCAAGACTTTTGGGAAAATACCTTGTGGACTGATGAGACAAATGTTGAACTTTTGGAAGGCAAATGTCCGTTACATTTGGCGTAAAAGGAACACAGCATTTCAGAAAAAGAACATCATACCAACAGTAAAATATGGTGGTGGTAGTGTGATGGTCTGGGGTTGTTTTGCTGCTTCAGGACCTGGAAGGCTTGCTGTGATAGATGGAACCATTAATTCTACTGTCTACCAAAAAATCCTGAAGGAGAATGTCCGGCCATCTGTTCGTCAACTCAAGCTGAAGCGATCTTGGGTGCTGCAACAGGACAATGACCCAAAACACACCAGCAAATCCACCTCTGAATGGCTGAAGAAAAACAAAATGAAGACTTTGGAGTGGCCTAGTCAAAGTCCTGACCTGAATCCAATTGAGATGCTATGGCATGACCTTAAAAAGGCGGTTCATGCTAGAAAACCCTCAAATAAAGCTGAATTACAACAATTCTGCAAAGATGAGTGGGCCAAAATTCCTCCAGAGAGATGTAAAAGACTCATTGCAAGTTATCGCAAACGCTTGATTGCAGTTATTGCTGCTAAGGGTGGCCCAACCAGTTATTAGGTTCAGGGGGCAATTACTTTTTCACACAGGGCCATGTAGGTTTGGATTTTTTTTTCTCCCTAAATAATAAAAACCATCATTTAAAAACTGCATTTTGTGTTTACTTGTGTTATATTTGACTAATGGTTAAATGTGTTTGATGATCAGAAACATTTTGTGTGACAAACATGCAAAAGAATAAGAAATCAGGAAGGGGGCAAATAGTTTTTCACACCACTGTACTTGTAGCTCTGCACCACTTCCACGTCCTCCACACAGATGGTGACTGGTTTCAAAGGCTTTTTAGCATCCTGGAAATCCACCACCAGTTCTATTATCCTGCTGATGCCGAGTTGCAGGTTACTGTCACTGTACCACGAGATGAAGTCCTCCACCACCTTCATATACTCCCATTCATCTGTCTATGATGGATGAATCATCTGAGAATTTCTGTAGATGGCAAGCATTGGTACTGTGCTGGAAGTCAGTTGCGTAGAAAATAAACATGAAGGGAGAATGGACAGTTCTCAGAGGTGCTCCAGTATTACACACCACCATTTTTGACACACAGTTTCTCAGCCTCACAAACTGCTGTTTGTTGGTCAGGTAGTCCAGGATCCAGGACCACTTACTCACCAAATCACATTAGTTCAATTTAAAATACATTAAGACATCCCTGCATGGGTAGCCAGTGCATGGCAAGGCACACTCACTCATATAAACATTTACTCATAATTAATTAGTTACTCATTCATTTAATTAGCTAAAACTATTGGTAAGTGAATCATATTTAGCTGATTGGAGAATGATTCCTCCAATTATAAAGCATTTAGGCTTCAGAGGCCAGTCATAAAAATAAACAAAGCATGAGCTCTCCAATACAATGTACAGAACACACAGATGGGCGGCTTGTAAATCTTCCAAGATTAAATAGTTTAAACTTAAAATAATTAATCTAAATACATGACACATGAAATAATATTACAAATATGGAACACTGGAAACTGGCAGAAAAATTAACCTGCTCAAGTTCATGCTCCACAGACGTTCTAGGAAATTAACCTGTAATCTCTGAACTTCATGAAAAAGCTCCAGGCAGTAAGCCACAAACCATTTGTTGTAAACTGTAATTTGGTTTATAAAAAAAGGCTATCTTACCAGTTTTTGTTCCATTTGTGGGCAAATTCCACTAGCAGAATAAGTTGGATTATTAAAAAAAGGAATCCTCCTGTTGCTCCCACATATCGCCATACTGCAAATAAAACCAGGACAGTGATGCTTTAAAAACAGTCCTAAAGGATCAACCTGTGTATTTGGCTCTCTCTTAAATGAATGATGCACCCAAAAGTGGTATTTTGACAGTGTTGGCCATTTAGTTCTGTCATATATTTAACTTTATGATGTCCGTTCTCTGCAAAAACCACAAGAATAATTTTTGTTTCTCAGCCATTAATACAAACTACACGGGGGAAGTTACATATTAAAAATATTATTTTTGGGTGGGCTGACAAAGGTCAGAAACCTGTTCAGCCATATCAAGAAACCAATTAAGGCCAAATGAACAACAAAGACAATGATGTACCAAGATGTCATATGTAACACAAGACTGGACAAGCTTGCCAAGGTATCGCACAAAGTTCTGTTTGTGATTATGTTTTTTGATGGTCTTTATATATAAAAAAAATTCACGTTACTTATATAAAAGACACATTGAATGTTGTTTGCCTATATTTATTTACTTATCTTCCTACAGCATAAAGTCACAAGTCTGCATAGCTTCATAAGTATGTCAATCAAACACAGGAAGCTCTGCGGTCTACTTGTGGCTTTTTGCTGTAGGAAGATGAGCAAAATAAATAGCTTTTATATAAGTAACATTTAAATGTTTTTTATATAACGACCACCAAAAAACAATCACAAACAAAACTTTGCACAATACCTTGGCAAGCTCTGTAGGCCCTGCAGTTCGTTGAAGGACATGTGTGTGACAAATTCACTGGCAGGAAGATGCCCAACCACTTGCTGCATTCAAACGGTAACAGTGGTAAACAGTGGCGTTGTTCTTATGTGTGACTGGATGTTTCTTGCAGGGAGGGCTTCTGTTCTCTTTCTCAAATGTAGAACCCTCACCCTCATCTGAGTTCACCTCTGTTATACTGCGTCTTTATTTGAAAACTAATAGTGTCAGATCAGTGGGAGTATGAACGAGACTGAAAGAATAAAACTGGATAAAAAAAAAAAAATGCTAACCTTTACAAGTACCATTAATTTACACCAACTGTTACAGACTTAAATAATGTATGTTTTTATTCTATGATAGTAACAATAACGGTAAATGCAGGAAAGACCTGGGATTGAACCTGCAACCTCTTGATTATGAGATAGCAGTTCTTACCTCTGCACCAGCCAAGCAGACATGTCAGCATTGTCCCCTAAGCCAATTTCTTTTTCTTCTGTTATATTCTTGAATAAAACTGCACTTGTTTTGTTATACTTGTTAAGCCTTTTGTGAAAGTGTTTATTTTATATTTGGACTTCAGTCTTCACATATTATACACTTCATGTCAACATTTTGTCATTAGTACATGCAAAAAGTTTATTTTTGTTATGTGTTCAACATTTCTTCCCTCACATTTCCTGTCATCCTACATTTACCCAGATCATTGTAGACACAGAACACACATGAAATGCAAGTATTCTAAATGACAATATATTATTTACCTTAAACAATTCCAGGTACCTCACACCCAGACAAACAGACTTGAGCTGGAAGAACTTGTGTCTCGTTGGTGGGGGATGGGATAGCAGGCTGCTTGTGCTGATTGACACATTTGCAAAACAAAGATGCTGATAAGGAGGTGTGAAGGAATTTAAGGTGGCCCGGGATTACTACTTTTTTTTGTAGGGGATTCTAGTGTTAAACATCATTGTTTCATTATTTAGTTTAATTCACTTTTCACAAAGGAAAATAAAGAATCACAACATTAAGAGTGATGAACTCAACATCTGACCAAATGAAACTACAGTAAAGGTATGAATGGGTAGCTCAAGAACATTAGAATATAAGATAGGAGTGGATATATACAATAACACTGTACAGTTAAAAGAGACATGAACAAGAATGAAAAAGGAACTAAGATGGATTTGTAATTAATGTAAAAAGGACTAAAAATAACACTGTATGATGAAGTTGAAAGTACAAGGAAACATCTACTGATGATGCATTTAAAATGTGTGTGTCAGAGATAAACTTCAGTGAGCATAAGTGAATGATGAAGAAATGTGGTAGGGACAAATTTTAAATAAAATCATCCCTAGAAAGTCTATTGAGAGAGAAACAGGAAATAGTGTTAAGAATTCTGGAATGAAGAAAACATAGCACAGTTTACAGGTGCTGGCCATAAAATTTGAATATCATGACAAAGTTGATTTATTTCAGTAATTCCATTCAAAAAGTGAAACTTGTATATTAGATTCATTCATTACACACAGACTGATGTATTTCAAATCTTTACTTCTTTTAATTTTGATGATTATAACTGACAACTAATGAAAGTTCCAAATTCAGTATCTCGGAAAATTAGAATATTGTGAAAAGGTTCAATATTGAAGACACCTGGTGCCACACTCTAATCAGCTAATTAACTCAAAACACCTGAAAAAGCCTTTAAATGGTCTCTCAGTCTAGTTCTGTATGCTACACAATCATTGGGAAGACTGCTGACTTGACAGTTGTCCAAAAGACGACCATTGACACCTTGCACAAGGAGGGCAAGACACAAAAGGTCATTGCTAAAGAGGCTGGCTGTTCACAGAGCTCTGTGTCCAAGCACATTAATAGAGAGGCGAAGGGAAGGACAAGATGTGGTAGAAAAAAGTGTACAAGCAATAGGGATAACCGCACCCTGGAGAGGATTGTGAAACAAAACCCATTCAAAACTGTGGGGGAGATTCACAAAGAGTGGACTGCAGCTGGAGTCAGTGCTTCAAGAACCACCACGTACAGACGTATGCAAGACATGGGTTTCAGCTGTCGCATTCCTTGTGTCAAGCCACTCTTGAACAAGAGACAGCGTCAGAAGTGTCTCGCCTGGGCTAAAGACAAAAAGGACTGGACTGCTGCTGAGTGGTCCAAAGTTATGTTCTCTGATGTAAGTACATTTTGCATTTCCTTTGGAAATCAAGGTCCCAGAGTCTGGAGGAACGGAGGAGAGTCACAGAATCCACGTTGCTTGAGGTCCACTGTAAAGTTTCCACAGTCAGTGATGGTTTGGGGTGCCATGCCATCTGCTGGTGTTGGTCCATTGTGTTTTCTGAGGTCCAAGGTCAACACAGCCGTCTACCAGGAAGTTTTAGAGCACTTCATGCTTCCTGCTGAATGACGAACTTTATGGAGATGCAGATTTCATTTTCCAACAGGACCTGGCACCTGCACACTGTGTCAAAATTACCAGTACCTGGTTTAAGGACCATGGTATCCCTGTTCTTGATTGGCCTGCAAACTCGCCTGACCTTACCCCATAGAAAATCTATGGCATATTGTGAAGATGAAGATGCAATACGCCAGACCCAACAATTCAGAAGAGCTGAAGGCTACTATCGGAGCAACATGGGCTCTCATAACACCTGAGCAGTGCCACAGACTCCATGCCATGCCGTATTGCTGCAGTAATCCAGGCCAAAGGAGTCCCAACTAAATATTGAGTGCTGTACATACTCATACTTTTCATGTTCATACCTTTCAGTTGGCCAACATTTTTAAAAATCCTTTATTTTCATTGGTCTTAATTGATATTCTAATTTTCCGAGATACTGAATTTGGGACTTTCATTAGTTGTCAGTTATAACCATCAAAATTAAAAGAAATAAAACATTTGAAATACATACAATTTTCACTTTTTGAATGGAATTACTGAAATAAATCAACTTTGTCATGATATTCCTTTATGACCAGCACCTGTATGCTGCAGTGACTGACATTTTTTTCCACTAGAAAATCACAACCACACTTTTGCATCACCACCAGCTCATTTCACATTGTAATAGCTTGTTTCTTAAGGGCTGATCAAAGCTGGATGAGCTCAATAAAATTCTATGGATTTTCTTTGGTGGAGTAGACCACACAGATGCATCACACATAAAATTGGGTGCAAAAATGGATTCAGCAGTGAAAAGAAATAAACAATTGTTGATTTTGACTAAAAAGGGATTTAGTAATGGCTTCCTCTAAGTATGAGGTGGACAAAGGTACATTAGGCTGTGCCTCCTTTAGATTATATATTGGACTGCAAATACCTATGTTAAAATATAAAAAAAGACAAAAACATTCTCTGCGATACCTTTATATTAAAAATCCTTTTGCCTTTGTTTTGTTTTGATACAAGTTCTACATGACCCTATTTTCCACTTTAATACTATTTATTATATGTACCTTAACAAAAAAATCTCAAATCACATTCATTTTGGTGTGCTCTTTTCACGATGGGAAAATGGCCAAGAGAGCATGCCTTTGCAAATCTCCCTCTTATTGTCGTTCTGTAGCTCTTAACACACACCCACGCACCCACCCACAAAACCCACCTGGACACTTCTTGGGCCAATGAAACAGCTCAGGCACATCTCCGCACATCAAGTTCAGTATTATTCTTGTTTCAAACAAACAAGAAAGAAAGAATGTAATTAAGTAATAAAGTTATAAAACTGACCTTCTCTAGTCAATTCTGACCAATCACACTCTGGGGTTAGACAAAAATGATTTCCTTCACTTCCTCACTCTTTAAACTTTGTAAAAGCATACAGCTAAATTTTACAGCTAAAGACACAGAAAAATACAGTCACATACCATTTGGCAGGTCATTGTAATCAAGTCCTTCACGTGTTGGTGCTTCACACTGTTCATTATGTCATGGGAAAACATATCTATCATTCAATTATTGGTACTTCATGGTGACCGATTGAAACATAATATGGGGAAGTTTGTGTAGTGCAATTGGGATTGAAGAAATCAGTCATTTTATATAGTGTATTTGGACTGAAGAAATTGGTTGTAAAATGAAAGTACCAACTCTTCTATTATTCATACGCATTCAATAAATTAGAGGGAACAGAACATTAGCCGTAAGTATAAATGGCCTTAAATGACTGTATTTATCAACCTATATGCCAAATGTTACTCTCTTTTTTAAAAAAAAAAAAAAAAAAAAACACTCCATCACAGCCTGGTAACACACAAATACACTTTCATACACATATATAATTTTTAAAAAAGCTACAATAAAAAAATACAGAAGTATTATGCTTACAGTGCATTACTCCATCAGTGTTCAAAGAATTCTGAAATGACTGTAAACCTTAACCATGAAATACTGGTTTAATTTAGCAATTAACATTATGTTTTAATCCTAATATAAAGGGAAGTGAAAATGTAGTCAGAGATGTGGGGCTGTGGAAGTGAACAATGCTTGGCTTGCTGTTCAGCAAATGTCACAGCTTTTATTCTTTTTGGTGCTATAACAGTTTGTAGTAGTTTTTATTGTGATCATAAGATTTACATTGCTGTGAACACCTAAGCTCAAGTCATTTTGTGCAGATATTTGTCTGCGTTTGCTGCGCTGGTATTCTGTATCTTGCACTTGATGCTCAGTAGATAGTGTTGCTGTTCTTTGTTTTTTTTTCCCCTATATTCGGCCTCTGCAATGTGATTCTCACTTTTCAGATGGTGCTGCTATACTTCCTTTCTACCATGTCACCCTGTCGGGCATTTAGTCGTAAGATAGTCCCAATACCTCATTACTTTACAGAGTTCCCCCCGGTGGTATTTTTTGCTTCACAAGCCAAATCACATCATCAGCTTTCACTTTTGATCAATATTCGAACGCCAGCGGTTTCTAAGTAATCACATTAAAAGATGGACACACCCCTTAGCATTTTATACATATAGACTGTTAGAAAGGAGATTGCCAACACATAATAAGTAGAAAACTGCTAACTTTAAAGTATACCAAATCACCTGCAAAACTGAGAATATGATAAAGAAAAAAGAAATCTGGAACTTTCAAGCTTTTTGCCTTTAAACTGTACTTCAAGAAATGTGATTCTACCGAGGTAGAAATCCATGCAAAATCTTACAAGTATTTTAAAATGTTAAATCTTAAACTTTCCCACACTTCATTTATGTGATTATCTTATACTCACGAAGGAAAACGTTTAATTTATACCTTCAAGGAATGTATCCTGATCTGGAATGAAGAATGCTCCTGAACAGCATGCAATCAAAACCACAAATTTAATAAACCAGAACCTAAAATAAAAAATAAAAATATTAGGTATTATCAGGCCTCACCCTCCACATCAAGCATACAAAACGGGAAATAATACATATTTTCAAATACCAATGATTAGTGAACACAATGACACAGTGAAACAAATCCATATTAGTACAAGGCAAGCTAAAAATACAACAACATTTAGTCAAGTATAGCATTATTTAAAAGATAAACACATTTGGGCAATGTTAGATAACTCAGTAATTTACAATCCCAGAGCTCTGACCATTTCAAAACAAAACATAAACACAAAATGCCATATAACACAAAAAGATACTTAAAGGCCTGTGTTGTGTGTAAGCATTAAATAATAGTATGTCTGTCTGTATTTTCCTTAGGATAGTTTCTCTTTAGGACAATACACACAAGACAGCCTATTGTGGAACCCAAAAATTTGACCCTAAGGGTTCTATTATTTGATTTCTGTGCGCTACAGTTTGCACACCAGTGCCACCTACTGGCTCACAGCAAGTGAAACACTTGAACAAACAAGCCAGACTAGCAGACAAAATGACCAGAGCCTAACATTACTTACCCAGGCAGCACCGCCTGCTGCTTCTATCTACTGTAGTATACAAAGGAGTATCATGCACCTTTGCCTGATGCTTGATCAAGAGTGGAAGTGCAGTGCAACACAAAAGAGCATCAAAGGATTGTTGCATAACTTTTGCTTTGTTTGCTTTTCTTCCTAGTTTAAGTAGTTTAGTCCTCCTTGAACTAAGATAATGAGTCCGACATGAAAGCGTTCATGCTTACAACGTGGTAAGGAGTTACTGTAATTCAGGAATCAAACTGGATCAAAAAAGAACAAAATCTCAACTCATGAGAACAGAGACAATGATAGAAAGGCAGTGAATGAAGGATGTGACAACCAATAATAACAACTGGGTCAATATTCAAAAAGCACATTAACCCAGCCTATTCAAATGACCCACAGGCCACATGCTGCCCAGAAGCAACCTCTGAGTTACACACTGGCCCAGCCAATGTTCCTGTCTGAAACACAGAGAAAAAGCGAGAAAAACACATTTTGTGAGCCTTCAGAAATTCCTACATAAATTCCTACAGTAGTGCACACTATGAATGTATCACTCTCCCTGAAAACTGTAACCTCCTCTCAACCCAGCTTCCTCCTGTGGTATAGCAGGTCCACAGCTCCTGTCAAAAAGGCTAGTTTTAATAAATAATCACCGCACTTGCGGCTTAGCAAGGAAGTGTGTTGGTGTGTGGCCGAAGCGGTTCCTGAGGAGTTCGCGATGTGCGTGTTTCTCACCTAAGTGCACAGGTAAGAAGCGGTCCGCATCTGTAATTGTTCCCAGGAGCTGCTGATTGCCACGACTACCACGCCTCTTCATAAACAGAAGCGCGAGTCGGCTAAAGGAAAAAAGAAGAGAACAGGAAAGAACGGGAGGTTGCAAGAGAGAGAGAGCACGAGCGAGCGAGAGAGAGTGGAGAGTGCGAGAAAAAGCCAGCGAGAGAGACAGAGCGCGAGAGCGAGCGAGCCAGCCAGCGCAGGCTTGCGTGCAGCTGAGCAGCTGAGCAGGGAGTGTTTGTTTCAGTGCTATTCAATGTTTTTACATTTAGTTTACTATTACACTGTGCATTCTATGGTATAATTAACTATTTTTGTTGTGCTTAAAAATATTTAAAGAAAATATATTTACATACAGTTCGTACGGTCTGGAACAGATTAATTGTATTTACATACAATACTATGGGGGAAAATTACTTTGGGTCATGACCAAATCGGGTTACGACCAGAGTTTTGGAACAAATTATGGTGGTGACCCAAGGTTCCACTGTATGTTTTTTCACCAAATAAACAAAATCTGTAGTACTTGGATTGTCGGCCTCTATATACCTTCACAGTACCTCAAACTTGTTCCAAACACCACATATGTGTACCGTCACCCTTCTTTTTAGAAAATAAGCACTGCTAACCACACATGTGGTGATTTGAAACTAACCTAGCTGTATGTTACCTCAGTGTTCAGTAGAAGTTGTATTCATTTGTGTTAGCTATTGTTATGACTTGTTATGGGTGTGTGCACAGGTAGCTTTTATAGCATTGATAGTCCTTTTTTATTCTGTTAAATTCACTTTGTGATGTGCTTGGGTCATATATGACCAAAATATTTAATTTTATTTTAAAAGGGAAACAAATGTTGTTGTTAATACCGTGCACTATTTTGTTTTTACGCACTTTGAGATGTGCCTAGGTCAGGTATGACCAAAATGTTTATTTTTCTATTTCAAAAATGTAAATAAAGTATTGCTACAACTGTACATATTATGTTCAGTAATAGATTTTTTTAATTGTTTTTTATGCACTTTTTGATGTGCTGGTGTCGGATGTGACCAAATTTAAAAGGCAAACAATCAATAAACAGTACTTATTTTTCAATATATTGATTTGAATTGGTTTAAAATTTCTTATTACTGGCTGCTTACCGGATGCTGAAAATGTCTGGCCCAGCTAAATTTCTTGGTTTGAAAATCTGGCCCAACTGAATTTCTAATTGAATAGCCCTGACATAAACATTTGTTTTCTTCCTTAATCCATTCTACAGGTAATAAACTTTAACACTAATTCAAGTTTAATTCACCTTAAGTACACTGATTAAGAAAAGGTAACATGACCTGGTTTTAAGAACTGTAAAGGACATTTCACATTACACAACTTTTCCATTAGACTTTCAGTCCCAGACTTCATTTACACAAGTCAGGGGCAGTCGCTGGGCTCAAGTGATCACCAGTTGTTTAGTTTGACATACAAAGATACCCAGTCCAACCAGTCTGCGACTCACCCTGACAAAATCAAACAGGTCTGACCTTGTCTCAAGCTGTAGGGGTAGGCTTGTGCGCATGTGGGAGCAGACAGCCAATGAGCACTTACCAAGAGGTATAATGCATATAATGCAGCTAAGAGGAATAAGGAACAGGGGTGTTTTGGACCCGACCTGACAAATAGAAGACAGACTTGTTTTTTTTAATGATGTGTGTTTTATGTTGGGGGAACAGAAAAAGCTGTCGGAAAAAGAGCCATGTTAGCAATACTCTGAAAATGTGAAAGCCATTAAGCAGTAGTCTAATATGCTCAGTTGATGAGACCAGCAACCACGGTTGTCATATTTGGCATCCCCTATGAATAGAAGTCATGTAATATGACATCAGCTTAAGACAATCAAAATACATACATACAAGAGAAAACATAACAGGGAGGAAAGAACCAAAAATTATTGTGTCATTTAGTACTCATGGTAACCAATATATGTCAAGTCTCTAATGTCAAACTATCTAAAAGCTAAAATGGTGAAAAGCTGAAAAAATTATGGATCTCTCTTGCCTGATATTTTATGAACATTACATTAGTTGTGAATTTCCCCTTGGGATTAATAAAGTATCAATCTACCTACAGTATCTGTCTGAGTGCAAGTGACTTCTGACATGATACAATGACCTACTGTTTTGCCAATTTTTGAAATCTTGCTAAATTTGCATGCACCTTGATTTTTTCGTATAAAATCATTATTCACTATTCTAATGATTGTGCTTTTAAGGATTATTGTTCTTAAGTACATTACCTTTTATCAAAATGCAAAATGGAAAGTATGCTTTATTATAAGGTAAATCAGAGTTGGGTTTAATTTCCATGACATCTGCTTGAGAAGCAAGAATGTCAGTTGTAAGATGCATTGTACAGTTAACTAACTAACTGGGGTGGCATGCTGGTGCAGCAGTAGCACTGCTGCCTCACACTAAAGACTGTGGTTTGCATTCCTGGTTACTTCCTACATGGAGTTTGCACCTTCTCTCCATGTCTGCATGAGTTTTCTCCAGGTACTCCAGTTTCCTCCCACAGTGAAAAGATGCGCAGGTTGGATGGATTGGTGTTGTTAAGTTGGCCCTACCCTGTGTGTGTGTGCGTGTGTGTGTGTGTGTGTGTGTGTGTGTGTTCACCCTATGATGGACTGGCACCTTACCCATGGATTGTTCCTGCCTTGCAGTGCTTGATGGGATAGGCTCCAGCTTCCCTGTGACCCTGCTCAGCACAAATGGGCTTAAAGTGGATGGATGGAAATTAATGTACGTGTCATTACTGCATTTAAATGAAGTTACTTACATTGGACTGACATGTAATATACTGTATAACATTCTCCTATATGATAAGGAACATTCTCCTTAATCTGGATCTTTTAATGCAAAAATAAAATACATAAAACAATTAAAAACACATTTCATATGTAAGTGAAATCGTTTAACTGTTTAAATTATCATGAAAGAAAGACATACATTACATACCCATTATGTATGTGTGCTCTGCAGCTTTTACTGTCACGAACTTTGATCATGAGAAGAAAAAATACAAAAAAGAAGCATGCCATTCCAAAACAGACTTTATAGACAGCAGAATATCCCACAAGTTTCTCACAATAAACCCCTGCCTGCAGATGTTCACAGAGGTCATTGTAGAACGGTATCTAAGAAAAAGAATAATGAGAATTAAGAAAATAAGTAAATAAAAGCAAAAAAATGACAATAGGTACAGAAGATTACCATAAAATACAGTAAGTAAACTCCTTAGATAAAAATACTGACATGTTGTATTACATTTTTGAATATTTAGAATCTTTAAATGTTTAATTCATTAGAATACCAGGACTGCAAATTTCCTGGAAGTGGTCAACAGCACAAGAGTAGAATGAATTTATTGAATATGCTGCTAGGTGCATCATGCGGAGTTGATCAAGTGCAAATTTCTGGCATTTATCGTACAACTGTGCACAAGACTACAGTGATTTGTCTCACTAAGCCGAAAAAAAAGTATGTAAGGTCCTATCAAACATCAGGAAATGATGGCCATGTTTTTCATCATTGATGGTCTTGATCATAAAGAGTTTGTTCCCTGTGGGCAGACTGTTAATCAGCAACATTACACCGAGCTGCTGAGGTGTCTATGGGGAAAGCATCAAGAATAAAAAAAACGTCTGGAAGAGTGGTGCATGCAAAACTGCACTTTGCACCATTACAACATTCCTGCACACACTGTGTTGTCAGAGTGTTTTAACAAAAAACAATGTGGTTCTTGCTTTACAACCCCCCCGACCCCCCCAAA
Organism: Polypterus senegalus; assembly: GCF_016835505.1. Classification (NCBI taxonomy): domain Eukaryota; kingdom Metazoa; phylum Chordata; class Cladistia; order Polypteriformes; family Polypteridae; genus Polypterus; species Polypterus senegalus. The sequence goes on along the minus strand of NC_053160.1, from coordinate 25,851,362 downwards.
TCCCCAGATCTCACTCCCTGTGAGCAAGCTTCTTTTAATTTTCAAAATTAAAACTGAAAGTGATGGGAAGAAGACTTGTGACCATGGAAGAAATTAAAGGAAAAAATGTGGAGGCTCTAGACATGGGAATAAAAAATGAGTATAGGAAATGTTAACAGGAATGTGAGAGGCTCTGGGAAGATGATTCTGAAGGTGACTAAATGCAAATTGTTAATACGTTTTATAAAAGTAAACCTTCATATACAGTGGGGTAAATAAGTATTTGATCCTCTACTGAATTTGTATGTTTGTTCACTTACAAAGAAATGAACAGTTACCACACAAAATCCATAAATTCTGAGCTTTCCTCTCATGCATGGTTCAAACATACTGAATTACTCAATCATCTATGAACAAAGATTTCTGGTGTCTGGTGAAATTTAAAATACAATTTTGAGTTTTGTTTTGATTTAAAGATTTAACAAGTCAGTTATTTAAAACATTTTACCATCTCAATCAAGACCACAGATGCTGTAAGTTTCCACTGCAATTCATTTCTTAATTATTGGAAACTTCATGCAAATAACTAAAATGTATTTATTCTATACATTTGCTCACTTGTCATATTCAGGATGCATTTATTGTGTTACTACCCACAAAGGCACATTTTATCTAATACCAGGGTTTCACAGATTTTGCCATTATCTTACATTTTAGGCAATTTAAATGTAATTAGGAATGTGGGTCTGGCATTTTATCACATGTAGCCATTACCTGGAAAGCAAACACTCCATAACAGTTAAATTAAGTAAACAGAAAGCTCTTCTGTGAATTAAACTTACAAGGGATAAAAAGACGTGAGCTTACTATACATCCAAGAACAGTGAAATACCAAAATGATTCAATACCTTTAATCAAGTAGTGAAACAGAAAGCAACAAAATAATGAAGTAACTAAAAACTGCATGTCACATTTTGTGATTTTTCCAGTGATTTTCAATAATAGACTTCATTTATATAACTTTAGCGAGTCTGAGGTAGTCGGTGACACAGCCTTGTGACCGTCAGCCACCTAGTATTACATACCCAATGACTCACTCCGACTAGTCCACTACTCTTCCCCAACAAAATCAAATGGGTATGATTTTGTCTTCAGTCATAGTGATGGGCTATGCGTGTATGAGAACTGACAAACAATGAGTGCTAATCATACAATTCATATAATGCAGCAACAATGAATAGACAGTGGGTGTTTTGGAATTCACAAACAGAAGAGAAGTTCATCCGTCTTAAGTCTCATGTTTTACAATTCATGTCAGAATGGAAAGAGAAAAAAAGAAAAGAACCACAACTGTAACATAAGTCACCACAGCTGTTAACCCTTTGTCTGTCAGGCAGCACATTACTAGACGTCAGAAAAAGGGGTGAACAATACTGTGCTGGAAAGTCAACATGAAATCACTAAATGGGACATGCTCAGTGATTTTCACTTATTTAAATTGACATCAGCCGGTAACTGCAGTCAGCAACTCTAACACACCCAGCAAGTACAAGTCGCATACTGTGAAATCGGCTTTAGTCTTTGCTTAAGAGTGACTGATTGCATAGAAAACATTAGCCACTCTTCTGGGGGAGAAGAAGGTTTCTTTCACTGAAGAATACCCTTATTTTTCTTTTGAGATTATACTGCTCTCATAAAGAAATGGAAAAATGCAGTACTTTACTAGCTAAGAAAATAAGTCCTATGCAACAGTTTTTATATAGACACAAGGATAAAAAGTCTTGCAACTCTAGACTTTTGAGGTGTGCAGATATAGTCCATTCACAAATATGTTATGTGAAATCATACATACAGTTAGAGTACATTTTATATTTGAGCCACTCATATGACCCAAACTAGTAGTGGATTTTTCCAGCATTTGGACACAATTTATAGTTATTAAATTAAACTATAATAAACCCCCTAATGCAGTGTATGCTCTGCAAATACAAACCCGATACAATCTTTGAAGTTCTGGATCCTTTCTTATGACTTGTGATTGATAAGCTCTGCCTCATCTGGCTTATCATAGTACAAAGGTTGAAAAAGAGTGAATATAACAATGTTATTGTGAATGATAAGCTCTTGACAGCCCATATATTTATAAAACAAAATAAATAAAATGAAAAAACAGAAGGCAATTTTATTTGTTACACAATTCATCTGTTTAAATGTAAATCATTTAACAGTTTGCTTTAAAACTCTGGCAGGTATGTATACCAGCAGTTCTTTCTGGCTACACGTTGCATTAAAAAGAGCTCTAATATTAAAATTATTAGGTACTTTTTTGCACCATAGCATAAAAAAATGAACAAAACTACTCCAAAATGATAAGTTTAACAAAAATGGGGCCATCAAGTCAGGTCACTGTGGTTCCTAACACATCCAGAGAAAAACAAGAGTAGGCAGTTTGTGAATTGTTCAGAAAAATCCAATTTTTAACGTTTTGAATGGCCAATGAATCTCTGTCAGTCCTCACTTAACATTTATGTAAGAGTCTGCAATTTTCATCTGGTGCTTCTAGTGGCTTACAAGTGTAACAGCTGACTTATCATTAATGACAAATGTTTAGAAATGTGTGTGTGTTACTGTATGAGAGGTTTTGCTTATTAGCCAATAAAGGAGTTATCCTACAGCTATATTGTGGAGTTCCATACATAGTATGATCAGATTTGCAATTGATTAGAAAATGCTTAGATTAAACAAATAAATTAACTTAAAAATACTAAAATGATAAAGGCTGTCTGGAGCAATGGATAAAGATGGGTTTCCAAGGAGACAACAATCAACAGTATATTAATTTAAAATCATAGACCTTTCATAAAATGGGATACCTAAGAAAAAGAAAAAAAAAACACACTGAATAATGGATTTAATATAACGTGTTGTTCTGGCAATAAATGGTACAGGGCAGGAGTCCTTTGCTAGACAGCATCTCAGAGCCCATGCTGTTTCATTCAAACACACATATACACACAATCCCACACTCACACAGACACTGACTCTGGGCCATTTCAGAAACACCAGCTAAGTGAGAATAAAGCTCCATAATAATATACACCATATGGCCAAAAGTGATGGGGCACCCATCCAAATGATTGATTTCAGGTGTTTCAGCAACACCCTCTGTTAATAAAATCAAGTGCATAGCCGTGTAATCTTCATTAATAAACACTGACAGTAGAATGTGTTCTACTGAAAAGCTCAGGAACTTTAAACACGGCACTTGTCACAGAATGCTCCCTTTACCACAAGTCAGTAAATTAAATATGTGCTCTGCTAGATCTTCCCCAGTCAAATATACTGTGACAGCTATTTTGAAGTGGAAGCATTAAGGATCAACAACTGCTCAGTCACAAAGAAGTAGACCAAGTTAACTCACAAAGTGAGGTCCGACAAGTACTAAAGCACATAGTGTGTGTAAATAGCAGATCCTCTGTTGAATCATTCATATCTGAGTTCCAAACTATTTCTGGAAGCAATATCAACACAAGTACAGTGCATCGGGAGCTTCATGAAATGGGCTTACATGGCCATGCAGATGTACACAAACCGAAGACCACTGTAAAATGTGCCAAGCATCAGCTGGAGGGGTGTAAAGCATACTGCCATTAGACTTCTGGGGCAGTGGAGACATGTTCTCTAGAGTGATGAATTTCCAAGAGAATGATACCTTCTGGACTGGATAGTGTCTACTATACAAGTTTGGTGGGTCTGTTTTTCAAGGGTTGGGTTAGGCCTCTTAGTTCCAGTGAAGGGTACTGTTAATGCTGTAGCATACAAAGACATTTTGTGTGCATCCACCTTTTTGGCAACAATTTGAAGGCGGCCCTTTCCTGTTCAAGCATGACTCTGCACCTGTGCAGAAAGCAAAGCCTGTAAAGACATTGAGAAGTTTGGTATGGTGGAACTATTACTGAGCTATTGAGCTACTCATTGTAGGTCTTCATCAATACTAACTGCCGCATGAGTTTAATCAGTGTTACAATCACTTCTAATCCATTATTGATGTAATTTGGTGTACTCTTGGACGGAATTAAACTGTCTAGGGATAAGTCGATTGTAATAGCCCTTGTCACACTACTAGCACACAGACTGATCTTGTTTAACTGGAATAATCTCCCCAATAATCCCCAGCCACCTTTTATCTCAAATTAGGAAAAAAGGTAATTTTTTCTTAGAGTATATGATCACATTTTATGTTTTTTTACATTTTTTTTTAAACATTGCAAGAATTCATTAATATTATTTTAGAATAGACACACTGGGCCTGTGATTTTGACTCTTATGTTATTGTTTTATCATATTTTAAAATATGAGTCTCTATTCTTTTTTTTCCTGTTCTTTGGTGGGTCATATCTTGTTTAGCCTTTTGTTGTTTTGCTTTTCTCCTTTGCTATCATTTTGAAATAAAATGGTTGTATCTGTCATTATGATATGTTTAATTTAGTAGCACGTCGCTGTAATTTTCTACTTTTGGACAATAAAATATATTTAAAAAAAATAAATAAATAAAATGATTTGGTATAGCAGAATATGTATTACCACATTCTGAAGCCGAAAAGATTTTTTTAGAACTAGTCAGAAACTAGAAACTAAATCACATAGCTTATTCAAACTTGTGATTTCAATTTATGTAAATTGGAATCAGTCTTGCCACACTACTAATACTAGATGGGATGACAAATTGGACAAGTGACATGGAAACATCTCTGGCATCTACATATCCTGTCGTAGAGCAGCACTGGATGTGTCTGACAATGCTGTGGTTTAGTTACTACCCAAAAACAAGCAGAAACTGAAACAAGTAAAACAGTCATATGGAAAACACAAAATTGGTGTATTGTCAGTGTAGTAGAACTGCAGGAGTGCTTCTCTTGTATGGACGGGGATGTGCCGACATACTGACAGACACTACACGAGTCCACTTATACTGTCAGTGAATATAATAAATTGTGTGAATCAATAGCCATTAAACAAAGAATTGTCAAAGTGTACCTAAATAGTAAGCTATGGAGTACTATACAGGACTACTGCTTTTAGGTAAACAAAATGGTCAATGGGAAAATAAGGTAGAACAATGTGTTTTACAGCAAAGAAATAACAAGTCAAGTTAAGTTGGAGAGCATGCACTGGTACAGTGCGTTGCCACCCCCACTACATGACAAAACAACTCGGGATCCCGGTTGGCAACCCCCTAGGCCAGGGGTCCTCAATCACGGTCCTGGAGAGCCGCAGTGGCTGCAGGTTTTTGCTCCAACCCAGTTGCTTAATAAAAAGCACTTGCTAAAGTAACACTTCTGCTTCACTTTAGTGATTTTGAGCCCTTATTGCTTAATTCTGTCTTAAACAGCTATTTTAATTGCTCCTTATTATCAATAACATGCAAATGACAAGAGAGAGCAGCATTTCTCCATTTAGCTTATTTACATTTACACCTGTGTGTATTTATCTGCACTATTGGGTTTAATACTTGGAAGAAAAATGAAGAGAAAAAAGTGAAGGACTGAGAATTACTCGTCCATTTTAGCCTTCGAATCATTTGCATGATAGAAAGGGAAAGAAAATCTAGGATATGAGAATGACCTGACATAGCAGAGTTAATTTAATTTCATAGCTTGTTAGTGCTTTATTGGCAAGAATTGCTTTCTAATTAAGCAACCAGGTCAGAACAAAAACCTGCAGCCACTGCGGCTCTCCAGGACTGGGATTGAGGACCCCTGCCCTAGTCAGACACGCGGTCCAGTGCCAGGATGTGGTCGATGGTAGACTTCGTAGACATAAAACCAGAATGTTCCGGTTGCTGGTAGGTGAGCAAGTGATCACAGATCCTATTGAGGACGACAAGGCACCGAGAGCAGTGTTATTCCCTGTCGTTGCTGCAGTTCAGGCGATCACCCTTACCTTTCCAGATAGGGACGACAAGTCCCGTTTTCCAGTCAGTTGGGATGATGTCAGTTTCCCAAATGAAAGCAAAGATTGCTTGCAATGCCAGGAGGACAGCCTTATCACCAGCCTGGAGAAGTTCACCCCGGATACCACAGATCCCTGCAGTCTTTCCCCCCCTCAGCTGGTTCACCACCTGTGCAATCTCAGTGAGACTGGGTGGTTCACAGCTAATTGGAGGATCAGCCTCAAGAACCGTGAACTCAGAGATATCAAACATCCTAGCCGGAGGATCAGCTTTGAACAACTGCTCAAAGTAGCCATCCCACTGGGTCACAACTGCAGTGTCATCCGTAAGGACCGTTAAATCAGCTGCCCTGACTGCGACTCTCCGAGGAACAGATTCAAATGTACGTAATGCTTCAATTCCTCTTTAAGCAGGACGTGGGTCACTAGTTAACAGATGGTGTGTCACTTGCTCACAGATTCCTCTAACAAATGCATCTTTATCTGCCTTCAGAGCCTTCGCAGCTGTCCTTCTCAGTTCCTGGTACAGACCAGAGTTGCCATTGAGCAGTGCGATGCGACTCCTCTCGATGATATCCAGGTTGCCCTGTGAGATGAAACACCCCCTTCTGGGAACACCGGTAACACCAACACAATCCTCGGCAACCTTCAGGATCTTGTCACGGAATGCCAAAGGAATAACAGGTCAATCAAATAAATTTAAATAATGTACAAGGAAAGAAACAAAAAATCAAGATATGGTTTAACAATAATAATCCAAAGTAGGTCTGGAAAGATCTGAAAACAATCACAGGATTGAATTCTATAAAAAGTGTAACCTTTCCAATAAATAAGTACCACAAGCTTTTAGATGATGAACTAAATATTTTTCTTTTCTTTAAAAAAAAAAAATGAAACCAATGTACCCATAATCCACAAGTAGGGAGAGTCTTTATAAAAATCCCAGAAATATGAATGGGATTGAGGTCAGTATAACTGAAGTGTAGAAATCAACATGGTAGGTAAAAACCAAAAAGGCAGTGAGGTCAGGTGGCATATCAGGTTGGCTTCTGAAGTCCTGTATTAAGAAGCTCTCTCCAGTTTTTCCTTTGGTTTTTAACTAAGTCCCTAAGCTTCAATATTGTACAAGAACTGTGGAAACAGTCAATCATTACCCAGCTCGAAAGGTTTCTAAACCAAGCAGTATGAATGATTACTAGGTCTGTGGTACTCACCTCCATTCCAATTAAAGGCTTTGAAAATCTGACATTAAAATGTTCTTCATCAGAGACTAAGTCCTTTCAAGATAACCAACAATTTGCTTACTGTGCAAACCAAACCAAGGAAGATCCTCTGCTGGTTATCCTACATCAAATCTACACTTTTCTCAGTAAGCCTGGTTTATATGTCAGTGTACTATTTTTAGATGTTAGTTTAACATTCAGTACCATCTAGCCTCACATACTTATTGTGAAACTGAACAGTATGAATGTTGACCAATTTATTACATAATGGTTTCAGGACTTTTAAATTGTTAAAAAAAACAAAACAACAGTGCCCTGCATAGGGCTGTTCGATATAACGATATATATCGGATGACAATATGAAAACGTCTATCGCTGCACATTACGCTATCGTTTGTTTCGTGGTGTCGCAAAATAAACTGTTTACGGCAATATTTTTTTCATTGTTTTGATGGCCACCACGTGGATGCAGACACACTAGCATGGCTGATGAAGACGAGGCAACACCCGGTAGCTCCACACAGAAGGACCTTGTTTCTAAACGAGGGGCTACCTCTGTAGTATGGAGATGGTTTGGATTTGAAAAGTCTGACACGGACCAGAAAACGGTACTGTGCAAATTATGCTGCAAACCGATCGCTACCACAGACTCCAACACGACAAACCTCTTCTACACCTCCGCAAAAAGCACGTGAGCGAGCATGCAGAGAGTTTACAACTGAGAGGCAGGCCACGTAGGATATTACAGTTGTAAAGGTACTATTTAAACGAGCATGTTAAAAGCTTGGAAGATTAATTGCTACCAAAACAATTTGCTTAAGGCATAATTTTCCCTGCAGCGTTTGCTGTCAGCGTTAATCTTGTTAAAATTACGTTTACGCCACAACTGCATTAACACGGCAAAACACGTTAGCGCCGTCCAGTCCCACGCACGGGGCGATCAGCTGTAACTCATTAACGGAGATTTGCCACACTACGATGTGCAAATTAACATTTTATTAGAATGTAGCCTAAAAAATATTATATTTAATATTATATATTTAATATATTTTTGTCGTAAGCCTTATTGCTGCTACAGTTTGAAGTACAATGTTTACATTTGGTTTTGACAATTAATGTTAGACTTGTATTTATTTTGTTTAAAGGGTTTATTGGCCTTATACAGTTTAGTTGTTAGTGCTTTGATCCTTTTATATTTAATATATGTTGTGAGAGTTATTGCTGCTACAGTTCACATTTTGTTTATGTCAGGCATTTTATATAGCAGTATTTTATATTGGGCCTTTAGTAATTTGTTTTTGAAAAGTGTTTTATATTTGATACATTAACATTTTATGTTTACATTCTAAGTCAAACATTTACTCAAATGTTCTAAATAAAAGAACAGAAATAATTACAAGTTGAGTACTTCTCATTTTTGATTTTTTTAATTTAAATGAAAAAAAAAGGAGTGGTGATTATATAAACTATTCACTGAATACAAAGAAAATGTACTATATCGTGATATGAAATGAAATATCGGGATATAAGATTTTGGTCATATCACACAGCCCTAGCCCTGCATAATGTTTAGGACAAAGATCCATTTTCCTTGAATTTAAACTGCTCCACAGTTTTTTACAAATCAAAAAGTTAGATGCGATTAAAATACGCATTGAAATCTGGAGTTGCAATTGTCCAACGTGAGGACAAGAGCTAATCCCAATGTAAGTCAAAGAAGCCATTATGATGCTGAAAAACACGAATACACCCATTGGAGACATTGGTCAAACCTTAGGATTACCTAAATCAACAGTCATAACACACCGGTGAATTTAGTAATCACAAAGGGATTGGTAGGCCAAAGGAAGACCTCCACTGCTGAAAACAGAAGAATCCTCATTATGGTAAAGAAAAAGCACCAAACGCCTGTCCAACAGATCAGATACAGGCTTCAGGGGGCAATTGTGTGATTGTCAGAGTTGACTATCCACAGAAGATGTTGTAAACAGAAATACACAGGCAACACTACAAGATGCAAACCACTAGTTTGCCACAAAAATAGGATGGCGAGATTACAGTTGGCAAAAAAGGCCTTAAATGAGCCTACAGAGTTATGAAAAAAAGGTCTTGTGGTCAGAAAATACAAAGATGAACCTGCAACAGATTGATGGCAGAATAAAAGTGTGGAGACAAAAAGGAACTGTCCAAGATCCAAAGCATACCACCTGATCTGTTAAGCATGGTAGTGGGGGTGTTATGGCTTGGGCATGTATGGTATGGCTGCCACAGGTACTGGCACACTTATCTTAGTTGATGACGCAAGTGCGGACGGAAGCTGCACAATGAATTCTGAAATGTATAGAATCATCTTATGAGCTCAAATTACAGTGAAGGCCACAAAACTTATTTGAAAGCACTTTATTCTGCAACAGGATAATGATCCCAAACATTGCCAAGGCAGTTACCAGATTCATGCCCAATACAGCAGGCATTCCATATGCTGAAGAGAAAACTTAAGGGCACAAGCCCCCGAAACAAGCAAGAGAGATTTGGCAGATCATCACCAGAGAAGATCCTCAGCACCTGGAGATGTCTATGAATCACAGACTTCAAGCAGTCATTGTACTGTATGTAAGGGATATGCAACAAAGTACATTACAGTGCCCTGAAATTGGGGATCATGCAGAAAAATTGTTTTCATTTCTACATGGTGTGACCAAAATGTATGCAAATATCCTTTAGGAAAAGTCTGCAATGTGCACTTTAATCACATCCGAATGGTTTGATTAGTAATTTTACACTGTGGAGTAAAGGAGTCAAATCAAGAAAAATATATCTTTGTCCCAACCATTATGGAATATGTATATATCACTTTTTCAGAAGTTACTCTTTGACAAATCAAAATTCTAAAAAAAAAAAAGTTCCTGCAGACTATCAAACCTGCAGCTGAAGTTCTCGGAGCTGACAGATTATTTGGTGCTTGTCTGAGGTCAATGGAAATCATGTCAACAGACACCCATTTCACACAGAGATTACCTTCAATAAATTAGGGATGGTAAAATCTCTCCAGAAATTCCTTTCTTCCCAGTCTCTTACATCTTTTAATAAGGAGATATGGAGATAACAAAATTTCTAGGCATGTAGTGTCATTTTAGGTAAAACTACCAAACAGCTTAAAGTAGTTGGCAAAGAACTTATTTTTAAATGATGTACATATCTTATTCTATTTTTTTATTTCTCTCCATTATTGCTTTGATGGATGGATGGATAGATAGATAGAACTGAGAAAGCAAATTTCATGTTTTCTTTTGTAAAGATGAGTAAATAAAAACCTTGAAACAATGAAACATCTCTGGAGGGTGTGTACTACCAATGGTATCCAACAAACATGAGAGATCTCAAGAGAATCTGCAGAGAAGAATGACAGGAATTCCCCATAACCAGGGGTGTGGAGCTTATAGCAACATACCCAAAAACACTCCAAGCTGCAATGGCTTTACTCAACCAAGTTCTGAGTAAAGAGTCTAAATACTTCAGCCAATACGAGATTTCAGTTTATTTTAAAAACAAATTGATAAAACTTCTGACATCCTGTTTTGTTACTCTGGGGTATTCAATAATACTTGATAAGGGAAACAATAATTTTAAATTATTTAGGCTTAAACCTAAGAAAATGTACTTTTTAAATGCACTATATGGAGCTAGATTTCGGAGAAGGATATTATTTCTGGTTGTGGTAACAAGAAAATGGAGCTTAGTAAAGAGAAATGCTAGTGCTTTATTACAATGAAGATCAGTTAATCTAGAATGTTTCAAGACCTTTGAAAGTCACAAAAACCATCAAGTACTATAATGAAAGCAGCTTTCGTTACAACTGAAACAGGAAAGGTAGAACAAGAGATACCTCTGTTGCCCAGAATAAAATTATTACAGCTACCAGCCTCAGAAATTACGACCTAAGATAACAGCACAAACAAATGCTTTATGAACTTCAAGACGCAGACACATTTCAACATTAACTTTTCAGAGAAAATTCTTGGTAGAATTGCTAAAAAGAACTTGACACAGAAGGAGACATAAGAAGACGTGAAAATATTATGCCTGTGTGTGTGGTTCTCACCATGAAGCACAGGAAGGTGGTGCAATGGTATGGGAGAGCTTTTCTGGTGAAACTTAGGTGATTTTTTTAGGACTGAAGACAAACTTAACCACCAAGGCTACCATTTTGCAGCAACACATAATCTTACTTGATTTATGCTTAGCTGGACCATCATTTGTTTTCAACAGGATAAAGACCCAAAATGCACCTCTATTCTGTAAGTATGATGGGGTGATGAAGCAGAGGATTTTGCTGCCACAGTCGCCCAACCCATGTCCAACCGACATGGTGTAGGATGAGTAAAAGCAGTCAAAAAGTGCTCAATATACAGTATGCTAGAACTCCTTCAAGACTGCTGGATGAGAACATAGGGCTGCTACCTCATGGAACTGGTTAAGAATGTTTAATACTATCCCCAAAGGAAAAAGGGGCTGCTTTGAAGTACCTCAAATAGAAAACAGTGTTTATTTTGAGTAGTCTAACACTACGCATAATTCTCTGTATGTTATTTCATAGTTGTGTTGTCCATAAAAAAAAAAAACTGCCTTATTTGAATGGCATAGATTAAGACATAAACATTAAGATACAGAGTAAAGTCAACCTGCAGCCCCTTCAAAAAGGCAATAGTTCACCAAATTTCTCTGAAAAATGTTTATAGAACATACATGCAATAACTCATTTTTAGTGAGAATAGCACAGCTCAGAAGACGTGGGAGTAGTTAACCAAACTAAATACTTTTTTTATCATAACAATATCAGTTTGGCAAAACTCAAGCAACAGAAACATCAATGAAATGAAACAACATAAAATAAACAATTTATGGAAATGTGTGAGGGGAAAAAAGTCAAGCTCATTTATTTTGCTTGTCTGAAGATATTAACTATATTTAACTGTAGAGTTTTTTCTTTTGTGATCGTCCTTTTTCCCTTTAGTTCTTATAGCTAAGCAATTCATGTCTTTGGGTCCAAGTTTTTCTGAAAGAAATTAAATCTTTTACCCTGATAATTTACCAAAAGGCCCCTATACAGTAAATACAAAGAAACACGCTACAAAGTGAAGAACACCAAGTAGCTCTTGTAATGCTCCACAGTAGGTGGCTTTTAAATTTGAATAACACCAGTTCATTGCATTTAACAAAGGCTAAGCACTCAAGAACAAATGAATGAATCACAGAATGGACTGCAGCCTTTTAGACAAAAGCAGTATTGATATGCAGCTCTTTTCAAAATGCATTGAGGTTGTCATCAGCATGGAAGTGAAATTAGTACCATACAGGCATTAAAATAAATAAAAATACATTTATATTTTACTCTTGATTAACATATTCTATAATGTGTGCTCTTGCCCTGGCAATTTGAGAAAAAAAATTCCTTTGTGTTTTGTAACAATTCATAACTGCTTTAATAATGACTTCATTTTCAATATTCTGAGGCTGTTATTTATCTAGTAGGTTGTAGGCAGTAGAATATTTTTTTTTGTTTATTGCAATACTGGAACAGTCTGATTAGTGGAACTGAATAACCACAATGAAAATGATTTGAAATGTGTGCTTAAATGGACTATGTGATGGGCTGGCATTTTATCTTAATTTTATACCCGCCTTACACCACTATAATCAACATTACCTTTTAAAAAAAATTGTATCATTAGGATTTTGGTTAATATTGGAACTTTTTAGAGTTGTGAGGTCCTGGAATTAATAATAAAAGTAATAACCATATCTCATATAAAATTAATAAATAATTAGCTGTTAAGATATTACTTATTATTAGGATAACATATGGCTACTGAATGAGGCACAATATGAAAAGATACGGTACACATTTAATTAAAAAAAGTTCTTTATTCCATTTATGACCCTGCACTCAGGTGTGCTCTTTGTCTCCTACTGAAGTCTTGAAACCGCTCTATTGTTTTTGACAGAAACAAGAGGATAGGTGCTGTGAATTTTCCTAATCTACTCTACCTAGACCCCCGGATCAATTTCAACTTGCACTGTTAAACAGTTCAACATCAATCAGTTTGGCAAAATAATTATAACACTACATTGCCGAATGAACAGTTTGCCTGGATTTGCCACCAAAGTAACTTTCTCAGTGTCACACAGTGAGGCAGAGGTAGGAACTGAATTTAACAGACTTGCGAGTTTGAGTCCAATGCCTTGGCCGTAAGACCACGCTACCTTGTTAAGGCATGGCAGCTATACTGCGTTTTAATTCAAATTGAAGAAAACATGGCTTTTTGGGTCCATGTAACCTGATGTGAAACCTACATAATGTGAATAAATGGGTTCATATCCCAGGGCCTCCCTGTGTGGTGGCTCTTTGTGTAGTGAGAAAAGCACTATATAAACGTAATGAATTATCATCATCAAATTTAATAACTTCAAAGTCATCAATATCTCAACTTAAATGAAAAACAAATTTGGGTATGCATCCAGCATAACACGCCTATTATGTGGTTTGAACCGACCACAGGTGCACTTGAAGTATAATGAGATTCTACAAAAGAGTACAGGCAAAACATATTAAATTAAACAGAAAAGCAAACTGTGAATCGCTTTATTCATGAGAGATCTAAACTGTATGCATGATAGGCAAATAAACCTTCTAAAATGTCCATCACTGATTTAGACACCACACTCTACTTATCGCTCTAATTTACTGCCATAATTAGCAGGAAATATATATTGTTTACAGTTGAAGATCTATACTTATGGAATCTAACAAAAAGCTAAGACATTTAATAGTACTGATGTACAGTATAGGTTGATGGCATGTGGTTTCAATGCTTTCATGCTAAAGATTACATAAGTGTAATACACAACATGGGTTGGCTGGTGTCCTAGCTGGGATGAATAGCTCCAGAAATATTACAACAAACAACTCCCTCAAAATCAACTCAGAATTATGAAAAAAGACAAAAACCTTTGACTTGGCTGAAGAGAAGCAATCAGTCACAATGAAGCATTATACGGGTGTATTACCGTAGGTGTGGAGCTCCCATAGCGTTTCTTGACACACTTCTGTTGAATGCTTCGTTGTCTGAAAGTCCTCAGTGTTGGTGTGTCAGAGAGAGGATATTCAGCATTGTTCAGAATGGCACTCAGTTTGTCATTATTCTCTCTTCAGCTACCACCTCCAGCAGGTCCAGAGGGCACCTCTCAACTGTACCTGCCATCTTAACTAACTTGTCGATTCGGTGGACCTCTCTTGAACTGATGTTACCAGACCAGCACACCAAAATGTACAAAATTATACAGGCAGTCACAGAATTATAGAATATGTAAAGAATGTCACAAACCACAATAAAGGAATGCAGTTTTCCAAGGAAAGAACTGCCTGCTCTGCCATTTCTTACATAATTCATGTTTGTTATTAGACCAAGCCACCATCTTGTTGATGCCGACGACCCCCACCCAGTACTTACTGCAGAGTACCACCTCCACATACTACCTGAATATCTCATTGATTTTTCTGATGTCAAATTGCAGACAATTCTATTTGCACAAGATAACAAGGTTCTCAACCTCACTCCTATACTCTGTCTTATCTTCTTTATCAGTGGAGTGACCATATCTGGTGTTATACTTATATGTCGTCCAAGGTGTACAAGTTGAACAGAAAAAGAGGTCTGACTGTTCCCTGTGGTGCTCCAGTGTTGTTCACATCCACATCGGAGATGAAGTCCTTGAGCCTCATAAACTGTAACCTGCCAGACAGACAGTCTGGAACAACCATATATTTTATGAAGTGGATTAAAGTGTACAACATTTAAAAAAGTGCTATGACCTGCTTTAAGTAATCACGCAGTGACAGGAAAAATTTGGCCAACAGTCCTACATACAGTGTAAGGGAGGCAGCTCAGCAATTACAGTACTTTGAATTGCCTTTTTACTCACTTCATCTATGCCTTGTGATTAAATGTGGTCACTAGGATACTAGGCCTAAAACTGACCGAAAGAATCCAAATCTAGTGGAATCATTTCCTTTTCATTATATTACACATTCAATCCAAGTGTGTGGCACTAACAAAGCCAATTTACATTTCTTTTCTTTCCAATCCAAATGATTTACATGGCACACCAGCAAGCACGTGCAGACAAGTATTACACAACTAACTTCTATTCACTCAAAACAGATTTTATTTCCTTCTAAAATAAAAATAAAAAAGAAACCGCAACACTACTACAACCTTTAAATACTCAGAGAAATATAAATGGGTAGTAACATCATTTCCTTTGCAAGCCTGCTTACTGATTGATGTCTGTTTAAGGAAGTTTAACAAACAAAACAAAAATCTGTACTGGAACAATGATGTAAAATACTTTCCATTTTGGTTTGTTCTGTTAATTTGCTGCATGTTATTTTCTTTGGGTATAACAGATTATTATTATTATAACATGATTAATTTGCACTCAGTTTAAAAATAAAATCAAATCACTGCTTGCCAGTGTTAGACCAAAACAAAACAAGGCCAACAACCAAAACAACCAGGTAGGGGGCACCACCAAGGCCCAAATCCTGGACACAGCGAAAATAAATACAAGCACAGGTTTAAAATAGAGGTTTAAATTATAAAAATACCTCACAAAGGTTTCTCCAAGGTTGCACAAATATGATTACAAACAGTATTCTTTTCTTCCTTCTCTTCTCTCTCCATCCACCTCACTCCAGCGAGTGCTGCCTTCCTTCTTCCCAACTATAACTCCACTGGAGGAGGCTGGATGGCTTCCTTCTCTGTCTAACCTGCGAGTATATTTCAGTGCCAGGCCATAGCCTGATGAAACCATTTCCAGATCAAATGGAAGCCCCAAAAACAGGGATCATAAATCCCCACAGAATCCCCTGGCGGCAACGATGGGACCCAGCAGAGCCGACTCATGGCACTACAACTCCCACCATGCACAACAGGTGTCCACCACATGGTTACTGAAGTCCTGGGATACTGCCATCTAGCGGATGGGGGAATAAGCATTTCCCCAAATAGAAGTTTCCCCTCACTGCTTCTTTGTTTTGTCCTCCTATCTGGTTAAGGGTTTCATACCCATTCCGGATGCCACTCCATCCTTGGCCTTCCATTCTGGCTTCCCTTCTCGGCAAGGGTCCACATTTTCTCCCAAGTGGAATGCTGGATAATTCTGCCTGGCACTTACAACGCATACATGCACACACATTTATTTGCATTCACACAGTATATGCTGTATATCTAATAAGAGAACCTAGGATTTATCCAGCTGGTTTGGCAGTTTGTTTCAAATCTGCAAAACCTTTTGCATGAAGAAGGGCTTCTTTATTTTTGTGTCAAATACACTTTCAGGTGCAATAATTGCTTGAGTGACACAAATTGAATACTCTTGGAAACTCTCTTCAGATAATGTCACTATAGAAAGGCACAATTTAAATGCTTTTTTCTTTTTTTTATAAATAATGGTTAATTTACAGTACTGTTTAAAACAAGATATGTAAAAAAGACAGTAAAGCTTTTGCTGTATACTTACATGTGCTTTCATTCCTTCCGCTACTGTAGGAGACATCATAACAACACAAATGACTGTGACTAATAGGAAATATATCGCATACATAATCCGTGTTCCAGTGGACTGCTTAATTTTTGGGCAGCAACTGCAGCACAAGGAGCAGGTGGCTGAACCACAGCAACAGGCCAGCTAAAAAGAAGGAAAAACAAAAATAATTAGATTGTGTGTGTGTGTATATAATATATATATATATATATATATATATATATATATCTCACCAGTTATTATATTACAAATGTATTTGTCCCCAGAGGAAATTGTAAATATTAAAATGTAAATATTAATTCATTATTGTGTTACAATTTGCTGCTGGTAGTAGGTCTATACAGACTTTACCTTTTCAATCACGTTCTTTGCTTGCTTTTTCCTAGTTAGAATTAAAAGGAGCCACAAATTATTCATCTAAATTAGTCCATGGCAGTGTACTGAACAATATTCTACATGGCAATCTTCTTTATTCTGTATAGTTGATTAATTATTTATTTTAACATGCAGTACAATTTCACTTGAACAATACAAGCATATTTTAACACTAAACAGAAAGGCAAAGTAGATTCCTATGAACCTATTACTGGCATCTTTTTTTTATTTTACTTTACCTTACAGGTATTTTCATTTTCTTTTCTAGATAATGAACATGAGATTTCTCCCGCTTAACAGTTTTACTAGATATCTACAGTACAATAATATCTACATGAAAATAATTCGACTCACCGCTCATTACAATGAAAATATTTGTAAATCTTACATAAAAGGGCAAATACTGGCCTATTGCAATCATTTTTCAGAATTGGATTCAGGTATGAAAGATTTTTTCTGAACAAACAGGTGCTTCAGGCAATAGGGTGCTAGGTTATATATAGCATGACATATAGCACACAGGTCAAAAGGACATTAAGCTGAAGCTATATAATTCACTAGTAAGGCTTCACCTTGCATACTGTGTATAGGTTTGTTCTGCAGACTACACAAGAAGACATAGCAGCGCAAGAGAAAGTCCAGCGGACAGCAGCTTGGCTGATTCCAGGACCAAGAGATAAAGCTACGAGGAGAGATGGAAGGAGTTGAACTATTGCAGTTTAAGTAATCATTTAAAATTACGAAGGGAACAATTACAGTGGTCTCTTCCATTACTTAAAGGTATATTCTATAACAAGAACAGATGGACAAAATTGGTAACTTATTAAAGGCAAACTTTGCACAAATGTTAAAATATTTTTCTTCCAAGATCCACAGACAAACTGAATATACGAAATGTAACACAAAAAAAAAAACTAACCCTATAGGTTGGGACCCAAGAGTGGGAGTGGAGAGACAATGAGGTGGTTACAGAACGTTCTAACTTGTCAAAGTGAGAAAAGGCTCGACTCGTCTGCTTCACTCAGTACAAGTGGACGCAAGTTCAAATATAGATGTTTTCTTATACTCGCTCAGAAAATGTTTGACTGCAAGAATCTGTGATGTGTCATGCATGTGTTTTTGAACAACATAAGCCAGTGCTCAGAGGAACCTACTTTTTTGTCAGTAGAACAACCTTTTAGAAAACGATCTACGGAATTACTCTGAACGTTGGCAGCATCGTATGCAGCTGTGTGTCAACTCAAAAGGGAACTATTTTGAAGGTGATCACAGTTAATTTTCTTAATTTGTTAAATAAAAAGAGTTACAGGCAGTCTCATTTTTTTGTGTGTCAGACCTCATATTACTGATAATTACTGTTTTAGGCTTCAAATCACTTGGATGATATCCTTAGAAAAGAAAAAAAAAATCTAGGATATGAGAATGACCTGACATCACATGGCAGAGTTAAAACGAGAACAAGCCATGAAATAAAATTAAAGGCAAGGACTGTTTCCTAATAAAGCAACTGGATTAGATTAGAAACCTGCAGCCAATGCAGCCCTCCAAGATCGACATTGCTCACCCCGATCTAAACTAAAACAATACATTAGCACTCAACCATGCGGCAAGACTTGCAGAATTTGTTTTGTTCTTGCCTTAGCTTTTTAAACTTGTATGTGACTGTTATTTTTGGTGTATTTATTTACTGTACATATGTATGTGTACTGTATACATATGTATATTGGTGCATTTATGGAAGTTGTACTGTATAGCATATTGGCCAACTTCTGATCTTTTACATTTTTTCTATAAATAAAACTGACTTGACTTAGCCTCTGGTCTGGAGGACTTTCTTATAATGGCTTACTGCTTTAGACAAGTCTATATGATGTAGTGCCAGGACAAATGGCATGTTGATTTCTGCTATAAAACCAAGTAGCATTCCCTGTAATTACTATAATAAAATACAATAAAAATTATATATATATTTATAAGTTTATTAGTTTGCATTTAGTTATGTTATAGACTGCCCTGCTTATTTAACAGGTGCTTACTTAATTAGCTCTGTAGTAAGGCAGTAGCTTAACACAGAAAGCATCTGTTGGGTAATTTCCCAGTGCAATCAACAATGTTTGTTATCCGATATGAGTGATTAGCCAGTTATGCACAATGGAGACCTAATGCCATTATGCAGCAAGCGAGTTAGACATACTTCTTTTAGCTAAAGGTCCTCAAAGATGAATTATTTGTAAGCACATAAGTATTCAACATTTATATTCCGAAAATAAACCTTTGTGCATTAATTAAAATCTGGAAGAGGCAATGTTACTCTAATCATGGGTAGTCATGTAACTCGTTACCTATGGGTTACCACAAAATCGTCCACTACAATCACAGATCTTGAGGCAGTGTCATTGCTCTGTGAACTAAGTAGTATAGCATTGTTGGCCAGGAAAAAGATGTAGACAAAGTGTAATTAGAAGAGCAAATTATACGTGTTTCTGCTAAGAATGTGATCTTCCAAAGCCTTAAATCCTCACAAGCTATAATCCATGAGATCTGTTTGCCTAGGAATGTCAACATTTTATTGGGATTGATATTCACTTAAGCAATTTTAACATTTTTTCTTTTGTTTGGTCTCAAAAGAAGCTTGTTATTTATTCAAATCTGAACTTGCAATAATGTCTTCACAGTCCTTCCTTTGTTTCTCAAAGGTTTATAAATAAAATGATCATCCAGCCATCGATAATCTGATTGTTCCTTAATTGTGCTTGTGGTGACTAACAACACACAACATGAACAACACACACTAGATCCGATGAAAAATTAAATAAAGTAATGTGAACCTTATGACCAATGCTTTCACACTCTTCTCAGGGTAAATCCCTGTAACTGTGGAACTCTATCCATAATGAACTTATGTTTATACATTCATTTCATGTTTTTCCCTACTTTCTATGTATGTTGCTACTTTTTATTATATCCTGGATGCTCCCTGCATGGAGTTTGCAAGTTCTCCCCAACTCTGGGAGGGTTCCTCCCACAGTCCAAAGAAATCCTCAAGCTAAATGCTAAACTGGTGCTAAATGTGTGTGCATGGTCACCTTCTGATGGACTGGCATCATGTCCAGGCGATAATCCTGCCTCGCTAGAGATGATTGCAGAGATAGTATTCAGCTGCCCCTTGGCTCTGCACAGGACAACCAAGTTTTGAAAACGGATGGATGGATAGTTATGTGATGTCATCACACTGTCATTTTGTTTACTACTATTTTTAACTATGAGTGCCACTCTTTTGTTATATGTCCCAGGGGCATTTTTATATTGTTTACGGCAGCCACCCCATTACTAATCATTTAGTTTGTGACCTGTGATTCTTTGCTGCACCATATAAAAGAAAGTGAGTGCACATTCAAACAAATCCACCCGTCTTGAGCATTCCATAAATGTTATCATATTAGTGATATTATTGATAATAAATTAAAAAAAAAGTTTGAACTAGTTATTTATATACAGTATATTACCATTAGTATGTACAACAGAAAAAAGATTTTTTTTCTTTATTGAAAAACATTTTTTTTGGTGGAATTTTTTTGTATTTTTTTCCTCCTTTGCTTTTATTGTATTAAAAGCAAAGTAAATGTTCATCTTTGTTTGTCTTTTGGTTAGTTGCAATATTGCCCGAGAGATATGTGATAAATCAGGTGTATAAAAATGTAATAATCATAAAAATGTAATAATCAAGTACTCATTAAAAAAACTGCCAGCACTGTCAAACACAACTCCAGCCTATTTTCAACCAAACACAAATAATGTGCTGCCCCATCACTGTTCAGACGCAGTCATTTCCTGACTATTTGAAGAAAATGCTGAGCATAAGGATCATTTGAAAGGTCATTGTGATCTTGCAGCAGAACTGCGAGCAGGGATATCAGTTTTATTCACAAAAATATTGTCACTACTCTGCTATTAAACAGCAGTTTCTCTTCAGATCCTTATTATATGCCTGCAATTGAGGTATAACTTTCTTTTATTTATAGGGGTTTTTTATTCAGTAATACGGATTCCCATAGGTGCCATGCAAATAAAATCAGTTTGAACAAATGATCAATTCATTCAAACAGATTATTTTAATTTTCTTCTTATTTCAGTAGCTATTTATTTTTCCTAGTATGCAATTTTATTATTCGAGAACCAGGAGTATTACCAGCCAATAGTTTTAGTCTATTCTATGCTGTTCAGTGCCATTATCGACTAGACTTTAAATTTACCATTTTCTTCTATTAATGTTTCCACCACTGACTCCAGAATATCGTTTTTTTCAGGGAAATATCCATAAATCCATTCTCGTAACTTCTCCTGCATTTGAAACTTGTTTCCAGACACCTCAAAAGAACTGTTTCAACCGTGGTGTTTTTCAAACTAGTTCCTCTTCCATTTCACCGATTTTAGCACACACCTTTGAAATCACTAACGGTTTAATGAAGTGTATGCCAGGAAAACCATAAGGGGCTCTGTAATAAGACTGCAAATGGACCCCGTACTACTGAAATAAGAGTCAGGGGAAAAAAATTAAAAATAATCTGTTCGAAGTAGTTACGGAATCCTTTCAAACAGATTTTTTTTTGCTCAACACCGACAGGGCTCTGTATATTAAAGAGGGACCAAAGGAAGAAAAAATTTTAAACACCTGCCTGCCACCTACCCTAATTTTGCAGCTTATGGTATGGTCCCTGTGGTGGGCTGGCACCCTGCCCAGGGTTTGTTTCCTGCCTTGCACCCTGTGTTGGCTGAGATTGGCTCCAGCAGACCCCCATGACCCTGTAGTTAGGATATAGCGGATTGGATAATGGATGGATGGTATGGTCCTGAAAGCTATCTGTGTATGGATATTTTTGAGAATGATAACAGGCATCCAGTCCTTTAAAACACTTGGTAAAGACAATATTAATTGTTTGCAGAAGATCCAGAAAGCAGATTTATTTGGTTCTTACTACTGCTGTGTGAGTTGCATTACAAGATTTTTCCTTGCCATTACCTGTATAACATATTAATTATGAAAAACCTAGAATTTAAGCACATCTCTGTATTCATAACATTGAAGATACAGTACTTCACAAATTCTGAACCTACTACACTGCTTTTTCATTGTCTATATTGAGTCAGCCTAATTTTATACTTCCACAGCTCTGTTCACGAGGACATCTGCAAATGTCATTCAGGTGATGCTGCAGCTGAATGGATGAGAAGTAGAGCTGTTCTCCATTACGCTGATCATTGTGTGTATTTTTCATTGTATGGTGGTTACACTGAAATACTCAAAAGTTTTGTGCTCTTCTTTCAATCACATTACATGCTTTGATAGTGATAGGTTTTACTTTTTTATAAGTTGTCAGTTTCTCCCAATTAAAAATATTTTTTATGTTGGCATACATCTGTTACATTTATGTTTGCATGCATTTGCTATCAAGCACTTTTTGCCAATGTCTTGAATAAAATGAAACTGCAAAATAAAATATATTAGTTAAAGTTGTCGTATATGACCATATTAGAATTCATTTGAAAATACTTCTCTGATAAAAAACACAAAAATCTGGCACAGAGGTTCAGAAGTAACTGTTGCCTCCCAGCTGCAGCTATCCTGGTTTAACTTCCTACATGGCTACTGTCTGTAGGGAATTTGCAAGCCTTCAGATACTACACTTGCCTGCCACATTTACATTGGTGAAGTTTGAGTCTAACTGCATGCATGGTTATTCTGTGGCACGGGGTTAAGTCTTGGATTGTGCCCAGGGTTGCTTGAAAAGGCGCATGATGTTTGCTTAATTGACTGTTGGCAGATGAGTGTTCAAAGTTCTGCAGAAAAAGAGAAGCAACAAAATACAACTTAAAGCCAGCTTTCTATTATGTCAGCAACACGAACAGAGCGCACACAGTTCTCTGTGCTTCTAAAGTAATACCCTGGTGGGGGGGTAGTGGGGGAGCGGAAACTTTTTGTCAACCCCCATTGATACTTGCCAACAGTGCCACAATGCATACACCACATGCTATTTCCAGGATAGAAAGACCTGAAAGGAAATGACCACGGATAAATGTCAGCTTCTTATTTGAGTTTTTGAAACATGGATTTTGCAAAGTTACTTTTTTAAAAAATAGAAAAGAATCTGGAAAAATTTGAATTTCATATATTTGTATATAGCAATATTTGCTAATTAAATAAGTAGCTTAAACAATGGGGTGTTGCGCATGTCAAAGTACTCTTTAATGCAGTGCTTCCCAACATGTGTAAATATCACAAAAGCTTCATTTGTTTTCATTTTATCAGAGTAGCCTAGAAAAACGTCTGTTTACATAGCCAATTTGGAAACATAACATTTGCTTGGCTTTACCAAATTTTTCTTTTAATGGGTCACACTCACAGTATTGTGCACTTCCAGTCACAGCCCTACAGTGCTTTAGCTTAGGGCAAGCGCAGGTTTACAATTGGGAGTATGCAAAACAGAGTTTATTCCTGTATCATTAATTTATATAGTTATGATTGTATTATTTATTTGCATTATTTGTCTTCTTTTTCTTCTTAAAACTGTGGAGTTAATAAAGCTATTGTAATAATCACAACCTGCATGTCCTTTTCCATATAAACAACTGTAAACCTACTTTTTCCCACTCCTGTATATTCTCTGACCCTCTTAAATCCAGTATTTAAATTGCTCTTTACATAAGATTCATATTGTGCTCTTATGTACTCACTTTGAAAAACAAGTCACATTACAAGGTTCTTTACATACAAGTATAAATCCTGCCAGAATAAAAAAAACTAAGACACCAAATATACACTGCATTTCAATTTACAAATATTACAGGTTTTTAGTGAATGGGTCAGTAGAAATTTAAAACTGCATTAACTGTGTGTCATAAGCTTTGGTTGCTAGTATATATAATTGGCATATTAAAAGAGTTTCTCAGGCCTATGCATATGCTAAGGAGGTTTAAAGAGCATCAGCATATATAGTTCGCTTTTCAATTCCTCAATACCACAAACAGGAAAACTTTAAATCTCAGGTGCCATATTAGAAACAGTGTACATTTACAGCACTAAAGCATTTATTATACTGCTTTAACCAACAAAAAAAAGTATAGTAGACAGTAGTAACATTTATGGGAAATGCTAACTGTACAGAGACATGTTTTCAATCTTAGTAAAGTCAGAAGCAGAAAGCCTGTTGGTTGCTTAGTGCCATTGTATATGGGCACTGAAGCGGAATATACCTTTTTGTCATTCATGCAACAGAAGACATTGTATTTGGCTAAGCTACATCTTCTATTGTAATAATGCTGAACCTTACAGATGACCCTGGTGTAGGCTTTTCTTGCATGCGACACCACTGTATCATATCAAGAGGAAGCCATGGAAATTCCTTTATTCTTCACAAACAGCTTTGTATTTTGTTCAGTTTTAAGTAATTTAGACACTGACATTTAGCTTTTCAGTTATAGTCAAATTGTGGACATTTTATATTATAAGGATTGAAATAAAATGTATGCAAATGAATAAAGGGGAAAAATGGAAGTGGGCAATAACAGAGAACAAAATTCCAATCTGGGAAGGCTAAGACAACACCTGCATTTGATGCAAACCATGCTAAATATTGTACTGTGGGAAAGACAAATTAACCATTAGTGCACAAGTAAAAACTTCCAGTTTCCTACAGACAACAACAGAGACTGAAAGTGTTAAATACCATCTGTAATCACCTCTTAGCAGTACTTCACCCAAAAATTATATTTTTTATAAGGTACTTATGGTATGGCCAAGAAAAATTGTCATATGTTTCGGATAGAATGGGAGCCTGTAGTGACCAGAACTGGACAACATGCAAACAAAATAAAAAAAAAAAAGATTTGTTCATGGAAAAAAAAAAAAAATCTCATGCTACTTGTGTGCATTATATTTGCAGTTGTATGCACATAATGTGTAAAATACTTCCCTTTTTTGATAAAATATTAATACATAAATACCCCCAAGCAATGGAAATAGTCCACAACAGGAAGTCCCTTCACACAGGGTTACACTTTTGAACTGATGAACACCAAATTCATTGATCAAAACTTATGACCCTAAAGCATGACCCCTCAAGTGAAAGGGGCTTCATATTTATGGACTACTTTCATTTTATGGAGGGATTTATTTCTCAATGTTTTAACAAAAAAGACAGGCTTTGCATGTTGTGACCATCTAGTATAAGTGGATGACCTGACATGTGGATTATGCAAAACTTGTAATAGAGAATTTGTTTATTTCTTTTCATGGATGCTTTTAATATTGTTTGCTGTTGTCCAGCCCTGGCTACCATATATTGTTTGCTGTTGTCCAGCCCTGGCTACCATAGGTTCCCATTCCATCAGAAACTTTCCTATTCCCATTCTCTGTGAAAAAAAATGACATTACATTTTTATATTAGCTTTAATATAAATTACATGAGGTAGCACATACAATTATATCATTCTTGGGCAGGGTATTCCTTTAAGATTTTGTTTCTTGGGAACATACAAAGCCATATTTTTCAGATATGGCAAAACGCTGCTGTGGCAGCGTCTGTACCTCTCTGCTTTCCACGACTCTTAATAAATCAAGTACTGAAAGAAAAGATAACTTTCGTCTGCTGTCAAGTTGCATAGAATCGCCCACAATGCACATCCTGTTGTTTCATTTCACCACAAAGAGCAGCATTCTGTTTGTTTGGTAAGCCTGCAAAGATGACAGTACTGGCTTAAATCCTGTATTTATTGAATAAGCAAATAATTTAGATATACACATTTGTGCAATAACTAAATGCCTCTATTCTTTAAGGACAACACTTTTTTAAAATATTTGTAAATGAAACAAATTATACTTAACTAAAATAACAACAAATTCTGGCCTCACTACTGTGCCCAAATATTTGAAAATACAAATGCAGCTGACAGTCATTGTAAACGAGTGACTCTCCTAGAAGCACTGGATAGTCAACAGAATAAGACACACATGCACATATATGGGATGAATGAGTAACACGAGAAACTCCACACAGACAGCTACCGGTCTCACTTTCTCTTTAAACAAACAATTGCTTCATTTAGGATCTCAACTATAATTATTCATCTCTGGGTGTGCCATATTGTGTATGTGAAAAACCATTCAGCATGATGGGCAAGGTGGAGACGAACACAAGTCAGGAAGAACAGCCACAAAAGAAGAAATATACACAGGCTTTCTTTGTATAAAAGAATTATGCAGATCTCTGCTTGTGCTTTAATAGTTCAAAGCACAGTAACTGACAAAATCGAGTTAATCTACACCTCAGCAGAAATGTTAATAAAAGCACTTTTTTCCGGAAACATTTTCCTAATGCACTTTTTAAAAATGGTAGCAAGTTTCTTTCATTAAAAAAAAGAAATGTTTTGGTTTCTTTCATTTCATCTTAAATTAAATATGTATAATAAATAAATATATATTATCACTTTGTATTATTACTCTGTACATTTAGCATTTTCCATAAATGTTGCCACTGTCTACCATAATTTTCTTTGGTTAACGCAGCATGATAAATGATTTAGTGCTATAAATGTACACTGTTTCTAGTATGGCACTCAAGAGTTAAAGATTTCCTGTTTGTAGTATTAAAAAATTGCAAAGAGAATTATATTTGCTGATGTGTTATTGTGTTTTTTTAATAAATAAACACACACATATACATATATATATATATATATATACACACATATATATATTTATATATACACATCATAGTTTTGTAAAATAAAATACTGAATCACAAGGCCAAATCGGACTTTATAGTTCTGCTAAAAGTCTAAAAAAACTTCCGTCAGGGAGCATGTACTGGTATAGTGCGTTGCCACACCCACTACACGATGAAAGAACTCGGGATCCCGGTTTGCAACCCCCCCAGGCAAACACACGGTCCAGATGGTCCCTCACTCCGGAAATGACCCTCTATCTGCCGCAGCCAGGTGTTATCGTGAGCGACCCCTTTGCCTGGTCCAGCCACTTGGGTCCCCAACAATGAAGATCTTACGAGCTGGATCACCCTCGAGGAAACGCCATAGTGCCGTAACTGAGGCTCCCTCACAATGCAGGTAATGTGCCTCATTCAGAACTCCATGAACAACACATAGTCAAACCAATGGTACCCAAGGATTTTCCGGAGAGACACAGTAGCAAAGGAGTCCAGTCTTCGTCTCAGGTCACTGGATAGCATCCATGTCTCACAACCATATAGCAACACAGGAAGCACCAGATGCCTAGATGCAAGTTTTTTTTGTTTTTTTCTGTGTTAAATCATTACCTTTATTTTAGTACAGAACACAATATAAGAAAGTAAGAAAAACAGGAAATCAAGAAATACAGAAAAATCAAAGAATGATGCACCATTTCCCTGTTCTGATTTAAGAACTGCAAAAAAAATTATAATAACAAAATGCTATTAACACTAGGTGGAAGAGTGTAAGTCAATTTAATTTCTTTTATGTAGGACGTTTCCTTTAGTAAAGGCCAAGTGCCCTTGAACAAGCTGTCAGCTAAAAAAGCAACAACAAAAATGATTAAACAATAAATGTCATGTTCATATATTTATGTACACACAGAATGTGAACATTACATAGTGTACTTGTTTAGGGCTGTATAGCACAATTGCAGAGGAGTAGAACTAGACACCTACAGGGACAAGGGTTCAAAACACTTTTGTGTTTATTGTGTAATCATGATTAGGCCTGGGTAAAAATATTGATTTTCTGATCAATCATTGTTTTTCATTTAAATGATTCAATATCAATTCTTAAAAGTCTAAAGATCATCCTCGTGAATCTTTATGCTGCTCAATTACTATACAGTGGAACCTCGGGTCACGACCATAATTCGTTCCAAAACTCTTGTCTTAACCCGGATTAATCCGTTCCAGACCATATGAACTGTATGTAAGCATATTTTATTTAAAGATTTTTAAGCACAAAAATAGTTAATTATACCATAGAATGCACAGTGTAATAGTAAACTAAATGTAAAAACATTGAATAACACTGAGACAAACACCCAGGCTCCCTGCTCAGCTGCACGCACGCTCGCTCTCTTTCTCTCACTCTCTCTCTCTTTCTCTCTCGCTCTCTTTCTCTTTCTCTCTCTCTTTCTTTCTATCCCCTGCACCGGCTTTCTCCTCCTGCTTCCTGCCTTCACAGCAAATGCACATGGAGAGACTGAACACGTGCGGAAATCATTGGCATGTACGAACTGAAAGGGAAACTGGCTTGTTTGTCACCCGAGTGTGTGGTCGTGAACAGATGCAAAAGTTTGGCAAACTTTTTGGTCGTAACCTGATTTGTACGTGTTCAGAGACGTTCATGATCCAAGGTTTCAATGTATGTAGATTTTTGCTTCATTTTTGGCATCCAATCCAGTAATTATAGCTAATGCGCATGTTAAGGTTTTTTTTTTTTTTGAAAAAAGCCACTTAACTGTCTTGCATAATAAAATGGTTCATCCTCTTTAACTGAAATCAGATGGATTTACTACGAATTCATACGGTGCATCAGTAAAGAACAACTGGATAAAAGCAAAGCCATAGGTAAGCTGTGAAACGCAGGTGTTAATCATTGGTGTAACATAAATTTCAAAAATCATTTCACCTATAAACGTAATCACGATTGATGTCCAGACAAGTAGAGCCTAAATCTAGCATTTAGCTCCAAGCTTCTTTTTAAAAATAACAGAATCTATAGCAGTTTTTACAGCAGTTAAAGATCAGAGAATCTACACCATTGTTGAAAATTAGGGCTTTGGACAAATAATACAGGTTTTTGAGCTGCGGTATGCAATACCAACCAAAAAGCTATTGAATGAAATTAATGTATCGTGGCTTTATGAAGATCTTAAGCAAAGCATTGCCAAGTCTGTTAGGTCAGCAGAGAGAGCAGTCACAATTTGCGAGAGCTGAACATCCAGGGCAGCAGATTCCTATGTGACAATCAAACAACCCTAAATGACAATAAAAACAACTGGGCACATGTGGCAGATGTGTTGCAGACAAGTGCACTGCATGCCAGTCACACAAGGAGCAACTTTGCTGCCTACATACAGAGCTACTGAGATGACTCTCTGTTGTTCTCAAAACCTTTCTAGCATTCTCAATGCTCTGCTCCATTGCATGACCACATCAATCACAAGTTAGTATGCTGGCGAGTCCAGTAAATGTTCTCTTTAAGCACATTACTAGCTGTACTGCTATGGTGAAAAAAAAGTTTGCAACGCACCTCACCTGGTTAGACAAGTGAGCAATTATTGAATTTTTCAGAGCAGCCTGCGATACAAAGTTGAGGGTGTGTGCAAAGCAGCTGACTTGAAATAGCTCCATAAGAGGGGCGTTATCTGTCATGATGGCCGGTTCTTTTTCTTTTACATTCCATTCATTTAATGCCGCTGTCAAAAACCATCAGCTCTAGCTCTACAGCCTCAATTTACAATGCTTCCTTTTTATCTGAAGACTGTGAGGACACATGATCAAGACTGATTAACGTAACTGCTACAAGTGAGCAACTGAAGATATGTGTAACTTGTAGAATTTATAGAAAGACATGTGGCTACCCACTGTACCTTTAATTTCGACTAATTCAAGACTATCAATGTCCAATAGGGGAATACATTTGGCTGACAGTTTTGTTGAAGGGTGTCTACATGTTGATTCATAACACACAAATAAGTTATTCAATAACAATTATTATTTAAGAAGAAATATTTGATACTTTTTTAATATTATTCGCAAGACGATATAAATATTTTATAGATGCCATAGCATTGTATTAATACAAGGACCCCCGCCCATAAAATGTGTGGACTCTGATATGGTGATACATATGTTAAACTATAGTGAATCTTGCATGAGTGCAGCTCTGGGAAAGTTTTTTTTTTTTTTTTTTAATTTAAAAAGAGCAATGATATTTTGTTCCACATCTTCCAAATGGTGTTAACTGTTCATTACTAATCAATTATTTCTTCTTAAATGTCTTTCCATGCTTATGCATATGTTATGAAATCACTATGTAGACACCCTTCAAATAAAGTGTTACTGAAATTTGTCACATTATATTAATGTTCTCTGTGCATGGTTAAGTAATTTCTAAAAAAAACCCACCACTTCAAAAATATCAGTGCATGCTAATTCAGTCAAGATAAAATTTATATCGAATCAGGGCATTGTGAATCTGAATCGAATCGAATTGGGACATCAATGCTGATACCTAGCCCTAATCATCATCACGTCACTTAACCTGTTCACATGGAGAAAAGATTTTTAAAAGTGTCACATATGTAATGGTACAATAAAGTATCAATTCAGGTTTCTCCATTTTGGTTTGAGTAAAGTGTAGTCAATTTAAAAGCATCACTATCACTCATTAACTGTGCTTATCCCTACATTAACTGTAAAAGTCAGAATTCAACATTTATTTTAAACACATTCAGATAAAGTAAGAGACTTAAAATTGTAAAAAAATAAAAACAAAACAATGCACTCAATGTAGTGAAACTAAAGCCCCCATCACACTACATGACTTTTTCATCGATTTTCAGTGGCAGACTTCATTTACACAACCTTAGCAAGTCGGGGACAATAGTGGCACACTCCTCTGACCAGTAGTCATACAGTTTGATATTTCCAGTGGCCCACTGTGACTGATTTGCATCTTGCCCTTGCAAACATCAAACAGTTTTCATTTTATCTTAAGTCATACTAACAGGCTTATGCATGTGTGACAGAAAGAGTGGCGCGTTAATGAGCGTTCACTCATAAGTACAAAGCATGAAATGCAGCCGCAAGCAAACCGAGAGAGTGCACACAGAAAAGAGATGCATCTGTCTAATGTCTTGTATTTGTTGTATCATAAAAAAAATTAAAAAACTAAAAGGGTTGAAACTGCAAATGAAATTGCCATACCTGTAAAGTTCTCGTGCAGGCAGCTGTTATTAGCTGTCAGAATGAAGTAAGCTCACGATACTTTGGAAACGGGAAACTGTGTTGAAAAGTTGGCACTGAGTCATGCGATTTGTCGTCCCCTTGGGATTACCAGTGTTGTAATCTGACATTCTCATTAAGTTCAAGAAGCTCTACTTGACTTCATTCCCCTTCTCTCAGTTTACCTCTCTGTCAAGATGCCCATGTAACCTGTACAGTATGTGTGTGTGTGTGTGCTAGACCATCAATTATGTTGTCCGTTAGGCTCTTCTCTGAATTTACTGTCGTAATCTTCTTTTATTTATTTATTTGGTTTGTACAATGCTATATACTGTATACCCTGCCGTTCTTTCTTATATTCCATAAGTGCCTTGAGCATGGGAAAGGAGCTATATAAATAAAATGTATTATTATTAAGTTAGGGTGTACTCACACTAGGCACGTTTGTTCACCCTCCATATTCCCCCACTGGCCTGCACTCACACTGCGCTTTAATGTTCTGGGCCCAGGCACGCTTTTGTCATCACCATGCGGCGTTATGTAAAGCCAAATCATGATCTGAACACGGAGTGACAGCATGCATGTCAAAATCATTTTCCTTATTTTGTGTTTTTTGGGGTCATGCAGGGCAGAATAAAACTCTACCCTCTTACAGATTCATTGTGTGTGCAGCACAGCGTTTTGCTGTTAATTGTGCTGCACGTACAATAAGATTTTTATGGAGACAAAAGATGTTATGGGAAGCAGTTTTTCTTGCCAACTACAATTCACATTCGTCTGTAAGGTGAGAATAAAAACTTGATTTAACTCAAATGGTATGGAATGAGACATCTCATCACTGACACTGTGGCTGTGTTCTGTGCTCAGGTACATTTAGTGATCAAACTATTCCACAATATCCTAAGCGGGCCTGGGCACAAAGTGATCACCCTAGTCAAATGACCTAGACTTTGAGGGGTTACATACGGATAAACTTGCATGGGCACAGAACAAAATGCTAGTCTGAGTACACCATAAGCATCCTACCTCGCCCAAGGTCTTGTAATGTGCACATGGCTTGAAAAGGAATTAAAATTTCCATCCATACATTATCCAAACCGCTATATCCTAACTACAGGGTCACGGGGGTCTGTGGAATTATATGAAAAAGTAAAAAAAAATAAATAAATAAAAAATGATGCAACAGATATTAAAGGAAAGAAAAACTAAAATAAAAATTGCTAGAGAAGCCAAAATGAATAGCAAGCAATTCTTTCAGTACTACTCCAGTAAAAAGATATTTCTTATGATTTCACTTTCAAAGTGCAAAAATGAAAGAAAATGGATTTAATTGTGTCTAAAACTTCTTTATGCACTGGTTGCTGGAAAAAAAGATGTATGTACCTGGAACAATTAGAAAGACAACATGTCAAAGTCATTTAAGGCAGGGGTGCCAGTGATGATCGGAGATACTGCAATAACTGTATGTTTTGGTTCCAATCACGATAACAAAATGCACCATAACATGCTGAAATCCAATTATGGATCACAGGGGACTGGAGACTATCCCAGAAGTAACTGGCTTAAGTCAGGAAACAGCACTGAACTGGGTGCCAATTCATCATCAGGTTGATTTACGCTCACACAGGGACTCACAAATTAACGTAGCGTAACTTGCTCAGTGTATATTTAAGTTATCAAAATCTTAAAACTCGGAGGGGAAAAAACAGGTCACCCTGCTATATTAAATACCCAGATAAATTGGTATAAGCATTTGAAAAGTGGACAGAACCTTTTGGGCATATGGAACTTTAATTTATTTTTTTTTTAAATCAGAGTATACCATCAAGTCAATGAAACTTGTGGGCTATTGATCTGTTCAGTTAAATAGCAGAGAGGGTTGTTAATCAGTTTCAGCTGCTTTGGTGTTAATGAAATTAACAACAGGTGCACTAAAGGGGCAACAATGAGATGACCCCGAAAACAGAAATGGTCCAACAAGTGGAGAGAGGCCACTGACATTTTTCCCTCCTTATCTGTTTTTCCACTAGTTTTACATTTGTCTACAGTCAGTGTCTCTACTGGCAGCATGAAGGCAGGCACATCAATATGTGCCATTGCCAGAAGGTTTGCTGTGTTTCCCAGGCACAGTCTCAATCGCATGGAGGAGATTCCAGGAGACAGGCAGTTACTCTAGGAGAGCTGGACAGGGCTCCTCATAGAAGGTCCTTAACCCATCAGCAGGACCCACCGGTATCTGCACCTTTGGGCAAGGAGGAACAGGATGAGCACTTCCAGAGCCTACAAAATGACCTCCAGCAGGCCACTAGTATGAATGTCTCTGACCAAACAATCAGAAACAGACTTCATGAGGGTGGACTGAGGGCCCCGACATCCTCCAGTGGGTCCTGTGCTCACTGCCTGGCACCGTGGAGCTCAACTGGCATTTGCCATAGAATACCAGACATCCACCACTGGCGCCCTGTGCTTTTCACAGATGAGAGCAGGTTCACCCTGAGCACATCTGACAGACGTGAAAGAGCCTGGAGAAGCCATGGAGAATGTTATGCTGCCTGTAACATCGTTCAGCGTGACCAGTTTGGTGTGGGTCAGTGATGGTTTGGGGAGGCATATCCATGGAGGGACACACAGACCTCTACAGGATAGACAATGGCACCTTGAGTGCCATTAGGAATCGGGATGAAATCCTTGAACCCATTGTTAGACCCTATGCTGGTGCAGTGGCTCCTGGATTCCTCCTGGTGCACGGCAATGCCCGGTCTCATGTGGTGAGAGTATGCAGGCAGTTCCTGGAGGATGAAGGAATTGATACCATTGACTGCCCCCCACGCTCGCCTAACCTCAATCCAATAGAACACCTCTGGGACATTATCCGACTCCGCCAGGTTGCACCTCAGACTGCCCAGGAGTTCAGTGATGCCCTGGTCCAGATCTGGGAGGAGATCCCCCAGGAGATCATCCATCTTCTCATTAGGAGCATGCCCCCCCCTCCCAATATTGTCAGGCATGCATGCAAGCAAGTGGAGGCCATACAAACTACTGAGTACAATTTGGAGTTGCTGCAATGAAATTTTGGCAAAATGGACTAGCCTGCCATATCATTTTTTCACTTTGATTTTCAGATTATCTTTGAATTCAGCCCTCTTTAGGTTGATAATTTTCATTTCCATCAAACGATGTGGCATCCTTTCATTACTAACACATTACCCAGTCCATATCAGTATAGATATCCAAAATGATTATTTTACCCATTGAGATCTGTTGTGTTTTCAAAGTGTTCCCTTATGTTTTTTGAGCAGTTTATTTTCAAGCCACACCGATATGGACTGTCCAGGGGTGTTTGCTTTGCACCCATCGCTGCCAGAGGAGGCTCCAGCCCATGCGACTCAGACCTCGATTAAGCGAGTCTGAGAATAGCATGACAGTTTGAAACCTGAGTTGCCCCAAGGAGATGCAGGAGTCAGGCCTATCCCTGCAGCCTCAGGCATACAAGGAGGACAGGGTGTCAATTCCTTATATATTCACCTATGGAGAACTGATCTGCAGTCACCGTTTAATCTAATGCACAAATCTTTGAGGTAAGCAAGGAAAACCTGAGTACAAAGAGAAAGACTCACAAGGACAAAGGCTATGCAATGACCTCCCAGACCATGACAGAGCCTAGAGTTGAATTCAGTCTTCGATGAGTCAACACAGCTCTGCCTTCAAATGAACTCAACCCAATTACAACAATAATAATAATAATAGTAATAATATTACTATTATTATTATTTATATAGTGCTTTTTCAAACTACTTTACATAGACGGAGGGAACCTCTTCCATCACCGCCAATATGTAGCATCCACCTGGATGATGTGATGGCAGCCATTCTTATATCAGTAAGCTCACCACAGGGTTAATTATCAGGTGATGAAGAGATGAGGGAGACGGCCGATAAGAAACGAGACGATTAGGGGGCCAGAATGACACGGCCATGATGAGCAATTTAGCCAGAACACTGGGTTACACCACTCTTTTCGAAAGATTCACAGGGATCTTTTAAGAGCAAACAGAATTGGGACATCAGTTTTACTTCTACACTTGAAGCATGGTGCACATTTTTATTTATTTATTTTTTCCAGCACAGTGTCCCCATCACGGCACTGGGACACTGGAAGCCACCTACTGATCAACACCTCTTCCAGCAGGGTCGCTTGTGGCCATCTCAGCAGCACTAGGTGCGAGGGCAATAATCAACTCTGAATGGAGTGACATCCCATTATTGGCAGTGAAGCTCACTCACATACTTTACATTCTCCAGAACAATTTATAGTATCCACAAAATGTAACATGAACAGTTTAGCAATGTGGGAAGTAAACCTAAGAACTTAGATGGTAAAACTACATTAATGAACAAACTCTACCCCTTACACTCACAGATTACAAATTCAGCCCACTCTGCTGCTAAACAATGCCATGACAACCAAAAATTGTATTATTTGTAAACCTCACTGGGCAGGCAGCATGTCCAAGAATGTAAACCACTGGGACTGACGTAATAGGATCTTGCCTGAAGGAGCCCGAGTTGCCTCGAAAGCTTGCATACTGAAATCTTTTTGGTTAGCCAATAAAAGGTGTCATTTTGCTTGACTTTCTCATTGCAACCACTGGGATTGTAAGCCACAATGATGTTGCGTGTAACCCTCACACTGCCTGAATGTTAAAGTCACTCAGTCGGGCTGCTGGTGCTTCATCTGTAAACATATGGAAACAATATTATGCACCTGTGACCATGACCACGGTTAAGCAGGTTCAAAAATGGATGGCAGGACCTGCGACTTGTTGGTAGTTTACTGTAGAATGCATGAAAGCTCAATCCCTTGAATTATATTTACGTATTTGGCTGATGTCTTTATCCAAGGCAACTTAAAACATTTATGATACAATCGGTTCCATTTCTTTGGGGTTTCCAATTGGAGCACAGGCAGGTCAAGTGACTGGCTCTTGGTCACAAAGTGTCAGTAGCAGGATTTAAACCCACAGCCTCAGGGTTTGAAATCCAAAGCCTTAAACCACTAACACCACACTGCCTGAAATGATGCGACTCAGGAAACCAAAGCCACCTCTGACCATAACCAAGATAAAGCAGGTTCAAAAATGGATGGCTGGACCTGTGACTTGTGAGTAGGTTAGAACACATGAAAGCCCAAGCCACTAAATAAAAGTGCATCAAGAAAGCAAAGCCTCGACACTCTTATCAAAACCTAAAAAAAAGTCCTGCTCTACTGATACCGCGAATGAGGTTAAATATTTTAGTTTTAAACCATTAAGTAACAACAAGTGGAGTTTTCTGTAAAATGCAGGATGTGTGTGGTCGTTAACGGAGGTTTGGGGACAGCGGCTGCTGACGTCCCGTCCCGGAACCCTCGCAATAATTTCTCCGTGTGTGTATTCGGAACAATAAGGCCACGGAAAATTGATAACAAATACAGATGGGGTCACTTTAGAAAACACGATCGCTGGAATTATATTAAAGTTGCAGATCAGTTCAGATCTGCAAATCAAGGGCAATTTAAATATTTTTAAGGAAAATGGAAGTGGTTTGTCTGCGCGGATTGTCACCGTATTATGTCATCTGTATGTCTATTACATATCGATGTGTAAAACACGCACATCAATCCATCCACTCACCCCGGTTTTCCACACTTCTCGCTCAGCCTGCGTGCCGTCACTCGAGCAGCTGCAGCGTTTTAACAATGTTATCCCCCAGCCCCCCGGGACGCGAGCCGTCCGTTCAAATGAATTATCCTAACAAAATTCTGGCTATAAAAGCTTCAAACGGAGCAAAAATGCAACAAACACCCAACAGCATTCACAACGAACAACAAACATGTTTTTCATTGTTTTGCTTACCTGGTGTAAACAACACGGGATGCACATTTTCTCGATCGGATCCTTCTAACGTCTCCGGTAAGTCTTTTGGAAAAGTGTAAAGGTGAAAAATAAAACCCAGGAAAGAAGGAGAGCCGTGCGAATGAACGAACCCTCTTAAGTCTGTTGGACGGTCACTTTGAGGAAAAAACCGCGGAGCGGTGATGGCGCTCCGCCACTGCTGGAAAGACCGGGTGGACACGCAGGCGCGACAAAAAAAAGGCTGCGCCTAAAAAGAGAACCTCTGGAAAGGACGGAGTAAAATCCGAGCACTGGCCACCTTCAGTCTCATCGGTGACACGCCGATATGTGGTGTTAAAACACCACCGCCGCAGAAAATCCACTAACAGCAAATGGCAGTGCCTTCCTCAATCTGCTACCACTGGTATGAATCCAAGTGTGCGCATTATTTTCGCATATTTTCCTCCCTCAAACCACTTCCGTTTTCGTCAGTTGTTTAGGTCGTTCCGGTTAAAGTAGAAGAATTCCGCGCAGTTGCCTATTTTGCCTTTGTATTCTAGTGTCAAGTCCCATAAAGTACAGCAGATGCGTTCAAAAATCGCGAAAAGAAAAGCACAAAGACAGGATCGTTTTCTATAGTTAGCTACATTTATTTGAATTCAGTCACATGACATGATTATACGTTTCATATACCAATATTCCACTCTTTTATAGGAGAGAGGTTCCCTAAATTTAACAGCGTCAACTGCAAGGGTTCCTAAACTTTTTTAAGCCAAGGTCCCCCAAATTGTTGTACCGTCTAGTCCGCCCATTGGGCTCCCTCTTCCACTGATATAACGCAGTACTGCAAATCAATATCTTGGATCATAGTTTCTGCTAACAACAGACCTATTTATTCAAAGCAAGTGCTCAACTATAGCCGAATATTGACAGAGTTTACTGTACCAGTCAAAAGTTTAAACACATCCCGAGTTTTCAAGTTCTTGATAGAAATTTTTATCAAGATACCATTAAATTCATTTAAACAAAATCATCCAAGACATATTACTAGCGTTTTGCTGTTGTTGCTTGAAATGAACGCTTAAAATTTTTTACGTGTCTGCAAAGCCCCATTTTCAGCAGCCATTCCTACAGTGTCTTAATGGTCAACTCCTTTAGCCTTATCCTTAATTAGTCAGTCATGGATGCTGACCATAAGCTGCATTTCCAGTCAACTTCCATTCAGTCTGCATTATTCTGCTCGTTTTAACCTTTTCCTTTTATCTGTAAGTGTCAGATATGGCTTTGCCTTTGAAACACTGAAATGTATAAAAAATGTCATTTCTACATGGTACGACAAAATCTATATATATATTGGCGCTATTCCACTGCATAGTACGGCACGACACGGTTCAGTTCAGCTCACTTTTGGGGGGTTTTCCACTGGGAACAGTGCCTGGTACCTGGGCCTTTTTTTAGTACCACCTCAGCTGAGGTTCCAAGCGCGCCGAACCGTTACCAAAACATGACGTATAAACTCTGCTGGTCACTGATTGGCCGGAGAAAATCGTCATTACTGCGTCACTGAACTTGCGACACGAGACACAACAGACCCGCTAGATTTTTAGCACAGCCAGCGAAGGTTCGGACGCACCATTTTGATTTAACCAAAAATGGCTGTTTCGTGGTCTATTGAGGAAGTACGGACGTTCCTCTCGTTGGTAGCCGAGGAGCGGATCCAGCGAGAGCTGGATGGGGCGACGCGGAATGAAAAAGTTTTTCAGGAGGTCGGCGCAACTATAACGACACGTGAATAATCCCGCCCACTCCAAAGCGGTACTAAACTGCAGTCGAAACGCAAACTGAGTCGAACTGAGCCGAACCAAGGTGAGCTGTACTGAACCGTGCTGTGCCGTACTATGCAGTGGAAAAGCGCCATAATTCACTAAGGCAGGACACCCATGGATTCACTAAGCCGATGACAAGTAAGATACCTATGGCGCACGCAGGGAGGAGCCACGCCCACTAACTCTAAGACCATTGGATACGACGACAACTCGCAGAGCCACACCTACCAACTCGGGCGCGACGACACAGAAAGAACGGCGTCATTTATATTCGTCTATCGTAGAGGCCTCATGTACCTCCGAGCCACCTTGACTGTTCATAGAGGCATGTTTCTCGCGGAGGTGAGTCGCCATATGCAGCGTGTAAAACAGTTTGCGAGGGGTATTCCATGGGATCCTTAAAACAATCCTTTACAACTGAGGTTAAAACACAATGAAGTAAACAGTCTTTAAAAACTTTTAAAGACTGTTTACTTCATTGTTACGATGGTTACGACCGCGTGCACCATAGCAAACTGTTTTACACGCTACATACAGCAATTCGCATCCGCGACAAAACATGCGTCTTCTTCGCTCATGGACAATTATATGTTGCTCTCTCCAGAGTTCCATCTTTTCATTTACTTTCTGTTGTATCCTCAAACCCTCCCTTTTTAGACAATCGTGTCTTTCCAGAAGTATTCAACCATCAATAAATACTTATGCGGCGTTTGTTATGCCACGGGTTCACTATTGTGTTGTATTTTGCTCTCTCCAGAGTTCCATCTTTTCATTTACTTACTGTTGTATTCTCACACCAAGCCGTTTTAGACAACCGTGTCTTTCCAGAAGTGTTTAGCATTCAATAAATAATTATGCATGAGATTGAGCGTGTGTCTACCCGGCGCAGAGAGGCGTGGGTAAGCCGTTGAACCCCATTCGGGCTGCAAACCGTGGAATTCCCACTAAGTGCGACTCATACGCTCCCACTGGTTGCGTCCCTACCCTTTGTGCACACCCCCCTCTCACCTCGCTACTACTGTGGTTGGGTGTCTTGGTGGATTATATATAGAAAAGCAGCCAACGACTCAAGTGACGAGTTGGAGGTGGGCACATGAGGGGGCAGTACATACTGAACGAGAATTCAGCAGACTAGCATGACGGAGGGAGCTGAATGGACGTCCTTCTCCTCTCCTCCCGTTCCACACTCCGCGCCGTGCACCCCCATCCCTCCGTCTGGCAAGAGAAGGCGTGATTGCAGTCTACCAGTTTTCAGTCACGGACGATTGTGTGTTGGTTCGTTCCGTGCATTGTTACAATGTTGCTTTTCTTGCTGATTTATTACATTACCGATTTTTCAAACGTTAATTTTCTCCCTGTGCTTAAAAAATCATTAAAAAACCGGCCTGATTATGTGGCGTATGGTACGCCGCGGGTTGGCTAGTGTAAGTAAATACCCTTAAATGAAAGTCTGCAATGT
The DNA here is from genome assembly GCF_016835505.1 of Polypterus senegalus. NCBI lineage: Eukaryota > Metazoa > Chordata > Cladistia > Polypteriformes > Polypteridae > Polypterus > Polypterus senegalus. The sequence goes on along the minus strand of NC_053160.1, from coordinate 25,811,087 downwards.
GCACTTTAATTGCATCTGAAATGTCATAGTCAGTCAGTCATTGTCCAACCCGCTATATACTAACACAGGGTCACGGAGGTCTGCTGGAGCCAATCACAGCCAACACAGAGCACAAGGCAGGAACAAACCCCAGGCAATGTGCCAACCCACCACAGGACACACACCGGGGACAATTTAGGATCGCCAACACACCTAACCTGCATGGCTGTGGACTGTGGGAGGAAACTGGAGCACCTGGAAGAAACCCACGCAGGCATGGGGAGAACATGCAAACTCCACACAGGGAAGTGAACCCAGGTCTCCAAACTACGAGGCAGCAGCACTACCCCTGCGCCACTCACATCTGAAATGTTTGATTTGTAATTGCAAACTCTGGAGCAGAGGGGTGAATCAAGAAAAAAAATGTGTCTTTCTCCCAAACAACATGGATGGCAGTGTAGGTTGGAGTCCTGGAGAAAACCAACCTACAAGTATATTAGATTAGATTAGATAAATTTTATTAATCCCATGGGAAATTAAAAAAGAAAACCTAAAATGACTTGCAAATGACATAATCCTGTCTAGACATGGCAATATGCACTGAACAGCTCCGTTTCCAGTCAAAAAGCTGAAGTGTTCCAATCAGTGATTGTTTATCAAACGTTTTTGCAACGTTTCACAATGCTGGAAGAAGATAAGATAAAGACAGGAAAACAAATTGGGGCATACATAGTCCCAGAAAGTGTCTCCTTTGGCTCCTAGGATTGCCTGTCTAGGTCCTGGCCAGATATCACAATGCAGGTTTCCAATGCACTGGCAGACAGTTCACAAATAGAGCAAGTTCTCAAGTCTGGAAAAAGTGAAGTTGTCAAGAATCCAGTCAGACTATAGCTGGATGCAAAACGGACTCTGTCTCTTTAAATTCAGCAGCCAGGAACTGAAAGGCATACATTTATTTATTTAGCAACTCTTATCCAAACCAAGTTATAAATCACAAGTGTATAAAGACAAATACCAAGGCAACCATGCAAGTGGTTGCTAAGGTACAGTATCAGTAATGCCTAAATGCCAGAATACATCAGTGTTTAGCAAGTTTAGCAAAAGGTTTAAAAGACCAGTCTTCACCAGGAGAGGATGAGCTTGAAGTGAAAAGCATAGAAAGTGGTCCATCATGGAAAGAAAAGTAGCCTAGAGAGGACCACATATCTGGAAGGGAAACAGAGAAGTCATACTTTAGGCATAAGGAGTTAGGCTACCTGCCCATACCACAAGACCAAATTGTGTCTGTTTAGGAAGCCACGCACAGAGTAATCGTCTGGTAGTTCTTCAAATGAGAGCTGTATAAAACATTTTTTATACTGTGGCATTATTTTGTAAAAATTTCGAGTAGTGATCTAGATAAATGTATATAATAATAATAATTCTTTTAATTTATATAGCGCTTTTCTCACTACTCAAAGCACTTTACATAGTGAGTGGGGAACCACTTCAACCACCACCAAGGTGCAACATTCACCTGTATAATGCAATGGCATCCATGTTTTGCGCCAATAAGCTCACCACACATTAGCTGTTAGGTGGTGAAGGGGTGAGAGAGATAGCCAATTAGAGACAGGGAATGATTAGGGGGTGTGAGAGACAGCCAGAACCCTTACCTGGCTGGGGCACCTCCCTAATGGAAGGACCGGTAGGGAGAGAGTATGCAAAGGGCATTATCTCCACCAGAACGCTATATGGCAGCCCCCCTGGGTTGCAGCAGTGTCCTGGATTTCCACAGGGCATCATGGGACTTGGAGTTCTTGGAATCAGCCCTGTTGGGTACCATGGGTGCTGCCAGGGGGTGCTGCAACTTGTTTTCAACTTGTTTCTGGTTTAACTACTTTTCTTATCTCATGGTCCTCTTCCTGCCTTTGGGCAGAATACCATGTGACTGCTACACATTGGTAGTAGTGGCTGAAGTGTTTCCCCTACTATCATATAAAACACTTTGAGCAGGTTAGAAAAGCGTTACATACATTTAATTACTATTATTAATTAGTATCTCTGCTTACCTGTCAAAGACAGGTAATGGGATACATTAAAAATGTGTGGTATCTCTTGCCTTACATGCACCCTCAATGTTGCTCCTATGCCTTTCTTTGGTATCCTTGTGTGTTTCAATCTCTCTTGCTTCGTACCTTCTCTCTCGATCATATTTCCATAAAGCCTGCTTCTCAAAGTAAGTCGTTTCGAGGCACCTTGAGTCTCCTCCTGTCTATTTTTTGACTACTACCAATGGTAGACGGGTTGCCATTACCCATTGTGAAAACATTGTATCCTTGCAAATAGTTCTAGTCTTTGAAGGTGATGCGGTGAAGGTGATACTATTAAGCATCCCGATGTGGCTCTGTTAATTTCCTATGCCTTTCTTCTGTATTCTTGTGTGTTTCACCCTCTCTTTCCTGGTGCTTCCTCTGTCAGTCTTAGTCATATAATTCTTGTTTCTAAAACTGTGTCATTACAAGGTGCATTGCTCACCTGCTGTCCAACAATGGTAAACAGGCAACCATTACCTGCCGTGAAAACATCATTCATTGTCTTGCAAATATTTCTCAACTTTGAAGGCCACTCAGGTTGTGCCTCATTACTATTAAGCGACCCAACATGGCACATTAACTTATTCACTATAATGTCATTGAAATGCTCCATTTTAACTCCTTTTTGAAGTTCGCATCCCTCCATGGCTAAACTAACCAATCAGATCAAAGCCAAACTGACCAATAAAATTGCTCAGATGGACTGAACACAAACACAAACAGCAGCATTTTATTATGAACAGGTAGCAGATAGATATCTCTCTATTATAATAAAAAATCTTGGGAGGGAAATGAGGGAGACGAGACGTGATCGTCTCGGAAGACACTTTAAAGTCCCGCGAGGCTACTTGCACGATACGCCCTACTTACAAACAAATTCTCGGAGACACTTTAACTTCCCGTGAGACAAAAAAGTGAGATAAAAGGACAGCTGTTTACCCTACCTTTTATCATTGCAGAACAGTTTAAATACCTCGAGGTAAACATCACAAGTAAACATAAAGCTCTTTATCAACAAAATTTTGCCGTCTGCATGGAAAAAATTAAACAAGACTTGCATAGATGGTCAACCCTTCATCTCACAGTAGCTGGAAGAATTAACACTGTTAAGATGAATATTCTTCCTAAACTCCTTTTTTATTTCAAAACATCCCAATATACATTAATAAATCATTCTTTAGGCAATTAGATTCAACAATAACCTAATTTATTTGGAATTCAAAACATCCACGCATCAAAAGAGCGACCTTACAAAGACAAAAGGAAGAAGGCGGGATTGCTCTACCTAACTTCCTGTTTTATTACTGGGCTGCAAATATACAGGCGATAAGAACCTGTTTTTCCAGAGGGGCTTAAAGTGGAGAAAGACAAACAAATTGTGATTGCATTCACTACACTTTTGGCACGCAGACTTATTCTGATAAACTGGAAGAACCCAAACTCTCCTCTTTAAAGTCAGTGGGAAACCGATGTGTTATATTATTTGAAATTGGAAAAATTTAAATACTCAGTTAGAGGATCCGTACAGACTTTTTTCAAAACATGGCAGGATCTAATCAGTAATATTTTAAAATAAGTTAATGAAGCATAGAGAATTTATTAATTTAGGTATGTTTAAAATCTGTAAAATTTTTATGCCGTTTGGCTTGCTCTCTCTCTCAAGGGTGGGGATCGATCTGTTCTTAACTCTATTTTTCTTTTTGTAAAAACTTGATTGCTTTGTATGGAGTGCAATAAAATTAATAAAAAAAAAAAAAACGGACAGCTGCTGTACAGGCTTTTAAATGATCGACATGCAGCGTGACATGCAAATCACGCACAATGGCACAAGCGGTAGCTGGCTTAAAGGGCAGCTGATGTACAGACTTTCAAGTGATTGTCGCACAGTGCAACATGCAGATCACGCAGCATGGCAGCAGCAGCAGCTTCTGTACAGGCTTTTAAATGAATGACGCGCAGCGCGACATGCAGCACGGCACTAGCAGCTCCAGAAGGGGGGAATAACTCATTCAGTACAGCTTTATTACTGGCAAATATCCAGAAATAAAAAAGGCATGAATTAATACCTTTCAGTATACAGTATTTTCTTTTTAAATCTCAATTAAACATTGCATAGTTTAAGTTTATTTGTGCAATAATTTGAAATCTCCCTATTATATAAAAAAAACCTTGGGATGAGACGAGACCTGTTCAGAGAGACGAGACATGACCTTCTTAGGAAACCATGCCCAGGGCCGGAAAAAGACAAAGAGTAGATGACAAAGAAGAATGTCATAAAGAATTCAAAAACGTTGTGGTGATACACATGCAGAGGAGGTTAGAGATAATGGAAGTAGGGAAATTCGAAAGTCTCAAATAAATGATAGTAGAGATTGCATTAGTGCAAACAAACGGAAAATATTACTCAGTGTAATAACGGAACAGTGAAAAGAGATCAAATAGTGTTTGAGAAGAGAGACAAGGCAGTGAGACAAAAGGACAGCTGCTGTACAGGCTTTTAAATATTCGAAGCGCCGCACAAGATGCAGAGCATGCAGCATGGCAGCAGCAGCAAGCCAGCAGCTGATCAAGCAAAGAGGAGGTAAAAAAAAAATATTTGTTTTCCCATTGTATCACCGTCTAAAAAGGGGTTTTGTAGGAGCGGCCGTGTCTCCTGGTGTGCGTTCAGCCCCCCTCTTCACAACGCGAGCAACAGAGACACAAAGTGGCTAGCAAGTAGTGCAGGCCGGAGGGGGTTGGCGAGCAAAGCGAGCAGGAGGCAACCTCCTAGTAATATATATAAAATGCTAAGATCTATCCATCTGTCACACAATTACTTGTGAACTAATGGGGCTAGACCCCGATCTTGGTCTTAATCGAAAGCCTACGACTTGATATGTTCTGCAGATTTAACAAAAATTAGGAAGCATCAACCTGGTGGCCATGACCTGTAGTCGTGCATTTATGGCAAAGAGATCCAGAAACCAAATAATAGCCAACATAATGGTAGAAAGAAAAAGAAGAGCAGTGACACCTTTATCATTACACACAAAACTTTGTACTTGCCAAACCAGAAACTCATGGCCCAGTGATGAAGATCAAGTAAGAATAAGCAGATAAGACGCTGAAGCACATACACAAGCAAGGCACAATCCTGAATAGGCCCTTATATGCTCTTAAAGCTGAAAAAAACTTTAGGTTGCAATAACCTGGTGGCCGCTTTACTGGTTGCCAGAAATGTTTATTGTATGAAAAACCTTGTCCCTGCAAGTACATCCTTTACTGATTCTCCAGGGCATTAAGAATTCATAATCAGTTTAAGTATTCTGTTCCTTGATCGCTGAATTTAAATAAAGTTCAATAAAGGACGTCATAATGATCTGATGTTGTGTATTTACAGCAAAATGATCACAAAACCAAGTGATGACCACCATAGTGGTGGAAAGAAAAAAAAAAGAGTGGTGGCATCTGTTGAGTGTCAAGCAAATGCTGGAGGTGGGAGTGGGCGGGTTTTAGGCGGGCGAGCGAAGCGAATAAAAAAAATTCATTTTCTTTGAGGGCTCTTAGTACTAGGGTGTTGTACCATGTTAGCCATTATGAATGTAGTGAGACGTCAAGCAAAATTACACCTTTTATTGGCTAACTAAAAAGATTACAATATGCAAGCTTTCGAGCCAACTCAGGCCCCGTGTTCAGACAAGTAATATAACATGGAGACAGGAATTCCCTGTGTTTATATAGACACCAGGACAGATACAGCATTGGAAAACATTTAAATGAGACATCTTAGATGTAAAAAATTAATAGACCTCTCTAGGCTAAGATTAATTTAGCAAGAAAGGAGAACAATGTATAGTCAAGATCTTTTGATAAGATAACTGTCCAACAAAGTCTTTTGAAGTTTCTGATGTGTTTTCAATACAATGTGGATCTTTAGTCAGGTTGTCTGGATGAGTCCGAGAGATGCAAACAATCCACATATCTGGCCACAAAACTCTTTTGTCTCTATTTAAACCATGTTGTAATGTGTTCAATTGTAGCATGAGTTTAACTTTCTGGGCTCCCATAGGACACAAAAGTAAGCTTCAGTTCTTTGCAGTTTCGGCACAATTGTCTAAAGAGTGGAATCCCTTTGCTGCATAAAACAGACAATGGAATGAGATAAGAAGCATTGTTTACCTGAAACTAAATATCTTCTGTCCGGAAAGAGAGTTTCAGATACAAGAGCATCAGATTTCAAAGTTTCATAAGGGCATCTTTATTTAGCAACCTAAGATCTGTGTCACTCATTCATTAAACTAGTGCTCTTCACTCTTTCAAAAATGATACATCTGGTATCTGAAGCAGACTAATTCAGAAAGGTGATAAACTGTACTTTAAGGTCAAGAATCACAAAATAATGAGAGGCAAGTCAGGCTGCAGTTGGAGGGCAGAGTTTCTTGGGGCCTCATTGGGTTTTTTAAGTCATTACTTCTCTGTCCCCGTTATGCACCTGTTGTTTAAGACTGCTTCCTCCACCCCCCACCCCCCCTTTTCACACGCTGTCTGTAACCAAAGGGTACATAAAATTATGCCTGTTTCACTGTGACAAGAAGTGCTAAAGAGTGAATTAGTGGGATATGCTAGATTCCTTTTATGTGGAAACAAAACATTATAACTCATACACACAAATGAAAGTAACAAAGCAAGAGCAATAGTATGCTTCAAAAACAATCCATGAAAAATGGCACTGAACTCTCACTTACAAACAGAGCCATACATATAAATGATCCCCAGCAGGACATCAGTTCCATGTGCATTATGGAGGGTGAGGTCTAGCCTGTGTGTTCCAACAGTGCTCACAGTAGCAGCAAATAAAACAGAATTCTTATATAGTGGTACCTCGGTATACGTCCTTAATCCGTTCCAGACCCTTTGACTTATACCAAACAGGACTTATACCAAACAATTTTTTTCCATAAGAAATAAAGGGAAAATGATTAATCTGTTCCCATGAAAAAAAATTCTATTGTTATTGGCATATTATACAATAATTTAAACACTGCTTAATACTAAAATACATAAATACAAAAGCAATTAGATTGAAATAAATGAAAATTTAACCTCACTTTACTTTTTAATAACGTCTTTGTTTTTCACAATCCAGCCATGTCCCGGATACACACGCCACCTTCATACTTTTCAACAATCAATTAAAATTCACACGAAAAAACACAAAATCCCGTGAAAATTCACAGAGAGTTATAGCGCGTGTTGTTCACTGAATGCTATCAACTGGTGTACTGACGCTCGTGGGCAGTCGTGGCTTTGTCTCGAGAGTGGTAAACAAGGGTGGTGTAGTGTTCTCTAGATTGAAGTAGCGACACACTCAGAATAATGTTTCGAATGCTGTTTATTTTGAACCACGTTTAACCAAATCTCCATACAGCATGCCTTCGAAAACCACAACCCTCCCTCCGGCAGTCATAGGTCTCAAAAGACGCAAACCATAGCAATCAACATCCGAACATAAAGCAATGGACAAAAGCATCATTGAACAATCATATACAATAAAAAAAGTCTGATACCGGAAAAACATTTTTGCATAGTTCTCTGAGCCGGTGCTTGGTTGCCAAGATGATCTTCCAACTTCTTGAAGCTTTCTGCTGCTGATAAACCACAATGAAAATGTAGTAGCACATGAGCACTCGTTCCTTATCAGAGAAATACAGTCACCCGGGCCCAGAAAGATGCTTGAGATTGCTATGTTACACCCAAGCACGAATAGAGTCTGGTTACGCCCGGGCACAGATGGGCACCAAATGGGTTTATTATATTACGCCTGGCCACTGAATGATGCTGGGCAGTTTACTTTATTTTATGCACCCATCCCAAAAGGACACTGGCTGCAGGACAGTTTTTACCCCCAAGCTGTCAAACTCCTTAACACCATGCTGCCCCCTGGGATCTTCCACAATGCCTCCACCAGCTCTAAAAACAGAACTTTTATATATGCAAGCCACTTTCCTGCAAAGACTAGTACGCATGTAAAAAAGAACTGAAAATCTCATACTGACCTTTAAGTATTTTGACATTCTTGATATCCTTTTGCTGTGAAACATTCTGACCTGTCATTGTTTACACATGTCTTAAACAACTATTATCATACACTGATAATTTCTGTTGTAGCAAGGCTACATAACTTGACAGTCGGGTTGTCCTGCTGGACTGTCTGTCACTTTACAGTATAATGTGGCTGGGAGGATGTCTGTAAATAGTCCTACAGGCACTTTTGATGACGACCCAGTGCTGGGAGGATCCCGCCCAGTAAATATTCCAGCTGCCTGTTGCTGGCGTCATGTTTCCATAACAACTGACAGAGGAAAGGATTTTTTTTTAAGGGGAATGGCGGATCAAGGAAGGGGAAAAAAAAAAGGAAGGAAAAGGCTGAAGGCAAGGAGGCGACTATCTACACTCTAAGAATCATTCAGGATCTTGCTTCACCCAGGGACGTCTGGTATTTGTGGGTGGCCAACCCGAAGAAATAATCAGGTGACGATTCCCCGAGAAGAGGCCAGGTACTGGTGTTCTCCGGGTGCTCCCGTCTGGTGAGTCGGATTCATGAGTGTGTTTCTTCGTGATAGTCAGCGGAGAAGCCATTTCTCCAGAGAACTGTTGTGTTTCCTCATGCCATACAGTAGGAACTGAACTGCAGGGTTTTTCTCCTTATATGTGGACTACGTTAAATCTTTTTTTACTTTCTCTGAGAACAGTTTTTTTTTTATTTTTTTTATTGTCTGTGTCAAACTGGGGGTTAGGATTTGGCTGCTGGGGAGGGCGTCTGGGGAAGGGGTTCACTAATTAGCAGTCAGGCACCGGGCAAGTAAATGTAAACAGCAAATTTCAAAATATTTATCAGTTCCACTTTCTTTTGTGTTTGATTTTTTGCCAGTTAAGGGCGTGCATAGGGGACAAGAGGGGCCAAGGACCGAATATGATAATGCTACTTTATTCTTCAAATATCGTCCACTTCCCTCTCGGGTTGTGAAGTGTAGGAATCGCAGTCCCGTATCTGGCGGTTGCTACACTGTATTATCTATATCTATTATTTATTTATTTAACTTATTTGTTTATTATATTACATATCTATTTACTATATTTATGTATCTAGATTGCAAATACTGTACCATACATTGCATCAATATTCATATTGCTAACTACACGTCAATATTGCTGCTACTTCTTTGTCTTGCCTTTGCACAATATCTTATGTCCGCTGTCAACATTGGAATTTGCTCCATGCCAAGCACTGCACTGAACACATGAATGGAGTGATGTGTAGGCGTACCCTGTGGAACACTGAGAGGACTGGTGGGTGTAGATGGGGTCAAGTTGATACGTCAGCCCTCCGTTTTCACCCCTCGAGACTCAGTAATGATCTTTCAATTGTTTCATCTACATAAACCTTGTTACAATTTTTATTTCATCTATAGTCAAGTTTGATCGTCTTCTTGGTGCACCACTAGAGGCTGCAAGTGATTGTGACAGGGACAGTATCAGGACCTCACTAAGTCATTCAACCGGTACTAGTGATGGGTGGTGTGTACAAAGTGCAAGGACTTAATTAGTGCAAGCTCTAAGGAAATGTAAAATGCTATCTCTCCACAAGAAAATAAAAATTTTAGATCTGTTGAAAAGTGGCCTGTCACTTGCCGAAGTGAAATATGAGGTCGATAAGAATGAGTCGATCATTCGCACAATTAAGCAGGAAGAACCTGAAATTCTTGTGTTAGTGTTGTTGATGATATTGTAAGTATTCTAGAAATAATTTAAAGTATACAGGAGAATTTGCATAAATTACACTGCCCAGCTGGGACGCCTGGAGGATGGAAGGACCAGGAGAGGGACAATACCTCGCTCGGGACACGAGGCGGCAGCTGCCCTGATTTGTTTTGGAGCCACAGACCTTATTCACCGGATCTGGCACCGTGTGACTTCTGGCTGTTCCCTAGATTGAAAATGACCATGAAAGGCAAACGATTTCAATCCATCGCATCCAGGCAGCCACGACAACCCAACTAAAGACACTACTTCACAAAGTGGCAGGAGAGTTTGGATACGTGCATTCGAAGTGGAGGAGAGTATTTTGAGGGTGACTAGTAGTAAATTTTTTACTGCAATAAACGTTACTTTTTTAAAACATTCGTTTTTTTTTATCACACCTCGTATGTGTGAGGGTGAGTCAAATGAAAACCCTAAAATTGTGATAGAAATTCCAACACCATACCATTGTCATATAAAGTTGGCAATAACATTAGAAAAGTCCAGCAGATGAAAGCACCTTGCAGATGTCATAGTAGCACTATAAAGATGGCAGAACAACTGGAAACATGCACCAAAAAGCAGCTGTGTTCTGTAATCCGCTTTTTGAGCAGAGAAGGGTTAAAAGCTTCCAAAATGCATTGGCAAATAAAGGTTTAGTCACGCCAGCAAGTGTACAAGTTCAGTAGGAAGTTCTGAAACAGCGTAAGTTCTGTGACCGACTCTCCTCAACTAGTCAGACACACCACATCTTCAAGCCTCCACAGAAACCATCTTCAACCCACAATCAAATTCAAATGATGTGGACCTCAGACTAGGGGTGTCTTGTTGCAGCATGGCAATGCCTGGCCCCATACTGCCTGTGCAACGGTTGTAGCCATGCTCAAAGCTGCACGGGTGTCTCCAATACTGTATATATTGTCTGATGTTGCTTTTAAAGTTTATCACTATATTAGTTATGTCTGTTACATCTATGCAAGTAAGAATCTCATTGTACTGTGTACACATGGCAATAACTTAGAATTTGAAGATGATATTGAAATTCAGATTTGCAGGTCTTTAGTAATATGATAAACACATAACATAATGAATATGGAGGCTTTGTCTCGAGAGTGGTAAACAAGGGTGGTGTAGTGTTCTCTAGATTGAAGTAGCGACACACTCAGAATAATGTTTCGAATGCTGTTTATTTTGAACCACGTTTAACCAAATCTCCATACAGCATGCCTTCGAAAACCACAACCCTCCCTCCGGCAGTCATAGGTCTCAAAAGACGCAAACCATAGCAATCAACATCCGAACATAAAGCAATGGACAAAAGCATCATTGAACAATCATATACAATAAAAAAAGTCTGATACCGGAAAAAACATTTTTGCATAGTTCTCTGAGCCGGTGCTTGGTTGCCAAGATGATCTTCCAACTTCTTGAAGCTTTCTGCTGCTGATAAACCACAATGAAAATGTAGTAGCACATGAGCACTCGTTCCTTATCAGAGAAATACAGTCACCCGGGCCCAGAAAGATGCTTGAGATTGCTATGTTACACCCAAGCACGAATAGAGTCTGGTTACGCCCGGGCACAGATGGGCACCAAATGGGTTTATTATATTACGCCTGGCCACTGAATGATGCTGGGCAGTTTACTTTATTTTATGCACCCATCCCAAAAGGACACTGGCTGCAGGACAGTTTTTACCCCCAAGCTGTCAAACTCCTTAACACCATGCTGCCCCCTGGGATCTTCCACAATGCCTCCACCAGCTCTAAAAACAGAACTTTTATATATGCAAGCCACTTTACTGCAAAGACTAGTACGCATGTAAAAAAGAACTGAAAATCTCATACTGACCTTTAAGTATTTTGACATTCTTGATATCCTTTTGCTGTGAAACATTCTGACCTGTCATTGTTTACACATGTCTTAAACAACTATTATCATACACTGATAATTTCTGTTGTAGCAAGGCTACATAACTTGACAGTCGGGTTGTCCTGCTGGACTGTCTGTCACTTTACAGTATAATGTGGCTGGGAGGATGTCTGTAAATAGTCCTACAGGCACTTTTGATGACGACCCAGTGCTGGGAGGATCCCGCCCAGTAAATATTCCAGCTGCCTGTTGCTGGCGTCATGTTTCCATAACAACTGACAGAGGAAAGGATTTTTTTAAGGGAATGGCGGATCAAGGAAGGGGAAAAAAGGAAGGAAAAGGCTGAAGGCAAGGAGGCGACTATCTACACTCTAAGAATCATTCAGGATCTTACTTCACCCAGGGACATCTGGTATTTGTGGGTGGCCAACCCGAAGAAATAATCAGGTGACGATTCCCGAGAAGAGGCCAGGTACTGGTGTTCTCCGGGTGCTCCGTCTGGTGAGTCGGATTCATGAGTGCGTTTCTTCGTGATAGTCAGCGGAGAAGCCATTTCGCCAGAGAACTGTTGTGTTTCCTCATGCCATACAGTAGGAACTGAACTGCAGGGTTTTCTCCTTATATGTGGACTACGTTAAATCTTTTTTTACTTTCTCTGAGAACAGTTTTTTTTTTATTTTTTTTATTGTCTGTGTCAAACTGGGGGTTAGGATTTGGCTGCTGGGGAGGGCGTCTGGGGAAGGGGTTCACTAATTAGCAGTCAGGCACCGGGCAAGTAAATGTAAACAGCAAATTTCAAAATATTTATCAGTTCCACTTTCTTTTGTGTTTGATTTTTTGCCAGTTAAGGGCGTGCATAGGGGACAAGAGGGGCCAAGGACCGAATATGATAATGCTACTTTATTCTTCAAATATCGTCCACTTCCCTCTCGGGTTGTGAAGTGTAGGAATCGCAGTCCCGTATCTGGCGGTTGCTACACTGTATTATCTATATCTATTATTTATTTATTTAACTTATTTGTTTATTATATTACATATCTATTTACTATATTTATGTATCTAGATTGCAAATACTGTACCATACATTGCATCAATATTCATATTGCTAACTACACGTCAATATTGCTGCTACTTCTTTGTCTTGCCTTTGCACAATATCTTATGTCCGCTGTCAACATTGGAATTTGCTCCATGCCAAGCACTGCACTGAACACATGAATGGAGTGATGTGTAGGCGTACCCTGTGGAACACTGAGAGGACTGGTGGGTGTAGATGGGGTCAAGTTGATACGTCAGCCCTCCGTTTTCACCCTCGAGACTCAGTAATGATCTTTCAATTGTTTCATCTACATAAACCTTGTTACAATTTTTATTTCATCTATAGTCAAGTTTGATCGTCTTCTTGGTGCACCACTAGAGGCTGCAAGTGATTGTGACAGGGACAGTATCAGGACCTCACTAAGTCATTCAACCGGTACTAGTGATGGGTGGTGTGTACAAAGTGCAAGGACTTAATTAGTGCAAGCTCTAAGGAAATGTAAAATGCTATCTCTCCACAAGAAAATAAAAATTTTAGATCTGTTGAAAAGTGGCCTGTCACTTGCCGAAGTGAAATATGAGGTCGATAAGAATGAGTCGATCATTCGCACAATTAAGCAGGAAGAACCTGAAATTCTTGTGTTAGTGTTGTTGATGATATTGTAAGTATTCTAGAAATAATTTAAAGTATACAGGAGAATTTGCATAAATTACACTGCCCAGCTGGGACGCCTGGAGGATGGAAGGACCAGGAGAGGGACAATACCTCGCTCGGGACACGGCGGCAGCTGCCCTGATTTGTTTTGGAGCCACAGACCTTATTCACCGGATCTGGCACCGTGTGACTTCTGGCTGTTCCCTAGATTGAAAATGACCATGAAAGGCAAACGATTTCAATCCATCGCATCCAGGCAGCCACGACAACCCAACTAAAGACACTACTTCACAAAGTGGCAGGAGAGTTTGGATACGTGCATTCGAAGTGGAGGAGAGTATTTTGAGGGTGACTAGTAGTAAATTTTTACTGCAATAAGCGTTACTTTTTAAAACATTCGTTTTTTTATCACACCTCGTATGTGTGAGGGTGAGTCAAATGAAAACCCTAAAATTGTGATAGAAATTCCAACACCATACCATTGTCATATAAAGTTGGCAATAACATTAGAAAAGTCCAGCAGATGAAAGCACCTTGCAGATGTCATAGTAGCACTATAAAGATGGCAGAACAACTGGAAACATGCACCAAAAAGCAGCTGTGTTCTGTAATCCGCTTTTTGAGCAGAGAAGGGTTAAAAGCTTCCAAAATGCATTGGCAAATAAAGGTTTAGTCACGCCAGCAAGTGTACAAGTTCAGTAGGAAGTTCTGAAACAGCGTAAGTTCTGTGACCGACTCTCCTCAACTAGTCAGACACACCACATCTTCAAGCCTCCACAGAAACCATCTTCAACCCACAATCAAATTCAAATGATGTGGACCTCAGACTAGGGGTGTCTTGTTGCAGCATGGCAATGCCTGGCCCCATACTGCCTGTGCAACGGTTGTAGCCATGCTCAAAGCTGCACGGGTGTCTCCAATACTGTATATATTGTCTGATGTTGCTTTTAAAGTTTATCACTATATTAGTTATGTCTGTTACGTCTATGCAAGTAAGAATCTCATTGTACTGTGTACACATGGCAATAACTTAGAATTTGAAGATGATATTGAAATTCAGATTTGCAGGTCTTTAGTAATATGATAAACACATAACATAATGAATATGGAGGCTTTGTCTCGAGAGTGGTAAACAAGGGTGGTGTAGTGTTCTCTAGATTGAAGTAGCGACACACTCAGAATAATGTTTCGAATGCTGTTTATTTTGAACCACGTTTAACCAAATCTCCATACAGCATGCCTTCGAAAACCACAACCCTCCCTCCGGCAGTCATAGGTCTCAAAAGACGCAAACCATAGCAATCAACATCCGAACATAAAGCAATGGACAAAAGCATCATTGAACAATCATATACAATAAAAAAAGTCTGATACCGGAAAAAACATTTTTGCATAGTTCTCTGAGCCGGTGCTTGGTTGCCAAGATGATCTTCCAACTTCTTGAAGCTTTCTGCTGCTGATAAACCACAATGAAAATGTAGTAGCACATGAGCACTCGTTCCTTATCAGAGAAATACAGTCACCGGGCCCAGAAAGATGCTTGAGATTGCTATGTTACACCCAAGCACGAATAGAGTCTGGTTACGCCCGGGCACAGATGGGCACCAAATGGGTTTATTATATTACGCCTGGCCACTGAATGATGCTGGGCAGTTTACTTTATTTTATGCACCCATCCCAAAAGGACACTGGCTGCAGGACAGTTTTTACCCCCAAGCTGTCAAACTCCTTAACACCATGCTGCCCCCTGGGATCTTCCACAATGCCTCCACCAGCTCTAAAAACAGAACTTTTATATATGCAAGCCACTTTACTGCAAAGACTAGTACGCATGTAAAAAAGAACTGAAAATCTCATACTGACCTTTAAGTATTTTGACATTCTTGATATCCTTTTGCTGTGAAACATTCTGACCTGTCATTGTTTACACATGTCTTAAACAACTATTATCATACACTGATAATTTCTGTTGTAGCAAGGCTACATAACTTGACAGTCGGGTTGTCCTGCTGGACTGTCTGTCACTTTACAGTATAATGTGGCTGGGAGGATGTCTGTAAATAGTCCTACAGGCACTTTTGATGACGACCCAGTGCTGGGAGGATCCCGCCCAGTAAATATTCCAGCTGCCTGTTGCTGGCGTCATGTTTCCATAACAACTGACAGAGGAAAGGATTTTTTTAAGGGAATGGCGGATCAAGGAAGGGAAAAAAAAAGGAAGGAAAAGGCTGAAGGCAAGGAGGCGACTATCTACACTCTAAGAATCATTCAGGATCTTGCTTCACCCAGGGACGTCTGGTATTTGTGGGTGGCCAACCCGAAGAAATAATCAGGTGACGATTCCCGAGAAGAGGCCAGGTACTGGTGTTCTCCGGGTGCTCCGTCTGGTGAGTCGGATTCATGAGTGTGTTTCTTCGTGATAGTCAGCGGAGAAGCCATTTCTCCAGAGAACTGTTGTGTTTCCTCATGCCATACAGTAGGAACTGAACTGCAGGGTTTTTCTCCTTATATGTGGACTACGTTAAATCTTTTTTTACTTTCTCTGAGAACAGTTTTTTTTTTTTTTTTATTGTCTGTGTCAAACTGGGGGTTAGGATTTGGCTGCTGGGGAGGGCGTCTGGGGAAGGGGTTCACTAATTAGCAGTCAGGCACCGGGCAAGTAAATGTAAACAGCAAATTTCAAAATATTTATCAGTTCCACTTTCTTTTGTGTTTGATTTTTTGCCAGTTAAGGGCGTGCATAGGGGACAAGAGGGGCCAAGGACCGAATATGATAATGCTACTTTATTCTTCAAATATCGTCCACTTCCCTCTCGGGTTGTGAAGTGTAGGAATCGCGGTCCCGTATCTGGCGGTTGCTACACTGTATTATCTATATCTATTATTTATTTATTTAACTTATTTGTTTATTATATTACATATCTATTTACTATATTTATGTATCTAGATTGCAAATACTGTACCATACATTGCATCAATATTCATATTGCTAACTACACGTCAATATTGCTGCTACTTCTTTGTCTTGCCTTTGCACAATATCTTATGTCCGATGTCAACATTGGAATTTGCTCCATGCCAAGCACTGCACTGAACACATGAATGGAGTGATGTGTAGGTACCCTGTGGAACACTGAGAGGACTGGTGGGTGTAGATGGGGTCAAGTTGATACGTCAGCCCTCCGTTTTCACCCCTCGAGACTCAGTAATGATCTTTCAATTGTTTCATCTACATAAACCTTGTTACAATTTTTATTTCATCTATAGTCAAGTTTGATCGTCTTCTTGGTGCACCACTAGAGGCTGCAAGTGATTGTGACAGGGACAGTATCAGGACCTCACTAAGTCATTCAACCGTACTAGTGATGGGTGGTGTGTACAAAGTGCAAGGACTTAATTAGTGCAAGCTCTAAGGGAATGTAAAATGCTATCTCTCCACAAGAAAATAAAAATTTTAGATCTGTTGAAAAGTGGCCTGTCACTTGCCGAAGTGAAATATGAGGTCGATAAGAATGAGTCGATCATTCGCACAATTAAGCAGGAAGAACCTGAAATTCTTGTGTTAGTGTTGTTGATGATATTGTAAGTATTCTAGAAATAATTTAAAGTATACAGGAGAATTTGCATAAATTACACTGCCCAGCTGGGACGCCTGGAGGATGGAAGGACCAGGAGAGGGACAATACCTCGCTCGGGACACGCGGCAGCTGCCCTGATTTGTTTTGGAGCCACAGACCTTATTCACGGATCTGGCACCGTGTGACTTCTGGCTGTTCCCTAGATTGAAAATGACCATGAAAGGCAAACGATTTCAATCCATCGCATCCAGGCAGCCACGACAACCCAACTAAAGACACTACTTCACAAAGTGGCAGGAGAGTTTGGATACGTGCATTCGAAGTGGAGGAGAGTATTTTGAGGGTGACTAGTAGTAAATTTTTACTGCAATAAGCGTTACTTTTTAAAACATTCGTTTTTTATCACACCTCGTATGTGTGAGGGTGAGTCAAATGAAAACCCTAAAATTGTGATAGAAATTCCAACACCATACCATTGTCATATAAAGTTGGCAATAACATTAGAAAAGTCCAGCAGATGAAAGCACCTTGCAGATGTCATAGTAGCACTATAAAGATGGCAGAACAACTGGAAACATGCACCAAAAAGCAGCTGTGTTCTGTAATCCGCTTTTTGAGCAGAGAAGGGTTAAAAGCTTCCAAAATGCATTGGCAAATAAAGGTTTAGTCACGCCAGCAAGTGTACAAGTTCAGTAGGAAGTTCTGAAACAGCGTAAGTTCTGTGACCGACTCTCCTCAACTAGTCAGACACACCACATCTTCAAGCCTCCACAGAAACCATCTTCAACCCACAATCAAATTCAAATGATGTGGACCTCAGACTAGGGGTGTCTTGTTGCAGCATGGCAATGCCTGGCCCCATACTGCCTGTGCAACGGTTGTAGCCATGCTCAAAGCTGCACGGGTGTCTCCAATACTGTATATATTGTCTGATGTTGCTTTTAAAGTTTATCACTATATTAGTTATGTCTGTTCGTCTATGCAAGTAAGAATCTCATTGTACTGTGTACACATGGCAATAACTTAGAATTTGAAGATGATATTGAAATTCAGATTTGCAGGTCTTTAGTAATATGATAAACACATAACATAATGAATATGGAGGCTTTGTCTCGAGAGTGGTAAACAAGGGTGGTGTAGTGTTCTCTAGATTGAAGTAGCGACACACTCAGAATAATGTTTCGAATGCTGTTTATTTTGAACCACGTTTAACCAAATCTCCATACAGCATGCCTTCGAAAACCACAACCCTCCCTCCGGCAGTCATAGGTCTCAAAAGCGCAAACCATAGCAATCAACATCCGAACATAAAGCAATGGACAAAAGCATCATTGAACAATCATATACAATAAAAAAGTCTGATACGGAAAAACATTTTTGCATAGTTCTCTGAGCCGGTGCTTGGTTGCCAAGATGATCTTCCAACTTCTTGAAGCTTTCTGCTGCTGATAAACCACAATGAAAATGTAGTAGCACATGAGCACTCGTTCCTTATCAGAGAAATACAGTCACCGGGCCCAGAAAGATGCTTGAGATTGCTATGTTACACCCAAGCACGAATAGAGTCTGGTTACGCCGGGCACAGATGGGCACCAAATGGGTTTATTATATTACGCCTGGCCACTGAATGATGCTGGGCAGTTTACTTTATTTTATGCACCCATCCCAAAAGGACACTGGCTGCAGGACAGTTTTTACCCCCAAGCTGTCAAACTCCTTAACACCATGCTGCCCCCTGGGATCTTCCACAATGCCTCCACCAGCTCTAAAAACAGAACTTTTATATATGCAAGCCACTTTACTGCAAAGACTAGTACGCATATAAAAAAGAACTGAAAATCTCATACTGACCTTTAAGTATTTTGACATTCTTGATATCCTTTTGCTGTGAAACATTCTGACCTGTCATTGTTTACACATGTCTTAAACAACTATTATCATACACTGATAATTTCTGTTGTAGCAAGGCTACATAACTTGACAGTCGGGTTGTCCTGCTGGACTGTCTGTCACTTTACAGTATAATGTGGCTGGGAGGATGTCTGTAAATAGTCCTACAGGCACTTTTGATGACGACCCAGTGCTGGGAGGATCCGCCCAGTAAATATTCCAGCTGCCTGTTGCTGGCGTCATGTTTCCATAACAACTGACAGAGGAAAGGATTTTTTTTTAAGGGGAATGGCGGATCAAGGAAGGGGAAAAAAAAAAGGAAGGAAAAGGCTGAAGGCAAGGAGGCGACTATCTACACTCTAAGAATCATTCAGGATCTTGCTTCACCCAGGGACGTCTGGTATTTGTGGGTGGCCACCCCGAAGAAATAATCAGGTGACGAATCCCGAGAAGAGGCCAGGTACTGGTGTTCTCCGGGTGCTCCCGTCTGGTGAGTCGGATTCATGAGTGCGTTTCTTCGTGATAGTCAGCGGAGAAGCCATTTCTCCAGAGAACTGTTGTGTTTCCTCATGCCATACAGTAGGAACTGAACTGCAGGGTTTTTCTCCTTATATGTGGACTACGTTAAATCTTTTTTTACTTTCTCTGAGAACAGTTTTTTTATTTTTTATTGTCTGTGTCAAACTGGGGGTTAGGATTTGGCTGCTGGGGAGGGCGTCTGGGGAAGGGGTTCACTAATTAGCAGTCAGGCACCGGGCAAGTAAATGTAAACAGCAAATTTCAAAATATTTATCAGTTCCACTTTCTTTTGTGTTTGATTTTTTGCCAGTTAAGGGCGTGCATAGGGGACAAGAGGGGCCAAGGACCGAATATGATAATGCTACTTTATTCTTCAAATATCGTCCACTTCCCTCTCGGGTTGTGAAGTGTAGGAATCGCGGTCCCGTATCTGGCGGTTGCTACACTGTATTATCTATATCTATTATTTATTTATTTAACTTATTTGTTTATTATATTACATATCTATTTACTATATTTATGTATCTAGATTGCAAATACTGTACCATACATTGCATCAATATTCATATTGCTAACTACACGTCAATATTGCTGCTACTTCTTTGTCTTGCCTTTGCACAATATCTTATGTCCGCTGTCAACATTGGAATTTGCTCCATGCCAAGCACTGCACTGAACACATGAATGGAGTGATGTGTAGGCGTACCCTGTGGAACACTGAGAGGACTGGTGGGTGTAGATGGGGTCAAGTTGATACGTCAGCCCTCCGTTTTCACCCCTCGAGACTCAGTAATGATCTTTCAATTGTTTCATCTACATAAACCTTGTTACAATTTTTATTTCATCTATAGTCAAGTTTGATCGTCTTCTTGGTGCACCACTAGAGGCTGCAAGTGATTGTGACAGGGACAGTATCAGGACCTCACTAAGTCATTCAACCGGTACTAGTGATGGGTGGTGTGTACAAAGTGCAAGGACTTAATTAGTGCAAGCTCTAAGGGAATGTAAAATGCTATCTCTCCACAAGAAAATAAAAATTTTAGATCTGTTGAAAAGTGGCCTGTCACTTGCCGAAGTGAAATATGAGGTCGATAAGAATGAGTCGATCATTCGCACAATTAAGCAGGAAGAACCTGAAATTCTTGTGTTAGTGTTGTTGATGATATTGTAAGTATTCTAGAAATAATTTAAAGTATACAGGAGAATTTGCATAAATTACACTGCCCAGCTGGGACGCCTGGAGGATGGAAGGACCAGGAGAGGGACAATACCTCGCTCGGGACACGGCGGCAGCTGCCCTGATTTGTTTTGGAGCCACAGACCTTATTCACGGATCTGGCACCGTGTGACTTCTGGCTGTTCCTAGATTGAAAATGACCATGAAAGGCAAACGATTTCAATCCATCGCATCCAGGCAGCCACGACAACCCAACTAAAGACACTACTTCACAAAGTGGCAGGAGAGTTTGGATACGTGCATTGAAGTGGAGGAGAGTATTTTGAGGGTGACTAGTAGTTGTAAATTTTTTACTGCAATAAACGTTACTTTTTTAAAACATTCGTTTTTTTTTATCACACCTCGTATGTGTGAGGGTGAGTCAAATGAAAACCCTAAAATTGTGATAGAAATTCCAACACCATACCATTGTCATATAAAGTTGGCAATAACATTAGAAAAGTCCAGCAGATGAAAGCACCTTGCAGATGTCATAGTAGCACTATAAAGATGGCAGAACAACTGGAAACATGCACCAAAAAGCAGCTGTGTTCTGTAATCCGCTTTTTGAGCAGAGAAGGGTTAAAAGCTTCCAAAATGCATTGGCAAATAAAGGTTTAGTCACGCCAGCAAGTGTACAAGTTCAGTAGGAAGTTCTGAAACAGCGTAAGTTCTGTGACCGACTCTCCTCAACTAGTCAGACACACCACATCTTCAAGCCTCCACAGAAACCATCTTCAACCCACAATCAAATTCAAATGACGTGGACCTCAGACTAGGGGTGTCTTGTTGCAGCATGACAATGCCTGGCCCCATACTGCCTGTGCAACGGTTGTAGCCATGCTCAAAGCTGCACGGGTGTCTCCAATACTGTATATATTGTCTGATGTTGCTTTTAAAGTTTATCACTATATTAGTTATGTCTGTTACGTCTATGCAAGTAAGAATCTCATTGTACTGTGTACACATGGCAATAACTTAGAATTTGAAGATGATATTGAAATTCAGATTTGCAGGTCTTTAGTAATATGATAAACACATAACATAATGAATATGGAGGAGCTGCTACTGGATGTGCATCAGTACTCTCTTACTTGTGATGCTTCTAGTACAGTATTTATTTCTGCATGTTGTACCCTCCTGGTGACACCCACTTGCCACACACACTACTGTAAATGTGCCTGGTGATGTATCTGCCCTGAGTAAAAATGTTATTTCATAATAGGAACTTTCAGGCTAAGCTGCAGTTGTCTCCTCACTTTCATACAGTCTGCAGCTCTGCCCACTAGAGAGATGCTTTAGCTTTTAAACTGCCAATGCATTGATTTAGCTTTAGTAATGCTACATCTTGGCAAAGACATTTACCACAAATATAGAAATACGATAATGTAATGGAACATTTAGGAGAAATACAAAACAGTAATTTAATGGGCAGTCTGTCTGTTACAGGAAGCAATGGCTTTGCTGTGAAAAGTAAGTTATGGCTTTAATTATTTTAATGTTGCAAAATAATTACCATATGTCTTTATTGTGTGTGAGTGTGTGTGTGTTTATAACTGAAACAGTAATTCAGGGCAGAGACAGATAGTAAACAAAATGAAAGCCACAAAAGAGAACTGCTTGTAGAAGAAGATCAGAAAGTCCCGGCCTGTCAGTTCAGGATGTTATTTCCCACTCAGACTTTTGCACATTTCGGATTGAGTGGAAATCGGAGTACCTTAAAATTCCACCTTGTGGTAGCACTTCTCTAGAAACAAATCAGTTGCAGTAATTTTTCTGGATAATAATTAGGTTATTAAAAAAAAACAAAACAGCATGGGAATATGTAGCCTTTTGAGTCTGCCCTGCTGTTCAGTTCTGGTTTCTCTGTGGAATTTGTCATGTTATCTGAGCGTTCTTAGGAGTCATCTTTGAGGAATATAGCTTTTTTCCAAAAGTCAAAACACATGATGCATGGAGTTTATTAGAAATTTAAAGTCTGTCCTGGATGAATTCAACTTGTGGTGGATGGGTGTCTTAGTGCCAAATATTGCAAGCCTACGTTTGTCATATCTTTATATGCATATCTTCATATCTATCATATAGATAGATAGATAGATAGATAGATAGATAGATAGATAGATAGAAGCAGACATAACAAGGTACAAACATACATATAACAAGAATGATCATAAACTTAAGTATATTAACAAAATACAAATACAAATATAACAGGAATTGTCCATAAGCATATTAGCAAAATGTTGGTATTTACTAAGTGTAAAGTAATTAGAATTGTACCTACTTATCAGTTGCAGTTTCAAAGCATAGTATTTCAATCATTGGCACAGTATCTGGCACCTAGCGTCATTGTCTGTTAAGTTGTCTGCTAGATTAGCTCAGTACCATTCAACACACATGGAACAAAACCACCATGGCTAGATTGGTGACTCATTATTGAGCCTGATGGCTGATGGCAGTCCTTAGAGCAATGCAGTGGTTTCAATCTGTTACTAAATGCACTCCTCTGTTTAGCCAAAGCCTCATATAGGGAGTAAGAGTCATTGCCCAGGATATCAGGCAGCTTCCTGAATGACATCTTGTTCTACCATTTCCTCTCGTGAGTCCAGTCTGACTACCAAGATTGAACTAGCCTTTAGGAGAATGTGATTATGCAAAATAGAAAGAGAGGTCACTTACAAAATTAATGTTTGTTTTTTTACTCCAGGTACTCAGTTGCCTCTCACATCACAAAAATGTCTGGTGAAATGGAATCTCTAAATTGGTCCAGTGTGGAAGTGAAAGTGAATGGACTGGTGCCCAATGCTGCCAAGATCTATCTCTCCATGGTGGTCGGAGCTATTGGTACGATCAACAAAGAACGCAAAGAGAATCTTAAGGAGCTGCTCTTCTGGTCTCTTCTTTTGAGGAGCTTCCTGCATTGCGGGATGGGTGTCAAGTGATGAAGAAGTGCATGCACAAACTGAAGCATAAAATGAGAAAGATGAGGCAGAGGCCTAAGTAAATCCATGCCTTTCAAACCTATTTGCAGGACTTGACTAAACTCTGGATTTAAAAGCTTCTGGATGTCTGATACTTTGATTTTTATCCCTCAAGAAATTTTCAGTCTTTGGGCTTAATTTGATATGCCACAATAAAAATGTATCCTTAAAACTCTGAAGAAGGGAAAATGGATTTGAAGGAGCTGGCTACTTGATCGTGTTTCAGAAAAAGCACCTCCAAAATCACAAGCTGGCTTTTTTCCGAAATGCAACACAATTGACATGATCTTCATCATCTGTCAACTCCTAGGGAAGGCTCGGGAACACCAGTGTAACATCAGCTTTGTCACTATCCACCTGCGGAAAGCATTTGGCACCGTCAACCATGAGATGCTCCATCTCTTCCATGATGGAACGTGGGTTAAGGTCCTTGTTGGCAGGAAAACATCTGCTCCCTTTGAAGTCACTGTTGGTTTCAAGCAAGGCTGTGTCCTGGCTCCGGTGCTTTTCAACATTTACCTTGTCGCTGTCACTATTCTCTCTAGAAGTGTGTTGGATGCCACTGAAGGAGTGTGGATCTGGTACCGACTGGACAGCAATATGTTCAACCTCTGAAGATTATCAGCCCACTCAAAAACCTCCTCAACAATCATTTACAAGCGCCAGTATGCTGACGATTTTGCTGGCATAGCTCTTCACCCAGAAAGCCTTCAGAGGACCGTTGAGTCTTTACACTCAGACTATTCTTGGATGCACCAGGAAGTCAGCACCTACTGAGGTCCACACGCTTTGGAGACAGACAATAAATGAAGGAATCCATCACTAAGAACAAAACTAAGCCACTGTACCTGGGGGCCAATTCCCTTGCCCATCGTGCCCAAGGGTGTGCCTTTCCCGATTTGGCCTGCTCTCCCACTGGCGCACACACAGGAGGTGGAGTGATGGAGATGGACAAATGGATGGATAGCATCATTATCGGATTGACGGACAGCCATGACATGACGGCCTTCCACATCCCAAAGGCATGCTTGTTAGATTAGCTGATATCTCTAAATTGTGAATGTGATGGTTTGAATCCTGCATATCGTCATCGGTCATGGAGAGTTTGCATGTTCTTCCCATGTCTGTAAGGGTTTTCCTTCCACATTCCCAAAGACAAGCAGGTTGGGTCAACTGTCATCTGTAAATTTTGCCCCTGATGTGTGCATGAGTGTGGGTGTGTGAATGGGAACTGGTGCTTGGTGCTCCTGTGATAACCTCCAGCCCTAATCATCTTGAGGTGGACTAAGTGGGTAATGGATGGATGGATGGATGACTGGAAGTTCATATTTTCAGAAGCCTATTTTGCTAATCTTATCAAAAGCTCATTTCGCTTTGAGACTCGTATTCTCTGGGACTTTCCTCCTAATGCAGTGAAGGAGCTCTTGTCAGTTTTGACATTCATATCCAGAATGGAAGCAGAGTTGTTCTCGTTGTTCTTTATTTAAATTTCTGTAAGGCCCTGTCACTGCATTTACACTGTTGTACTGTTCACATCACTTGAACATCCAGCTGTGACAAATTTACCAGATACACTGCAAGCCAAACTAGAATGTTATCTCACTTTTGTCATATGTCCTCTGTGAACGCTGGCCCGGACACACACAGACGGACAACATAGTTCCACGCAACACACGTTTATTTGTACAATATTTACAAATTAGTGCAGTCACAAAACCCAGTGCTTCGAGCACCGATTCCCCCAATGTCCAGGCCACACAGTCCTGTGCCTCTCTTTCTCCTGGCCGCCTCCAGTCCTCACTCCAGCTCCGTCCTCTTCCACCCGACTTCCGCTCATGACTGGAGGGAGGCGGCCCCTTTTATAGGAATCAGGATGGGCTCCAGCTGCTTCCCGGCAATCTCCCGCGGACACACCCCCGTGTGGCAGAAGTGCCGGCTACGCCCGGAAGCCATCCGGTGTCCCTGTCGTCTTCCCTTCCTTTCTGGTGTGGCTGCCGGGATAATCAGGCACTGGGGTGCCGCCTGGCGGTGGCCACGGGTCCCTACAGGGCTGGGCTTCCAAGCCTTCTACCCGAGGCCTCCAGCATAACCAGGACGGACGCCCCCTCTCGGTCTGGAGGAGGCACAAGCCCTCCTCTGGTCCTCCCGGGCGTCCTGGCTGGGCTCCAGCCCCGGCCGGGGACCACACGGGATATACCGGCATCGGGGCGCCGCCTGGCGGTGGCCACGGGTCCCTACAGGGCTGGGCTTCCAAGCCCTTTACCCGAGGCCCCCAATATAACCAGGACGGACGCCCCCTCGCGGTCTGGAGGAGGCACAAGCCCCCCTCTCGTCCTCCTGGGCGACCACACCTCCTTTGTTATTTTATATTCTAGAGCTGTTTTATTTCTTAAGCCCCCTTTCATGGTACTCGTTATACTTCCTAACTCTTCCTGGCATTCATCTGTGCTGCATCCTTTGCTGTTGTACATTCTTATTGCACCAATGCAATCGTCTATTTGATACTATATTTTAATCTTGTTTGTTCTATAAATGGTATGCACTATTAAATAAAAATTGATTATGAATAAAAAAGCCTTGGAGAAACTGGAAGCACATCTCCAAAACACTTTGAAATGCATGCCATTTTGCATTATTCATTTCAAAATGAAAGATGCGTGATCTCATGGAGACCACATGATTATGGAATTGGGGGCTTTTCCACAAACTAAGAAAACCAGTGAGGTCAGACCAGAAATTTTTCTGCTCATAATAAAAGTAAAAATTTAATTTTTTTCAGTGGTTTACTGTAACACATCCAAACTCTGAGTCATTTCATTAAAAATTCACAGTCATTATATGCACCCGTTCTGAAATTCTGCCCATCTGTCCTGGTCATGGCTCCTTGTCGACATGAGTTTATTAGCTGGCTAACCTCACTGAATGCTGCTTCTGAGGAGGAAGCCATTAATGAGGCCTAATGCTACATATTTGGAATGTGCTTGTGAAATATGTGGTATTAGCGGCTATGCTGTTTTATGTTTCACATCATTTATTAAGCAGACAACTGGATAAGCCACCTCAGCTTTACTCTTCTCTATTCACACCCTTTAATGAAGGGGCCAGAATCAGAATCAGAATCACTTTATTGCTAGCAAGTGAAACATACCAGAATCGACTATGAGTAGGTACAAAACATGGGATGTAAGATATTATCAACTCAAGACAATTTCATCCCACCATTAACCTGCCACTGTGCAAACCACTATACAAATACAATTATTTCTTGAACAAAACATTTACAAACTTTAATAGTTCTTATATAATACGCTACCATGACTGTCCATTTGTCTGTCCAGGATTTTTAAATCACCTGTTGCTTGCAAACCATTTGACCTACTGATCTGAAATTTGGTCCACATATACTACGTGACGTCTACTATTCGCTTTCGGGTGATGACTGACCTCCAAGGTTATTCCTCTTTTTATTTTTATTTTATGTTATTGTAGAATCAACACTCCCATACCTATGCGGCGTTCTCATTCCCTACCACCTTCGCCATCACTTCCCTTACCTCTTCATATCTTAAATCATTCTTGAGGCAGATTTAAATTCTTAAATGCCAGCTTAAGTGAAAAATTAAACAAAATGTACTAAGTAATTGCAGCACAAACACTGACTTATTCAGTTTTAATGTGAAAAGATGCCAACGAAAGAAGAAAAGAAGTGGGCCATCAGGGTGGAGAACAGAATAGCTACTCAGGAGGCAGCAAGCGCATCAACGTCTGAGCAAACGAATGCTAAACTTACTGAGAAAGAGGATGAAAACTATGAACGCTCAAGTCAAGTGGACTCACCACACGTTATTGTGCAGTGTGCCATTACTGGTATAAAATAATATAGATATGAAGTAGCACAAGTTGAGCAAGTATGAAGAATTTATGAATAGACAAACAGTTGTATGTTGCAAAACAGTTAAGAATAACTT
The DNA here is from genome assembly GCF_016835505.1 of Polypterus senegalus. Lineage (NCBI taxonomy): Eukaryota > Metazoa > Chordata > Cladistia > Polypteriformes > Polypteridae > Polypterus > Polypterus senegalus. Next base: position 25,783,537 of record NC_053160.1, on the reverse strand, counting down.
GGATCTGAATAATTTGAGAAAAGAAGCTGAGGAGATGGCATGTAGTTTGGGTTGCAATCGTCCTGCACCTCCTCTGTGATGTCGATTTAATGAACAGATGGCTGCTGGGGTGGGTGGAGTCAGCTGCAAGCTTTCCTGCTCTCTTTTTCGCTCTGGCGATGAACAGATCTTTTAATGTTGGGAGATGACAGCCAAAGATTCTCCCAGCTTTACAAATCACCCGCTGCAACCGAGTCTTAGAAAGAAAGGAGGCAGAAGGAAACCAGACGGTGATGGAAGAGGTCATAATACTCTGAATGATGGCTGAGTAAAAATGTAACAATATATGCCTTGATATGCCAAGCTTCTTAAGCTCGTGAAGGACGAACAATTTCTGTCTGGCTTCTTTGATGATGGAGGTGTTGTGATGGTCCCATTTTAACCTGTATGATAAACTGTAGCCAGATCTCAAAATACAAGATTCAAAATGAGAGATAGACAAACTAAAACACTAGCCGCGTTCCCATTGCAGTTATGTGCAAAATAGAAGCAACACTTCTGAAAGGTCGACAAAGCACAAATGCGAATTGTCTGTGTTTCCATTGACTGATTTTATGTGAATAAAGTTTGTTTTATCACTTGAAATTAAAAATGATATGATGGGAGTTGGTTCTGTTATTTCAGTTACGTCTACAATTGCTGTGTTGGTTTTTAATCGGAGGCGACGAGAGCAAGTGAATACAGTAAAGGGAAGATCAACTCCCTATACTTGACAGGGGCCATGTATTTAGAATTTCTTTGAAATCGTCCATAGTGATTTCGCTGAGGAGCTGTGGACACAAAATTTTAGGATGAGCAGCTCAACCTTCATGGAATTATGTAGCACAATGGGTCCTCTTGTGTCCCTTGCCGTAGCATATACGAGGGAGCGAGTCCTGGCTGAGAAGCCAACAGCCATCATGCCTTATAAACTGGCTACCTGTGCAGAGCACACAAAATACCTAGTTGCTAAGGTTGAAATGAAGTAGACGTGTAATGAACACTCCTTAAAAAGTGAGGACAAACTAGTGAGAAAGCCCAAGCATCCCTAAAATCAAGCAGTGATAAGATCAATGGGAAAATCAGTAGCACAGCCCAATTGACAAAGCAATGTTTTGAACAATGGAAGAATCAACATGTATATGAAGTTACTGGTGGCTGTAGTCAACTGGCCAGGATGATAGAATTCTGCATATTAAGAGTCAGATGGCGTGATGTATTAAATAAAGGATGGTAATAGAAAAGTATTAAAGGGAATGAATTGTTTAATGGATTGCTCACTCCATGGACATTTGTGCATATATACTCAGCAAAAAAAGAAACGTCCCTTTTTCAGGACTGTGTATTTCAACAATAATGTTTTAAAAATCCAAATAACTTTACAGATCTTCATTGTAAAGGGTTTAAACAATGTTTTCCATGCATGTTCAATTAACCATAATCAATTAATTAACATGCACCTGTGGAATGGTCGTTAAGAACTTAACAGCTTACAGAAAGTAGGCATTTAAGGTCACAGTTCTAAAAACGCAGGACACTAAAGAGACTTGTCTACTGACTGTGAAAAACACCCAAAGAAAGATGCCCAGGGTCCCTGCTCATCTGCATGAACGTGCATTAGGCATGCTGCAGGGAGGCATGAGGACTGCTGATGTGGCTAGGGCAATAAATTGCCATGTCCGCACTGTGAGACGCCTAAGACAGCGCTACAGGGAGACAGGAAGGACAGCTGATCATCCTCGCCGTGGAAGACCACGTGTAACAACACCTGCACAGGATCGGTACATCCGAATATCACACCTGCGTGACAGGTACAGGATGGCCACAACAACTGCCCGAGTCACACCAGGAACACACAATCCCTCCAGCAGTGCTCAGACTGTCCGCAATAGGCTGAGAGAGGCTGAACTGAGGGCTTGTAGGCCTGTTGTAAGGCAGGTCCTTACCAGACATCACCAGCAACGCCGCCGCCTATGGGCACAAACCCACCTTCGCTGGACCAGACAGGAGTGGCAAAAAGTGCTCTTCACTGATGAGTCACGGTTTTGTCTCACCAGGGGTGATGGACGGATTCGTGTTTATCCTCGAAGGAATTGAGCACGTCTGGGACCTGTTGGATCGCAGGGTGAGGGCTAGGGCCATTCCCCCCAGAAATGTCCAGGAACTTGCAGGTGCCTTGGTGGAAGAGTGGGGTAACATCTCACAGCAAGAACTGACAAATCTGGTCCAGTCCATGAGGAGGAGATGCACTGCAATACATATACAGCCTTTCATAATGTATGTATTTTTTTTTTCCCCACATTTACTCAACATTCAGACTAAGTAAGACATAAGACACCCAAGTAAAGTTGGATCCTCCCCCTCCCGGACATCCCCCTCCCCCATGGTGGAACAGAAGTGTTCTCATCCTCAGCTCCTGGAGCCAGGGCCCGGCACTGCCCCATGTTCCGGCCCTCTTCCCGGCAGCGTACATGCCAGGACCCAATCCCCAAGACCCCACCCAGATCCCCATCCGGGACGGCCGCCCTCATACTCCAAGCCACCAGGCCCCACCCAGACCACCCAGGGGCGATGCAGCCACCAGGCAGCGACCCGCAGCCACCTTCAAGACCCCCCAAGGCCCCACACACAACTACCAGAAGTCCACCCCCCGAGGCAACCCAAGCACCACCAGAGTGGGGCAGCAGCCCCCAGCCCAACACCCCCCTAGTGAACCCACCCCCAGGGATCCTCCAGATACTCTAAGCTCAGACTCTCCACCACATCAACCACAGCATCCCGCAGGACATATCAATGACCCTCCATCATCGCTATGTGATGGAACCGATCAAAGGAGCCCAGAGATTGATTTGAAGTGGAGGCAGAGGCTGTCTCAAGTGTAATATGATCCAATAAAAGATTTCTATACTGGTTAATGCAAAGATTATCTTTGTTTTTCCAGTTTATGAGGATAGTTTTCTTAGCGATGCATATGGCAGTGAGAACCACGTGAACCAAATTTGTTTCAATCGGGACATCCTCTAGGTTCCCCAGCAAGCAAAATGAGGGGGAAGTTGGGATATCACATTTCAGACACTTTGACAGGTCTTCACATACTCTATACCAGAATCCCTGAACAGGTGGACATGACCACAGTGCGTGGATATAACTGTCAGGAATGTTGTCTGTGCAGTGTGTGCAGGTGTCAGATGGCACAAATCCCATCCTGAACATCCGATGACCTGTATAGTGTACTCTGTGTAGAATTTTGTATTGAATTAGTTGTAAATTGGGGTTTCTGATCGTTTTAAAAGTTTTAAATTTGGGACCAAAAAGTCTGATCAAAGCTAACTAATAGATCCTCCTCCCATTTGCCTATAGGAATTGCTATTGTATCATCTATTTTGGTCAATGTTTTATATACTTTAGACAGTAATTTGGGGTGTTTGAGATTACAGAAGTCTAATACCCTTGATGGTGTTTGTAATTCTACTTTAAGCTTAAATTTTTCTTTAACTACTGATTTAATTTGGAGATATTCTAAAATCTATTCTTGTCTATCCCAAATTGGGAGACTATTCTGTTAAATGGAATGAAATCCAATCCTTCAACTATGTGTTCCATGTATAGAATTCCTTTACTTTTCCAGTATGGGAGGTTCATCATTTTATTGTTTTGCAATATGTCAGGATTATTCCAGATGGGTGTGCGTCTGCATGGAATTTTTAGATATTCCCACCATGCTGTCAGTGAGGTACTGATATTAATACTTTTAAAGCTTTCATGCTTTCTTATTTTTGAGCTAATAAACGGTAGGTCCGAAAGCTCTATAGTATTGCAAAGTGTCTGTTCTACATCTAACCAGGACTCATCCAGCGGGTTATGTTGCAACCATCTTGGTATATATTGGAGCCTGTTGGTTAAGAAATAATGATAGAAGTTGGGTAGATCCAACCCTCCTCTATCTTTGGTCTTCTGTAGTGTTTTTAAGCTAATTCGTGGAGGTTTATCCTTCCAAAGGAATTTAGTGATGGAGGAGTCCAGGGATCTAAACCAATCAGATGATGGCTTGTTTGGGATCATAGAAAATAAGTAATTGATTCTTGGTAAAACCATCATTTTAATTGTGGCAACCCTCCCCATAAGTGATATCGGTAAGGATTTCCATCTAGCAAGATCATCTTCCACTTTCTTTAATAGTGGGATGTAGTTTAGTTTAGTTAGATCTGCCAGCCTGGGAGAGACATGAATGCCCAGGTATGTAATATTCCCTGATTCCAATTGTGTATTAAGGGAATTGACAAAAGAGAAATTAATTGGAAGAACTGTGGATTTTAACCAGTTTATTGAATAATCTGAAACTCTTGAAAAGGAGTTTATTAGTTCAATTGCCTGGGAGAGAGAGGATTGAGAATTCTGAAGATAAAGTAACACGTCATCTGCATAAAGACTGATTTTATGTTCTATGTTCTTACACTTTATGCCTTTAATAACTGTAGTTTGCCTGATTGCTGCTGCTAGTGGTTCAATAAAGATAGCAAATAGCGAGGGGAGAGGGCATCCCTGCCTGGTCCCCCTCTGAAGACAGAAGCTATCTGATGTTTGGTCATTTGTCCTGACGCATGCTGTTGGTGAACTGTATAATATTTTAACCAGTTTATGAAGAAGTTTCCAAAACCAAATTTATGTAAAGTTGCAAATAAGAACTTCCAGTTAACTCTATCAAAAGCCTTTTCTGCATCGAGAGATAATATACTGGTTTCCATGTTTCTGCTATAAGAAAAGTCTATTAAGTTGAGTAATCTACGTGAATTTGTGGATGAATGTCTCCCCTTAATGAAACCAGTTTGGTCTGGATGTATTATGAAAGGGGTTACCTTCTCTAATCTTTTTGCAAGGGCTTTACAAATTATTTTCAGGTCAACATTAATAAGAGAAATTGGGCGATAGCTGGTAGGAAATATAGGATCTTTGCCTGGTTTTAACAGGAGACTAATGTTGGCTGAATTCATGTTTGGCTGTAGTCTACCATTTTCTTCTATTTCACATCATTCTGAAGAATGTTGGAGCCAGAATGATCCAGAATTCTTTGTAGAACTCTGCTGGAAACCCATCTGGACCTGGAGCCTTCCTATTAGGCATGGAGTTAAGAGCTTCCTGAAGCTCATCTGATGTTAATGGCGAGTCCAGGACTGTAGCTTGGCTATCTGATAATTTAGGAAGTATTATCCTGTCTAGAAACTCATTGATCTCATTATCTGATGGGTTAATCTGTGGTGAGTACAAGGTTTTGTAAAAATCTCTGAAAGTGTTGTTTATTCTTTCAGGGTCATATACTATATTCCCAGTTGAGTCTTTAACAGCAGATATGGCAGTTTTCTCTTTGTTTATTTTTAACTGGTTGGCTAAAACTTGCCTGATTTATTACCGTGTTCAAAGTTTTCTATTCGTAGTCTTTGTGCTAAAATTGTGTTTTTGTCAATAATTCCTTTAAGTTCTAGTTTACTTTTACGCAATTTGTTTTGTAATTCTTCTTCTGGGGATGCCTCTAGAGACTTAATGATTTCTTCTAATTCCTGAATACGTTTGTTTTCTATTTTTTTCTTATGTGATGAGAAGGAAATTATTTTACCTCTCATCACTGCTTTCCCTGCCTCCCAGAGAACAGATGCTGATGTTCCAGGAAGGTCATTGTGTTCTAAATATAAAGCCCACTCTTTTTTATAATATTCCACAAAACCTTCATCTTTAAGCAGTGACGTATTAAACCTCCAGTTTTTACTTGATGGGATTGTTTTCTTATTTAACTGAGTTAAAGAAACTGGAGCATGATCGCTGACAACTATAGGGTGTATCTCAGTGTCTGAAATGTCAGCCAATAATGAGCTGCTGACTAGAAAATAGTCCAAACGTGAGTGAGAGTGATGAACATGTGAGAAAAAAGTATACTCTCTACGGCTGGGATAAAAAGATTGCCATGCATCACAAAGCCCATAATCACTCATATACTGTTTGACTATATTAGTGGAATGCCAATTGCGCTGAGTCCCAGCTGTACTGAGCCTGTCTGAAGAATGATCCATCCAAAATTAAAATCTCCGCAAGTATAAGTGGACAGTCCAAGTGTTCGGAGAGTACAGAAAAATAATTATGAAAGAATGCGGGGTCATCTATGTTTGGACAGTATATGCTAACAATACATAAGCTTTGATTTTGTATAGATAGTTTTAGTATTATAAATCTACCATCTGGATCTGAGACTGTGTCCAATACTGTGAAATTGGTATTTTTGTGTATTAAAATAGCTACACCTCTTTGTCTAGAGTTATAGGGGGCAGAGAACAGTCTGGGAAACTCAGAAGGTTTAAGTTCATCTGCAACTGTGGCAGACCTATGAGTCTCTTGTAATAAGACAACATCTGCCTGCATTCTTTTAAGCTGATCAAAAATCTTTAATCTCTTCTTTCGTTTTCTTTCTTTCATAATGTATGTAAATAAAAAAATTTGAATACATTTTTTTAAATTGTGTAGTGGCTACTAGGCTGAGATCAGATAAGCGCATATTTGCATGAGCTTCTCACAATTGTTTAGATTTTTCTCTGGGTTTCATGGTAGGAAAATGCGCAACTCCATACTGGCCTCTGTGAGTGTGTGTGGGTCTCATGAGTTTGCCCTTTCGAGTTTGACTCAATGCTGTTTGTGAGTGTACCTGTGATGGACTGGTGCTCTAAACATGATTGGCTTCTGTCTTGTGTAGCAGGGTTAACAATTATTGTTGTAGGTTATATATGTCATTTTTAGTGTTTACCCAAAATTATTCACTAGTGAAACACGTGGACCTACAGCCTGAATATAAAATGCAAATAAAAGCCAAGTGAAAGATAAGGAGTTAATTATACTTGTTATATTTACTAAAAAGTTACTTCTTTCAGTTCCTCTAGGAAGTGAGAATGTATTTTATTAAGCCTAGCTGCTCATCTAGAGCAAGTAGAACATTTCTATTTTAATAACACATTCTTTTGTTTTCAACATGAAAAAATACATCGATGTAAGGAAGTAAAAGCAATGCTTTCCTAAACTTTGTCGCCATGCATTTCTGTCTCATTCTCATTCTTGTATTCTGTATTCTGGGCTTTGCCTTGCATGCCTATGAGCCATCGTGGTTGGCTGCTGCTCAATTCTTTGATATTTAGTATTTCTTCTTGCATGTCAATGTAGTTCGGCATCTTGACTTCTTATTCTTTCTTGTTCTTTGTCACTTAATTGCCTTCAGCAATTTGCTTGACCCTCAGCAGATGTCACCATTACATTTACTTCAGTAACTTTTTTAAAAACTACAGCATACTCTTTACTTTTACTTGAGTACATTTGTGAAGAAGAAACGCTACTCTTGCTCCGCTACATTGGGCAACACTCAAATCGTTACTTTTTTTTCCATTAGATGTGCTATATTTTTGCCAGAGAGAAGCCAGCAGTGGATCTACTGCATGACTGTTTCACCAATCAGACGTAACAACAATAACCACATGCCTCTATTTCACCAATCAGACGTAACAACAATAATCAGAAGACTCCGTTTCACCAATCAGATGTAACAACAGTTCACATGCCTTCGTTTCACCAATCAGATGTAGCAACAATAATCACATGGCTCCATTTCACAAATCAGATGTAGCCATGCAGTCACATGACCACACACAAACTGTGTCAGCATAGCGGCACAAACTCCTCACAGACAGCGGACATTACATTAAAAATGGCAGAGGCAACTCCTGCTGAAGCTTAACCATCACTTCACTGAATGAAGAACAAGCACATTTTAACCAAACATGCACAGTCACAGACAGTCAAGGTAAATTGAGACTTCTTCTATGTGCACAAGCTGCCTTGTTCTAATGTTATTTTCTATCAGCCATGCTATTTGGTGGGCGAGTGAATACGCAGTATTATACTGACAGTGTACAGGATATCTCATCACTGTAAGTAGTTTGCACTGTTCAAACATACATGTTACCTACTATAGGTATTGGCTTCAAAAGCTTTGTTGTGAAAAATTGAGATCTGGAACTTTGTTTTATTTGTGCATTTTGTAAAGATGTTTTTTATTTTTACTCATTTTTTATTTTATTATTTGGAAATAGCAGAATTTGCACATTATTTTATATTTTTGTCTGTCTCATTACAACATTTCTAAAAAATAAATCATTTATTATAATCAAACAGTTACTCAGCACTTGAGTAGTCTTTTCACCAAATACTTTTTTACTCTTACTTGAGTCATTTTTTGGATGACTACTTTTTACTTCTAATTGAGTGATATTATTTTGACGTAACGCTACTTTTACTTGAGTACAATTTTTGTCTACTCTATCCACCTCTGGTGGTCATCACTTGGTTTTGTGATAAGATTTTGCCATAAATACACAACATCAGATCATTATGACGTCCTTTATTGAACTTTATTTAAATTCAGCGATCAATGAACAGAATACTTACAACTGGTTGAATGAATTCTTAATGCCCTGGATGATCAAAAAAGGATGGACTTGCAGGGATAAGGTTTTTCATACAATAAATCTTTCTGGCAACCAGTAAAGTGGCCACCAGGTTATTGCAACCAAAAGTTTTTTCAGTTTTAAGAGCATATCAGAGCCTATTCAGGATTGTGCCTTGCTTGTGTATGTGCTTCAGCATCTGATCTGCTTATTCTTTCTCAATCTTAATCACTGGGCCATGAGTTTATGGTTTGGCTAGTACAAAATTTTGTGCATGCTGATAAAGGTGTCACTGCTCTTCTTTTTCTTTCTACCATTATGTTGGCTATTATAGTGGAACCTCGGTTCACGAACGTCTCGGAACACATACAAATCGGTTTACGACCAAAAGTTCGCCAAACTTTTGCATCTGTTCACGACCACAGACTCGGTATACGAACAAGCCA